>NC_092814.1:413845744-414467068 GCF_023375885.2 Dermacentor andersoni | reverse complement strand
CACCAAGATGCGCATGACTTTTCCGACCGCGCTCATACTCGCATACTGACCCATAGTCCCATGCCGGGCGCGCTGTTCTGCCCCGCACGACCAATGAGTATGCAAACCCCGTGCCATGGCGCACGAGGGGAAATCCGATCGCGGTGCCCCTTTGGCTAGCGAACGGAAGCTACCTAGCACTCGAGATGCACCCAGGCATCCTCAGTCAGATCGAGTTGTGTCTGCTACCATTATCATGAACACGGCCATACTGCCCGAACACACAAAGTGCACCGCCCGACGCAAGAGCCTCCTCACCCGTCTGGAAACGTCGTGAGCCACCAGTGAGTTTCCCCTCGCCGCAACAACAGCAGGAGCGCATGGTAGTGAACGCAACCTCTATTTCCAATGGTGTGTCACACTAGAACTGACCCTTCCCCCCCGTCGGTGCCTTTTATCACCCTTACGATCGCTGGTCGACAGTTTGCGGCACTGCTGGATAGCGGGGCTTCGGTCTCACTGTTCGGTGAGGAGGTTATGGCTAAATTGCGCCGGCGGTCTGTCCGCATTAGAGGCTGGGACACCGCCTTCCACCTCAAGAGCGGCACAGCTACGTCGTGCGGCTCTGTGCGGTTGGTTGTGCGCTGGGAGAATAGCGTGAGCCATCAGCGCTTTGTGCATCTCCCGGGTCTTTCCGTGCCCATGATTCTCGGACGCGACTTTCTCGCATGCACGGGTATTGTGATTGACGTCACAAGTGGAGGCTGCAGGGTAGGGCCTTCTGACCCCCTGCAACCCTTTACTACACTCCCGCTGGCCGCGGCGGCCCTTCAGATGCCGGATTCCATGCGAAAGCAGGAGGAGAGGAGACCTAGCGATGACACCTTGGCTCATGTCCCTCACTCCGCTGCCAATACTGGCCTCTTGGCCGGCAAGGCGGAAAACGGTCAGTGCCAACTACTTTCTCACGAGCAGTGCGCTGCCCTGGCGGTCAAGGTGCTGGCTACCCGGCGACCACCCCGTTAAGCAGCAGCTCGGACTGCTCACCTGTCATCGCTGCTGACTCGTTTCAGCGAGATGTTCACTGAACGACCAGGTTGCACTTCTCTTGTGCGGCATCGGATCGACCCAGGCGATGCACTGCCGTGGAAATGCAATCCTCGCCCTGTTAGTGTAGTCAAGAGGAAGGCAATCGACCAGGCATTGGATGAGCTTATTAAGACCGGTATTGTCCAGCGCTCAAACAGTCCCTGGGGTTCACCGATGGTAATGGTCCCCAAAGAGACGGCTCTTATCGACTCTGTGTGGACTACCGGAGGCTGAACGAGGTCAAGGTGACGAGAAAGGATGCTTATCCTATCCCTAACATGGACTCAATCGTGGCTAATCTAGGCGATGCGTGCTACTTCACCACCCCCGGATCCTAGCCGCGGCCACCTGCAGGTTCAGATGTCGCCGGCTATGCGGAGAAAACTGAGTTCACCTTTTACCGAGGCCTTCACCAGTTTACCTGTATGCCATTTGGCTGCTCTGGAGCTGCAGCTACATTCCAGAGATTGATTGACCGCATCCTGGGGGATGCTAAGTGGTGCTACGCGCTGGCATACCTTGATGACATTGTCATCTTCTCTTGAAAGTTCAAGGAGCAGCTCCAACACCTGGAGGACGTCCTCGAAAGGTTGTGTGCTGCCAGGTTGACTATAAACCTGAAGAAAGCACAAATAGCTGACACATTTCCCTATTGGGCTTTACAATCGACAAGGGTAGTGTTCTGCCATGCAAAGAGAAGGTGCGAGCTATCCTCAAATACCCAACGTTCGCAATGTTGCAAGCAATATTTTGATGCTGGCCATCTCCACCCCTACCGTGTCTGCAACAGCACTTAACCTCAAGCCTCAGTCACAGCGCCGAGAGCTTGCACAAAAATGTAACACCAGGAAGAACTATGAGTATGTTTAACCCTCTTGCCCCCAAAAGAGACAATCAGGTCAAAGTATGCATAAAAGTCTTTCCATAATCTGCAGTCTTCTCCATCAGAGCAAGGCTCAGATGGTCACAGACACATTCAAATGTCTCAAAGCATACGTTGCCTTGAAGAAGACAAGTTCACTTGTCGAAACGTTGGCTCCTGCTTTGACCTTGTTCATGTTTTGCTCATCGTCTTGAATTTCCATCTCCCGCATTCCCCGTGTTTTCAATGCATTCTTGACGTTTATAAGAATCCTGCTTAAGGACGACTGATGGGCTTGTTTGTGAGGCACTGCTGATACTGCTAACAAATATGCACACGATATTCTGTGGTGTATTCCTGTTGGCAAAATGTACTCTGGTCGCTAAAGCACATGCTTGTCAGGAACTACAAAACAAGCTTAATCAAGAAATAATGAAAGTAGAAATAAATAACACGATCAAGGCACATTTGCATTGGACCTCTGTCTGTTCCCCTCTGGTAACAAACTTGCTCCCCTCAAACCACATTCTCATACACTGTGAATGCACATACAGGGCTGTCGACATAAAAGGGGACACTTAATATTCAAACAATGATTACTGAAGACATACAAGTTGAAATGCGACCTGCTGATGCGTGCAAAGTACCTCTCATTTTTAAAAAGGTCTCACGAATGCCTTTTCAATCCACTAAAAGAAGCAAGAACATTCATTCACCTGGAAAACAAATGCAGCACTCGCTTTTACAGTGGTCTGCCACTCGGAGGGGTGTCCACTCATGGATGGAACATGCCATTTGTATTCATATGCCTAAAGCAGCTTAAATTTGGAATGAAAGCCTGCTGATAACTCTTTCATATCACATATCAGCCCCTTCTTTCCCAAAAAGTAGAAAAAAATTTGCCGAGCTTGAATAGCTGAATTACTGAATCTTACATACAAGCTACGTGGGATTTAATTTTAATTTAATTTCATAATTTATTTATTAGTAAAAATACAGATAATTGCATGTGCGTAGTATACATAAGGAGGTCCCATAGTCAAAGACTGTATCGGGACCTCCTGCTAAAGACACTTATGATGTTATACAATGTTTAAAGCAACAGTAGTACAGATGAGAGCTAAGAGTAATATCAAAACATGTTTATAGCATATGAGTAATAAGAACACTTGTTAACAGCAAGACAGTATAAAAAAACGGAATAAAACTAAAAAATTAAAGAAAAACTAAAAAAATAGACAAGGAGAGTTTTAGTTAGTATTTATTATGAATGATTTTAGTTCTCTTTTAAATTGGTATAAATTTTTTTGCATTTTTGATGATAGGTGGTAGAGTATTTCAAAGCGATATTGCGGAAAATTCCGCAGTCTGTTTACCATAGTTAGTTCGCACTTTAGGTAGAAGAAAATTATTGAGTGCAAATCTAGTGTGACTATGAGCTATTAGGTCACAAGGTGAGAAGCAGATTGATGGTAGTTCCTTAGTCATATATTTGTAGAATAAAATTCCTAGATTATATTTGGTGAGTTCTGAAATGGTTAAGATGTCGTTTTCATGTAGTAGGGATTTTCCATTAGCAAAGCGTGAACTCCTTGTAATTATTCTTATGGATTGGTTCTGGATTACCTGGAGGGATGCCAAATGGGTGTTATAAGTGTTACCCCAGCATAGTATGCCGTAGTTAATATGAGAGTGAATGAATGAGTAGTATAGCGAGATTAATGTATTATGTGTAAAGAAGGGACGAGTTTTAATTAGAACGTGAATACCGTATGCCATTTTCTTTTTGATGTGAGAAATGTGATCTTTATATTTCAAGCTGCAGTCAAGAGAAATCCCAAGAAAAGATGAGCATGGACTGGGAGAGATGGAGTGTGAGCCGAAAGTTAAAGGGGAGAATGCCGAATGTTGTTGATGTGAGGAAAATACAACAAATTTAGTCTTGGTGGCATTAATAGATAACAGGTTGGCATTACACCAACTTAAAACATTTTGTAGATCAGTATTTAGCTTGTTAATAAGAAGTGACATGTGTTTATCAGAGGAAAATATGGTAGTATCATCAGCGTACAGAATGCACTTAGTAGAGGACAAACAGTTAGGTAGGTCATTGATATAAATCAAAAACAGTAGTGGTCCTAAGATGGATCCTTGAGGGACGCCAATGTTAGTGGTTTGTTCTCTGGAGTAGACATTAGACACAGACACTATTTGGACCCTGTCTGATAAGTAACTTTTGAATAATGATAGCGCAGGACCAAGAACACCGATAACCTTAAGCTTAGCAAAAAGGATAATATGGTTTAAGCAGTCGAATGCTTTTGTTAGATCAATGAAAACTGAACCTGCAAATAGACCATCGTCAATTATTTTTTTTAATTGGTCAGTTAGATGTATGAGTGCCAAATCTGTGGAGTATCCATTACGAAAGCCAAATTGGCATGAAGAGAGAATATCAAATTTAGTCAGATATCTGGTTAGACGCAATGCGATTAATTTCTCTAGAATTTTGCCGAAAAAGGGTAAAATACAAATAGGGCGGTAGTTATGTATTAATGTACTGTCACCTTTTTTTTAGAACTGGAATGACTTTACCGCGCTTAAGCTCGTTAGGAAACACACCAGTCTTGAATATCGAATTAGTAATATGAGACATGATATCAGAAATTAGGTGGGCAATCATTTTAATGGTAGTAGGTAGAACTTCATCTATTCCAGCACTGGTGGGTTTTAGGTGACATATAACGTTATATATTTCTTCTGGCGTCGTGGGGAAAAGAAAAAATGTGTGAGGGAGACGATCAAGTTGAGTTACTTGTGAAGGAGAGGGTGTGTCATTATCAAAAAAATAGGAGCTGAAGGCGTTGGCTATTTGGTTAGGGGAGTTATACTTTGAGTTATTGTATATAATTTTTGATAGCTGTTCTGGTTTAGAATTCCTGTTTAGAAAGGAGTTGACTATGTTCCATTTCAATTTGCTGCTATTGCCGGCTTGTAAGATTTTTTGTTCAAGATATAATCATTTTGCCACTTTTAACTGGTTGTTTATAGAGTTACGTAACCTTTTATATTGGGCAATTAATTTGGTATTAAAAGGCTGGTTTTTAGTTTTTTTGTACAGGTTATCGCGTTTACGCAAAGCTGCTAATAACTTTTTAGACATCCATGGATTGTGAGAGAATGCAATGGTTTTTTTACATTTCCTTTTACAAGTGAATTTATGAATAAGTGATATAATTACAGTAAAAAATTTAGAAAATGCTTTCCGAGGATCATTAAAAGTTTTTATTTCAGACCAGTCTATATTAGCAATGGCAGTTATGAAGCTCTCTTTGTCCAGAACATATTTGAACTGTTATGTCCATATCAAGAACTTTTGCCTCTGGTGAAGTTATTAAGTTAGATAGGACATGATCAATTAGCGTCCCTGTGCCACTAGGAACCTGTCGTGTAGGAACATCAATTAAGCATTCATATCCGTAGCTTTGTAGTAGACTGGTGTAAGAAATAACTGTTGGTGATGTGTCATTGAGTAGGTTAATGTTGATATCACCCATTACAATGACATTATTATTTTCTAGTGAAAGGGTATGTAAAGTATGATCAAGATTATAAGAAAAGCCGTCGACTGATGATGAAGGCGAGCGATAAATGCATCCAAATATGAAATCTCTGTTATCATTAGAGGGAGAACAATTAACTATTTCAATCCAGACAGATTCACAATTAGTGATGGGTAAATGTAAATTAAAAAAAATTATGGGGTTTTACATGCCAAAACCACTTTCTGATTATGAGGCACGTCGTAGTGGAGGACTCCGGAAATTTCGACCACCTGGGGTTCTTTAACGTGCACCTAAATCTAAGTACACGGGTGTTTTCGCATTTCGCCCCCATCGAAATGCGGCCGCCGTGGCCGGGATTCGATCCCGCGACCTCGTGCTCAGCAGCCTAACACCATAGCCACTGAGCAACCACGGCGGGTGATGGGTAAATGTAGATCATGTCGTCTGCGATAAGTAAGATCAGAAGAGATATATATTGCCGCACCACGACTGCTAGTTAATCTGTTACAATATTCTGAATTGTAGTTAAGGAAGCAATAAAGATTTTTGTCATCGTCTGACAACTAAGTTTCAGTCAAGGCAATTAATGAGAATGAGCTAGAAGATGAAAAAAGGAAATGATTAATCTCCTCAAAGTGTTTGCGAAGACTTCTAGCATTAAAATGGATGACGGAATGAAATCCACTTATGTAAGAGTTAACTTGATTAGGTTCCAGGAGTGAGGCCATGATAAGCTGTGAGACAATGAACACAGGTTGCTATAGTATTAGTCTATTCTAGTCAAGTCGGAATGATCATGGATTCGCAGAACTCTGCTGTTAGTAGTCTATCTAGCCTTGATTTGACAGTTGTCAGTCCAAAGAAACATCCACTTCTTTTCTTTCTTCAGTGTTAGGGCTTTGGAAAACAGGGCCTTGTTACATGGGGTCAGATGATCGTTTACGAAGATAGGTGCGTTAGAAATGCTAGAGAAGCCTAGATCACTGACACAAAGCTTGGCCTTACGTGCTTTACTGATGAAGTCAGATTTTTTAGTTCGAGAGCAGAAACGAGCAATGATGTTTTTTTTTTCAGTAGACCGTGTGGGCACGCGATGAACAATGTCTAGATCATGAGGCGATATGGAACATCCAGCCTTCTGATTGCGACGCAGTCCTCTCCTTGGGAACAGGGAACGCCCTTGATCTCAACATTGCTGAGGCGTGAATATTGCTCAAGTTCTTCTACCTTGCGAGTGAGTGAAGAGTTTTGAGATTTTAGTTCTTTATTCTCATTTACCAATGAAGTATTTTGGCCACGTAAGTCCTCGACAAGTTGATTCAAGTGTTGTGCACTTGATTGAAGGGACTCAACTTCCTTCTTTAACTCCGCAACATCAATGCCGGAATCTTTCATTTTTAGCAAGAATCTGCCGAACACCTTATCAGAGGTGTCTTTAGCTAAACTGTTAATTTTAGCCTCTAGATCCTCGATTTTTTTTTTTAGAGTTCAGCATTAGTTGGCATGGTATAAAAATAAAATACAAACTCGAACACAAGCAGGAGGAGAACCCAGTTGGTGGCAGCAGTGGCAGTGGTATGGAAAAAGAAAAGAAAATGAAAATAAGAGTTGGTAAGAATACCTGCATAAACGATGAACTTTTTAAAGATGTGGCTCATGCAATGCCACTGCTGCCAGTGAAGGGTGGGCGTCGGTGCGTGCTTATTTAAAGGGAAGGTGCTCCGGGCAGCGACCTCCAGTGGTAGTCTTGTTGATAATGTCAGCAGGCCACGATGAATCCACGCAGTCGCAGCTTCACCACGTGGCGATGATTCAGCGTCCGGGAGGGCAGTACGTCGATGTGTCACCACGAAGATTGCCGTTTGAGACAGAGGGGGATGGGTGAAAAGTGTCCGGTCAGGGTATCTGCGTAAACGATGAACTTTTTAAAGATGTGGCTCATGCAATGCCACTGCTGCCAGTGAAGGGTGGGCGTCGGTGCGTGCTTATTTAAAGGGAAGGTGCTCCGGGCAGCGACCTCCAGTGGTAGTCTTGTTGATGATGTCAGCAGGCCACGATGAATCCACGCAGTCGCAGCTTCATCACGTGGCGATGATTCAGCGTCCGGGAGTGCAGTACGTCGATGTGTCACCACAAAGATTGCCGTTTGAGACAGAGGGGGATGGGTGAAAAGTGTCCGGTCAGGGTATCTGCGTAAACGATGAACTTTTTAAAGATGTGGCTCATGCAATGCCACTGCTGCCAGTGAAGGGTGGGCGTCGGTGCGTGCTTATTTAAAGGGAAGGTGCTCCGGGCAGCGACCTCCAGTGGTAGTCTTGTTGATGATGTCAGCAGGCCACGATGAATCCACGCAGTCGCAGCTTCATCACGTGGCGATGATTCAGCGTCCGGGAGGGCAGTACGTCGATGTGTCACCACAAAGATTGCCATTTGAGACAGAGGGGGATGGGTGAAAAGTGTCCGGTCAGGGTATCTGCGTAAACGATGAACTTTTTAAAGATGTGGCTCATGCAATGCCACTGCTGCCAGTGATGACGTCACAATGATGATGTGGTGCTTCCATCACATTTAGTACAGGCGACACACACGCACAATGACAAGCACTAAAGGCATGAATTTTCTCTGAAGGCGCAATGAATACATGTGGCCAAATTTTCAAATGTTACGTGGCAATGATTATTGTGTAAAGCAGTGAACAGCGAAGCAGAACAGAAATGTGAATATGGTTGTCTGCTCTTGTTGCCTATGCTGTGCTCTTTTGGTTACAAATACGCAGCTTGTCTATTGAATTCTAATGAGTTCTTTATGCTATACAATACAGCCACATACAGCTACACACATTTCCAAAATGACCATCTTCTACTGCTATAGACAAATAGGACTATTATGGCTTGACAATGATGTGATCTTAAGAGAATTGACACTTCGGGTAGAGAAGGTAAACCGATGTATCTTCTACACCTGCCCACAAAAATAAGCTATAGAGGGACATTTTAATTTAGTTTTGTTACACCTCAAGTGATAACTTTCAAATCACACTGTACATGAATGAATGAATTTGTTGTTTTATGGCACAAGGGTCAATTATGGCCAAAGAGTGCCAGGTCAGTGGGTAGATGAATTCTGAGAGGTTGGTGTGATGAAGCTCTAAAGGGGCCTAAAAGTGATCTCTGTAAAGTGGGTAAAAGCTACATGCAATAAAATTATGGCAATGACTAATGAGGACTACTAAGAACACAAAAGATACATTGTGATAGAATGATGATCATGAAGCCAAATGTTTGCAAGACGCACTACTGCCTTAAGAGAGCCCTCGAAAGGGAAAGGCCTGAAGGTATGTGCTGCAAAAAAATATCGCAGCGGCATCCTCTGGAGAGAGGATGTGCTACAAATTCGTAGGGCTAACAACATGCAAGACAACATCGTTTAAAAAACTTAGGACTGCTTTGGTGTCAAACGATGGTTCTGTACCAAGAAACATTACAGGATGAAGGGGGATGTGCTGCCAGTATGCTAGCGGAAAGTGTTTCTCTTTGTTTCAGCTTCCCGACACTCCAGGAGGGCGTGGAGGATGGTGAGCGTTTCACCACATCTACCGCAGGTTGGTGGTTCATTTTCAGTTAGCAGAAAACTGTGTGTGGCATATGTGTGTCCTATTCTGAGACGAGAGAATAGGACATCTGTTCGTCGCGTTTTCGTTGCGGATGGCCAATAACCTAGTTTTGGCTTAATCAAGTGAAGCTTATTATTGGTTTCAGCATACCAGAAGCGCTACCAGTGGCTTCTGAGTTTCTTTCGGATGAAAGGCTTTAGATCTAAGGCTGGTATAGCAGTGGTAGGATGGATATCTTGTGATGCAATTGATGTGGCAATTTGGTCAGCCAGCATATTACCCTCAATGCCCCTATGTCCCGGTACTCCCAGCATATAATGACTTGCTGCTGAGACATGTACGATGTGCAAATAAGGGAATAAAGCTTGGTAAGTACAGTTTTCGATGATTCCGCAGGGACATTAAGGCTTTTACGATGCTTAGAGAGTCCGTGTATATAATGGCTTTGTGCACCTTTGCTTTTTTTATTTGTTTAACAGCAGATATAATTGCATAAGCTTCCGCGGTGAATACGCTTGTTTCCGGATGCAGTCCATTGGACTCGGAGAAGGATGGTCCGATTGCAGCATAAAACACGCCGGCATGTGACTTAGAAGCGTCAGTGTAAACTCTACGAGTACTTCGATTGAAGTTCCAAGAAATGCATTCGAATATGTGCCTCTGGGGCGTGTTTCGTCACCTCTACGAATGACGTATCGCATTCTATGGGCTTCCACTGCCATGGCGGCAATGGCTTAGCTGGGACCATCAGGTTTTGCTGAAGAATTGGAACTTGCATTTCATCAGCAAGCTTTCTAAAGCACAAAGAGAATGGTTCTCTAGCTGCAGGTCGATTATTAAAGAGCCTTGCAGATCCCACGTCGTTTATGCTTACATAAGAGGGATGGTTGTGGTTTGCATTCACTTTTAGAAAGTACATGAAACTGGAGTACGACTTCTGAAGATGAAGTGACCACTCATTAGCTTCAACGTAGAGACTCTCTACAGGACTTGTCCTGAAGGCACAGGTCACCAAGTGGATACCTGAGTGGTGAACAGGGTCAAGCATCTTCAAGGCACCTGGACGGGCAGATTGATATACTATGGACCCATAGTTTAAGCGTGTACGTATAAGACTTTTGTACACGTTCATCAGACACTTCCTGTCGCTACCCCATGTTGTATGTGATAAAAGTTTAAGAAGAAGGTTCATTGTTTTCAGGCATTTCTCTTTTAGGTGCTTTAAGTGTGGAATGAAGGTCAGTTTTGAATCTAACATGATTCCTAAAAATTTGTGTTGTGTGACAACCGGTATGTGTTGTCCATGTAGTTCTACACTGGGCTCTGCAAATAAGCCTCTTTTTCGCATGAAAAGGACACACAAGCTTTTAACAGGATTCAGTTTAAAGCCGTTTTCCTCTGCCCATTTACATACTTTGTTCAAGCCAAGCTGGACATGTCACTCACCAATAGCAAGGTTACGTGACTTGAAACCTAATTGTACGTCATCTACGTACAGCGAATAAAACATAGTCTGCGGTATAAATAAGCGCAAGGAATTCATTTTTATTATAAAAAGGGTACCCCTCCTTGCGGCACCCCAGTTTCTTGTGTAAATGGCCTGGATAGAGCATTGCCCACCCTAACACGACATGTATGGTTTGATAGGTAACTTTCAATTACATTAAGCATATTCCCTTGAATACCCATTTCTGAGAGGTCTCGCAAAATCCCATATGCCTTTTCCATGTCTAAGAAAACAGAAACTGCTCATAGATAAAGGTGTCGTGAATGCCTGCTTCAATGCGCACGAGCTGGTCAGTAGTCGACCTACCCTCTCTGAAGCTGCACTGATAAGGGTCGAGCATTTTATTCGATTCAAGGAAATGTAAAAGACAATTTATCATTTTCTCAAAGATTTTGCATAAGCAACTCATGAGTGCTATCGAACGGTAACTTGAAACGTCGGTTGGGTCCTTGCCTTGTTTCAAGACCGCTACTATGATAGCTTTTTTCCATGAGAATGGGAAGTATCCAGCAGCCCAAACAGAGTTAAAAAGTGCAAGAGTTATAGTCTGTGTATCAGTGTGTAGGTTTTTAATCATGTCATACATGATTTTGTCAACTCCCGGTGCAGAGCTCATACACAAGCTCAACACAGCTCTAAGCTCGGCAATATTAAAAGGACAGTTGTACGGTAGATTTGGCCTGCATTTACGGTTTATTGACGCAAGTTCTGCTATTTGCTTATATTTAAGGAATGTTTGTGAATAGTTTATGGCGCTTGATACACGGACAAAATGTAAGCCAAGGGCATCGGCATGGTTTTCCAAGGTATTTCCTTGCTCATCAATCAAAGGTAATGAGTTGATCTGCTGCCCTTTTAACCTTCTCAGCCCATTCCATAATTTAGCCTCCTGGGTGTAGGAATTGATGCCCGAGAGAAACCTTTCCCAGCTTGCTCTTCTAGCCTGCCGTCTCGTGCGCCATCCTTGTGACTTGATATGTTTAAATGCAATGTAATTTTTCGCCATAGGATAGTGGCGCAATCTGCCCCGTGCCTTATTTTGTCTTTTTCGTGCATCTCTGCAGTCTTCATTCCATCAAGGAACACGTTTCTTAGATGACTGACCGCTTGTTTGTGGAATGAACTTTTCAGCTGCATCAATAATAAAAGCGGTAAAATATGCTACAGCATTATCTATGCTAAAATCGAGTATAAAATCTTGTGATAAGTAAGTAGATTCCTTAAAACCCTTCTAATCAGCCGAGTCAAGTTTCCAGCGAGGTACTTGTGGACAAATGTCGTGTCGTGTTAGTAAGTTTAAGGTTATCGGAAAGTGGTCACTCCCAAATGGATTTTCTATAACATTCCATTCTAAGTAAGAAGAAAGTATGGAAGATCCAAGCACTAGATTTATCGAGGAGTATGAATTATGTGCAATATTATAGTAGGTAGGTTTTTTCCTATTAAACAGGCACACACCGGACGCAACAAGAAAGGATTCGATCAGTCGACCTTTCGAATCAGTTCTGGAATCTCCCCAGAGACTGTTATGGGCATTAAAGTCCCCGACCATAAGAAACGGCTCAAGAGGTTGGTTAATAAGTTCGTAGAATTCTGTTTTGCTCAGGTGATAGTTTGGGGGTTTATTAAAAAGAATTGCTTGAACTGCAACTGCCTCGAGGGATGTCCGAAGGGGAAAGTGTTGGCAAGCAACAGTTTTATTGACAATTATGGCTACACCGCTTGGTGAGGTGTTAACCTCGTCTCGATCTTTACGAAAAATTGTGTATGACCGGAGAAAATTTTTCTGTGTAGCTTTTAAGTGTGTTTCCTGAACACACAGTATTGGATTAAGTTGGTGTAAAAGTTCGGTTACGTCGTCAAGATTGCGGAGGAGACCTCTCACATTCCATTGCATAATTTGTGTATCCATATTGACAGAGTTTGATACTGTGTGTTCTGGAAAGGAAAGGTTAGTTCACGAGCCCTTTGAAGGCGCCGTGACGTGGGTTTTGTCTTTTTTGGAGCGGTCGATAGAGGCTCGCCGCTCCTTTGGCACCGTCTGGCTGGTCGTTGTCTCCATCGCCTTTCCACGGCGCTGGACGTGCGCTCTTTCGAGCGCTTTGTTTGACGTGAAGGCCTCGGCACGTTGGACGAGACCTTCGAGGCCACCTGCCCGGCAGTGGATGGCCTCTTTGTAGTATAGTGTCGCCCCCTGTCAGATCTCTGTGTCATCGTACATGTATGTTTTGTAGTTGTTTAGCTAGATGGCGCACCCCCCTTCTGTCATGTGCCGAGCTTGGACCAATCGGGAGGTGTCATCTGGCGTGTGAAGCCTTTATTAGTAATAAACGGCCGCGGGTCGGCTGAGTCTTCGTTCCGGTTTTCATCGGGAGCAGTTAGCTCCGAGTCTCCTTCACTGCGTCGGCGCTCGACGCGCGTTCGCTGGGCATGGGCCCCCACTTGCCTGCCGCTGCCGACACAACATCTTTTGGCGACGAGGATGGGATTCCTGCAGCGGTTCCGACCGAAGCCCCGGGAAACCAACGAGCTTCGTAAGTGAAGCGTCCCTACCTGTGTCTGCACGGCACGCAAATGCCACCGACGCAGTTGGCGTCGCGAGGCTTCCGAGCCTAGGCCTTCTCGCCCCCCTTTGTTCTTCCTTGCCCCATTCCTGCTGCGAGCTCCAGCTTGTTTTCTGCACTGTCTCCTGCACGCTACCGGGCATGGCATCTTTCACGGCGAACCTTCCCGTTTTTCTGGAATTGCCCGGGCCACCATTAATTCCATGGCATCGATGGAAAAAAATTCTTCAGGCCCACCTCGAAGCGGCCGGCGGTGGCGACTGGACGGACGCGCGACGAGCGTCCGCACTCGTCAGCGCTCTCGGGCGTGAGGGACAACGGAAGTACTTTGCAGACGAGGAGCAGGAAGCAGCAAGGCAGTTAACCGGCACAGCGTCAGCGTCAAGCGAGGCAGCAAGGCAGTCGACCGAGTGCGTCGGCGCTCGACGCGCGTTCGCTGGGCATGGGCCCCCACTTGCCTGCCGCTGCCGACACAACACCCTTCTGCTGGGGTGGCGGAGCAGCGTTAGCTGCAATCACCGCAAGGGCAGATGGCGTAACTTCTGACTCACTGTTTGTGGGTCAGCAGCCGCCAGAAGCCGTTGTGTTGCGGCCCCCTGATGCGTCACATCGGAAAAGCTGCTCTTAGGCAGGTATGACACCCGCCTACTGCCTCCTTGAAAGATATGTTTTCTTTGACTTTGAGTGTCACAATTTCTTTTTCTCTTTTCCAAGACGGGCAGGACACCACGAGTATGCGGCATGTTCACCATCACAGTTGACACAATGTGGAGTGTTCTGGCACATTTCAGAGGAATGTTCATTGTTACTGCATTTGGCACATGTCAGCCGGCCTTGACAGTTCTGTGAACTGTGGCCGAACCTTTGGCACTTAAAGCATCTAAGAGGATTGGGCACGTATGGCCTAACACGAAGTTTGATATAACCGGCCTCGATGGACTTGGGAAGGACACTTGAGCCGAAGGTGAGTATCAGGTGCTTCGTCTGGATCCGTTTACCATCTCGCCTCATCTTAATTCGTTTAACATTAATGACATTCTGTTCACTGAAGCCCTCCAAGAGTTCAGCCTCAGTGAGCTCCAGCAAATCATCGTCCGAGACAATGCCGCGGGTGGTGTTCATTGTGCGGTGCGGGATTACTACTACTTGGGTCTCCCCAAATGATACTAGTTTAGGCAGTTTCTCAAATTGCTTCTGATCGCGAAACTCCAAGAGGAGATCACCGCTAGCCATCCTCGATGCCTTATAACCTGGACCAAAAACTTCGGTAAGAGAATTCGATACAAGGAATGGTGAGATTGCTCGCACTGCTTTATCTGGTTTTTCAGAATCGATCATGTGAAAACGAGGGAAAGATTCTTTTTGCCGACCAAAAAACTGAAATACTTCCTCAGTGCGCCCTCTTTTCTGAGGGCGATCAGGGAGCAGGGGGAACGAGCTAGCCATAAATATATTTATGGAGATTTTGGCAGTAACGCCAGCCACCCATTGTGGAGCCCTACAAGCGGACGCTGCAGGACCTGTGAAACATGGCCTGCAAACGCCAGCTGTACGTTACCCCTATAACCAAATATGAAATAACCTAGGTTGGCTATTCACACAAGGTTAACCCTTGCTACCTGGAAAAAATGGAAGTAAAGTGAAGCCAGGAGAAGACAGGAAAGATGGAAAGTGAGAGAAAGACAGGAAAAGGCAACTACCGATTTCCCCTGGGTGGGAAAGTCCGGGAGTGCCGTCTATGTGAAGCAGAGGCCAAAGGGGTGTGTTGCCTCCACCGGGGGGCCTTAAAGGTCCAAACACCCAGCATCGGCATAACCCCCAGGATCCCCCTTTCCCCAGACATGGCTAAGCCGCGCACGGCTACACGCGGGAGGGTCTAACCCTTGTGTGCTAAGGTATGTGGTGTTGCAACGGACCAAACGCCTGCTGACGCAGACGCCCTTGTGGGGCACACTGTACATGGATGCCCATGTGCTACACTGAGAAATTTTCCGACGAGAGGGCTCTCCAAGCCTTACACAGCCTGGTGTAAAGGGATGTAAGTTGTGGGGACTGAGGTGCCTTCCCGTGACTCATCCCCAATAGGTGCATGATGACGGCCATTAGCGAAGCTTGATCTCCGAGAACTGCCGTCCTGAAGACATGGTTAGTGTACCCAAACTACTTTCTCATGCAAACCGTAACTCTCCTTCGCGAAGTTTAGTCACACATGTGAGCACATGTTGCCAGGACATGCCCCGATTTGCCACAGCCTCCAGGCACCCTCTGCCCCATGCTCTAAATTGCGGGGTGCTTCCTCAACATGGCAGATGCTCCACAGGCCTGCTACGAGTTAGTTACATGGGACTTGGCAGACCACTATCCGGTTAGGCAAGCACAGCAGCTGCACAAAGTCTAACAGTCTTGTGGCAAACCTTTGCCTTCAAGTCATGACTGTCGCACTGAGGTGGCCTGAATTAATAAGCTCGCATTTGTTGGCAAATTGACAGGGTGTCTACCAAGTTGACATTTCCAAATTCCCTGAGTTTTCCAGGTTTTCCCTGAGCACCTTTGCGAAATTCCCTGAATGAGCATGAACTTTGTTTTATGTCAAGGCAGGCTGACACTATGCTGCCCGATGCTGTCACTCTCTAGTAGGCATGTTGAAACAAAAAAATAACTTAATCCAGTTTGAATACTAAGGAGTAATATCTGTGTTATTTAAAAAGAAAACAGAAAGAAGGTATTAGTAAAATGCACAGCGAAAAAAAAATGGCAAAACCCATCTCAAATTGAGTCGAACATATTCAAATACGAATGAAAAGGAGATGCATACAGAAGTAAACATTTTCGAATACGAGCTATTTCTATCAACTGATAGCAAGCTCATTGGTATGAGGCCTGAACGTTGTCACAACTAAGATTCTCTCTCAGAAGCTGGAAAGTCAACGTCAACTGTCCTGACATACTCTCAGCCCATACACAACACCTCAGTGTTGGCTTTCACTGCTTTAAAGAGTTTATTTTGGTTTGGATGAGGGACACCTGCATCTCGGCGTCAGCCAACACTTTCTTTTTTGAGCTCAAGCTCCTTCAAAGAGGCGGCGGTACGCTTCCTTTCCCGTTACTTCCTCAGTGCGTCGGTCCTCTCTGTTCTCATCCTCCTTCTGCCACGCATTCACCCCATGGATCATTTGAAACACCCTCTTTTTCAGTTGTACAGTCAGCGTCCGATTTTCCGGACTCCCTAGGGACCAGAAAAACATCCGAAAAATCGGGCAGTCTGAAAGAAATGAATGTCTTTAACTGCCCTTAAGGGCTAAAATTGCCACAGGCACGTCCGAAAAAGCTCTTAAGGCCTGCCAGTACACTTATTAGGCATATCGGTGTTCGTACTGTGACAGTAGACGGGGGTGCACGCGTGTATAATTAAGGAATACATACTGTGTCCCGTGACAACTGCCCCTTTCTACGCTTGGTATGCTTCACCGCGTAACACTGCTGTACTGAGGCGAAGCTAACTTTCGGAGACTGGCATTACGCAACGCGCAGTGCTTTGCGCGCTTCGAAGCCAATCGCGAGAATTACAAAGGTGGAGTTGGGGCCATTGCCGACAGCGGCAAATTCTTTCAATCAAAAACACGGCAACACATGGGGCGTCTTGCGCTGGAGATTGAGGTATAGTAGCGGCGCCTGGTGGCGGCGCGGGAAACATCTGGGTCGTATTGAGCCCTGGCTGTGGCGAAGCACGTTTCTAGGCCGAGTTTTGCGTCGATTCGCACTTTTTTCTGCCCTGTTGCGAGTGCGAAAAGGCTCGTCACTTCTCACAGACCACGCCGATCACGCTGCGAGCTCGTCGCAGCCTATAGTTTAACGAAAACGGACTCTCCGTGAGACGTAATGCTGGAAGCAGAAGGAATCGGCGACGCCGATCCGGAGAGACCTAGCTCAGCCTCTAAAAAGCGTCACCGTCGTCACTTCTGCGTCGTCGGCTGCCATGAACAAGAAGGCCTGAATCCCAACATCAGATTCTACTGTTTTCCTTCAAGGCCTCACGAAGCGGAGCGTCGGGCGCGCTGGTTCGCTGCAGTTCGTCGCGCTGGGTAAGCGAAACTTCGCGCCATGTTGACTGCTTCGCCCGTCTTGAACTTTGCATATCTGCGTTCTAAAATTCGGTCTTTTGCACCTACAGTCCCGACGGCAGAACGACATAGCAGCAGGCATGGCTGGTGATTCACGATTCGAGACCCGGCCACAGCGACAATTACCAATTCGACCCGTGCGAACTGGTGCGTGCAAATGAGCACAAATGGTCGGGCTGATTCGGGGACAATTCACTACCCCACTACGAGCAGCACAGGTTAGATAGAGAGTTAAATGTGCTTATCCTTGACCTCAAGCCAGCACGTTGAGGCAGCGCAGCAAGGTAGTATTGATTGCAGCACATCGATGTTCGAGCGTTGTCATTAAAAGCTACATTAAGCGAGCAGCGCACGAGCTCGCGCGATTCGCACGTACGTTACTGCGAGCTCACAGCTTTGCATCAGTTATTTATCAATTGCTAAAGGGACAGATGGCCGCTACTACAGTGCAGCAGGCATAACTACTTGCCTAGCGGCATGCAGTCAACAAAGATAACAGGAGGCCCGCCGTTTCGCGGCATGTCGAAAGACCGCTGCCGTCGCGGCGCGTACGATCGTGCGCTCGAGCAGTTCGTACATCGCGGCATGCTGAAAGACCGCTGCCGTCGCCGCGCGTACCGTCGTGCGCTCGAGCAGTTCCGTACACATGATGCCGGCTTATCGCTGCTCTGAATTCATTTATAGCAAGCATTTCCTCACGTTTGTGCGCCTGAATCTAGCAGCGTGCAAACCTTACCTGAAGTTCAACTTCGTACGCGACTCGCTTCACTTGCGATTGACACCGCGCTAAAACTTCGCCGCTTATTTCTTGAACGGCGTACACGTATTCGGCGTTGCATAAGTTATTGCTTTTACGCAGCGTGCCACCCCTGAAAAAAATCTTCGGCGCCCGATATTCGCTGCAAGCCGCGGTACAACAAAACCGAAAGTGGCGGGTCCATATAGTAAACGTGCCTTCCGAAGCAGACGACGGAGCTTGGTACTACCCAGTTGAGGACAGAGGGCGCTTTTTAGCACCATTTTCGCAGCGCCCCCTCGGCAATGCAAGAGCCCCATGGCAAGAAGCTTAATAGACCTCACTCTGCCCAGGCGGCGCTGCGGAAAAACCCGTCACCAGCGCCCCCATCGCAGCGTTGGTGCGAACTGAGTAGTGCAAGAAGAGCTGTCCGGCAAGCGAAGGTGCATAGGCCACAATGGACTCTCCTCTTTCGGTTGTGTTGAGGCACGATTTCCTCATAATCAAGGACCTGGAAAGCTTCTTCTGCCCATCCACGCTTCGGAAAGGGAAGAAGCTCAGCAGGGCGAAGTACGTGTACAATATAAAGGAAGTCTCAGGTGTTATTTCGGCGTGCTGTAACTCGCAAGTACAGAGAGCACCAGGCTTGTTTATAGGCATATCAGCATAAAAATCTAAGCATTTCAAATTGGGCGGCAAACAGAAAACGTTTTCCAAGGCAGCAAACAGCGTGTGAACATAACGAAAGTAAGCTTCCTACAGTGCCTGTGCGCCGCATCTTTCTGCCTCGCAGGAGCTACAGCATCGCTCAGTACCTCTGAAATTTTCGCAGACGCTTCAAGCGACACGCGCACAAATGAATGTAAATAAACGCAACTTTTTTTTACACACGTGCGTTACTTCGCAATTACTCGCCCAGTGCTCCTACAGCAACATTATTATTCACATTTCAAAAACGCAGTCGAGCAGGCTCAGCACATTGCGGAACGTGCTTGTTGTATCGGCGCAGGACATATAAAATACCGAAACTAGAAATGAGCTCGCGATACAACGATGCTCTAGAACAGGATTTTGAATTCATAAACGAACTAAATGTTTGGTTAAACTGACATGTCAAATATCTCCGTTCTACTTGTTGAGTCAAGCGGAGGAGGACGTCTGTTAACAGGTGGAAATATCGATGGCACATACGCAACGTTGTTTTTTCTGTTGCCAAAGAAGTGGTGGCTGCAGATTCTTGAGTTTCGCTTGATTGCCACGGTCCTACGTCAGGGCTACGCACGTAGCACAATTACAGCAGAACAACATTATCGCACATTCTCATGCGAGCCGCTGTGTTGTGGGGAATGCAAGTCATTCGATTACCCAACACGTTGAACGGCCCGTATCCAGCGCTCTCGCCTTTCAAATTCGTTCATATTGAATATGTCCTGAACACAAGACTTAAGTATCTCGTATACCTTTATGTATTTTATCGTAATGTTTTGTCTCGCAATTATTTACAGAGAGTAAATCCTTTCATAGCCTTTTCCAGGGCAGCAAACAGAAAACGTTTTCCAAGGCAGCAAACAGCGTGCGATCATAACGAAAGTAAGCTTCCTACAGTGCCTACGCGCTGCATCTTTCTTTCTCGGAGGAGCTACAGCATCGCTCAGTACCTTAATTTGAACTTTTCGCAGACGCTTCGAGCAACAAGCGCGCACAAAGAAACGTAAATAAACGTGACATTTCTTTCTTTACAAACGTGCGTTACTTCGTAATTACTCATCCAGTGCTCCTACAGTAACTTTATTGCTCACATTTCAAAACGCAGTCGAGCAGGCTCAGCCAGTGTCTCCTGGCACTGGATCAGCACACTGCGAAGCGTGCTTGTTGTATCGGCGCAGGACATACAAAATACCGAAAGTAGAAATGAGCTCGTGATACAACGATGCTCTAGAACAGGATATTGTATTCATAAACGAACCAAAACGTTTGGTTAAGCTGACATGTCAAATCTCTCCGTTCCACTTGTTGAGTCAAGCGGAGGCGGATGTCTGTTAAAAAGTGGAGATATCGATGGCACATAAACAGGATGGTTCAAAACGTTGTTTTTTCTGTTACCAACGAAGTGGCGGCTGCAGATTCTTGAGTTTTCGCTTGGTCACCACGGTCCTCCATCAGGGCTACGGAACACAATTACAGAAGAACAAAATTGTCGCACTTTCTCATGCGAGCCGCAGTGTTGTGGGGAATGCAAGTAATCCGATTACCCAACAGGTTGAACGGCCCGTATCCAGCGCTCTCGCCTTTCCCCTTCATACGATCGCGATTGAAATCGGCAAAACTGAACGTTCTTATTCCGTCCTTTACGTTTATGGCAATTTACAACACAACATTAGCGTCGATTGCGGCGTTTCTTCGTAGCACGCGGAGCTATCGCGGTTGCCGTCGCTTCTATACCATCAGTCTGACGAGTGAGCCAGGAAATGCTTTATGGCAGTTCGACGGCGCGTCCGACTAGCGTAGAAATTCATGGCTCTCTGTCTGGATGTTAAATGCGCAAAACACTCGCAATATGGACCAAAACCTAGTTAAATCGTTGTTTCGCAGTCGCTAGCTGCATAGGCAACTTAGCAAGGGAGTCGGGCTTCGCACTACTCAATTACTGCCTCTTCGCACCGGCAGGTGGCGCTACGCGTCTTGCAAACTCCAGTCTGACGTCCATAGCAAACGTAGAAGCAGCTAGGCCTAACGCTGCCGCGGTGGTGGTGGCTTTGATTATTGCCATTTCAGAACTGCAGTCAGGGCAATATGCATTGACTACATGGAGTACGTGGTGGTGCCGCGAAGCCGTGCGAATTATCGGGCATGTCTGGAAAATCGGTCGTTAAAGGGAAGCTGAAGAGTATGTCGAATTCAATAAGACGCTCATATACGGATGCGGGAACCTTATAAATCATGCAGGTAAAATTTTGGGGGGAGTTTTCACTTAGGAGCGACTCAATCGTCGGTTAAAATTGCGCTGTAGCTCCGCTCCCCGTCGAGCGCCGCGCGCTGCTGCTGACGATGCGAGCGGAGACCGGAAACCGCGGCGTAGTGACGTCAGCACTGGCGTTCTGTTCCTTCGCAGTCTCCGCAACCGTGTCTGACCAGGCTTATTTCTGCGTGCGTGCCGTCCTAATCTGCTTCGCTCGACCCTGCATTCCTTTGTTTGTGTGTATATAGGAGTGGTAATTGACGTGCGCAGCATCAATTGAACTTCTAGACCGATCATGCCGGCGTTCTGTGCAGCCTACGCTTGCACGAACACCAGCGGCCGCGACGATGTTCCATTAGTTCCTGCAAGACAAGAAGCTTTCAGCTAAGTGGGAGGCTGCTGTGAAGCGAAACAACTTCAAGCGCTCAAGAACAACAGTGTTGTGCTCTAACCCCTTCCGTGACGATTACTACCGGAGTTTATCAATAGTGCGTGCTTTGGGTTCTCCGTGTTAGCACGCTGAACGGAAGGTGCATGTTTATGTCCCACCACTGACGCAGGATTCATTGCCAAGCACCACAAATTTTCTATTCACACGTGGGTTGTGAAACAGCCTGCATGCAGCTACCATAACGAAGTGCAAGCGTAAAGTTTGCATGTGTTGGAAAGCCTGCTCACGCCAGGACGCTGCGCTACCCCTTCTCTCGCACACAGAGAAACCGACCATCTCACGTAGCCGACGGAATTCGCCGGTTACGAGGAGCGTGCAGATGGCGTGCTGGTGAAGGTTCTATACTACACGTGCTACAACAGCTGGTAAACTTTTCCCGCGTTTAAACCGTCTGTGTAGATTACCGACAGCTTTGGGGCAGCGCACAAATGCCGAAGATCGCATCACCGCTTACGCTCTACGAGGAGGCATGCAGGAACATAACACTACAGTTGTTTGCCCGGAAATGTACTCACTGGAACGCTGAACGCAGCTTAGCAAAAAACATACTCGCTAAAGAACATTTCCAACACAAGGAGATGCTAACACTTCGCCTTCGTTCGCGTGAAAAGCAGTGCTTGCACCAGCATTTTTTGCTTCTTGGAGAGGCCGGCTCTTCGCAATCGGCTCATACACGTAAAGCGTAAAGTATAAACCCCTTACAAGTGATCTTGCACGTGACAGCGACAGCGCGACAAGCGAGGCGATGGCTGTCGCGTTCACTCGTCGCCTGCAAGCCGAACTCCACTCCAGCAACGGCTTTGAAAGATAACTTCCCGGTATGAGGCCAGCAATATACGCGCCGAAACTAGCGTGACGCATGCTTTATTAATTTAAGTTGATGTATTTTACTGAAAAAGGAGCATAAAATATTTCTGAAGGTCTTGCACTAGGTTCTTATTCTTGCACGTGTAAAATTCAATAGCTTGCTCGTTCCGTGCGACAAACAGTAGTATTTGAGTTATGTACATCCAGTTCCGGCTTTGCACTATTGGCTAGTCGCTCATAGCGCTTCCGGGCGACGAGCGACGAGTTCTAGATTTCTAGAAACGAGCGATCGAGCGACAACACCGAGCGATCTGTTCAAGCGACGGCCCGTTTTGTCGCTCGAAACCGTCGCCCGTCACCGTCGCGCGCAAAATTGCTCTCGTGGAGTTTGGACTTAACGCCAAACTCCTCAGAGAAACGCAAGCTCTCAAAATTTTCCATGACCATCTCAGCAAAACAGCACCAAACTACCTTGCACCGTGCTTTGTGTGTAGCGGCAGCAGTCGGTCCGGGCGAACACCATTGTTGACGTCACGAGGCGCCCGACCAATCACAGGTGGAAACGAGGCGCGCGAGCTCGGCGTGTCTGCTGCTGCACTTTTTGTCGAAATAAAATATGTTTGCACTTTCTTTCGCTCTATTTCGATGCGATATTCGAATTCAGAGGGTTGAAAACCACAACGTACTGCTCTTCACTCATTTTTTCTGAAAAAGCTTTCAGCTTCCCTTTAACTGCTCTGGAAATACCTCGTGCCGATGACACAGCGTCAATGACGATTCGTTGCGATTCCTCTGTTACTGGAGCCTGTGTTAACACGACTATCGTTCCCTTTCAATAAAATTACAGTTAATTTTCCCTGAAAGAAGCACAAATACCCTGAGTTTTCCCCGAGTATTTCCAGACACTTTAAATTCCCTGAGAATTACCGGTTTTCCTGGCTGGTAGACGCCCTGTTTGACTATGGACTCTCTTTTATGCTGTGTCAGAGTCGATGAACCCTGCTACAGTATCCTTTGTGCGTGGTGAAGTGGAGGAGCGCCACATGCCTTTGCCTGATCGTCGTTCGCTGGGTAAGCCTCACACAAAATCATTTCAACTATATATGCAGAGGAGTACTCTAGCTTGGATAATGTGTGTGTAAATACAGAATAAGTACACGTTCGAGACGTGGAGTTGGTTCCAGAAGAAGTGGGGGACAAATCAGTGCGATAGGTGCCTGTCATAAATGCACGTGATTGCTGAAAATTCTGCTTAGTGTTCCCACATAAAAGCTTGTTTGCAAGTAAATCTTCGAAAATTAACACTGTTTATTGTCATATGCACAGATTTACCTACGTCCCCAAGAGTGCACTTGGTATCTAATGTGATTCACAAAAGCTGCATGACCTTCACAAAAGAGCTCCACAGGCAAGGTACAGCCTGCAGTCCGCATATTTGAGAACCCTGACCAACAAGGGGAACTCAATTGCAAGAATTATGCGACTTACGTGCACTCTGATATCAAGGATGCACAAATTAGTATAAACTTCCATGAAACACCTTGGTAGTTAGCGCCAGCACAGCAGCGTCTACACCGTCTTGTGTACTCTTGTATACCACACTAACAATCTTCAAGCAAAGCTCCCGGGACAATAACCGCCCCTGCTCACCTGAGTAGAAAGTGTTGATCTTGGCCAGCTCCTTGTCACAGTACTGGAAGAACTCTTCATCAAACGATGCCAGGTACCTTGTAATTATGCTCTGCTCCACCACTGAAAGTGTGCAGAAATAACTTAACACAAACAAAGAAAAAACAGCAACAACAGTAAGCCCCCCCCCCCCCCCCCCCCAAAGCTAGAAACCTGCATTACAACTTCAGGCAGGCTGCAGCATACAAGCCAAGTTTATAAAGTGCCTAAACATGCAAATACATGCCTGGACACATGGTCCAGCTACTCGTCATTTTTACAATGCCAACTACTTTTATACTATATTTCATAGTTGGCAGGCAAATGCTGCTTACGCAACACAAGTAGTGCGGCCATAGAAGCTTCACTTTGTTCAATTCACAGTGCAGTTATTTATAATCTGTGATGCGCTCTAACTACTTCACAACTAGTGGATCTTATGTCAAATCGCATAACGTTTCTCCACTGCTGTGCTTCCAGTCGCACTATGTTTTGATTGCGAGCGGAAGTGATGCACTGCGACCACTATTCGCAGAAACACATCACCCCATTCATTAGATTGTAAAAAAGTTCAGATCTGCGATGCTTTCTATGTAATAACTACATCACATTTTGCGACATGAAACTATGAGACTTCATATGACTCATACCTAAAGTATTTTAATTTCATATGTGACGCATAGTTCCTTGGCAGTGAAAGCGAGCTGTGAGAGAAGTCTCTGTAGCATCACAAAGTGTTCCCTGCTAAGCATTACACCAAGTATAGCTCAACCATGTGGAAACAATGCTTGAATGCTAACCCAACACAACCTTTAATGTCATTACTTACATTTACATGTTCCGGCTTCAGTTTCAGTTTATTATTCTTTCAATACAGTGAATGGGTAAAAGACAATATACAGATGAGGGTGCCAAAGTCAAAGACTGCAACGGGGCCCTCGGTTAATATTAACAATGGAAAGATGTATTAAAGATGAGCAAGCTAACTTAAGGAAACAAACACAATCGCGAAAATACAACATAGAAAAATTAACGAAAACAACTTGTCTATATACAAGCCTATAGTGCATAAAAAAACTGTCAATACATACAAATAGCAAATGTAGTGTCATGAATGACGTAAACTTAGTTATACTCGGTACAAAGTCTCAGTACACAGGCCTATATTGAGTGCTGCGTGCCGTGACTCCAGCTAGGTACGAAATCGCCCTCGTCAGTACCAGTGCCTAATCTGCCCCGAATATCACCGACGTTGTGCACGTCGCACGCCTCAAACCATATTACTCTCCTGTTATCAGCGATATTTAGACGCACCGGGGATAATGATACATGCATGCATGCCGGGGACATGATACATGCATGTCGGCTGAACTGGCCAGCGCTGAATTATCCTTTGTAAGTAGACTTTGTAAATAGTGATGATGATGAAATAGCCTCCAGTCCTTAATCCTTCGTTCACGTAACAATATAAAAAAGCTTAAGGGCATGACTAAATGCATGAAAGGATGAAGATTTAATGTTGTTGGGTAAACCATTCCACAGTTTTATAGCAATGAATGAAGATGTCATTTTTCCATGGTTAGAATGAACCATAGGCAGTAGAAAATTGTAGTTACGTGCAAACCTGGTATTATTATTATTGATGAGGTACCTGGAATCAATGAATTGGTATGAAAGCTGTTTAGTAAGTAATTTATCAAACATAATTATTAGATGATAGTTGAACAAGGACTTGTCCGATGCATGAAACAGGCAGCAGAGACCGTGAACTGTTTGGTGTACCTCCCTCCAGATGCGACTAGTGAATTCGCGGTAAGCGCTGAAAGTTTCTTCATTTTCTTATTTTCTTTTTTTTTCCACACTACTTTTAAGTGATGTTCAATTCAGCTGAAAATATATTGCATATCTAGCCTCATTCAAAGCTGCTTGCATATGGGAGACTCCAAAACCACGATGATAGAACCATTGAGAAATGCTATGCCGTGCCACCTGCCGCGATCATCAAAACCCATATCCCGTGGATAATTCAAGCACGTTTTCAGGCATTTGAGATATTGGGGGTCAGCTCCACCACTGGAAAAGCTGGCGCCACCATCGGCATGACGTGGCAAGAGGGATCATGTGGACACAGAAGCCGCGTCGGCTGCTTTGGAAGCGCCGAAGCAAACTGAAAACGAAAGTTTAAACTCCCACCTGCGCTGCGGTTCTGATTAAGTGGTGAGGTTTTTCCGCCTTGCGTATCTACTTGACAGCATTTGAAAGTACTGTAATAGGGAGTGGCTGCTTTTGGAGGCGTGCAGCGTGGTAGGCTACTGCTCGGTGCCGCAGTGCCGGACGTACGCAACGGAGCTTGGTGCCAGCCTTATTCCCACGTAGCCGCAGGATAAGAAGCTGCGTGAAGCTTGGCTCGCGAAACTTAGAACCGGCAAACAGCCATTGGCTACAACTCGGATATGCAGCAAGCACAGACGCGGGGCAGATTTCTGCTACGGCGTCGAGACTGCTATTTTCGGTGAGTCGAAGAAAACACGCACTGAGATGCTCGCCCACGCCCGGCTAATGCCATGGCGCTTTATTTGGACTATGAACTTGTTGATGCTAGATTGTGGCAAGTTCACTGGAATGTAAAGGGAGCGGTAAGAAGCACATTTAAAAAAGGCTTAATTTGGCACATGGTCATGTTTGTGTTACGAATTAATGTACTGGATTACTAAAAAGAAGCAGTGGAAAATCGCACGCTGAAAAGACCGATAAACATACAGTGTGGCGCAACTTGAGAAATAATATTGAAACGTCCAAGAATTTAGAAGAAAAAAGAAAGATTGAATTGTCACGACGGCACATCACAGTCGCTGTAAAGTCTCTGTACCGAAATTATTTTTTAACAGCTCTGATAGCGTCCACGCAACAATGGTTGCTTGTGTACTGTCACATGCTCATATTCTGCAGCCTAAAGCTCACGGCACAGTGCGAAAACGTGCTCGCAGTAAAGCACAACATTGTGCACAGACATGCATGCAGATGCGCAGTCGGTCGCTGCGAACCCGAGCGATCGCTGCATTGAGGCTTCATTCTGTTATGCTCCATTTGGTTATACAGTGTGGGAAATATGGGTTTCTCCTCCGTACTCTTGGGGACAAAGGAACGACAACACAGTAGTGCAAACAATCACAAGGGCATTTATTGCACCTTTCATAGATCAATACCAGCTAGCCGAGTTGCTATCCCCAAAACATGCCGATGGGCGCGCGACAAATCTAGAAGCCCGACTTACCGCGACCGCATTGGAGCGAATATGTTCGCCCCATGCTGGATCCCAACGCCTGGTCGTTCGCGTGTTCGGTCACGCCAACGGTCGTGCGTTCGAAGGCGGCCACGCGAGGCGGTCTCGCAGAAGCATGGTCGCAGCGCGCGCGGAATGTCCACGCTGTTCGCCCGCCCGCCGGGAAAGAGCCAGCGCCTTGTCCCTCGGCGCCCGAGTAACCCCGCCGCGGCGCGACGGTCACGCCATCTCTCGCACCGCGCTTGTACCACTCCGAGCGCCGCGGGCGCCAGGCCACGCAAGCCGTGCGGGAAAACAGCATATCAGGGGATGCGTGAGAGTCGCGCATCCCCACAACAGACAGCCCACTATAAGAACATATTTAACATAGTTTGCTCTCAGCGTTTGCCAACCTTTCATGCGAGAAGCCGGTTTGGGAGACTCCATTGCGGTGACCGTGCGCAGTGGCATTCATTCAACATATTCGGTGAAGAGACAGCGTCTGTAATCGATTCTGTGCTTTCAGTCTGCCCAAGATTATTATTTTAACAGTAAAAAACTTCCGTTTTGAGAGTACTTACAGAAATGTCTAGGAGGGCTGCCGCATAGTGTTTTTATTGAGCGCCGTAAGCCAAACCTATGAGGAGAGCGCCGTGTTATCCCGCATACTACGCAAGGGTGGCGCTTCCGACAGATGGCGACTCCATAAGTCCTAGCCCCCAATACTAAATGGACTTAAACTGACTCTACCAACATGCTTCCCGCCGACTTTCTAGTGAGAGCCCCCCAACAAGGAAAAGAAGAAATTGTAACGCTAAAGGAAAATAAAAAGTGATGAGAAGGTGTGCAGTAGCACGTAAACAACAGAAAAAAAAAAACGTAATGACAACAGTTGCAAAGTTCACATACAGATTTTCAAGCAAAACAAAAAGTTGTAGTTTGCTTCCAGTTATTTCTTCTACATTTCCACTTATATTCATTTTCGCGGGTTTTCGTTTATACTCCTGCATATCACAAGCATGTATTCGCAACTGTGAAAGGTCATCGGTACGCCTGTAGGGTTTGCCTAGCCGAGTTCACGGCCGTCTGCGCACGTGCGATGAGGCCAGAACTGTTTAGAAATTGCTCTATATTGAGTTATCCCTCGCAATCAGGAAAACATCTATCACAGATACATCAATAAGTTTTTAGGCACATAAGATTTACGAAATGGATTGCAGAAATCTGCCGATATGTGCCTACTGTGATGTCCCCCTTTTTGTGATCGAAGCGAGCGCATCGTGCACATTATTATTTTAAACATGAGTAGCGGTATGAGCTCTGTGTCGCAGAGAAGCCAGTGACAGAGTCTTCCGATTCGTTTGAGATCGAAAGTTTCCGCGTATATATATGTATATATATACCGCATATATATGTATGTATATTCGTTTTTGTGGGTTTTCCTTTGTACTCCGTAGATCATGAGCATGTATCTGCAACTGCTAAATTGCATGTATTGCAATGTTTGGCGGCAAATGGGACGTCAATAGGTTTCCTGCGCGAAGTGTACAATGTCTAACTGAGTGGGCGTTGGCAGGCAGCAAGTATGCAGACGTGGCGAAAGACATGATTCTTCTTTATCCAGTTTCTGGCTTTCACCTGGACTTGGCCCGTTGCCTTGATGGATCAACCTGCTATCGTGGTGCACCAGATGAATACTATTGCCCGCAACGTGCTGCTGATGACGGCAGATGACTATCCAATTCTTGTTTCCGAGTTCAGCCTGGAAACAGCACCAGTGCTCCCTCTGGGCTGGTCAACCACATCACTGAGGACATCACCGGACGTGCTGTACTTAAGCGACCGGCATCGTACGCGCCTTTCAGTGGGCGTTGGCGGGCAGCAAGTATGCAGACGCGGCTAAAGACATGTTTCTTCTTTATCCAGTTTCTGGCTGTCACCTGGACTTGGCCCGTTGCCTTGATGGATCAACCTGCTATCGTGGTGCACCAGATGAATACTATTGCCCGCAACGTGCTGCTGATGACGGCAGATGACTATCCAATTCTTGTTTCCGAGTTCAGCCTGGAAACAGCACCAGTGCTCCCTCTGGGCTGGTCAACCACATCACTGAGGACATCACCGGACGTGCTGTACTTAAGCGACCGGCATCGTACGCGCCTTTCAGTGGGCGTTGGCGGGCAGCAAGTATGCAGACGCGGCTAAAGACATGTTTCTTCTTTATCTAGTTTCTGGCTTTCACCTGGACTTGGCCCGTTGCCTTGACGGATGAACCTGCTACCGTGGTGCAGCAGATGAATACTATCGCCCGCAACATGTTGCTGATGGTGGCAGATGACTATCCAATTCTGGTTTCCAAGTTCCGCCTGGAAACAGCACCAGTGCTCCCTCTGGGTTGGTCAACCACATAACTGAGGACATCACCGGACGTGCTGTACTTATGCGACCGGGCATCGTACGCGCCTTTCAGTGGGCGTTGGCGGGCAGCAAGTATGCAGACGCGGCTAAAGACATGTTCCTTCTTTATCCAGTTTCTGGCTTTCACCTGGACTTGGCGCGTTGCCTTGATGGATCAACCTGCTATCGTTGTGCACCAGATGAATACTATCGCCCGCAACATGCTGCTGACGGTGGCAGATGACTATCCAATTCTTGTTTCCAAGTTCCACCTGGAAACAGCACCAGTGCTCCCTCTGGACTGGTCAACCACATCATTGAGGACATCACCGGACGTGCTGTACTTAAGCGACCGGGCATCGTACGTGCCATTCACTGGCCGTTGGCGGGCAGCAAGTATGCAGACGCGGCTAAAGACATGTTTCTTCTTTATCCAGGTTGGTACTTCATATTCCTTGCATTCTAAACACTCGAGTAATCGCTGCTTGCTGCTCGTCCCATGCCCACATGTTTTGATACTTTTGGTTGCGGATTGCTTTCAAGTGTTGAAGATGTTGCTATTGTCCGGTGATGTGGAGCAAAACCCTGGTCCCGATAAAGTTGATAAGGGCAATGATGAAGTACTGGCTGCCATAAATGCTCTCGTGAGTACGATGGAAGCACGTCACGCTGAAGTGATGTTTTCATTTGACGAGGTGAAAGCTAGTCAAAAACTGTTGGAAGAACGAGTGTCTGATATCGCCACGAGATTAACAACTGTTGAAGGGAAAGTAAGCGCTCTCGAAGGCACTCATAATGTGGAAGCACCCGAAGTTCACTGCGTTGCTGCTCACCGCGTTGATTCAAAGAAAGTGCCAAGTGAAAACGCTGCACTGCAAGCACACCTTGACGACTTTGAGGACCGTTCCCGCCGTGAAAACTTAATTATGTATGGACTGAAAGACAATCCTTCAGAAAGCTGGGTCCACACTGAAGAAGCCGTACGAGCCGTTCTTGCAGATCATCTATCTTTAGAACTTCCTGCAGACGCAATTTCACGAGCGCATAGACTTGGCTCTTTTGTTACCGGCAGAAATCGTGCTATAGTTGTGAAATTTGCTCTGTTTAAAACAAGAGAGAATGTTTTAGCAGACAGGTCTAAACTGAAAAATACGGGAGTCGCTCTACAAGAGGACTTCTGTAAAACAACGAGGCAGATACGTAAAAAGCTGATCGATTTCGCCAAAGCTACCACACAACCCTACAACCTAAGATATAATCGATTATATATTAATAAAAAATGCTACGTCTACTGCAAAGAAACTGATAATGTCTGTGAAATAGATTCCCCTGGCGCATTTGCATCTGGCAACCACGTACCTTCTTCAGATCTGCAACACGTTGCTGGTTTCCCTCGGGCACATGCCTCCAATAATGCTTCAACTTCCAGTGTGTCACAACCTCATAGTGCTCCGACTTAGAAATCAGCGGCCGTTCAGACGAAGCAAATCGGCGACTATTCATTCCTTTTTGCGAACATCAGAAGTATATTAAAGAAGCGTGATACCTCATCATGTTTAATGGACACGTGCATAGTCGATATCCTTGTTTTAACCGAGACTTGGTTGTCAAGTAAAGTCATGAATTGTGAACTCTTTTCTTGTGAAAAGAAATATACAGTGTACAGACACGACCGAAGGAACCGATCAGGGGGTGCTGTTTTGATTGCCGTTTCTGAAGGCATAAATTCTTACGTTCTCCCGACCCAATCAGAGCTTGAATTTCTCTGTACATGCATTACCTTAAACCATCACGATGTCATTGTTTGTGCATGTTATCGGCCTCCGCTTTTTGCCACCACGTTCTGTGATGAACTCTACGATAGTCTGAACAAAGTTGTGTCTCGATACCCGAAAGCGCCAATTTTTCTTATGGGTGACTTCAATTTTCCAGGTATTCAGTGGAACGATTCTAACCCCATTGTAACTACTAATTCATCCGAGTGTATAGCTTTCATTGACCTCTGTTCTACATTTAATCTTTCCCAGCTCGTACAAGAACCAACTCGTGTTACCCCTTCGTGTGCAAATGTACTCGACCTTGTGCTCACCAACTATCCCGATTCTGTCTCTTCCCTAACACTACTGCCAGGTCTAAGTGATCACCTTGCAATCCATTTTACTACGCCATAGCACTCGCGCTGCACATCGAAACATTCGAAAATAATCCAAGATTACGGGAGAGCAGACTTTCAAGCTATTAATACTGCTCTGGAAAAATTTGTTGACGAGTTCTTGCCGCAGTTCTGGGAACGCACAATGCAAGAGAACTGGCGGTTATTTCAAATGCAAGTCAAAGCGCTCATCGATAAATATATTCCGCTGGGAAGAATATCTAGCAAGAGACGTTCGCCGTGGTTCAACTTATCGTTAAAATGCTTACTAAACAAGAAAAAGCAAATGTTCCGCTGCTGCAAAAAAGTTATGACTGACAGAGCAAGGTTGGCTTATCAAAAGACGTTTTTTTGCCGCAATTGAACACTCACAAAAGAAAGACACAAAGACAACACGGGCATAAAGACAACCGCCCGTGTTGTCTTTATGTGTCTTTCTTTTGTGAGTGTGCAATTGTGGCAAAAAACATGTCTTTTAGCAAGCACCAACTAGGCCAACAAGTAGTTCTGTTGGCTTATCAATCTACCGCTGCGAAATATAAACGTGCTCTCATCGGTGCTAAACATTTTCATTCAACCCTTCCCTCTTTACTTACTTCAAATCCACGCAAATTTTGGAATGTTACTGGCATGTGCGAGTCCGAAGAAGTTCGCTTAAAGAACGATCGAGAATTCTTTGTATTAGATAAACAATGCTGTATCTTACTCAATGACACATTTTCATCATCTTTTTCACATGTTGCACCAATAACCAACAGTTATTTCTGCACCCGACTTTTCAAATGGACCCTACCCTTCTCGACTGGGTAGGCATTTCTAAACTCATTCAAGTTGCGAAACTTTCATCGTCAGCTGGTACCGATGGTATTAACTACATGTTTTCGAAAAACACTCAGACTTATTCATCCATTATACTGTTGTATGTCTTTTCTCAGTCATTGCAGAGCGCCACGTTGCCGGATGACTGGAAGGTGGGAAAGGTGTATAAATCTGGTGATGTTCATAGCCCCCACAACTACAGGCCTATCTCATTAACATCAATTCCATGCAAGCTGCTTGAACATATAATATATTCTAACCTAATGTCACATCGCAAATCGAACTGTTTCTTCAAACCTAATCAGTATGGTTTTCGCAAACACCACTCCTGTGAAACTCAAATGGTCGCATTTACCAATGATTTGTTTTCCATTTTGGATTGTTCTTTATTTGTGGATTGTTCTTCATTTGTGGATTTAATTTTTTTAGATTTCGCGAAAGCATTTGATACTGTGTCCCATCAACTACTACTTCTCAAGCTTAGTAAACTAAACCTTGATATTAATCTGTTGAAGTGGATTGAATGTTTTTTGCAGGGCCGTACCCAGTACGTTTCATTTAATGACTGTGACTCACCTGTATGCCCCATGACCTCCGGAGTTCCGCAAGGCTCCGCACTAGGTCCTCTGCTTTTTCTAATTTATATTAACGACCTTCCCGATTCCATTGACTCACAAATTAGACTCTATGCTGATGATTGCGTAATATATAGACAAATATCTAAACCTTCTGATGCAGCCATTCTTCAATCTGATCTGGATAACATATCCACTTGGTGTCACACCTGGTCTATGAAACTAAATATTGGTAAGTGCAAAGCAATGAAAATAACGCGGACGCCTAACCAGTCTTCATGCACCTACTTCCTTAATAACTCTTCTTTAACTTCAGTCTCTGATTATAAGTATCTTGGCGTATACATTACTGCCAACCTATCATGGAAAACGCACGTTGCACATATCACTAATAATGCTAACCGCACACTTGGTTACCTTCGCCGTAATTTTTCCCTAGCTCCTGTGTCCCTAAAACTACTTCTATATAATACTCTTGTGCACCCGAAACTAGAGTATGCTTCTTCCGTTTGGGATCCTCACACCAAATCACTCATACAAGCCCTCGAATCCATCCAAAATCGTTCCGTTCGTTTTATACTTTCTAATTATTCTCGTTCAGCCAGTGTAACGCTTATGAAGAAAACATTAAATCTTCCTGACCTTCCCTTACGCCGTCGTATTTCTCGTTTATGCCTCTTTCACAAAATATATTTCACCAATGACACTGTTAAGCAATCACTCTTTATTACTCCTACTTACTTTTCATCCCGCATGGACCACCGGTTCAAAGTTGGCGTGCCAAGCTGCAGGACTAATCTTTATTTTGATTCGTTTGTTCCGAAGACAAGCGCGGACTGGAACCACCTTCCTGCCTCCGTCGTGTCCATCGCAGTACCCGAAGTCTTTAAGCCTACTGTATATGATCATTTTCATTAACCTGCCTACTACAAATGTGTTCTTCTATACCCATTTGCATTCTTGTATACCCACTCCTCTCTGTAACGCCGGACGGCCCTGAGAGTAAATAAATGAAATGAAATGAAACTGATCACAGTCAGAAGCTTATGCTGTCGCTTAAAGGAGGCGTTGTATAAGTGCTTTCTAACCCTAGAGCAAGGCCGCTTCCAAGGTCGCCTATTTTACGTGCAGCTCAGAACTATTGTTTGGCGGCCCGTCTCGCCACTGAGGATTTGCCTTTGAGCAAAAGCCTCTGTCAATGCACCTTCCTCACATCCGACATCTCAGCCTTGCACGGCGCATCAGTACCAGTTCCGTCTCGTTCAGGAAGACTTCTCTGATGCACGAAACAGGCAGCCAAGACCGTGAACTGTTTAGTGCACCTCCCTCCAGATGCGACTAATGAATTCGCGGCAAGCGCTGAAAGTTATTTGCATTTTCTTGTTTTCTTTTTTTTTCCATGCTACTTTTAAGTACTGTTCAATTCCGCCGAAAATATATCCCGTATCTAGCCACGTTCATGGCCCCTTGTGTAAGAGAGACTCCAAAACCCCGATGTCACAACCATTGAGAAATACTGTGTCGTGCCACCTGTCACAATCATCAAAACCTGTATACCACAGATAATGCAAGCATGTATTCAGGCATTTGAGATACACTAAATGGACTTAAACTGCCTCTACCGACATGCCTCACGCTGACTTTCTAGTGAGACTACCCCCCCCAAAAAAAAATATTGTAGCGCTAAAGGAAGAGAAAAAGTGATGAGAAGGTTTGCAGTACTTCTCAAATGAGACACTTCTATCGCGGATAAATCAAATAATTTTTTAGGCACGTAGAGCCCTCTGGGGTGTACTAGTTAGCGATAAGGTAGCCTCACCGCCTACGGGATTATCTGACTGAGCTATGTGGAATGCCGGGTTGCCATAGTCGAAGTTCAAATCCTTGTACAAGTTCCTTTTTTTTCTAATTTGACGATGATGAGCTTGAAATTCACCTCCTCCAGTGCACTACATCTGCCCGCTTGGAGTGGCATCTGACACCAGCAAATGATGCCGTGAGCGAGTGGGGCTATACTAATCCAAGTACAAACAAATTAGGAAGGCCCACTAAGCTTGAACAAAGACACTCCCTCACCAGAACAGGAATTGGCCTCCCTGGTGCAGTATTCGGCCACAACCTCCCGAATAAAATGATCTCAATGAAATGGCCCTCAGTCACATCCCCAGTGGCTGCGGAGCACCTGACCAAGGCGGTGGTCAGACTTGCAACGCAGCAGAGGGCGCTAAGAATACCTGGGTCCGGACAGGCCGCGAATCGAAACTGGCCCTGTCAACCTTTAATTGTCAAACTCTCTCGAGTGAGGCTAGCTTAGCAGGATTCTTTGAGCAACTATCAGACATTGTTTAGGATATCATCGGCCTTAGTGAGATTAAAACTGGTGAGGCTTACACATTGCTGAATAACGGTCATGTCCTCTGCTATAGAGGTCTCCTAGATAAGAAGCAATATGGGGTAGGATTCCTAATCCATAAGGATATAGCGGGCAACATTGACGAATTCTACAGCATTAATGAGAGGGTAGCTGTAGTCTTAATCAAACTTAATAAGAGGCATAGATTAAAGGTAGTACAAGCCTACGCTCAAACATCTAGTCACGATGAGGAGGAAGTAGATCAGTTTTATGAAGATGTAGAATTAGTGATGAGAAAAGTGCAAACTCAGTATACTGTAGTAATGGGTGACTTCAATGTAAAAGTGGGAAAAAATCAGGCTGGTGAACAAGCAATCGGCAACTACGACATCGATGCTAGGAATGCTAGAGGAGAGATGCTGGTAGAATTCGCAGAAAGGAATAAGCTTCGAATAATGAACACCTTTGTCAGGAAGCGTAGCAACAGAAAGTGAACCTGGAAAAGCCCTAATGGTGAAACAAGAAATGAAATGACTTCATACTTTCTGCTGATCCCAGCATAGTGCAGGATGTAGAAGTGATATGAAGGGTAAAGTGCAGTGATCATGGGTTAGTGAGGGCTAGGATTCACCCCAATTTGAAGACAGAAAGAGTAAAACTGGTCAAGAAGAAACAGGTCAACCTAGAGTAAGTAAGGGTAAAAGCAGACAAATTCAGGCTGATACTTGCAAACAAATGTGCAGCCTTAGAACAGAGAGATGAAGATGACATAGAGATAATGAATGAAACCGTAACTAGGCTGGCTTCAGAGGCAGCATTTGAAGTGGGAGGCAAGGCACCAAGGCAACCAGTAGGCAAGCTCTCCCAAGTAGCAAAAGACCTAATAAAGAAAAGACAAAGAATGAAAGCAGGGTGTCTACCAAGTTTAGATTTCCAAATTCCGTGAGTTTTCCAGGTTTTCCCTGAGCGGCTTTGCAAAATTACCTGACTGATGCAGAAACTTGTTTAATGTCAAGACAGGCTGACACCTTGTTGCCCGATGCTGTCACTCTCTAGTAATCATGCTAAAAGATAAACAAATTGGCTTAATCCAGTTTGAATAGTAAGGAGTAGCATTCATTTTATTCAAAAAGAAATCAGAAGGCAGGGGTTAGTAAAGTGCATAGCGAAAAAGATACCCTTACGAAAGTCAGCAAGACTCATTGCTAATTGAATTGTACATTATCAAATACGAATAAAAAGGAGATCCATGTGAAAATAAATATTTTCGAATATCCCCTTCAGTCACGAATCATGAATGACTGTCGATACATGCGTGAAACATAGATGTTGCTTGAGACTTCACTGAAAGGAACAAAGTGACTCTTATAGCATTTTATTATGAGTAATTGTAAATACAAAGTAACTACATATTTGAATAACTTAAAGTCAGTCATGCCACATTTCTTCATAAAAATGATTATATCCTCCGCTCCAATTACATGCACGAGTTATTCATTGGCTTCAAGCATGTCAAGAAAGAAAAAATACATATATTTCAAGGTTGATACCGACATGCTCCACGTCAAATGTCACATAAAACACTGTAGTGCCTTCACGAAAGCAGTACTCTGTAATGATACACATCGCTTCGAAATAAAATGGAAGTAATTTAGGCTATCAGAATGTTCAATAAGCTTAATGTTTGTGCTCTATTCCTTGCTACCACTGCACAGATATGGCAAAAATATGCCACGTCCACAAATGTGGACCGCGTGACCTAAGGGGATGTGAGCTATTTCTATCAACTGATACCAAGCTCATTGGTATGAGGTCCGAACTTTATTGCAAGTGAAATTCTCTCTCAATAGCTGGTGGGTCAACCTCAACTATCCTGACATACTCTCATCTCACGCACAATGCCTCAGCGTAGCGTTTCACTGCTCTAAAGAGTTTATTTTGCTTTGGATGAGGGACACCTGCATCTCGGCATCAGTCAACACTAAAAAATTTAATTTAAATTATGGGGTTTTACATGCCAAAACCACTTTCTGATTATGAGGCATGCCGTAGTGGAGGACTCTGGAAATTTCGACCACCTGGGGTTCTTTAACGTGAACCTAAATCTAAGTACATGGGTGTTTTCGCATTTCGCCCCCATCGAAATGCGGCCGCCGTGGCCGGGATTCGATCCCATGACCTCGTGCCCAGCAGCCCAACACCATAGCCACTGAGCAACCACAGTGGGTATCAGTCAACACTCAAGCTCCTTGAAAGAAGCGGTGGCACGCTTCCTTTCCTGTTTATTCCTCAATGCATAAGTCCTTTCTGTTCACGTCCTCCTCCACCGCCCGTTCGTCCCACGGACCATTTCAACGATCCTCTTGGTCAGATTTACAGTCAAATTTTTCGGACTCCGTAGGGGCCGTGAAAACATCAGAAAAATCAGGCAGTTCGAAAAAATTAATGCGTCACTTTTACTGCCCTTAGGGGCTCAAAGCGCCACAGGCATATCCGAAAAGGCCTGCCAGTGCACTTATTAGGCATATCAGTGCTCGTACTGTGACAGGAGATGGTGTGTAGACGCGTGTACAATTAAGGAATACATACTGTGTCCCGTGACAATTGCCCCCTCCCACGCTTATTATGATTCACTGCAATACTTTCGCGTATGCTTCAGCGCGTGACATTGCTGCATTGAGGCGAAGCTGACTTTCGGGACATGGCATTCTGCAACGCGCCATGCTTTCCGAGCTTTGAAGCCAATCGCAAGGATCACAACGGCGGAGTCAGTGCCGTTGCAGACAGTGGCGATTTCTTTCAATGAAAAACATGGCGCTGAACGGCAAGAAGCTTACTAGAGAATGTCGAAGCAACCGTCTAGCGTTTGCTGCGGTAGTGGCTACGGCTGCCAGCAGATCTGCGTCTGAGAGCGCCGGTCCAAGGCGGCAAGGTAATCAAAACGGCGGCAATGGTGGCTTTGATTAATGCCGCTTCGGACTTGCAGTCATGCCAAAAAGTCCAGAAAGTTGGACGGCGAAGCGTTCGTGCGTCCGAAATTTCAGCCGTTCTTATACATTGATTGTTGTGTTCATATAGGAGGTTGTGGCCAAGTACTGCACCAGGGTGGCCAATCCTGCTCTGGTGAGGGAGTGCGTTACCGGTTCTGGTCACCGGGATCAGGCCACACTCCAGGCCTGTTTATGCAATTTTATCAACACGCGGATTTTTGTTTTTTTTAATCCGGTGGAAAATTGTGCGGCACCAGGATTCGAACCACGGACCTCTTGCATGCGAGGCGGGTGTTCTACCTCTACGCCACCGCTGCGTCTACATGACCAGGGTAGTTGATACACGACCGGGGTAGTTGGAGAAGTATGGGAGAGGCTTTTGCCCTGCAGTGGGTATAACCAGGCTGATGATGATGATGATGATATACATTGAGTCTGTGGGGTACGTGGTGGCACCACGAAGCTGTCCGAATTATCAGGCGTCCGGAAAGTCGGTCGTTGATCGCACACTGGAAACTCCTCCAGCCGAAGACACGGCGTCAAAATACAATTCGTTACGACCCCTCTGTTACTTGAGCCAGCAACTACCTTGACTTTCGTTTGCTTTCAATAAAATTACAGCTAATTTTCCCCGATAGAAGCACAAATTCCCCTAGTTTTCTCTGAGTAATTTCCAGACTATTCAAAATCCCTGAGAATTCCCAGTTTTCCCGGTTGGTAGACAGCCTGGAAAGTGTCCAACTGAAGAGATAAGATAGAACCCACAAACTGTCAAAACTGATCAACAAGGTGAAAATAAATGATATTCGAAACTATAATGTAAGAAAGACTGAAGAAGCCGTAAAAAATGGACGCAGCCTGAAATCAGTGAGAAAGAAACTTGGCATAGGAAAAACCAAGATGTATGCACTGAAAGATAAGCAGGGTAATATCAGCAATCTCGAAGATATAGTAAAAGAACAGGAAGAATTCTATACTGACCTGTATAGTACCCAGAGGAGTAAGGATACCTCAAATAGAAACAGTAATGAACAGGATACAGAAACTCCTCCTCTACCTAGCGACGAGGTCAGAAGGGCCTTACAAGACATGAAACGAGGAAGAGCGGCAGGAGAAGATGGAATAAGAGTTGATTTAATCAAAGGTGGAGGAGACATAATACTTGGAAAACTGGCGGCCCTCTATACGAAGTGTCTATCGACTGCAAGGGTCCCAGAAAGCTGGAAGAATGCAAACATTATACTAATCCACAAAAAGGGAAACGTTCATAGAAGAATAAAAATGGGTTGGATCACATACGGCAGACATTGTCAGCTCCTGACTGGAAGCTTACCATTATCATTGAAAAAGAGGGTGCACAATAAGTGCATTTTACCAGTGCTGACAAATGGGGAAGAGACTTGGAGACTGACAAAGAAGCTTGAGAACGAGTTAAAGACCACGCAATGAGCGATGGAACGAAGATTGCTAGGCATAATGTTAAGATACAGAAAGAGAGCGGTTTGGATCAGAGAGCAAATGGGTATAGACGATATTCTGATTGACATCAAGAGAAAAAAATGGAGCTGGGCAGGTTATGTAATGCGCCAGTTAAATAACTGTTGGACCATTGGGGTCACAGAGAAGGGAAACGCAGTCGAGGACGGCAGAAGACCAGGTGAAGCGATGAAATTAGGAAATTCGCAGGCGCTAGTTGGAATCGGTTGGTGCAGGTCAGGGGTAATTGACGATCGCAAGGAGAGGCCTTCATCTTGCAGTGAACATAAAACAGGCTGCTGATGATGATGATGAGTTGAACAAGTTCATTACAACAAGGATGTTATTTTCACGAAGTAATAGAGTAGCACTCGTTAAAACCAACTGTTAGTGATAATGCATACTGCTTGGTTTTGTAAGTGCTGAATATACGAGGTATGATAGTGATATGTGTTTCCCCAGGAAACAATGCCGTAATTAATGTGACTGTGAATAAAAGCAAAGGATAATGCTAATAATGCGTCCTTGGAGAAATATGCTCTTGATTTGATTAATGCTCTAATACCGAAGGTACACTTTTGCTTCATGAAGGCAATGCGTTGAGAAAAATTTAGGTTGGAATCTAATTTGATGACCAAGAATGATACACAGTCAGTGATGGGAATGTGATGACCATCTAGAGTTATCTCGGTAGTATTCTTTAGCTAGAATGGAAAATCATGAATAGGATTAATAATTAAATGATTGGAAGAACACCATGCAACAATATGGTCAAGCTCATTGTTTAGTTTAAGGATTAAGGTTGTTAAAGGATCGTCATGCAACGAGATAGTATTGAGAATAGTTCTAGGGAAAGCCGCAAGGTGAAGAGAAGTAATTAATGAAGGGAAAATCAGACATCCACCTGTCCGTAGCAATTGCTACGGACAGGTGGATTTATTTTCTTTTTTTTTTCTCTTCAACTTCGAGGCTTTTCTTTCGAGGAACCTGTATGGGTTTCCTCTGTAGCAATAGCTACGGACAGGTGGATCTCTGATTTTCCCTTTATTAACGAGATAGTAGTATCATCTACGTATAGTACACAATGTGCCGCTTTAAGACAAGTGGATAAATCATTAATATAAATAAATAGTAAGGGACCTAGTATAAAGCCTTGTGGTGCACCCGCATTAATAACTTCAGTATCTGAGTAAGCACCTCCAAAACATACTGTTTGTTCTCTATCACGCAGGTAACTTTTCAGGAGCTTTCGTACTGCCCCGGTAATTCCCAGGGCTTCTAGCTTAGTAAAAAGTATGTTATGCTTAATCGTATCGAAAGCTTTAGTGAAGTCCAAAAATACCGAACCAACGAAGTTACCCGTATCAATCGAGTGACGAATGTAGTCGATTAGGAATATTAAAGCTGAGTTAGTCGAACTACCAGTGCGAGAACCTAATTGAGAAGATTGCAACAAATTAAATTTTTTAAAGTAAATATTAGAAGAAAGCCAGCGAAATATGGAAAAAGCCACGTGACGGAGCGTTTGTGCAGTGGTATTGTGCTGCTCTCAAGCGTGCGTTCGGTGAACAAGGTCAGCTGCATCGTGACTGGCGATGAGGACGGGGCAGGGCGTTCTTTGTCTCATCGGCAGCGCTCGGCCAGCAGCATGCATTTTCGCCGTCATCCCATGGGAGCTGGCTTTCTTCACCGAACACATGCTTGACAGCAGCACGATACCACTGCGCAAGTGCTCCGTTAGGTGGCTTTTTTCATATTTTGCAGGCTTTCTTTGCAAACCCAGAAAAAAGGACTACGTGAGACGTATTGTAAAGGAAACAACTCGATCGGTGGTGTAGCAAGCATGTGACGCTTCCTCAGGCATAATGTTCGACTGCCGCTAGGATCGGTGGCATGCTAAGCTCGGCAGGCAACATTGGTCACCGCACCGCAATAAACACCGACGAGCATGGCTGCTCGGCGGTCAGTCATCGTTCAGCACCACCACGCTGCGGAGCGTCCGTCTAACGGAGGGTGCCTCGAGCCCTCCCTTGTTCACGAACCCGGGTGGATCGTGACAGGTGGTTTCTGAAGGTGCTATACAAATCGGCGTGTCATACTTGGGGTCCTCAGCCAATAATTAAGAAGTTGGGTAATTAAACTTAATTAGTTATGTGGAAAACAAAAATTGTCTGAGTTACTATAGGCTATTGCGAATGCGTTCGGTTCAATTCACTTCCAACACGCCTTCCATTTTGAGAGTCTTGGCTCAAGTTATGTGGGTCACTCTGTATATATATGGGTGGGGTTCGGAAAGCTGGTGGGGCCGAAAAAATGAAAAGTTTCCACCTATGGTGTTTAGCATAATACAGCACAACTTGCTACATACAATATGTGTCTTGTTCCCATCTTATGCTTTGCCGTGCAATCTTAAACAATATACAAACATATCATTATTACTGTACCACGGAGTTACACTCCAATCCACAAGAGAAAGCAGGTCAAGCACCTTCTGTTCAATGCCATGTGCTCATGCCCACAATTTGAAATATTTAATGCCTTAAATGGACCCTAAATATTGTCACATGGTGGTGACGTTGAAGAACACAGCAGCAATACTGTGAAAGACAAAACTAACTTTTATTGGGCGAACCTGTGCCCACAAAAACAGGCTACACTTATAGCACAACGATAGCAGCGAACATGGTCGGCGATCGTGGAAAATCTGATCAGCGGGTCAAGCGCGCCGGCTTTTATACATCAGTCGTCGAATGTTCCAGAGTAATCGCTGGGACCCACGTGCTTTCCACAAAGTTCTACATCATTCGCGTCGCGCACACATGCGATCAGATTACATAAGGTTTGGTCACAGACAGCGGATGGAAGCATCAATAACATTCTAGAAACTTCCGATACATGCTGGCGCGTCCTGCGCTGACGGTACAACAAGAAGGTAGCTGGCGTGGACTGGTGAGAAGTTCTTCACGAGCAGGTTGTTTTATAGCATGAATGAAGACAACCCGCGCTTAAATGTCCTAGGGACAACGTCGGTGTTCCTTTCCAAATACTCGACGAGGCCTTTTAGCTCCGGGTCTGCTCATTGCTGTTTAGTGAAGTCTTCCGCGCTTATTATTCCAAGGAATGCGCCGTCCTCGTCGTCTTGCGGCGGGAGATCGATGGGGGCGCGTGATAAGCAGTCGGCGTCAGAGTGTTTTCTTCCGGACTTGTATATTACCGTGACGTCATATTCTTGCAGTCTGAGGCTCCACCGCGCCAGCCGTCCTGAAGGGTCCTTTAAGTTAACTAGCCAACACAACGCGTGATGGTCGCTGACGACTTCGAATGGCCTGCCATAGAGGTAAGGGTGGAATTTCGCTGCAGCCCAAATGATGGCGAGGCATTCCTTTTCAGTCGTAGAATAATTGCCTTCCGCTTTTGACAGCAACCGGCTAGCGTAAGATATCACCCGTTCAAGTTCGTCTTTCCTCTAGACTAGGATGGCACCGAGGCCTAGGCTACTGGCGTCAGTGTGGATTTCGGTATCGGCATCCTCGTCGAAGTGTGCACGTGCCGGCGACGACTGCATGCGTCATTTGAGTTCTTGACATGCATCGGCCTGCGGCGTTTCCCACTTGAACATTTGGTTCATCACATTTGGTTAGATGTGTTGGCGGCTCTGCGATGCGTGAAAAGTCCTTTACAAAGCGCCTATAATAGGCACACATGCCAAGGAATCTGCGGACTGCCTTCTTGTCGATTGGCTGCGGGAACTTTGCGATGGCTGCTGTCTTCTGCGGGTCGGGGCGTACTCCAGCTTTGCTGATGACGTGGCCTAGGAACAAAAGCTCATCGCAGGCGAAGCGACACTTTTCCGGCTTCAGAGTGAGCCCTGATGACTTGATGGCCTCTAATACTGTCGCAAGCTGCCTAAGATGATCGTCGAAATTTCCGGCGAAGACAACGACGTGATCCAAGTAAACAAGACACGTCTGCCACTTCAATCCTGCTAACACCGTGTCCATGACGCGCTGAAACGTTGCAGGCGCAGAGCACAGTCCGAATGGCATGACCTTGAATTCGTAGAGGCTGTCTGGCGTAATGAAGGCGGCCTTTTCGCGATCTCTCTCGTCGACTTCTATTTGCCAGTAGCCAGACTTGAGGTCCATCGACGAGAAGTATTTAGCATTAGAGAGCCGATCCAATGCATCGTCTATCCGTGGAAGGGGGTATACGTCCTTCTTCGTGATCTTGTTCAGTCGATGATAATCGACGCAGAAGTGTAGGGTTCCGTCCTTTTACTTCACCAGGACTACAGGAGATGCCGACGGGCTTTTCGACGGCTGGATGATGTCATCGCGCAGCATTTCGTCGACTTGTTGCCTAATAGCTTCACGCTCTCGCATAGAAACTCGGTAAGGGCTCTGGCGGAGTGGTCGAGCACACTCTTCGGTTATTATGCTATGCTTTACAACTGGTGTTTGTCGAATCCTCGATGACGTCAAAAAGCAGTCTTTGTATCGTCGGAGAAGACTTCTGATCTGTTGCTGCTTACTCATAGGAAGACTTGGATTCACGTCGAAGTCTGGTTCGGGGACTATGCTCATCGGGGGAGATGCGGCAGAATCCGAGAGGACAAAGGCATTGCTCGTTTCCACGATTTCCTCGATGTACGCGATTGTCGTGCCCTTGTTGATGTGCTTAAACTCTTGGCTGAAGTTGGTTAGCATAACTTCCGCTTTCCCTCCCTGGAGTCGAGCAATCCCTCTTGCGACGCAAATTTCACGGTCGAGCAATAGATTGAGAGTAGATAGAGCTTCCTACAACAATTGCTAGAGGTAACTCTGGTGTCTACAGGAGCTTCAGGAAGGGTGGTTCAGCCGGCATGGGAATGATGGCTAGTCCATGGATTTGCCCAAACTGGGTCCTTATGACTTCAAACAGCTTCTTTGAAAATTACATTTACAGCAAATGTACTGTAATAAATTAATAAATACACACAAATAAGATTGTCCGACGCCTGGATTCGATCAGAGGACCTCTAGCACAGAAGCCAGATATAGTAACAACTACAACATGGGCGTAGATATCAACAGGCGTAATAAAACAGGAGCAGTGACAGCATCGATTGTGCATCTGCTAAACAGTTCCTGCTTCACATTGCAGATGTGGCGCCCACGAAAGCCCGAAAACCGTATCAGCATCGCTGGTGAACCGGCCTGCGATAAAGGTGACGAATGACTGAGCTGGGCAACTGCGCAAAGCCGGATCGTTCCTATTGAAACGGCGCCAGGATCTCATGACCAACTTACAGCCTATAAATACAGCAATGCTCTGGAGAGACATCGTTTGGCAGCAGTGACAGCATCGACTGTGCATCTGCTAAACGGTTCCTGCTTCCCATTGCAGGTTAGCATTCTTTTCTTTTGCCTCCTTAAACCTCTTCTGAAGTTTTGCTGTCACTGCTGCCACTGTGTACCAAAGTGTGTCTCTATAGTGTTTACCCGGTTGTGTTAAGGTTTGCAAGTGTGCCTAGTTAACTGTAAAAATGGCTTCTAGCAAGACTGACGCTCTGTCAGATATTGCTAAAGCCTTGGTTGAAAAGGCGCCAGCTAGCATTGAAGAGGTATCAAAGGTGCTCGTTGAGATGACCTCTAAATTTATTGAAGCAATGGGTGACCTAAAAAAGATTTGAGGTCACCCAGTCAAGTTTTTAGGGGTAATATTTCATGAAAATCTTCGATGGACAAGTCACGTGAATTTTATAAAAGGTATCATTGCTAAATCAATTGGAATGCTAAATAGATTTCGGACGTTGTTGCCAATAAGATTAAAACGGCAACTTTATTTTAGTACTGTACATTCCCGTATGCAATATTGTCTACTAGTTTGGGGGGTTACATCAAAGTATAATTTGGAACGCCTACACATAATGCAGAAGTATACGATTTATCAAAACCTATCTCGTCGTGATCATACATCCCCATACTTTGCCGAGAACCGGATACTTGACATAGAAATGGTATATAAACAGCGTTTGTTGAAATTGATATTTCTCGAATTAAAAGCAAATCGCGACCTGTTTTTTCATACATATACAAATACAGAGACACCATATTATTTCAAAAATAAAAACTTTGTAAAGATTAAAACGAGAACTAGATACGGTGTGCAATTATTAAAATGGCAAATTCCGAACCTACTGAATTGTTATCCATCGTTTTTAGATACAATGGAGAGTGCTCCCTCCTTGCTTGCCTTCAGAAAACTAACTAAAATGTATTTCCTCCAACAGTTGTAATTTTGTTGTACATTTGTTTTGTTCTCTTCAAGTCCAATTGTAGTCCATTGGCCTTAATAGTTCTGTGTCTTGTTGATGATGAATGTGTTAGCTAATTCTGTCATTCTTCCTTATCTTGCTTTATCGTGTTTGATACTCTGTACATGCATTTTTATTTGTATGTGTTTGATATTTTGCAGTGTGTTTTGAAGCATGTTGCGCTCATGTTGTGTGCTGCGTGTGCTGTCTGGTGTCAAAGGCCTAGTCAGGTGGCTTTTAGTGCCGCCTTTTGCCTTGGCACCAAGACAAACCGCTCTTGAGCGTTGTTTTGTCAATAAACAAACAAACAAACAAACACAGCAGTACAGCAGGCGCAATAACCTTGGATTAAAAGGTATACCAAAGGCTGACAATGAAGACGTCCTCGGAACAATTGGAAAAGTCGCATCTTCTTTGTGCGTCCAGCTTTCTGACAGTGACGTTCACGTAGCTCACCGCGTCCCATCGAAGAACAATGCGCCTCCAAACGAAGTTATGAAGTTCACACCCAGATCAGTTCGTGACAAACTGTTGAAGGCAGCCAAAAAGAAGCAACTGAATACAGCCATGCTGGGTTTTCAGAATAGCGATCCAGTTTACATAAACGAACACTTGTGCCCCGAAAACAATATCTTGCTTGGAAAAGCCATCCAACAAAAACGAGAGAAAGGATGAAAATTTGCATGGGTTTCTGAGGGGAAAATACTAATGTGGAAATCCGAGAGCTCCAGAGTAGTGCATCTAACACGTGAAGAAGACTTAGCAGAAACAGTTTAATTATTGTTATAACTGCACAGCCTATTCGTTAACAATGGCTTATTCAATCAAAAAGATTAACAATCTTTGTAGAGCAAAATCTACATCAGTTCTTCATTGTAATATCCGTAGTATTAATAAATACATAGACTTGCTTTCTGCTTTCCTGTTGCTACATGCACATTCGTTCAGTGTCATTGCAACAACTGAGACGTGGCTGCGGAAAAGTGAAATAATCAGTCTTCCAGGTTAAAGAACAGAATCAAACGCGCGCGACTCACATTCACGCGGGGGTGGCATTGCATTGTTTGTAAAACATAATATATCGTATTGTAAAGTTGCAGCGGCCACATATAGTTGCAATGATATTGAATCCCTTTTCATTCGGCTAGAGTGTGACGTCGTCATTGGTGAAGTTTATCGGCCACCTAGCAGTAACCTCGCAGGATTTCTCTATAAGCTGGAAACAATTTTCTGCGCTGTGTCAAAGCAGCGAAATGAACCAGTGATTATAGTAGGCGACATGAACATAAACACGTATAACATGCATAACCGTGGCTATAGCTATTTGTTGCAATCTTACAATTATCGTAATTTAATTACGTCACTGACGCGTATAACTAAGGGATTTGATTAATTGTCAACGCATTAACAAATGTAGACACGGGGGTCACCGGAGGCATTTACCTAGAGCCAATTTCTGATCATCTACCTATCTTTGCCGCTTTAGATCATCCAACTAGTACCAAAGAAATAAGAAACAGCATTGCAATGAAAATAGATTACAAGATATTACGAGAAGAAATCCTTCACATTAATTTCAGTGAAATTTCGAACGAGGATATCGACACTGAAATAACTAACCTAATTGCATATCTCAATATCGCCGTAGATAGGAGTAATCGCAAAGTCTCGAAGGGTCGACATGATACGCCCATGTGCCCTTGGATGACAGAGCACATACTTCAAACACTTAAGACCAAAGAATACTGGCATGACAAATGGCGTCATAATAAAGATAATATATACTACTTACAGCAATTCAAAGTACAGCAGAATAAGTCTGTCGCTATGATTCAATCGCGCAAAAGGGCCTATTATGCTCACCTAATTACACAGACCGCTGGTAACACAAAAAAGCTGTGGGAAATTATAAACGAAATCATAGGAAAACAACGCAAGCTAACTGTGCTTCCCGAAACCACTGATAAAGACGTTGTAGAGAATTTTAACACATACTTCGCATGTATCGGTCCATCCCTGGCTGAAAAGTTTAGTGAATCAGAAAATATATCTATCTTGCAGAGTCCCTCCCGTACCTAACACTTTCGTTATGTATACCATTTAACTTGAAGAAATGATGGCAACAGTCAGTAAGATGTCAGCCTCTAAAGCCTCTGGACTAGATGGTATTTCTATTGGAATGATAAAAGAGAATATAGATATATTAGGGCCAGTACTGTGCCATTTGTTTAACCACTCTGTGAACTCCTCTAGATATCCGTCTCAGCTGAAGATTGCTAAGGTGGTCCCTATCTTCAAAGATGGAGACCGAAATGACCCTTGCAATTACAGGCCGATATCCATGCTCAGTACCATTAATACTATATTTGAAAAAATTCTAACGCATCAGTTAAAATTTATTGATAAGTACAAGGTTATGTGCCCACAGCAACATGGCTTTCGTCCGAATCATTCAACTTTGTCAGCAGTGTTAACGTTAACTCAAATGATTAATGTAGCTTTGCAAAATAATATACTTGTGTGTGTCATATTCCTGGACCTAAAAAAAGCATTCGATACAGTTGATCCCGACATACTCCTACATAAACTACAACATTATGGTTTCCGCGGTAGCTCATTAGATCTTCTTACTGACTACCTTCATGAACGAGTGCAAGTAGTCAGAATGAACAATGTTACATCATCACCTAAGCATACGCGCACTGGAGTCGCTCAAGGATCCGTCCTTGGACCCCTTTTATTTTCATTATACATTAACGACTTCCCACTTATTTTTGGTACAAGTGAAGCCCTTATGTACGCCGACAACACTTGTATTGTAGTAACAGCCAATAACATTTGTGATCTGGAAACTAAAGCAAACGAAGAGTTGAAAAAAGCAAGTGAATGGTTTTCAATGAACAAACTTAAGATTAACGTTAATAAAACCAAATATGTGGTATTTCAAACGCATAACAATACCTTTCCTGCTAAATCATTAGATTTAGAAATAAACGATTTTCCATTAGATGAAGTCAACTCATTTCAATATCTTGGCCTGATTTTTCACAGCAATCTGCACTGGCAAGAACAAATAAACGCAGTTTGTAAGAAGCTCGCATCAGGATGCTATGCACTCTCACAATCACAGCATAATCTCGATACTAACACACTGCGTATTTTATATTTCACACTCATCCATAGCCATAACACATATTGTAATGAATCATGGGGTACGAGACATACAAAACTTATCTTGAACCTGTACTCAAACTTCAAAAACGCGCCCTGAGAATAATTACTCATTCATGTTACATAAACCAAGTCTGACTTTAATAGAATGAAAGTTTTGCCGTATGATAAGATACACGAATTAAGAATTGCCGCGTGTGTTTTCAACATTGTTAAACACAATCTGCCTTTTCATGTTTCTATATTTTATTAATCTTTTTGGGCGACCAGAAATCAAACGTGCGGTAATTTTAATCTTCATCCAACTAAAAATATTTACGAACAACGTTCGCTACACTTTTCAGGGTCAAAAATTTGGAATAAACTACCAGCAGAAATAAAACAAGCAAATAATTTTTCATCCGTGCTGAAGAAGTACTTGCTTAGCCTCAATAATGCTTTTCAATGTTAACAATCATGATGTCCTTTCTTTTCTTTAACAAACTCACTGACACCTGTTGAACATATCTTGGTGTTTCGATTTTGTCAAGATTAATAATGTATGTTCATAATAATGCAGGAACTTGCCTGCAATCCTCCTAACTAGTGTATTGTGTTTACTTAGAAATGTTTAATAGTATAACATGCTTTTCACTGTTTCGCATTTCATTGTGTACGCACGTGCAATTTAATAGTATGCAACGAATATGTGTATGCACGTGATTTATCTTATTTGCTTTGTACTTGCAATCGTTATTCATTTTTCATTGGACCCGCAACTAGCCTGTGGCTATGGGTCCAACCAGTTCTGGAATTTCTGTATGTTCTATGTCTGCAAATAAATAAAGAATTGAAAGAATTGAATTGAATCAAGACTGAAGGGGCCAGACAATTCTTACCACTGTACAAATCACTCAACAAATGGGGTCTCTAATGCATAGCGTTCCTTACAAAATTACTAGAGGGAACTCGGGTGCTATTGTGTACGAGAGCTGCAATACAGTGATTTAAACAACATGCAACTCACGGGTAGTACATGAATTCACCTAAAATTTGTCCTCCTGGCATCAAACAAATTGGTCACTTTGCAAATTGATCATTTTGAACCAAATACTATTGAAATATAAGTGCAATAATTTTGAACGATTATGCATTCTGACAGGAATTTATCGCCCTCATGCATTTAGAAAAATATGATTCCCTTTAAACTTACAAAGACCATGAATAATAAGTAAGGCAACAAGAACATCTGTAGCCCAAACACGAAGATTAAACAAACTACAATATAATAATATACAAGACAATGGCCTTTTACTTCTACTAAAACTGATGAAAGAAACTGCAAAAGCTGCCCCTCAGAGCAGCTAGACAGAAGCCCACCTGCACAATGAAATCGGCAATTACTACCAGTCATTCACACGGTAGCTGTACAATTGCAGTGCCAGAGTTCCCTTTAGTAATTTTTGTAGCGGGAAAGATTGTAGTGGAAAGATAGCGGCAAAGGCATGGAACGACTCCTTTCACAATCACGAAACAGTATATCTATGATCAAATATAGCCGAGCACCTGAGACCCTGCGGCCAGCTACGAGTTAAAGCATGAATGTTAAGGTGAAAGCAGTTTAGTTGGTGGCCTGAGCCTGCAGACCTTTTTACAAACACAGCTTAGAAGACAGGGCAGCTAAAAATTCTGTCTTTTTACCTGTGATAATAATATGCTTACAAGCAGGAGGGAGGGGGGTTACTCTGTGAGTGTCCAACCTAGTGCACATGTCCCTTTTGTCTGCTGCTGAAGTTCTGATTAGCTGAGTTAGGGTACACATGCAGGATACAGCGCCCCCCCCCCCCCCCCATCTGCACACAAGTCAGAGAGAGGCCTGTACACAGAAATTGGGTATTTAAGAGGTATGAAGAGGCAGCGAGTAGTTCAGTCGGAAAATTGGGATGGACACCACATTTCTGGCAGAAACAGAGCATGCCAAAACATGAGCCCAGTAAATGCTATCACCATTAGTAAGTGTATCAACCCTGGAAAGAAAGGGTGTCGAGTGCAGACATTTCATGGGCAAATAAGTTGTGCAAGGAACATTAAATATGTGCCATTAAAGATAAATACCATTAACTCTGCCTATATGACACCATGTGAACGACATTAAGACGTGAATCACTTAACATAGCGTCGTGCACTTATCCGATACGGCCATTCAGCAGTGGATAAGCGCACAATCACAAAGCCAGCGGTGGGAAATTCCAAGACAAAATCAGCCACCAACCATTAATCTTGAGAATCAAAACGCTGCTTGGCTATATAAATGCTGCATAAATCGCGAAGAGCAAAGCTCACCTTCGGCAGATGGGGCTCTTTCCACCGCCCCATAAAGCATTGTCTTCATTTCCTGAGAAACAAGAAAAAGAGGAGGCTAGTATAGAAGGCATACCTTTAAGTGTTTCTGAAACACCTTTTCTTGAAATATCAGCAATACGCGGGAAATAGGGATGGTCGTTTAATTCATTCTTTTGATTAACGATTAATTGTTCATCACTTTATCCTTTACGTGATTAATCGCTTACAATGCAGTTTTTTTTCATCAACTACTCGAAATTTTTGAGGGTCACATTAAAAAGGTTGAAATAGAGTTATCTACTCTTGCAAGACCCTATTTTAATGTTTGAGAGGTGGAACCAAGTTAGAAATGCAGTGTATAAAGTTTGATAAAGAATAATCTTTAATTTGTTTAAGACAAGATCATGTTGGCACTTGTGGCCTTTGAAAAGAAATAATGTGTGTTATAAAAGGGTACTTAGAGCAGAATTATACAAGACATTGACACTAGTGAATCCCTGTACAGTACAAGAAATAATAAAAATGGCAAAAGTGAATGGTGATGTCCAACTAAAATATGAAAGCAATTGCAATATGCCCAGGGGAAAAGAAAATTACTGGTTTACAATTTTAAACCGTGCTCCTTTCTACAGAGATAAGCAATGTCAAGTGGCTAGGATGTTTGGGTGAAACCAACACTTTCTTTAAATCACCACACAACCAGCATGTGAGAATAGATGCTCGGATGTTACAGATATGCTGATATCAACATGAACATTTGCAGCTAACAACGATTTATTATTGCCACTAATACATACTAATTATGGAAAACAATCTGGACATTTCATAACATTGTCTATTTGGAACAGCCTCCCACTAGATGTCAAGCGCTCTTTGTCTTTAGGTTTTTTCAAGGAAACATTCACTTTTCTACTAGATAGCCAAAATAATCCACATAACTAAGCTATTCACTTCACCCCTGTGCATTTCTTTTTCCTTCTTTCTAGTTTTTTTCACTTGTAGCCTTTATAAATATTTTTGGTTTGTTCTGTTGTGAATGCCTTAACTACTGTTATAATTCTATGATTAGTTATTGATTTTATATTATTTAGCAGTTTGTACTACATTTACTTTGCATAATCTTCCACTTAGTGACTAATATATTACTGTTTTACGCTGTATATTTGCACAAATGTATACATTTTCTGACAGCAGGTCCGCTTTCAGCCACATGCTCTGGGACCTCCTCCTGTATACTTGTGTAAGCATGTATATACACTTATTAAAGAAATAAACTGAAACTCCATCACAATGTCAAATGCATCCTCTAAACCGACATGAATGCTGTGCCATACGTTTAGTGCACTGGGAGTGACACGACGATTAACAACTAGGTTGCAATAACATGCCTTGAACTGCAAGGACATTTCAAGCCTCCACCTTCGGAAGCAGCGTGTCGGGGAAGCGCACGGCTCGGCATCACTCGGGACTAGCAAAAACAGTCGACACTTGCTCTACCAAAGTCAATGCTCGTGCTCTGCCATTCTAGTACGACATCAAAATTTTCACGCCACTCTGTCAAACTCTAGAAAACTATTAATCAAACCTGTCTAATCGATTAAGTCGATGAAATGAAAGGTGGACATTGATGACAATTCATCGTTTTGCGGGATACTTTTAATCAATTAATCATTCATTGATATTACCAACCGTAGCCAGAAGGAATGCAATGGATTTCAATGAGTGTATTCTCAAAGAAATTCTTAAAAAGGATCTGCTCAACTACACTTCATATATTTTTTTTATTTTTTAGTGCCAGAACCACGATTTGATCATGAGGAATGCTGTAGTGGGGGACTCCGAATTAATTTTGACCCCCAGGGGATCTCTAACGTGCCCCCAATACACGGGACCACGGGTGTTTAGACATTTCCCCCCCACCGAAATTTCATCCAGCACCCTACTGCTTAGCAGCACAACACCGCAGCCGCTAAGCCGCCGCAGCGGGTTCAACTACACTTCTTCCTTTTGGACTGAACAAGAGTATCAGCTGCCCATGCTTGCCCTCTAACCCATAATGACATCTTGTCTCCAGACACCATCATTTCTATCAGTCTTTTTTCATTCCAGTGGTTGTTGCATAGCCCTTAGTTTTCTCTCACCTTTACGTCCTATTCTTCAAATTTCAGCCCCATAGGGCAATGCAAACGAATGCATTGAATTATATACCTTCTTTTTTCTCATGGATATCAGTGAGCTGCTGTTGATAATTTGATAGTGCATGTAGTATGCCCCAAGCAATTTTTGCTAATTTGCATATGCCCTCCTCATGATCATGGCTTCATGCGTAACCTTGCGTCGATTTCACTAACAACAGGGAGGGTTACAAGGTGCCAAGTTTTACCGAATCGAGGACCCACAAAGTGACTTTTTCTTCACCATTTCAGAAAGCGCTTGTGAACAAGTCCTACATCGAAAAGGAATTGAGCCAGCAACCTCATGCTCAGCAGTGTAATGCCACCATTCTTGACACAACAAGAATCAAAATAGAGGGCGCCAGTCACTGCACAGCAGAACCACAACCCTTAGGAATAGTGCTGAACAGACATTAGCAACTTATTTTACTCATACTTCAACCAGATGAACAGCAAGAAACAAAAAAAAAACAAGGACACAGTTGCCCAACCAAGGCACGCAAGCTTACATAATACGTGCCAAGGTTCTCTGCAACCACAGCCGTTCAACGCTAGACTGATAAAAGAACGTACAATGTGCCGCAAGATTCGAGAGCCTGTTCTTTTTCTTCGTGCCGACAATGCGCACCCCTTGGCAACTGTTCAAGAGAAACGACAGCCGATAAGCGCCACAGGCGCTTATGTGACAGCGAGTGCTACATCTTCGCCCTTTTCTTTTACTTGAGCAATGAGGACCTAGTGCTTAGAAAGTTTTGCACGACATTACTAGGCTCTCTTGTGTCTACATGGTGGCTCGCAGCAAAGCACAACAAAACAGATTGCAGAAATACTAGCAAATGAACAAGCCACTGAGAGACCAATTTACTGTTCCGAGCAATGGGCATTGTTGCCTGGAACAGTGCTCTGTACATGACTGAAAAACCCACGAAGTAACATTCAAAAAGACTAAGTAGAATTGTGAACCTCAAAAATTTCTCAAGCAATTTACAATCTTTGACAACGTAAAAAAGCAGGCGCTTTAACTGTTTGAAATGTCATTGCCGAAAAAAAAAAAAGCTAAAACATAAGTGCATCTTTAATTCTGCATCATGTCACGGTTATAACACTAAGTAACACAGCCAGTGCAAGTTTTATGGCTCTTTTGAGTTAAAAGAGGGAGGGGGCTCAGCATAAAAATGAAGTGTATACCAAGAGCAGTACTAAGCTGCTAACAGAAAGCAGAAGCAACATTTTAGGCTCAAAACTTACGATATGGCTGTGGCAAATACTGCCTTCACTTCACTTTATTTCCTTAAAGACCCCACAAGGGAGTGTTACATAAGAGGTGGGTTGTACAAAAATGTTACTAATGCCACAGGTTTTTAATAAGACAGGCATATGGATACACTTTGAATAAAACGTGATGGACAGGTGATTGAAACAATGTCGTGGGGAAGGCCATTCCAATCCGAAGCTGCGCGGCAAAAAAATGATGCAGAAAAAGTAGTGGTGCCAGAACGGGGTCGGGTGACTTGAAGTGGATGGCCCGTGCGGGGGGAAGTGCGCACGGCAGGAGCGATGTAAGGTGGATGGCTGAAAGAACTGTGATAAAACTTGTGGTAAAGTGATAGTGTGGTGGTCCTGCGGCGAGACGAAAGAGCGGGCAGACCAGATTCATTTTTAAGGGATGACACGCTGATATTGTATGAATAAGAATGAATGAAGCGAGCAGCACGATTTTGCACTGCTTCGATAGCACTGATCAAATAAACTTGGTGAGGGCTCCAGATTGGCGATGCGTACTCAAGTTTGGGCCAAATTAGCGATTGGTAAGCCAAAAGTCTTACGTGGTAGGGTGAGTGACGCAGATGACGTTTTAGAAATCCTAATGATCGGTTAGCCGATAAAATGATATTCGTGACATGGGTGCGCCAGGAAAGATCAGGGGTTAGTGTTACACCAAGGTATTTATAGGATTCACTTGTTTCAACTGGTATGTTAGCGATTTCATAGGGAAATTGGAGCGGGTTTTTGCGGCGGTGGAAAGAAATTAATTTACATTTGTTAGGATTAAGGGTCATTAGCCAGCGGTTACACCAGTCGAACACTTTATTAAGATCATTCTGTAGGGCTATTTCATCAGATATGTTAGTTATTTTGCGGTAGATAACAGTCGTCAGCGAACATGCGAATGTTACATGATAAATTGTTGTGGGCCAATAAAAAGGGGGCCGAGGACAGATCCCTGCGGCACGCCGGACGTTACAGGGAGCGAGTTAGACTTGACATTGTTAAGGGAAACAAACATAGCGGTTACTCAGAAATTGGGCATCCAGTTTAGAACGTCGGTTGGCAGATTTAGTTGAGAGAGCTTCATTAGTAGACGCTTGTGTGGTACTTTATCAAAAGCCTTGGTGAAGTCAAGAAAAATAGCATCTGTTTGTAGGTTAGTGTCGAGGTTAGCATGCAGGTCGTGAAGAAAAAGGGTTAGTTGGGATTCGCATGAGAGGCCTTTTCGAAATCCATGTTGAGAGGGATTAAAAAAGCTGTTAGAATCAAGGAACTGCATGATCCGAGAGTATATGATATGTTCCATGAGTTTGCAACACACAATGGTTAGAGATATGGGGCAGTAATTTAACAGACAGTCTCTGTTGCCTGCTTTGTGAACTGGAATGACCTTCCCACACTTCCAGTCGTAAGGGACTGCCACCTGACAGTCCGTATAGTCACATTAGGAAACATACTTTTGAGCCTTTCTATTTTTGTATGAAACTAATAAATGAAGATGGAATTCTGTCCTTTCTTAGCATCCCCCATTGATCACCTAGTTTTCAGAGTGACAGGAACAATGTCAATGACAGAAGAGGACTTCTTGGAATGTAAAAGCAGCCTAACAGGATTGCTCTCCCTGCAATTTCTGTACCTCTAGGTGTTACTTTGTAACTTGTAAGCTTTTCATTGCTTTGCATATCTCTTCTGGTTGTTTTAATTATACCTTATGCTCTGATTAAAGTTAGTGCTTGTTTTTCTAATAAAATGTATAATTTGTGGTGTAAGTATGGATTTGAACCAATGAGCCCCCTTTAATATCTTACTCCTTCCAGACTGGTTTGAACAAGCAAGTTCCTGCATGTATTAACACAGCTGCTTTGTTTCAACACATTCTTTTCTTGTTACTGTAGTAACAGTAGCCTTGAAGTGAAGATTCTCTGCAGCACTCATTTCTTCTAACCATCATACCTTGCTGGTGAAGCAGCGCACTGGCACGGCAAAGACACACAAGAATACATGACACTTGCTAATGCGTGTCTTCGCCGTGTCCGTGCGCTGCTTCACCAGAAAAGGTATGATATTTAATCACCAACTAGCCCAACTTTCCACATTACTGATCTTCTAACCAATGTTACTTGCTTAGGTACTTGATTACTTTGAAAAATGCGTCATGGAACCCCATGAAATCATGTAGCCTTTCTGTCATCTGCCACGCCCATTCGTATATCTGCCATTTGTGCAGCCATAGAATAGGCAATGGAGGGAATTTGTGTGCATCATGGCCCAAGATCAGCACCAACCCATCTGATCAGTTCAGTTCAGTTTACTTTCCTTAAATACCCTCGATTTCAGGGGTGTTACATAAGGGGTAGGTACAAGATTCAAATTTACACTCATTCAAGTAACATAAGTGCGCATATATATATATATATATATATATATATATATACACATACATAGTATACATATTCAGGTATATGCACACATGTATACACACATGTTAACGCCTACATATGTACACGTACATACACGCATGTAAATACAAACAACATATATAAGGAAAAATCAAGTACAACGTGGTTGGAGATGGTCAGTAAAAATACAGATGGGCAGATTATATTGATAATGGCAGGGCGGAGGCCGTTTCAGTCTGCCGCCATGTGAAGAAAAAGCGAGGCTAGAAATGTTGATGCTTGTGAACGTGGTCGTGAAACCTGCTGCGAGTGGCTGGTCCGGTATGATATACGCGCTGCGGGCATTATATAGGGTGCTTGGTAGGACTGTAAAAGAATTTGTGGTAAAGGCAGAGGGAAGCGATGTATCGACGTAAAACGAGGTCTGGAAGCCCAGATAGTAATTTCAGTGACGTGACGCTGATATCATACGAGTATGACGAATGGATGAATCGAGTGGTGTGGTTTTGTACAACTTCAAGAGCGTCGATGAGATATGCTTGATGCGGATTCCAGACTGCTGAGGCGTATTCTAGCTTCGGTCGTACAAGTGATGTGTAGGCAAGTAATTTTACGTGATTTGGGGCTTTCCGCAAATTATGTTTTAAGAAACCTAAAGTTTTGTTAGAAGCAGAAATGATGGTATGCACATGCGTACACCAGTCGAGGTCGTCTGACACAGTGACACCGAGGTATTTATAGGTGTCAGTTGATTCTAGAGCCAAATTATTGTGTACACAAACGTCCAAGGATTATGGCTGCGGGTGAACGACATTCTTTTGCATTTGTTGTCGTTTAATGTCATTAACCAAGTGGTACACCATTCTGAAATATTAGCAAGGCCACTTTGTAGGGTTACCTGATCTGAGTGTTAAGTACGGTGCGGTAGATAATACAGTCATCCACGAACATGTGTATATTACAGGATACATGCAAAGTTAAGTCGTTGATATAGGTTAAGAATAGGAGCGGTCCAAGAACCGATCCCTGGGGGACGCCTGACGTTACTGGAACCGGAGTGGATAGGTGGTTATTTATAACAGTAAGAAATTCTGTAATCCATGTTAAGACAGTAGGATGTAAATTTAGCTGGGAGAGTTTCGCAAGTAATCGTTGGTGAGGCACTTTATCAAACACTTTAGCATAATCAAGAAAGATTGCGTCAGTCTGTAGATCACCATCCAGGTTAGTGTGGATGTCATGCAGAAAAACTGCAAGCTGTGCTTCACATGACAACCCCATGCAGAAGCCATGTTGTGAAGGATGAAAAAATGATTACTGTCAAGAAAATTTATTATGTGGGAGTAGACCACATGCTCCACGATTCCACAGGGGACGCTTGTTAGAGAGATAGGGCAGTAATTAAGTGGGGAATTTCGGCTACCTGACTTGAAAACCGGAACGACCTTCCCTGTCCTCCAGTCTGGAACGATTCCTAAAGAAAGTGACTGTGAAAAAATTAGGGTGAGATAAAGTGAGAGGTTGTGTTTGGTGTTTTTAAAGATTTTGGTATTAATTTCGTCCATTCCAGCAAGATGACAATTTAATATTTTCTATTGTGAATCAAATTCCATTTTCACAGAAATTGATCGCTGACATGTCACAATCAAAGTCAAGCAAAGGTAAACAGGAGGGTGCGGTCACCTCACCAGAAAAGACTGTAGCGAACGTGGTGTTGAACAAGTTCGCACAAACCATGTCTGTAATCTTTTCATTCAGATCACTGGCGAGTACTATTTCCCGCAGTTCGTCGTCTTTCAGTGTTTTCCAAAACTGTTTGGGATTAGTTTTTGAGCAGCTTGGGCTAAAACTAATCTAAGTGGTAAAATGAGTGCTTTGCTTGATGTAGAGCAGAAAGGTAGTTTTTATCTGCTTCGTAATATTTCTCCCATGCATTTGGAATACCAATATATTTCTCCCATGAACCCGGAATAGGCGTTTCTTTTTATTTTCAAGCCTTTTTAATGTTTTCGTAAACCATGGTTTGTGACGACTGGTTCTGAAACTTACAAATTCATCTGTCACTTTCTTCAGCTTTTCTTTAAAGCATGTCCAATTGGTGGTGAAAAGAGATGATCCCTTTCTATTGCCTCCCTGTCTTGTCTAGTAGTCTGCCGAATCCTTTAGGCTGGAAACAGCACTACATTTAACCAGCCCACCCAACAGCTTTATGCTTGCTTACCTCAGAGGCCATTATGTGCATGACGTCTCTCCATTGCCTGGTGTGCACAACAGGTCGGCACAGAAGGCAAAGGGAATGTGTTATATGTGAAGCAGTAGTTTGTAATTAACAATAACCTACAAGTGTTCAGTTCTACAGTGTTCCCTTAAGCCTCTTCAAAGAGCTTTTCCTACAGTGCATTCCCTGTATACACGTCGTGCAGTCATATGCACACTGCTTAACCAAGGTACCTGAGGAAGAGGTAAGAGGTATGGTATGTGCAAGTCCCTGTACAGCTGGTGCATGTGAAGTGTTTGTTTCAAGCCAGAAAAACACCCATGCACCTACTTCTTTTTCTTTCTTTTCTTTTTTTTGTAAAAAGCTGAAAAGCAAGGTAACACCCTCCCCACCCTGTGGATGGCCAGCACCACTGCACTGTTTTTAAACGTTTGTCACAGCCTTCCTACCCCTCCCTTTCCTCCCATGGAACCATGCTATTCTGAAGAAACACTTTGCTCTCCTTGTTTTTTTACAGGCAAACACAAATGTATGCATATACACAGGATCTATGGTTAACAGTCCTCACTAGTACATGGAAGTGCACCCCTACTTTGCTGAGCCATAAATGTTCACGGCCTTCGCATTTTTCTTTTTAGCCTTAACATAAATTACGATGTCAAAATGTAATACTAGAAACAATATTTGCACAGTGCCACATTGACGGTATTTGAAGTGATACAATGCACGAAGCCAGTGAGATCACCCATCACAAGCCTCGTTCTCCATAGAATTAATGCGTAGAGGGGAATCACTTTGATCGGCATGGGTTTGGTATCTTTAAAATGCCGTTACAAATTACATTACTTCGGCAGAGCACTTGGAATGAACATTTAATGTTAACATAACAATAATAACAATCACCGCACTGCGGCAATTCTTGCAAGGCGATTCCCAGACAGCCACCACTCACGTTGTTTGAACAGCATGTAGTTTTTGCCTTAATTTGATATTTTCTTAAGGATCTGTTATAAACTATCAGTGTTTACAATATTCTTGATGCACTCATTACTGATGGTACCATTATAGCAGTAAACACTTTTCCAATTGCCCTTAGGGATATATACCAAAGCTGACATGAGATGTAAAACTTAAAGGCAAGCTGCTGGATTACAAAGTGAACTGACAAAAAGACTCCTCGTATGTAATCAGGTTTTCTTACAAACATTACCAATAACGACACACACACACATGCATGCACAAAAAAAAACACAAATAGGTTAAAGTTAACCTCAAAGTGTCCTCAAACAAAGCAGTGCACATTCATAAGACACCATAAAAGATCATGAGGCTAACTGCATCACAACAAGGTAACTGAGCAGTCATTTTCAGCTGAGAAACACGAATGTTCAGTTGCCTTTCAATACTACTTTGAATGAATGACATCGGAATTTTACATTCAAATCATTATCATCATCAGCCTGGCTATGCCCACTGCAGGGCAAAGGCCTCTCCCATACTTCTCCAACTACCCCCAGTCATGTGCTAATTGTGACCATGTTGTCCCTGCAAACTTCTTAATCTCATCCGCCCACCTAACTTTCTGCCGCCCCCTGCTACGATTCCCTTCTCTTGGAATCCAGTCCGTAATCTTTAATGACCATCGGTTATCTTCCCTCCTCATTACGTCCTGATTATGCCCATTTCTTTTTCTTGATTTCAACTAAGATGTCATTACCTCGCGTTTGTTTCCTCACCCAATCTGCTCTTTTCTTATCCCTTAAAGGGAAGCTGAAGAGTCTGTCGAATTCAATAAGACGCTCATATGCGGATGCGGGAACCTTATAAACCATGTAGGTAAAATTTGTTTTGTTTTTTTTTCAATTAGGAGCGACGTAATCGTCGGTTGAAATTGCGCTGTAGCTCCGCCCCCCGTCGAATGCCGCGCGCTGCTGCTGACGCTGACGATGCGAGCGGAGACCGGAAACTGCGGTGTTGCGACGTCAACACTAGTGTTCCGTTCCTTCGCAGCGTCCGCAACCGTGCCTCACCGCGCTTGTTTTTGCGTGCGTGCCATCGTAATCTGCTTTGATCGACCCTGCATTCCTTTGTTGGTGCGTCTGCGTGTATGTAGAGTGGTAGTCAACGTGCGTGGTAGTCAACGTGAGTGGTAATCAACGTGAGTGGTAGTCAACGTGGTAGTCAACAGATGAAGGTCACTACACGTACTGCATGAACCGGGAAGCTTTTCACGCGTTTAAACCGTCTTTGTAGATTGCCGACAGCTTTGGACAGCGCACAAATGCCGACGATCGCATCCACGCTTACGTTCCACGAGGAGGCAAGCAGGAACACAACACTACAGTTGTTTGACCGGAAACGAGCTCACTAGATCGGCGAGATCACTAGATCGCTTTGCAAAAAACATACTCGCCAAAGAGCATTTCCAACACGAGGAGATCCCAAGACTTTGCTTTCGTTCGCGTCGAAAGCACTGCTCGCACCAGCATCGTTTGCTTCTTCGAGACGCCGGCTCTTCGCAATCGGCTCGTACATGTAGGGAGTAACGCCGAACTTCTCAGAAAAACGCAGCCTCTCTAAATTTTCCATTACCGTCTCAGAAAAACAGCACCAAACTACCTGGCACAGCGCTTCATGTGTAGCGGCAGCGGTCGGTTACTAGTGTTGACGTCACGAGGCGCCCGACCAATCACAGGCGGAAACGAGACGCGCGAGCTGGGCGTGTCTGCTGCTGCACTTTCCGTCGAAATAAAATATATTTGCGCTTTCTTTCGCTCAATTTCGATACGATATTCGAATTCAGAGGGTTGAAAACCATTATGTACAGATGTTCACCCATTTTTTCTGGAAAACCTTTCAGCTTCCCTCACTTACACCCATCACCTTCCCTTACACCCATCATTCTTCTTCCATAACTTGTTGCGTCGTCCTCAATTTAAGTAGAACCCTTTTCATAAGCCTCCAGGTTTCTACACTGTAGGTGAGTACTGGTAAGACACAGCTGTTATACACTTTTCTCTTGAGGGATAATGAACCTGCTGTTCATGATCTGAGAATGCCTGCCAAACGCACCCCAGCCCATTCTTATTCTTCTGATTATTTCAGTCTCATGATCCGGATCCGCAGTCACTACCTGTCCTAAGTAGATGTATTCCCTTACCACTTCCAGTGCCTCGCTACCTATCATAAACTGCTGTTCTCTTCCAAGACTGTTAAACATTACTTTCGTTTCCTGCAGATTAATTTTTAGACCCACCCTTCTGCTTTGCCTCTTCAAGTCAGTGAACATGCATTGCAATTGGTCCCCTGAGTTACTAAGCAAGGCAATATCAGCGAATCGCAAGTTACTAAGGTATTCTCCATTAACTCCTATCCCCAATTCTTCCCAATCCAGGTCTCTGAATACCTTCCGTAAACACGCTGTGAATAGCATATAAGAGATCATATTTCCCTGCCTGATGCCCTTCTTTAGCAAGATTTTGTTGCTTTCTTCATGGAGGACTACGATGGCTGTGGCGCCGCTATAGATATCTTTCAGTATTTTTACATACGGCTCATCTACACCGATTCCGTAATGCCCGCATGACTGCCGAGATTTCGACTGAATCAAACGCTTTCTTGTAATCAATGAAAGCTATGTATAAGGGTTGGTTATATTCCGCACATTTCTCTATCACCTGATTGATAGTGTGAATATGATCTATTGTTGAGTAGGCTTTACGAAATCCTGCCTGGTCCTTTTGTTGATAGAAGTCTAAGGTGTTCCCGATTCTATTTGTGATTACCTTAGTAAATACTTTGTAGGCAACGGACAGTAAGCTGATTGGTCTATAATTTTTCAAGTCTTTGGCGTCCACTTTCTTATGGATTAGGATTATGTTAGCATTCTTCCAAGATTCCGGTATGCTCGAGGTCATGAGGCATTGCATATACAGGGCGGCCAGTTTTTCTCGAACAATCTGCCCACCATCCTTCAACAAATCCGCTGTTACTGCTGTTACTAAATAGGGCACGTAATTTTGTTCAAGATGGCTTGATACAAAGAAAGCTCCCGATTACAAACTGCACTATTCATACAGCAAATAAAGAAAAAAGGGAAAAGCACATAGCTTCTATTTTATTACTTATCGACGAGCTCAGCCACAGCTTCGTCATTACTGGAAATACCAGCTAGCCTGTGCAAGTGATAAGGGATGCGATTTTCATAGCGATTACTTTTTCCTGATACTAAATGCCTTATGGTACTTTCACATGAATGAGTGGTCAAGCAATGCTCTGCCTCAGGCAGAGCGCCAAATGCAGCCAATCATTAACACGAAAAGGAATTAGCATTGAAAAAGGCGTCGCTACAAAAATAGTGGCCGAGAATAGATGTGAACTGAAAGAAAAAGAATAATTACACTGGACAAGTGCACAAATATAAGCTGTATGGCTACACGTATGGTAATTCCTTTGGCACAGCTCTCCGAAATTAAATGATGTTCAATTTATGTGATTGAACTGCAACATGACTTACAACAGCAGCATATCAATCTGACCCTCACACCTCAATGGGTCTCTTTTCTAGTGGACAAGGGTGGCAAACACATGGCAAGCCACTGCTATGCAAGAATTTTTTTTTATCTTGTGTATACATGATGTTCCAAAGCATTTGACCTCAAGGCTGATGATTTCCAACTTGTCCAAATGTCAGCCATACCAAGAAAGGAACCCTTACATGAGACAACTCATGCAAATGACACACATATAAACACACACACAAAAAAATCTAATACGTTTAGTAGGTGAGTCTGCTAATGGCACCCCGTATGACCCCCCTAACAAGTATGAGCTCAAAGTGGTTTCAGTAAACAGAATCTCTCTCAAATGTGCTTAAGATGATGGCAAATCATTTCGTTCAAATGGCCATATTTGAAAGAATGTTCTCCTGCAGGAGTGTCAATGTAGGGCTAAATGTGTTATGTAAGCTCCCTTCATAATACAAGCATGTAGGTCAGTGAAACATTCCAGACAGTACTAGCAACATAAATACTTACTAAAATGCTGACATATTTCCCTGTCTAGCCCCACTGCTCCGAGCTACACCAATAAATTCAACTTGGAGCAGTAACAAAGCTTAAGCAGTGCACCCAAAGTATGTACAGCTGCAGTTAATAATAAGCTGTGAGGTTTAATGTCCTGAACTCTTCGTTAGCAAATAACAATGTAGTGGAGAGCTTTGGATTATAGATAGGGGCGGCTGTGCCTTTAAACAGAAATGTTCGGAGCCAACTTGATGCGTGCTGCAGGCACACAACTTGGTTGGCCTAAACTGCTAGAACGGACAGCTTTTCAACAGTTGCGATCGCAAAGCTTCCTTCATCTAAATGAAAGTTGCTTTTTACAAATTTATGGGTTTTAGACATCGTGCAGAGACACTTAGCCATGTGCTTGTTCCAGTTAGAATGTTCCATGGCAACTGCCAATTTTACATAATTTTCCACAGCTGCATTAAACTGAAACGTGACTCGCAACTACTGTAGCATATCAACCTGGTCCTCGCACACCCTTAGGATGACAGAGCTCACTGCTCTTTGATAGAACATTTAGAACGGACGAGGCTGGTAAAGTTAGCGGCTAGGCACTCTGTGGACTGATGGCGAGCCGTAAACAGTACCACAATAACGCTCGACATCGCCGCGGCAAAGCATAGCAACAGCGGCGGAGTGTCGTAAGCGCGAACTAAAAAACAATCCTTCGACGAAGCGCGCCAAGCGCTACGCACGCTTCCAAAGCTGCAAAAGAGCTACGCCGGCGAGCGCGTACAGCGTGGCGAAACCTTCCTTAATGCACTCCGGTTCCAGCTAGCGGCAGCGATCCATCATAGCCAGAGTAACAACCTCCACAAGCGAGGCGCGAGAAGGAATTTGCGTTTGCTTTTATCCACTGGGTCCTGACACCCGTCGACGGTCGCACTTCAACCGGCGTACAATGAAAGGAGCAGCAGGGCGCTTGAATGCGAGTACAGTAGCTAGCTGGGCGAGTCGGTATATCTTCATAACTATTACACACAGCGCGCACTAAAAAACACGGACGCAGAATAGACAAACACGCGCTCTATGCGACCTCGGAACTCAGGCCGCGAGAGAATCGCGCGGTCAGGAAACGAGGACGTCGGCAAGGCTCCCCGAGTGACGACGTCACTGTAGCCCGTTGTCGAGATGACTTCAGCGACAAGGCAAAACGAAATAGCACGGGTCAAGAAATTGGCTACACGCGGTGCTCGCGAAATTCGCACGAGTCCTCAATCATAACGCGCTGCTACATGTGCCTCAACGTAAACAAAGACCCGGGATTTCGATGTTAACCCAGTTGTCACGCTCGAACGAACGTGGCTAAGCGAGCGCTTATTAAGGAAGCTGTCAAAGCGAAGAGCTCTGGCCCATTCAGAATGGACACAAACGCTTGACAAAGCAGCGATCCTGTGCAAGAGGTTTCAGGTTGGCAACTCCGTGCGGTATCGCCAAATTAGCGCTACGCGACAAACGGCACATTTGTCAGAGTTCCGCAGACAGAACTCGGACCAGTGTGCCAGCGCTATAATTATACGCGCTGCGAGTGTCAAGCATTACAGTGTCCACCTCAACTTTCGTGTAGATTTCCAATGCACCAAGCGTTCGAAAAAACGCGCCTCGAAGCCTCATGGCGACAAGCGACGGACCTGTCTGCAACAAGAGCTTCGAGGGCGGCAAAGCTCGGACACGCGACGCGAACAGGAAGAGTGCGCGCGAGAGTAACGGATAAGCGTACTAGGACGCTTCTCCAACCACACTGTAACAGCGAGGCGCCAGTACGCGCACCGTTCTCTCACCTCGTACAATATGTACTGCTTGCGCCACTCGGGCGTGATGTGCGCGGCCAAATGTTCAGTGAATTTCATCTTGCTTCTCAGACCAGGAAGGGTGACGCAGTGATGGGGTTGGCTGCGGACGTTGTGACTTCCACTGTGGCACGAATGCCGCCGTCTCACGGCGTAGAGAACGCGACCCCACGGTGCACAACACCTGCATTTGAGCCGATAACGACAGCGGCCATGTTGGTGTTTCAGCTGTTTTTCATCCCGCACCGAATGGAATGCGCTGGCTTTCTACATCACTTGTACCTGCAGAAAAAAGATGTTTTATAACTTATTGGCCATTTGGTTCTAAAATACATATTTATGCCTAGGTTTGTTACTTTTCGGTAAGATCAACTTTGATTATGTAAAACAAAAACAAAAAAAAACATGCGCGGGAAAATTAAACATGATTGCGACGATTCACGTCGAGATGTGCTCGCTGCATGCTGCTGGTAAACGTACAACAGCATGAACAAAAGCAAAGTCCTGTTGTTGACTCAATTTCGACCAAAATTATGCTACATCTCAATGAAAATTTAATTACGTTACCATTTACCAGAGTATCAAATAGGCACAGGTCGGCGCACTCGCTCGCACTCACTCGCGCTCATTTCAAAGGCGTGAGTACGAGTGAGTGCGTGAGTGTGAGCGGAGGTGAGTGCGAGTGAGTGCCAGTGAATGTGGGCGGAGGTGAGCGTGAGTGGATAACACTCGACGTCCTGAGAACGTCCTCAAAAGGTAAAAGCGTCCTCGTCCGTTCTGCGTCGTTCTGAAGATTTCCTGAGGACATCAGTTGCAGTTATCCTAGAATTCTCCTCAAACGGACGTGCTCAGGATAACAAACCTGTGAATCAGTTGGAAAGCTGCTAGTTCTGAAATAAATGCTGTTTAAGTGTAGATTACGAAAGACAATTAAAAATAGCTGGTTATGTAAAATGGTTATGAAGTTACGATGATAACCTAATTATGACGTTTTGCCTAAACTGAAAGAACACCGGCATAAGTCGTCAATTAAATTTTGGTAAATGAGCTATTTTCCTTAGCCGTCTCCCTTACGGACTGCTCGGTAACAAAAAATAATAATAATAAGCGTTGTAAAGAATAAAATTTTGTTCAGAATCGCCACCCCGGCGCTTTTTTTTTTTTTTTTTTGGCCGCTGGCAACACTGGGATGAAGTCAAGCCAAGCCCGAGCCTCGCATTCTGGCGTGGCGCTCAATCAAAAAGGAGCACGGAGGAAAAGGAGTCTGAGCGGATGACTCGGGTACAGTGTGATGGAGGTCAACAGGGACGTGTGCGGAGCCGGCTCCCGGCCTTTTGTGCAGGATGGCATTCACTACAGTGGTGACACTGGCAAAAGGATAGGGGGCAGGATGGGTCGCCAGGCAACAGCTTTTTTAGGGGGACCCAGAGCCCTGAAGGAACCAGTGTAAGCGTAGACGATTCGAGGCTGGAGCTACAAACAAGCAAGCATCGGTACTGTAGGGGAGGCAACAGAAGTAAGCACCAAAGCTAAATTAAGTCACACATAGGGTTCATTAACATACAAGGTGGCAGAAACAGGCTAAAATGAGAGGAAATCGAAGAGCAACTAAGGCAGGAGAACTTAATGGTTTATGGGTTTGTAGAGACACATCTTAGGGACATGGAACAACCGCCCTGTAACCCTGATTATGCATGGGAATACTGCAACAGAGTGCAGGGTAGCAAAAAGGGCGGGGGAATTGGAGCACTCATTCATAAAAATACAAATTGGCAAAGGGTCAAACAGGAATGCAAGGAGCATTTATGGCTAAAAGGAAAAGTAGCGGGGGCGAAAACACTTCTAGGCTTTGTATACCTTTGGACAGGATCAAATGCTAAAGAGGGAAAGAAAAAAAAAATGTTGGACTGTATAGCAGCGGACATCAATGAGCTAGGAAAAGGATGTGAGATAATTGTTTTAGGAGACATGAATGCGCATGTTGAAGATAAGGATGGGCACACAGACTCCACAGGTACGTAACATGCTGCTGGATATGTGTGAGAGGCATAACTTAGTTGTCTGTAACTCTACTGAGAAGTGTGACGGGATCATAACATGGGCGGTCGACACTCGACAATAGATTATGCGTTAATGTCACATAGGATGTACGATAGGTTAGGAGCCATGAATATAGATGAACAGGGCTCCAGAAGTATAGGTAGCGACCACAAACGTATCAAGTTGAGTTTTAAGAGGGAAACTAAGGCACGAACGACGCGTGAGGAAATGCCAGGTGTGCTTTTTTACTCAGAAGACCAAGTGAAAATAGCGGCCAACCAAATTGAAGAGGAAATATCAGAGGGTACTGAAATTGATTGGACTTACCCAAAGTTAATGAAACTATTGAGCTAGGTAAGGCGAGAGTCAGGAAAACAAGACAAGGGATACGAAAACTCAAGAGCTCGTGGGATGAAGAGGTTAAGAAGGCCGTAAAGAAACGTCAGGAAGCCTCCAGGGAACACAATTATTCCAAAAGTAAGGGAGAACCTGAAGCAGAAGTAGAGAGGAAATGGGTAAACTACATAAAAGGCAGAAGGGAAGCATCCTATTTGATCAACGAGAAAATCAAGGCAAAAGGGCCCCAATGACTGTCAGAAATAAGCATTAAAGAAATAAACAGGCAGCTAGGAAATTCTGGCAACATCTGAACTCATTGGGTAATAGGACAAGCCTAGAGCAGAGGTATATAGTAACAGCTCAAGGTTCTCGGTTAGAAGTAGAGGATGCAATGGATCATATAGGAACCATGATGAGGGAAAAATTTACAGAACAGACAAATGGTACATGCAGTATGTCGGAGGGGGATAGCCCGGTCAATCCACTGCTTTCGCTTGGACAAAGAGAGTGGGAAAGGGCCGAGAAGAGGGTACCAAGTAGCACATCGGCAGGCCCCTATAGTATTCCAATTATGTTAATAAAGAAATTGGGCCCGAAATCGAAGAAAGCATTAAGGGAGGTGGTGAGCAAAATGCTAATGGATGGTAAAGTGCCTTACGAATGGAGGCTAAGTAGGATGAGAATGATATATAAGGGAAAGGGGGACAAAGCTGTCATGAATAACTACCGGCCTATAACAGTGACGCCAGTGGTTTGCAGGGTGGCTACGCAGATTATAAAGGACAGACTGCAGGCATGGGTAGAGAACGAGGGAGTGCTTGGAGAGCTACAAAATGGGTTTCGGAAGCATAGGAGGCTAGAAGACAATCTCTTCTCACTAACACAGTGCATTGAAATAGATGAAAAGGAACACAGACCCCTATGGCTGGCTTTTTTGGATATCAAGGGAGCCTATGACAGTGTACTTCAAGAGGGCTTGTGGGGCATTCTGGAAACATTAGGAGTGCAAGATGGAGTAACCAATTTCTTAAAAGATATCTGTAAATGTAACCGGGTGATTATACAATGGGAAAAGCAGGTTTCGGAGCCTGTAATGATTCGGCGGGGGCTTAGGCAGGGGTGTTCATTGTCACCTCTGATGTTTATACTGTACCTACAAGGCTTAGAGGCCAAAATACAGCAAAACGGACTCGGCTTCAACCTATCATTTTTCAAACAAGGAAAATTGATTGAACAGTCATTACCAGGACTGATGTATGCGGATGATATTGTATTAATGGCTGACAATACAGAAGATCTGCAGGGATTGATGGACATATGAGGTACAGAAGGAGACAGATTAGGCTTGAAGTTTAGCAAAGAAAAATCAGCAGTCATGATTTTTAACGATAACATTTACGGAGAGCATAAGATACAGGGGGCCACGCTGGAGATAGTCGATAAGTACAAGTATCTTGGCGTGTGGATAAATAATGGCATTGAGTATCTGACAGAGTACGAAAAATGTGTAACGACTAAAGGTAACAAGTGCAGCGAATATGAAGAGTAGGGCACTGTGGAACTACAATAGGTACGAGGTAGTACGAGAGATATGGAAGGGGGTGATGGTTCCGGGCCTGACTTTTGCCAATGCAGTTCTATGTATGAGAGTAGAGACCCGGGCACAGTTGGAAACTAGGCAACGTGGTGCGGGTAGGCTCGCTCTGGGAGCACATGGCAAGACACCAAATCTTGGGGTGCAGGGGTATCTGGGATGGTCTTCTTTCGAGGGCAGAGATGCTAGTAGCAAGATAGCATTTGAGGAGCGATTGAGACAAAAGGGGGAAATGCGGTGGGCTAAGAAGGTTTTCAGTTACTTATACACGAGGAATGTTGACACAAGGTGGAGGAAGCGAACTAGAAAATTGTCAAGCACATACTTGGGCAGCAATGGGGGGACAGGTAAAGAATCATCTGTCAAGAAAAAGGTTAAGGAGAAAGAGAGGGGTATGTGGAAAACAGAGATGCAGACCAAATCAGCATTAGAGACATACAGGACGTTTAAGCAAGAAATAGCCAACGAAAATATTTACAATAGCTCTAAGGGAAGCTCATTGTTGTTTAAGGCCAGGACAGGTGTACTGTGGACTAAAACGTATCGAGCCAGATACCAGGAGATAGACTTGTTGTACGGGGCGTGTGGAGAGGAGGAGGAAACGGCTGAACACCTGATTCTTGCTTGTAAACAACTGCACCCTGCAGTTGAATGTAACGGGGAACTATTCAAAGCTTTGGGTTTCGAAGACAGTGAAAGTAAAATAGACTTTGAACAGGTAGAAATAACTAAACAGAGGATATCTGATTGGTGGATGTTATCAACGCAAAAGTAAAGGAGTAAATACATACACTCTAAAAACAGTTGCACTCCTTGGGGTGTATATTTGCCACACAACAATAAACGTCATCTGTCTTGTCCGCGCATTTCCTTTCTTTAACACGGCGAGCCCGGCACTTCCCAGTAACGAATGGCATGCGCATTATCAGCATGACATAGCATTTCCGACAGGAAAGTAACTAGCCCAGCGTTTTCAAGAAAGGAAATGCGGGCAAGACAGATGACGATTATGGTCATGTTGTAAATATACACTCCAAAGGGTGTAAACTTTTCTTATGGCGTTTTTCACTGGTCGATCTGGAGCGGCCACCGAAATCCTCGAGCGAGCGCTCGGGTTTCACAAATCCGGATCGGCCAGCGGAGCGTAAAAACGCTCCGCGGCGGATCACACAGGAAGTCTGCGTACACGTCGCACGCATCGCACGGACCGGTTCCGAAAACCATGCCCGACTTCCGTTCTGTCGTTTCCACGGCAACCAAACTCGCCGTCCCCCGTGTGTAATTTGACCGTGGCAGTCGCATAGTCCGTCATTTCCATGTCGCGCCCGCAAGGATTGTGCATGAACAATGTGCATAGAAGGCTTCGTACAGCACGTGCGTCACTTCATAATCGCTGTCGTCCGAGCTCTCATCGCTAAACGCGAGCGCTGCAGCAGCACCGAACGCAGCCATTTTGCGAAGCAACACAATGTTGTGCGTACCAACTGGGTACCGTTTTCGCTTGAAGACGGAAGTAACGCGAGCTATTTCCGCCCGAATCCGCGCCTCGGCGGCGGAGCAAGTGAGAGCGATCCGGCGCGGAGCGAGTTGATCCGAAACGACCAGTGGAACGCGCGAACCCGCTCCAGATCGACCAGTGAAAAACGCCATTAGAGTGTAGGTATCGCACACTCTAAAAACAGTTGCACCCTTTGGGGTGTATATTTGCCACACAACAATAATCGTCATCTGTCTTGTCCGCATTTCCTTTCTTTAACACGGCGAGCCGGTACGAAGCGCAGTACGAAGCGGTCGCTGATGTTGAAGTCATGACAGCAGAAAATGATCTGGAGCCAGATGTGAATGCCGGTGAGTGCTGTCCAGCCTTCTGAAAGCCGTGGTGTTGTTTGTTGTGCTCGTGGTGGAGGAAAGCAGTGAACGACAGTTTCGCTGGGAGCGAAAACGGCGCGTTGATGCGTGTGTTCATTTCCTAAGAGACGTTCACAATGACTTCGCAGCGCCTCACGTACAACGGAGCCCACACAGGCACTGTCTTTCGTGTTCGGTGCGGATGACAGTGGTCACGTGGTGAAATGAATTTGGATGATAGGGAGATAGCGCAATCTCCTGAGTTGAGCAGAGAGCTGGCACGTTTTGTTTATGACGATGTGCAAGGGGTGTGTCAGCATGGCGTAGTGGACACTGAGTTAGTGAGTGACCTAGTCAGCGGTTCTTTACCTAATGGCGACGTGGACTTGTCGCCTTCGGCCATTTTGTTGGAACACGAACAACGCCAACTCCAAAGCAGTGATGCACAAAGCACGCAGGACTCTGAATCTGACAGTGGCGACAGCAATGTGTTGACCATATGGCAGATGTTGCAAGCTTGAGCTGTTGAATCGCGCTGCGCTCAGGCCGCGGTCACGTCACTATTGGCAGTTCTGCGAAGCCACAGTTGCCTTTCGTCACTACCCTCGTCTGCTAGAGCTCTTTTGCAAACTCCAAAAAAGGTCCTTAACATCAAGGAGGCGGGAAACTTCACCATTTTGGCCTAGAGGCAGGGCTGCGGCAAACATTTCTTGGCCGTGCGCACTTACGGCACGCATTGTCCGACGGATATCCGATTTAGGTCCGCATGTCCGGAGCCGAGCTCAAACATCCGCCGGACATAGAGCGAACGTCCTTAAGCGGACGTCGCGAGCGGAACGTCCACGGGACGTTTGCGGTACTTACTATATCGGATGTATGTTGAGCCTGTCCGAAGCCGTGCCGGAACATCCACCGGACTTACAATAAGTATCCCAATGCGGACATTGCGACAGGGTCACCTAAGGGGTCGTTCGCAGTACTTAGAGCAATGGAGTAAGTTTTAAATTAAACCAGTAATTAATTTACGCGCTTCTCGCCCGGCCCAATTGAATTCCCACCGTAGAAGTGATAGGTATATATATACGCTGGAGTACGTGTGTGGACGTCGGCTGTACAATTAATTTTTAAGCTTGGCGGAGTGAGCGCGCAATAGCTAGATGCTCTAGTCCGCAGGTTAATTATTGAATTTATTACAAACGATGTGAATGAACGCTTCAGTTACGTGTTTCCATTGTAGGACTCCGGGCGTCTGCTACATATACGTGCAGCTAAGTTTTTACCGGTGTATTTCCGCAAAAAAATATTTCGTAAGATGTGTTTTTATGCGCCGTGCTTTATATGGTGGGAAGGCCAAATGGCTAAATTCATCGTGGGACGTCTTGTCCAAATCCAGGCGCAACGACGGCTAACACTCGATCGGTATGAATCCTAAATCTCGAAGGCCGTGCTGTTGCTGCCTGCATACAACAAAAGCGAATGCGAAGCCAGAAGACACCTTATGGAGGTCATGGAGATATGTTTGTCAACGATCCGCTCTCGTAAGGTCCATGTAAACGTAGCCTTTTAGTGGTGTTAAAAGCATGAATAGGCTACCTTGACGTCACTTTGGCTCTTGCAATCACCTCTGAAATCTTAGTGCGCAAAAACACTGCCTTCGAGATTCACTCGCTCACGCATACTACGCGTAACAAGCCGGGTCAATCCAGTTGTCAAGCTCCGCAATTCGCACCTACAGGCTTCGCATGGGCTTCCCGCCAACGTTCCCGCGCTCGCAGTTCGACCAAGTTTGTATAGATGTTCTGTGGTTCGACGCCGCGACGACTTTTCTTGGACACTGTTTCGGCATCGTCCTGTTGCACAGTAAGTATTTTTGCGAGTATTCCTTTTTGGATAAGTTTTTCTTCGTGTCAAGTGACGGTGTGTAGTGATAAGTGCGTCGGTAGGTGCCCCTCATGTTCAATTCAGTGCTCTCCGCCGGGCAGCGTATTTCCAACTGCTCGTAGGTACAACGGGGCGTGGAACTTGCGGAGACGACGGACGTTTGCGCGCATGCGCGAATGAGAGCGGGTGCGAGAGAGGAAATGTGGGGAGTTTTGCTCCTTGAAAATACGACTCTCCCTAGGTACTACGGAGGAGTTTCTTGGCGCGCGGTGTATGCGCTTGTCCCTAGGCGTGCCGGCAGAAGTCGCGGGGCGCGGTTGTGCTGAACATAGCATCGCAAGTTGGCGCTCGACGCAATCATATTTAATCGATCATGTTTTTACTAATGAAAACAACGTGTCATTATTTCGCATTATTGGCGGCGCCTCCAGGACACCAAAGCGGCAACGGGGATATCAAAGCTAGAAGCCGGACTGGTCCGTGGGTTGGGGCTCGCAGAGGCCTGCGCGTGCCAGGGGAGTATAAGATCGGCTGTCCGCTATCGCGGACAGCCAATGTTTTATGCGAACACCCCCAGGCACGCTTCGGCCTCTGCGGCCCCAACCCACGGGCCGCCCAGCTTCCAGCTTTGATCCCCCCGCTACCGCTTGGGTGCCCCGGAGATCCTGCGCCGCCTGCTTTAGTATAACCTCAGGTGCTCTCCTGAGGCCTCCGTTTGCCGGTTACATGTGCCCTCCTGGAGCAGTGCTTGTAAAAAATCCGATCTATCGTCACGACGAAAAAAGCGACCCGCGAACACCAGTCAGAACATTGTCCCTTCAGACACAGCGATCACCAAGCGGCGTCCGCGCCCACTGCCTCACCGCGCGGGCAGCCAGCGGCGGAGCGTATAAACCAACTCGACCGAACTCCGCAATGCCGGCATGTCTAGGGGACAAACGAATACAACGCGCTCTAAGAAACCTCCTCCGTAGTGCCTAGGCTGTCATATATTCAAGGAGCAAAAGCCCCCAGATCTTCTCTCTCGCGCCCGCTCTTACTCGCGCCTGCGCAGAAACGTCGAGCTCCGTCAAAAGTGGCACGCCCCGTTGTACCTACGAGCAATTCTAAATACGCCGCCGGGCACGTATGCGTGTAGTTGACGGAGAGGAGCTATGGAGCTTGAAAAGAAGCGGATCCGCATTGCTCAGCGAACTGGTCGGCAGTGTAAACAACTTGTAGACATCTTAGGCGAACGTGTGTTCTTGCCCAACAGTGGAACTTCGGCTGGAGTGGTGCCTTTGGATGTTAACTGTCCTAACGGAGATCGTAGCGCTCCTGATGAGTCTACCTCCGATGAGAACTGGTCAGAGCTGTTTTGTCGACCGCAGTCAGATATGCCAGTGTCGCGACGCAGTCCGTTGGCGTGACCGATACGACATTGCACCCAGATTCATCTGCTGCGGGTGGCGTTTGCGGCAATTTGCTCTATTTGCAAGACCTTGGGCCATCACCAGACGACACTTTGAGCAACAAGTCAGCTACCAGCGACAGTAAAAACCTTGGTAGAGAGTTACAGGCATGGGCCGTGAGCCACAGGATAGGAAGGGATGCGCTGAGTGACCTTTTAAAAATTTTGAGGCAGCATCCATGTCATTCGGCTCTTCCGAACGACGCCCGCACTCTTTTGAAAACGCCCCGAAGGTCGTGCTTCGAATGCCCTATTACTGTTCTTTCTCCCGGTCATTACTGTCATTTCGTGCTTCACAGAGGATTGCTGCATGCATTAAGTGGTTGTGGTCAGTTGCCAGAAAGACTGTTGTTGTCGTTTAATATTGACGGACTACCATTATCGAAAAGTTCCAACGTTCAACTTTGGCCGATACAGTGCCTTATTGCCAACTGCAACAAACAAACTCCATTTCTCGTTGGTGCATTTGTTGGGCCAAGCAAGCCAGAGTCTGCAAATGACTTTCTTCTACCATTTGTAACCGAGTTAAAGGGCTTGCTTGAAGATGGCCTAATCGTTAGTGGTTGCAGTATTACTGTATCAGTGAAGGCAATTATATGTGATGCTCCGGCGCGCTCATTCGTCCTTTCGACTAAAGGCCATTCTGGCTATAGTAGTTGTCCGAAGTGCACATGCGAAGGTTCTTACAGAGGAGGCAGGGTAGTTCTTCTGGAGACAGGTTGTGAAATGCGCACTGATAGCAGCTTTCGTAGACAACAAGATGTGGATCACCACAGGGGTACCTCTGTTCTTGTTGATTTGCCACTTGACACAGTGAGAGACATTCCAGTGGACTATATGCATTTAGTGCTGCTTGGTGTAGTAAAAAAACTTTTGATGCTTTGGCTGACTGGGCCACTGTCCATTCGTCTTGGCCCACTTGAGCGCAAGCTCATGAATGAGGCCAGTGAAAATTTGAAGCTGCACATTCCTATAGAATTTTCCAGAAAGACACGTCCTGTTACTGAAGTTGAACGATGGAAAGCTGCAGAACTCCGCCTCTTTTTGTTTTACACCGGCCCTCTTATACTGAAATCTGTGCTAAGCCCCAAGTTGTATGATAACTTCACAGTTCTGCATTCTTCACTCTCCATTCTCGCCAACAACGAATTGTGTTCTCAACATGCCGACTATGCTGGAGCTCTACTGAGGCACTTTGTTCACTCCTTCACTACAATCTATGGAGAAGAACACGTTTCATACAATGTCCATTGCCTTATACACCTTGCTGAAGATGTTAAGTTTCATGGTCCTGTTGACACATTCAGTGCTTTCCCCTTTGAAAATAACATGCGTCATATCAAAAAAGAGCTTCGAAAGCACAAGAAGCCATTACAACAATTACGAAATAGAATGTTGGAAAGGTTACAGCTGCCACATGTGTTTCTTGAAGGCCCAACAGATTTTGAGCTCATTCGCCCGCAGGACACTGGACCTTTGCCACCCGATTGCACTGGTCCTGAATTTGGTGCAGCTAGATGCGGCACTTTCCTGCTTAGTGGATCTACTGGCAACAATTGTGTAATGCTTGACGGTCACATTATTCTTGTGCAGAAGTTTTGCTATCTGAAATCATCAAACGAAATTTGCATTGTTGGACAAGAATTTAATCACAGAGAAGACTTTTACACATCACCCTTTGAGTCCTCACGAATAGGAATTTTTTTGGTCTCCACTCTGTCAAGAAATAAGGTGTGGCCTCTAAGGAATCCGAAGAAAATGTTGTTGCTGCCTCACGCCAGCCAGTACATAGTTCTTCCAGAGATCCACACCAACTGAATTGCGTAATTCGTGTGCTTGTTTTCATTTTACCAGTGGGTCTGCGTAACACTTGCCTTTCAGTTTTGTAATCAACGCTTCATTTAATTTGATGTTTCTGTTTCCTGTGAAGAAAAAGTGGTCTTTGTTCATGCAAAGTTCTCTTTCCAGATGGCTTATGCAATTGTCGATTTTATTAGTCGAAAAGAGGTAGAGGTTGTGCCATCCTCATGGATCTCGGACGACATATGCATGTGGCCTAAAGTACCATTGGACCGACTGACATCTATGATAAGAAAAAAACATCCATGCTCCTACTTGCCACCATGGCAAGGATACGAGGTCCAGGTGAAGGGGCTGTTTGGTAAGTGCCACTGTTGCTGCTCATCAACATGTATATATAATTGTTAACAGTTTTGTTTACTGCACATGGACAATGTAAGTGTATATGAATCCTTCCACATGGCCACTTCCTGTGTGCAAATACTGTTGTAATTATTGAGTGTTAGCCTGGTCTTCCAAAATTTCCTGGGGTCATACTACTTCCACCACATGCAATGATAGTTCACACTATGCATGCACAGTAGTTTTTGTTATGGATGGGCAAATATTCCAAGTTTGAATACAGCTGTTAACAGTTAACGGGTAAATTTCCATTCTATTAAACGAGGAAGTATTTCTACTCTATTTCAGTAGTTCCTCACAGTGGAGCAAAGGCTACGGGACCTGCGAGCGCAGATTTCTGCGCATCGAGATGTAGTGACATAGTTGGGAACCCACTGCATGACTAAGTGCCCTTGACAGGTGGTCTTGTGGGCAGGTGTTTACTTCGAAGCTTCTCTGCAGGTCTTAGCTGTGGTCGATTTTGCTTCGTTTTTTAATAAAATATTTATTCAGGCTCAATGATATTGAAAATAGTTATCTACTTTCTCAAATGAAAATGTGTAAAGAACAAAAAAGATTAATGGAACATTTCTCAAAGAAGACATTTGCATTAAAAACTACAAACAATTTACTGCTTTGATAGTAGCTAAATTCATACGGGCAGTCGCCACAGCTACAACACCATGGAGGACTTCCTCTTGGGCAGTGCTTTGTCCTTTGCAAAAATAATTTCTGCAGACTCACTTGTGTAATATCCTTCCTAGCTGCTGTTTGATGCAAAAGGAACCAATAAGTCAGCGTTTAACATGGTTGGAACAGTTAGCAAGGAGAGCGGTAAATGTGCACATATTCTAATTAAGAAAGTGCCTGCTCTTACGGATGTCTGTGTGCCCACCATGTACAAGTAGATTGTACAAGATGGATCATGAGGCAGCGCCACCATTTCATGGGACATGGTCGAGCGCTCCTTATGAACCCTCCGCTTCCGCCATTTCTGCTACCCTCCTCTGTACCATGAAATATCTTGGAAAACTAGCATCTTTTTGGTGTCAGAGTGAATATGGAATCAATTTTCTACCACTGATATCACAACAGCTGATCTCGCTGCTCACTTGCAGTCTTTGTAGATGCAGCCGCAACCTCTTCTGCAGCTCTCGCCACTAGCAGATGACAGGGCGTGGAAGAGCACTTTTAAGATTTGTTCGTCCTGCTGATTGGTCGGAGAAGCCTGTAGCTTTTTCTTTTTCCGAAATTCCTGGTCTTTTTTTCAGCAGCCATTTATTTAGCGTTTTTGGAAAGCTAGTTATGCAGCAGCCGTTCTTTCTTGGAGAGCTTGTTTGCAACCAGGCTGCAATGTTATTGAGAGGCTATTCATGCAGTTTTTGTAATGAAGACTGGTCATCTTTTGTTTAAAGCTGACCGTCTGTTCCCGATAGCAGTCCTTTCTGCACTAGTCAATACATGTGCGCCGCCAAACTATACCAAAATAAATATTCCTGCTGTAAATATATGCATCTGCGTTTGACTATTGGATGCTTGGTACTTAGTATTCGTATTCGAAAAAGTTCATATTCGTCTACCTCTAGTTTTTGGAAATCTCATAACTCGCTGTAGCACTATGACAATGCCAGTTTAGGTGATGATCTTCAGTACATAAGTAATTTGTTGCTATTGTTTGTTGAACTTCTAGGATCATATGATGAAGCGCGCAGGAAGTTGGACAAGTCGCAGTACACTTCAGACCTCGGGAGCGACTCTGAACCACCGCAAAAAAGAAGAACCCCAGCTGTTGTGTGGGACCCTTGCCAGTCGTCTGACAGCCAGCACTCTGAAGATTTGCCACCAGCGCCAGTGAACTTTCCCCAGGGTGAGTCTACCTGTTGTCATGCCCACTTTGTTAACCAAGTCTGCTTGTGGAACTCTATGCTTTACATGTTGTGTGAATTGTTTAACTGAATGTTGTCTTTACAGCAATTAAGTCTTCACTTGCAGACAGAACATTTCCTTCTTGCTCAGAAGGGAAGGGATATATTATCTTTGCGGTGTTGTGTGAACATCTAAAAGGGATAATTTGCTAGGTTTTTTATGATACTGCCTTTACAGTAAACATGTGCATGTCATAATTCTTTTTACCAATTTTTATAGATTTCCTTAAACCAGTGCAAAGCAAAATAGCAAGTATTTGCTTTTGTGTGCCATGTTAGTATATGTATAGAACAGGCTCTCCCTCACATCGTCATTAGATATAGTAGCATATTTATTCTGATATCGGTTACCCTCTTTTTTTAATTCTGCCCCCCAAAGAATCTTGACTTATATTCGCGAAGAAAGGTAGTAAAAGTACAAAGCTAACAGAGTTCCTCCGTCACGCCCACCGTAAAGCCAGTTTGGAGCTTATCCAGACTGGCTTTAAGAAACCTGCATATCCAATGCACTCGATGCCACTGAAAATGACGTTTCTGCATATGTAACATTAATTACTTAAACACCTTTCTTTCGAACTGCAGCTTTGTCTGCAGCTCATCCACATATCATAACAGCTCAAAGCTTTCTATTAGTTGGTATTCAGCTGTTGCTCTGAACCTGTAGACACTGCGGCACTGTAATGCTGTTGGCAGAGCTGCTGTCAAGCTTGTATAATTTCATCGTGTCTCTTGACACCCTGTCTTTGAATAGCTGCCTTCCCTGCATCGCCTTGCTCACCTGCATCGGTTGTGTCACCTCTGCCAGTGGCCTCACCCATGCCAGCAGCCTCGCCTCTTCCAGTTACGTCATGTGTGCCAGCTGCCCCACCTTTGCCAGCCATACCGCCAGTGCCAGCCGTAACACCAGTGCCACTTGCACCACCTTTGCCAGCTGCTTCGCCTGCCCCAGTCACATTACCACCACATGGTAAGCTGAACTACACAGTATTTTTTAGGGGCCACACTTCTGTGCGATTAAATTTATTTGTGAATCTCAACAGGACAAAAAAAAATTAATGTTTGCACAGCATGTAGCTGCGTCTGCTGCGCATGGCCTCCGGTATGGCAATGGCGTGCTCCATAGCGCAGTCTACTGTGGCCGCCGTGCCACAACGGGCCTTGTCGCCCCCGCGACATTGAACTTTTGGATGGGGCTTTGCCCTCTTGGCTTCTCCGCTGTGTAGCTTCCAGCATGCTAGCAGACATGAAAAGAGAGACAGCCAGCTATTGGTGCAATAGCTCCACTTGTAGTTCAAGGAGTCAAATAATTTTTTCACCATGAGATTTTTGGGATGACATACTTTGAAAGTGAGGCCTTTCGATGGTTAGTTAGGAAAGTGTCTCAGCGCCCCTGTAATATATGCTTTTGTGTATACTGGTTGCTCTCAAGTATTCTGTTAGTAAACAAAAGGCATTAGCTTCTTTTGACTTGTCTGCCATACCATTAAACTTGCAATGTGAGCATCTGTCTGAAGCGTAGTATATGGCTTTAATGCTTGTTCACGCACATCATGGTTGCTCTGTTGAAATCATTAACTTCTTCCTTTATTATTCAGAATTTCAATCACAGGTACTTCGGCTGTTAAACATCTTGAGGCTGACTGTACAGGAAATTTTGAGCAATCTGGATGCCTGTGTGGCTCAAGGCAAGGTGACCTCTGCACCCGCTGTACTAGTGCAGCAGCCGTTTGAGACGGTGGATGCCCTTCTGAACTTTGAAGCATCGCTTCGTCCAGAGGATGCTAATGTCCTGGTGAGCTGAAATATCAGTTAGCCGCAATGCTGCTCATGTGTACGCAGTCTCATAGAAAATGTGCCACCGGTCGACTAACATCACTTTGTGCAAAATTTCTTGAATGACCCTTTTTGGGGCTTTTCAGTTCTTTGGTTTCTTGTTCACATTCTTTGGTGGCATTATTTTCTCCCAGGGAAGTTATTAAGAATTTGCAAACATTCTGTCTGCCTTGTCAAAAATGGCACTGGCTGCATGTGTTGCCTATTTTATTGATTTATTTCATGTAAAGCTATAGATCTACTTTCTCTGCAAAGTGTGCATTGAAAGTGCAGAACTGTTAGGTGTGTGAAAATGATTTAGTGTAGGAATATTGAATCTGGTTGGCTATCTTTTGGTTTTCCAGGTCAACGAACTCGTGCAACTTGGGGGCCGGACCCCTAATGCGGCAGTGAAGCGTATGCTCATTTACCTGTTTGCCGACAAGCTGGCTGCTGAGTACTCATGGCATGGAAAAAAAGGAAAGCGGAAGTTTGCTGATCTTCGGCTGTGTCAGCATTTGTTCAGTATGTGTTTCCTTTTATGGAGTTAAATGCTCGTTTAGTCTTTAGTGTAACGCTTGCTTTACACGGTGCTTCACTATGTGTGAGAAACTTTACCCATGAGAAGAGTAACAAAATTGTTTAACAGTCAAATCAGATAAGGCAGCATAATGCATACCATCTTATGTGACACAACGATAGTGACAAAGAGCATCCCGCACCTGTGCTTGTTCTACCTCTCTGCTCTCTTGCTGGTGTGCCTATCTGTGTGTTAGCACTATTACATTAGCACACCACTTCTGCAACCAGTACTAGAGGGGAAAGTTTCCTTTGGGTTGTTTTCAAACTGCACTTTAGATGGGCAGTGTTCTATTCATTGATGTAAATTTGTTGCTTTGTTCCAGCTGCTGTCAGGAGGCGCTTCCCACAAAGTACAAGGGATGACGTTGAGTCAACCACTAAGTCATGGCTTCGTCATGCTCCTGAGAGGGCTAATGGAAGAGAGGGGGTCAGAGACACGTGAAGGTGAGGTTAAACTGGCAGCATATGAATGCTAGTTACATTGCTTTAATGTTTTCCCTACACTTATGTGCAGAAACTTTGTCCACGTCATTATGGCTCATATGTTGAGTTCTCCCAAATTTTCAGCATCTGCAAAAATGTATCAGCCTGCGTGTAGCAGTAAATATCAAGTATTTCTACTTTATAGTTTTAGAAGGTTTCGTTGCAAATTTTTTATATGGTTGCACTTAAGTCATGGTATTTGCTTAAGTCAAGGCATATAGATCATGTTAATTACAAATAAAGCTTGCCCCAACATTAAAACAAGATTTCCAATTGTTTTGTTTTTAAATGTCAGAACTACCATATTTACGTGTCAACATAAACATGCATATGGTTTGATGGGATACGGTTGCTAACTAAAAAAACAGAATTGGGCTAATAGAGCAAGTTGCAACACTTCACATGACTTGAGGTGGTGCTAGTTAATTCATACTTGCAAGTAATAAAGAAGGGATTGAGTTGTTTCCATGCCTTCTTATTGCTTGCAAGTTGGCAATGTATGTCCAAGTGCTACATGTTTGGCTTATACGCAGCAGAAACCTTGGCTGATGTTTCATACCTGCAGAAAATTTAGGCAGATTCTTCTGAAACAGCTCTAAAAATATGTTTAATGTAAATACATGAAGATAGCGTGTGAAATTTATTTGAAATATAAATTAAAGCCACTTCATACATTTGCTCAGGTGTTTAAAATATGCTATGCACAGTTATACCCCTGTCACACTGGGCGTTTTAATGTCATTCGAATGAAATGGCATTAGCATTGAGTTACATTATTCGGCTACTACACAGTGATATTTAATGTCATTAGCACCGAATGACTTCCGCACTCGAATGATTTCGAGAAACTCATTGGGCTTCGCACTCGGAGCGAATGTGTACTCTCAACCCCAGAAACAAAGCAAAACAGGACAGAGCGTTTGCAAATTAAAAGCCGTACTCGTAAAGAAATAATAACTTTTCCGTGTTTTAACCCTTTTGCTGTCGGACCTTTCTGGCCGTGACGCACCCCCAGTGTCGGCTTGGTTGCAGGGAACGAGCATAACAGAGAATGAACATAGCAATTTATTTTTGATTATGATTGGTATACATATAACATAGTTAATGGAATATGCACATTTCAGTGCTCTGCAGCTGTTGTTGGTAAACATCATCATCAGCCTGACTATAACCATTCAACATCCGAATCTGACGATGCGGAACTCACCTCTTTCTCGCATGAGACGCTGTCCTAGTCCAAATCCGAGCTCTGCTCGTATTCTGAATCGGAAGAGCCACCGCTCCAATGAGCAGACGAGCATGCTCAGCCATCCGAAAGTAAGCAGGGAGGATGCGCTTTCAGTCGCCCGCACAACGGAGAGAAATGGGACGTTTTGTGATCAAGAAGACAGAGGGAAATGGAAAAAGGCTAAAACAAAGTTCGAGGGGCTTTACGTTTACTGCTGCAAGTTGGAAGCAAGGGTGCGGCGAGAGAGCGAAAGCAGCAATCGAGTCACTCTTTTCGGAGAGGCAAGGGCGCGTGCCCCTGAACTTGACGCGCCGTAGCAGGCACAGCAACAGAAGAAAAATAAAAACCTTCAAACCAGCGGAGATGGCAGAACAACCCTTGAACCCATAACCACACGCGCGCGACGCATGATCCAGTGAACGTGCCACCCAGTAAAGAGAGAGGGCGAGTGGCAGTCGCACCATACTCTTCAATACATGCAACAACACAGTGTGGGACGAAAATACGAATTTGTTGAAAGATTCAGCAGATGGCGCGGCCAGTCCAGGAGCGCCAGCTTAGCGCTCAGGCGCGAAATTTTGAGCGCACTATAGAGAATGTCCCGGTACGTCAGTGACACTGTGGGGGGAAGCGCGAAGACATACCGGTACGTCCGTGACAGCAATAGGGTTAATGGACTTTTTACTTTAAAGAGAAAAAATCTGTTCGGCAGACTGTCGCAAAATTTTGTTACTCTCTAGCTCAGCAGTGTCTGGCCGCCGCCCATGCCACCGCCACTCTGCTCGTCAGCCATATTGTAAACACTCGGGCTCCTGGTTGCATGTTTTGGTTAATCCGGCACCAAGAACTTTATCTGCACATATGCTAGCACTTTATACCCAACTTGTTCTACTTTAGTCGCCATGTTTTTTCGGGATGATCGCCACCGAATGACATTAATTTTTCGAGTGTGGCACCTCCACGGGCGAATGACGTTCGTTGCACGAAATGCCATTCGATTCGAATGAGATTAAAACCCCCAGTGTGACAGGGGTATTAGGCATAGCTACGCCTAACTGTGCATTAGGCATAGGCATGGCTATGCAACTCTTTGATTAGCCCATCACTTAATTGAGCCTGAAAACAACTTGTGTTGATTTGTTTCTGCCTTTTATCTGTACATTAAATAACATACAGTGGCTGTTATCAGTGCGTATTAGCTGTACTGTCTTCATCTATCTTTGCATAGGAAAGATTGGATTGCTACATTTAATGCACAAAAATTTAAGTATACCTGGGCTTTGTTTTAGTTATGTTTTGAAGTATGTAAATAGCAACACTGACGCTTATTGTAGAGCATCTCGTTTTCTGTTTTTTCTAGCTTTTTTTGCAGAAGAGTCATGTAGTGTAAAGGACGTTGCATGATAAATTCGCACTTAATGAGCCACTGTAGTGGGTGCTGGTTATGGCTTGGAAAAATACCCAAATATAAAGCAGGAGAGATTGCAATTCTTTCAACTATACAATGTTATTCAAAGTAGCAGATCTCATACGTTGTAGGACAGTTATCTATAAGCTTATTGATAATGAGATCTAACCTAAAGAAAATGATAGGGTTTTACATGCGAAAACGACGATGTGATTATGACGCACACCGTAGTGTGGGACTCCGGAATAATTTAGACCACTTGGGGTTCTTTATAATGTGCACCTAAATCAAAGTACACGGGTCCTTGCGCATTTCGCACCCATTGATATGCAGCTGCTGTGGGCGGGATTTGATCCCGCGACCTCATGCTTAGCAGCGCAGCACCATAGCCACTAAGCGACCACAGCGGGTCATCTAAATTAAGGTTTCTGTCAAATTTGGACATCATAACGATTAAACTGAAGCTATTTCTGTGGGCACCTGTGTTCTTAAAGAGCTGTGTTAGTGTGCTGATGTCATGTCAGTGTGACAACTTCAAAGGAAAGTGGCAACAAGTGGATTGCATTGTTGAAATTGTAAGGTCTTCTGGAGTATTTGAGCACAAAGGCAGGAACAAAAGCTGTGACATGAGAAGGTCGACAAGGCTTCAAGCATGAGGAGGAATTGAATGTTGGAAACCTCTTCAACCCTAAACATTATGGCATCTCGACATGTAGCTGCTCCAAAATGCATGTTTTTTCTCCACATCTTATTAGTACTGTTGGTGTATTACTCAGCCACTCCAGAACACATTCCAGGGACGATTACCTAACCCATTTGCTGCCACTTAGTGTTTTCCTTCAGGTTTCTAACAATGCATGCTTGCATGACATGTACAATTGCACTGACCATATAAAAATTATATACAGAATTGAAAGAGCTGCCACAAAAACGGGCTCTTCTGTCAGAACGGTGGCTCTCCTTTTCTGAGCTTCCACAACCAAACCACAGCAACTTCTTTATTTTTTTGTTCTCGCTCTACTTCTGCACCCACGATTTCATGGCGTATACACTGTCACACAGCTTGGTCTTTTCCTGAAGCGCATGAGGAAGGTTTTGTAGAAAAATTTGTAAAGCGCAAGTGAAGTTCGCGTCAAATTATGTAAGATATCTAAAAATGCGGGCGCCTCTCATTGCTAGTAGACACGCCACGATGGCTAGCGTCGATGCTGTAATTACGCCACACACACATCAACTTGAGGGCTAGGTTATAGTGTACGGTTGTTTATTTATACAGAAATATATAAGGGTGGAGGGGTTCCCTTTCAATAATATACATGATCCCATCCACCCATATCTATCAATTCATGACAAAGGAAACTCCTTTCTTTATTAAAAATCACAGTTCCAATGTCGAGCACCGATTTGGTCCTGTTGCAGAGAGCAAATCACACCCCCATCCGCAAAAATCAGTAGATCTGGGTTCGATCCCTCCACCTGGATACCGTGTTGCTCGAATAATGATCGCGCCCCTGAATTTTGTCGTCAAAATTCGATTTTTTTTATTTTCTGTGTAATGATCGCACCCCGAACTTGCCGCAGCGATATGTTGTGGGCCAAGTCTAGCTAATATTGATCACGCTTACCATCTGTCGAATGCTACGCGAACGACTCCTCAAGACAAACCAAGCAGTCTGCACGCACCAAACATTAAGCAGATGCCTCATTTCATTACTTGCATCACTTTCCGCACGTCCATGACTAAAAAAGAAAGCTGCAACCAAACCTGCCATTATTATGTGTAGGCTTTATAATGGTTGTCAACAACAAAAAAGGCGTTTTTCGATTCTTCTCATCTGCACTTGTGGGCACGCAACAAATCGCGAGCGGCAACAATGGTAGCCACGTTTACACTGATACGTTAAAAGTGTACCCTATTCATGCGCTGACGCTTGTAACACAGCTAAGATATTCACCCACCCTTAGAGGAAACGTGCCGTATTAGGATAGTAGTGAAGACAGACGCCACAGTTTCCGCAGCATGCCGGCCATGTATTTCTATGTCACTGGCAGCTGAGAGCACCCATCTGTTTCTGTCCGCTCAAAGTGGACATGGCTGTTATTGCCGCAAACTTGCTGATATTAACATTATTATTCATTACTGATACGGAAGAAACTGTTTCAATGCACGTAATGTGCTCACGAGAATAATAAAGCATCGCGTTCGGCTTGCTCCGCCGGCCGCAATTTTTGTTTTGGTGTCCCGCAGCAAACGCGGGACGAAAATTTTTTCTTTTCGCAGGAAATTTAACCTGCGTAATGATTGCACCCCTGATTTTGCGTCAATTTTTCTGACAAAAAGGTGCGATCATGCGAGTAAGTACGGTCATTTTTCTTTAACCCAATTGCTGCAATTGGGTGGATGGCATAATGTCTAATTTTCTATGTGTGCTGCCACGAATACTAATGTTAAAAATGCTGCATCATTACTGCATTGTCTGTGAGGTTTCAAAATGCTTAGGTATACTGCTACCTGACATACTATCCTACTGCTTATCTTTATCATTTCTCCTCATACTGCCCTTTTTTTCTTTCTCCTCCCTCTGAGCAGAATAGCAGACTGGAGGACTATTGCTTCAAGCCTTTTTGCGGATGAGGTGTCTTCTAAAACCATGTGTTCAAGATGCCATCAATTCTCTTCAAGTACTCGAGCTTGTGTCCAAAAACATCATTAGGTGCATTTTTGTTCCATGGAGTGTTTTATGGGTACTGAAGGTTTTTCAGTTCCAATTTATTCTAGACCAATGACTTCTGTTTTAGTCAAGTGAGATGCTTTGAAGCTTTATAATTTGTGTCCACTATTGCAGTATGTATTCAAGCAACCCATGTTTCATAGCACCTCCAGGTATTGTACTGGGCTTTATGTTCTGCAGAAGACTTGTACTTACAAGATCTGTATTTTACTTGCATATATCAGAGCTGCAGAATGTACTCTAGTTGCATAACTTCCATTTAGGAGCCACGAGCTTGTTTCTAGTGCAGATGTTCCTTTTAAACACTGTGAATTGTTTTCAGGTATCACATTTTGCGTTTAAGGACTACGGACATTTTTTTTTTTTTGTATGCAGTGAAGTTCTTACAACTCTAAACGCTAGAAAAAATTATGGCAAGCCTCACGGCGTCCTAAATAATTCAGTCTAATGCATTTCCCACAGCCAGACTTGGTTTTGGTAATGGGAAGTGGTCACACAGAAGCAACACATCATGAGGGTTCGACACTCACTCCGGCTTGCTCAGTCATCTGCTTGCTGCTACATAGGTCCTCAGCCGGTAGGCAGCATAAACGGCGACAGCAAATAGAAGTGTCAAAGCCTCATAATGTGCTGCTCCCGTGTGGCCACCTTCTGATGACCAAAACCGAGAATGACTGTGGAAAATGCATTATGCCAAATTCTTTAGCGTGCTGGGAGGCGTGCCAAGCATTTTTCAAAAGGTTGTAGTTGTAGGACTTTAGTTGAAAACTAGAAGATCAATACTAAAAATAAGCTGCATTCCTTTAACAGATGTCTTCTTGCTATTAGGCAATTACTGCTATTTAAAAAGTTGAAAACTGCATTGATTCTCAATAACTCACCTTATGATCCTAGTCATGACCTGTGTCCTATTTCTGCAAGTTGCATTAAAGCACCACTGACCATGCTTAAACACCACTACTGCTAGTCACATCATGGTCCCAAGTGTTCTATTCTAGGGCCTACAGTTTGTGTTGTAATATCCTGAGTAGTGCTTTGTTTTAAAAAGGTTAAACCTAGTTGCATTATGGCTTTGCTTAAAGAGTGGCAGTCTCTTACATTATTTCATGTACCAAGCGGGTGTTTTACTAGTGTGAATTTGCTGCAGTTTTGGAAGATGTATATTTTACATTATGGCATTGTTTAAAGAGCGGCAGTCTAGTTACATTATTTCATGTACCGAGCGGGTGTTTTACTACTGTGAGTTTGCTGCGCTACTTTGAAGATGTATATTTTACAATATGGCATTGAAAGTGTGGTAGTCTAGTTACATCATTTCATGTACCAAGTGGGTGTTTTACTACTGCGAGTTTGCTGCGCTATTTCAAAGATTGATATTTTACATTATGGCATTGTTTAAAGTGTGATAGTCTAGTTACATTATTTAATGTACCAACTGTGTGTTGTACTACAGCGAGTTTGCTGCTATGTTTTGAAGATCTATATATTTTGTACCTTCGAGCTTACATTTCTGAAATAAAAGTATTAAAACCTCCGTGTAGGTCATGGAATTCTTAGTTTTCAGCTATGCTTGCATGGTTTTAAGAGTGAAAAGCATGTAAAAAGTGATTAGTGCCTAAATTTAGGTCCGCAAGCTTTCTGCAGGAAATATCCGAATATCCGTCTTTGGATGTCCCAGGGACCTACCTGTCTATGTATGTTAAAAGGTCTGGCTACGGATGGTCCACTGGATGTCCTTCAGATGTATCGTGGAGGTAAATGGATGTCCGCAGGACATCCGGATGTCCAGAAAGAAATGTCCCTTGGATGTTCTATGGACGAAAGTGTGCCGTCTCGGCAGGCATATATATATGCCTGCCGAGCTTAGTCTTAGCTTTAACATTGATGGTCTGCCACTAGCGAAAAGTTTGAGAGACCAATCCTGGATCATCCTCGGCTGCATCCGAAATTTTGAAGACGGAGAACCATTTGTTGTCAGTGTTTTTTTCGGCAAAACCAAACCGCAAGATGCAAATGAATTCTTGCAGTGCTTTGTTGAGGAAACCAAAGAACTGTTGGTGGAAGGCCTTCCTGTTCATGATGCATCAGTTCCTGTGAAGCTGCATAGCTTAATTTGTGATGCACCTGCTAAAGCCTTTAGCCTTTATATCAGGACCCACACAGGATATTTAAGCTGCACAAAATGCACCGTCAAGGGAATGTATAGAGCAGGAAGAGTTTGTTTCGCGCCTTTTGCTATATAGCACCCTCCGTACTGATAACAGTTTTCGCAACCAGAGTCGGGAGCAACACCACACAGGCCGCAGTATTTTGGAGGAACTCCCAATAGATATAAAGGATGTGCCTTTGGAATACATGCACCTTGTCTGCCTATGTGTCATGCAAGAACTCCTTGTTCTGTGGGTGCGCGGGCCGAAAGAAGTGAGACTTTTTTATTTATTTATTTATTTATTCATACTGTCGGCACAAGCCACGACAGGAGTTGCGGTTACATTGCTGTCATCAAACTAGACAGAGTAGATGTTTAAACAATTCAATACAAAGCAATCAGGATAGGAAGGCACAGCATATAAACAAATATGAAGCAATAAACAACATGAGTCACAATGAATAATTTATAGCACTACCTGGGTCTAACGAAAAAGTAATGCGCCGAAACAACTGCAACCGACAAACAGCTAACAATAAAACGTATTCTCAACCGCTTACAAGTAATTGGTAACAACCTTTACAAAATATTGTAAATCAGTACATTCTACTATATCGTGGCAAGTTGTTCCAATCGTCTATGCTTCGAACCAGGAACGAATTTTTGAAAATGTTCTATAATTAAGTGGTATAATATGTTTTGGATGCTTTGTTCTGGGGTAAGCAGGTCTCTCTAATGTGATGTGTTTTTCTAAGTCTACTTTATAGTCTCCGCTTAATACGCGAAAAAAGAATGTCAGCCTGTTAAGCTGCATTTTTTGCTTGACAGTCATGAGGCCAGCTCTATTTCTAAGTTCGGTGACGTACTAGGTTCTAGCGTATGTGTTAAAAATAAACCTTAAAGCCCTGTTTTGTACGCGCTCACATGTTAGTGCGTTTTGAGCGTACGACTCGCAAACATGGCTTAATTGCATAAGTCAGTACAGGAAGTACAGTCATTTTGTAGGCCATTGTTTTTACCTCTGGGTTGGCGTCGTGAAGTTTTCGTCGTAATGACCAAAGTGTACACGTGGCCTTATTACAGATGTTGTCGACATGTACCGATCAGTTCAAATCATGTGTGAGATGAATTCCTAGGTATTTAAATTTCTTAACCTCAGCTAATTCGGCTCCGTTAATGCTGTAGGGGAAAATTAAAGGATCTTTTTTACGCGTCATACGCATACAAACAGTTTTTGATGCATTCAATTCCATTTGCCATTCATCACACCAAAGACTGACTTTTTGTAAATGGTTACTAAGCTCCTGTTGATCATTAGGAGAAATTTTAGCATATATAATGGTGTCATCTGCATAATGCTTGATGGATATTTGCGGCGAAAAACCTGCTCCCATATCACTAATATAAATGGAAAAAAGTAAAGGGCCTATAACAGATTCTTGTGGCACACCCGATCGAACTGATTTATTGGTACTGCAAAAAGAATTTAATGAAACAAGTTGTTCCCTTTCTGACAAATATGCCTCAATCCATTTTAATAGCTGGGTATTACCTAAGAAATGAGACAGCTTCATAAGCAGCTTTCTATGGGATATTCTGTCGAATGCTTTGCAGAAATTGATAAAGATCATATCTATTTGACCCCTTCCATCAATACATTGACCGATTTCATGCGTAACTTCAGTGAGAATAGTGACTGTGGAGTACCCTCGGCGAAAGCCATGCTGGTTTTTACGCAAAATGTCGTTCTCTTCCACAAATTTAGTTCGGTGAGTAGTTAGGATGTGCTCTAGCGTTTTGCAACATGTACTTGTCAAAGAGATTGGTCGGTAATTAGTGACGTCATGTTTGGAACCCTGTTTGTGAATCGGCAATACCTTAGCCCGCCTCCAGTCTCTCGGAACGTCGCCAGATTCTAGAGATTTAGTATAGATATCCGAAAGGAAACATGAGCCCCGCTCTTTAAAAAAGCGCTGGCAATTTGATCAGGGCCAGGACATTTTTTCTCATCCAGTTTAAGGAGCAGGTTCAAAATGCCGTCTTGTCTAATAGTTGGTTCAGATATACAGCACATAATGGAATGTACTGTTTGGGGTGTAGAACCATCATCCCATGTGAAGACTGATTCAAAATATTCATTGAATAAGCAAGGCATTTCAGAGCTGTTCGTGATAGACTTATTTTCACTTGTCAGAAATTGAATGCCGGATTCGGACCCTAAAATGTACCTCCAAAATTTTCCCGGAGAGGATTTAATAAAATTGGTAAGTGTTTTATTCATGTAACAATGTTTCGCTTTAGTAATTTCCATTTTAAGTTCCTGTGAAGCGGAATGAATACAATGACGTGTTCTTGTAGATAATTTTCTCGATCTCATGCGTTTCAGGAGACACTTTTTATGAATTATTTTCAGTGTAATCCATGTTTTTTTTCTCTTAACTTTCTTAAGGCGCTTGGGAACAAATAGTGCTATTGATTTCAATACCACACTTTTAAACTTCTCGCAAGCATCATTTACTGACGTAGTATTTAGCGAAATAAAATGGCTGATTTCATCATAACCATCCTCTAAATGGTCCAATACTGCAACATCACCTGCTTTAGAGAAATCTAAAGATCGAAGGTCGAATCTACAGTCTCTAAAGGTCGAAGTGAAATCTCTGAGATGAACATTAAACTTGCGAAGTTCATTCCTTCTGATTTTAATAGGAAGCCGCGAAGTCTTGTGGAGCTAGATCGCTGCAAAGGCAACTGAACTTCGCTTCTTCTTACTATACGGAGGGCATTTAGTTTTGTCTTCTACAATCCCTTCCCACATGTATGAGAATTTTCTTACACTGTATTTGGCCATTACAATACTAGCCTTACCTAATTCAATTGCAAGTGAGGTTAGTTATGCAGGTGACTTGCTAAACATTTTTCTTAGAAACTTCATCGACATATATGGACAAGAGCAAGTGTCGCACAATGTGCATGGCTTAGGCGACATTGCATCTGATGTGTTGCATCTGATGGTACTCCCCTGGATGCTTAGAGTGCATTTCCATTTGAAAACTATATGTCAAACATCAAGAGAATGATACGAAAGCCAGAACATCCCCTTGAGCAGCTTTGCAATAGATTGTCACATCGAAGAAATGTTCCAAAAAGAAATTTGGTACCATCAGAAGGTCGATTTTCTGTAGAGCCTAACTGCGGTTCACTGATTCTGCCGTTCCAAGGCCCACAGTTTAAAAAGGCCACATTACCTGGCAATGCACTGGCAGCTGGTAAAAACAGCTGCTGCACACTAAATATCGTCATCATCATCATCATCAGCCTGGTTATGCCCACTGCAGGGCAAAGGCCTCTCCCATACTTCTCCAACTACCCCGGTCATGTACTAATTGTGGCCATGTTGTCCCTGCAAACTTCTTAATCTCATCCACCCACCTAACTTTCTGCCGCCCTCTGCTACGCTTCCCGTCCCTTGGAATCCATTCCGGAACTCTTCATGACCATCGGTTATCTTTCCTCCTCATTACGTGTCCTGCCCATGCCCATTTCTTTTTCTTGATTTCAATTAAGATATCATTAACTCGCGTTTGTTCCCTCACACAATCTGCTCTTTTCTTATCCGTTAACGTTACACCTATCATTCTTCTTTCCATAGCTCGTTGCGTCGTCCTCAATTTAAGTAGAACCCTTTTCGTAAGCCTCCAGGTTTCTGCCCCGTACGTGAGTACTGGTAAGACACAGCTGTTATACACTTTTCTCTTGAGGGGTAATGGCAACCTGCTGTTCATGATCTGAGAATGCCAGCCAAATGCACCCCATCCCATTCTTATTCTTCTGATTATTTCAGTCTCATCATCCGGATCCGCAGTCACTACCTGTCCTAAGTAGATGTATTCCCTTACCACTTCCAGTGCCTCACTACCTATCATAAACTGCTCTTCTCTTCCAAGACTGTAAAACATTACTTTCGTTTCCTGCAGATTAATTTTTAGACCCACCCTTCTGCTTTGCCTCTTCAAGTCAGTGAACATCCATTGCAATTGGTCCCCTGAGTTACTAAGCAAGGCAATATCAGCGAATCGCAAGTAACTAAGGTATTCTCCATTAAATCTTATCCCCAATTCTTCCCAATCCAGGTCTCTGAATACCTCCTGTAAACACGCTGTGAATAGCATTGGAGAGATCGTATCTCCCTGCCTGACGCCTTTCTTTATTGTGATTTTGTTGCTTTCTTTATTGAGGACTACGGTGGCTGTGGAGCCGCTATAGATATCTTTCAGTATTTTTATATACGGCTCGTCTACACCCTGATTACGCAATGCCTCCATGACTGCTAAGGTTTCGACTGAATCAAACGCTTTCTCGTAATCAATGAAAGCTATATATAAAGGTTGGTTATATTCCGCACATTTCTGTATCACCTGATTGATAGTGTGAATATGGTCTATTGTTGAGTAGCCTTTACGGAATCCTGCCTGGTCCTTTGGTTAACGGAAGCCTGAGGTGTTCCTGATTCTATTTGCGATTACCTTAGTAAAGACTTTGTAGGGAATGGACAGTAAGCTGATCGGTCTGTAATTTTTCAAGTCATTGGCGTCCCCTTTCTTATGGATTAGGATTATGTTAGCGTTTTTCCAGGATTCCGGTACGCTCGAAGTCATGAGGCATTGCGTATAAAGGGTGGCGAGTTTCTCTAGAACATTCTGCCCACCAGCCTTCAACAGATCTGCTGTTATCTGATCCACCCCAGCTGCCTTCCCCCTTTGCATAGCTCCCAAGGTTTTCTTTACTTCTTCCGGTGTTACCTGTGGGATTTCGAATTCCTCAAGACTATTCTCTCTTCCATTATCGTCGTGGGTGCCACTGGTACTGTATAAATCTCTATAGAACTCCTCAGCCACTTGAACTATCTCATCCATATTAGTAATGATATTGCCGGCTTTGTCTCTTAACACACTAAATAATGGAACAATTATTATTGTGGATGACAAGTCAGGCACAGCCTTTGTGATAGGAAGAGAGTTCCTCCAAAGGAGAGACTTGTATACGAAACCTCGTCAACCTATAATGCTTGAGATTTGCATTGTATCCCAGCTTTCTGGCTTGCGGTCCTGGCCAGTCCGGAGTATACTTCAGAAACGTCTGAGAGTGTTGTTCAAGAGAAAAAATATTATTTTTCCACTTTTGTATGCTGTTCCGCAATAGTTGTCATGTTTCTGTACAGATGTTGCAATTTCATTTGTCATCATTAGTGGGATTGCTTTTGGAAATAAACTAGGTTTCTTTCTTTTTTTTCAAGGTGGCCTCTACATAGCAGTAAAATTTCCTGAAGAAGATGATGATGTTGCCATTATACATAAAAAACTGGAATGATGGCAACAGCTGCATGTGGCCTCCGCAAACAAAGTGCACTAAAAGCTTGTTAAAAGCTGGGGCCATGTCTGGAAATAACTGGAGGAGTCGACCTTGTGAAGTGGTTGAGGCATTTGGTAATATTTATAATTTTTTTTCATTTTATATATGCAGGCTTCAGCCGTATTGCTATGTTTGTGTACTACTCAAACATGTAGACTTTTCTTGTGTGCTTTATTAAACATGTACACTAAATTAACTAATTCTGCATGCTGCTTGCACTATGTTGCATTCTATTCTGAAGCCCCACCTGTTCATGATAGAACCTATAGGTTATACCAAAGCTTCAGATCAAGCGAGTGAAAGGTGGATGTTGAGCTTGCAAATTAAATGTCCGCCACTGTGTCTTCTGGGAGAACATGCTGTTTTTAAGCGTCTTGTACATGCTTAATTGTTCGGATAATTTTAATAGAAGGTCTTAAAACAAACTATGGCAGCTATAACTTAAAACTATTCCAATCTGTTTTTATTCCAAATCGACCATTAGCCCTTTGTGATAGGTCAAAATGGCTCGGGATATGTCCATGTTGGTGTGGCGCCGACCCATATGGGCTGGACCCAAACCATTCTGACCTATCAAGGAGGGCTAATGACCGATTTGGAATAAAAACAAAGTGGAATAGCTTTAGGTTGTAGGGCATTTTATGTGGGCAACTGGACAAGTGAGTGCTCACACTGTTTGGGGTATGTGGTCGTACTACATTTAACGATAGCAGACTGAATGCTTCTGTTGCTGAGTGTTCTTATCAAAGGAATAGGAGCATCTTTATTCACATAGACAATGTTACTTCTGACGTCTTTGCACCAGCAAACTAGGCCATAGTTGACCATTGCAATAATAGTTCAGCTACAGTGTACTAGAATCTAGTATCTAGTATCTAGTATCTAGTACACTGTAGTATCTAGTATCTAGTATCTAGTACACTGTAGTTCAGCATGCTAGTTCCATACAGCACCACACAGTGTTGCTTCCAGCGCAAAAAATTCCGTCAATATCTCCCGTATTCCATTAGTACCAATACGGATAAATTGGGGCAAAATGCTTTTATAGGTCAAAGCAGATTATTGACAATGTGGGACCACAATGGACTCCTTAGTTAGATGAGGCTTTAGCTGCAGTGATCTTGTTTAAACGGTGCTTTTATTTTAATTATTGCGTGCATTTAAATGAAATTGCACTGTCTGTGCACCGTGAGAATGGGTGGCGCTTCCCTGGATGGCACCATTTCAGATTGATTCTCGACGGTAGTAGGAATATTTTGCTCCGCCAGCTTCCCTATGTGAAGATCCAGGTCGCAGGAAAACCCTGAGGCTGCACTGCGTTGCGCTGTAACCGCGTCAGCTAGTGCCTGTACTGTCCCTACTTTACCAATTACTGTTAATTTTGATGCGTTCCATTTCGTACCGTTTGCCAGAAAAAACGAATTCGTGTCTACTTGTCTCTCCACCTGGATCGGCAAAGAAAACTTGTGTTTCGTCTTTGGTCCGCCTTGCTTTATTTTTACGAAATCTCCTGGCTCAATGGTAGATGTTCTGGCTGCTCGTTTTTTATCGGTGTACTTTTTTGTTCGTTGTTGCTGCTCCTTAACGCGCTGTTTCAACTTTTCCATGGCAACACGCGGCTCCTCGAAAAATTCCCTTTCTGGGAGGCCAACCACACCCAATCTTGTTCTGGGTCTTCTTCCATGCAGTAGGTAAGCCGGTGACGCTCCCGTAGTTGCACGTGGGGTGGCCCTGTAAACACCAAGTAGTCCCAGATTGCCTCCTTCAGTGATCTTCGTTCCAATGCGGCAACCTGAATATATTCCTTGAGAACGCGGTTGAACGCGGTGACTGCTTATCAAGACAGCATCGATGAAACGTATCCCGTTCCTGATTACACCGCTTGTAAGGACTGTACGTGCCCGCCCTTCATCTGCACTACCTTGGATTTTAAATCACCACTGGACATGACAGCGCTGCCTGCGGTTGTTTCTCTCGCTTGCTGGCCACCATGGTCACCTTCGGATGAAATACTACTAAAGCAGCAGCCGCAGCCGACCATTTCGGGATCTGGCGCCGCCATGGCTACCAGGCACTTACGCTTCGTGTTTCTACAGGTTAGTTTATTTTATTTACAAAATACTGCAGACCGGATCGGTCCAAGCAGGAGAGGGTACATACATTTGTTAGTAAACACTATGCCTTAGGATCAGAAACAATGGGGAAGTTATTTACATCCAGAAAATATAACAAAACTAAACAAGGTTACAAAGTAAATACAATTTGTGAGAGTACGTGCCCCAAACACAGGTACATAGACAAAAAAGGCACACTACGCACAGTTAATAAGTAATCATCATTTCTAACCATACATATAGATACTTATATACAGGCTCTCAAGAAGTTGAAGAAAGGAGAGGTGAGTCATGAGGCAGGGAATTCCAGTCGGATATTGTTTTAGGGAAAAATGAATGTTTGAAGAAATTCGTGCGGGCAAATATTTGCTTGATGCTATGGCTATGTTTATGTCGTGAGGGTCTGGTTGTGTCCCTTTCGAAGTAATCCTGTGGTTGAATGGCTAGTTTTTGAAAATACAAGGAGTGAAAAAAGCGCTGCCGGGCAGCCTTTCTTCTTTCAGCCAATGGCTCAAGGGCTGCCTGATGTAACATGGCGGACGGAGAGTCCCTTCGCTTATAGCGGTTATATATAAACCTTACTGCTAATCTCTGGATTTTTTCTAGTTTATCTATGTTGATTGTGGTGTGTGGGTCCCATACTATGCTGTCGTATTCAAGAGTAGGTCTAACAATTGATTTGTAAGCTTGAAGTCTAAGTACGCTTGAAGAATTGCCTAATTTATATTTTAAGAAACCTAGCTTTTTTCTTGCAGAGGAGCAGATGTTGGAGATATGGGATGACCATTTAAGATCAGATGTTAAAGTCACGCCCAGGTATCTGTATTCTTCCACTTGACTAATTATGTTTTCCCCAATGCCATACGTAAATTTCATTTCGTTGATCTTATTCGTAGCACATAAATAAACGGTTTTATCATAATTAATTGTCATATCCCACTTGTATCCCACTTCCTATCGTTGTGTAAATGGCAAACCTTTTAGAAGACTGGCGTCAGATCCCACCCAATGCCTGTACATGCTTGCATGTCGCGTGTTCTGTTTAAGATTGTGCTGCTCTATTGCCATTTTTTGCCTGTTTTCAAAGTTGCTCTTACTGCTTGCCGGGGATGTCGAGCTGAATCCTGGTCCTCTTGCCGAAGAACAAGAACAGGAAATGTTTAAGGCTATTATGCAGATACCATCAATCTTGGAAAAACAATCCGGCATTCTTGACGAAATTCGTTCGCTTCGAAGTAATTAATCAGCAGGCCATTGAACAAAAAGTAGAGGAGCTCGCAGCCAAGGTTGTGTGCGCTGAAGATCGCGTATCATGTGTCCCACAGTTAAAAGAATCGATAGAAATGATCTCGTCTCGTGTCGAATCGGTTGCTTCCTCGTTTGCGACAGTCCACAAAGGCCAAGACGATCTAGACAACAGAGCAAGAAGGAACAACCTGATCTTTCATGGCCACCCAGATTCCGAGAATGAAACATGGGCACTGTGTGAGGAACGGATTCTGACTTTTTGCGCTGAGAAACTAAGTGTAGAACTTATCTCGATGGAAAGAGCGCACAGACTTGGGCGTTACTCCCCAGAAAGAAAACGGGCGATTCGAGTGAAATTCTTTCAAAGACAAGCAACGCTTACTTGCAGCTGGCTCAAAACTAAAGGTTTTGCTATCAGTGAAGACTACTCGAACAAAGTAAGGCATGAGCGGAAAAAGCTGATACAGTTTGCTAAGGAACGTGGCGGTGACTTCAAGCTTAATTTAAACAAACTAAAGTTGGCAAAACAAGTTTACATGTATGACAGCACTACTGATACCGTGAAAAGCATAAACCAATAGCCATCAAGGAATCCTGCATCGCAGAAAAGAGCAGATCCTAAATCCGACTTGATAATTATTGCTGTCAACTGCCGCAGCCTCAAGAATAAAAAAAGAGTTTGATGCACTCTTGAAATTGGTCAAACCACAAGTGGTCATTGGCACCGAGTCATGGCTGGACGAAACAATAGGCTCCTGCGAGATATTTCCGTCTAATTACGATGTATACCGGAAGGACCGTAAGAACCATGGCGGTGGTGTCTTTGTAACTGTCGATAATGGACTGGACAGCATACCTCTTAACACAGAAAGCAAGACATGCGAAACGGTCTGGTGTAAGGTCATACTGACTAACGGTTCCTCAATGGCTATTGGTTCATTTTACAGACCTCCAGCCTCTAAAACACCGCAACCCCTATTTGAATTGAGCAAGATCCTACTAACCCTAGATGCATCTTACGTTATTTTAGGTGGTGATATTAATTTACCTAATGTAGAATGGGTCTCCCTTAAGCCGAATATAAAGACCACATCGCTTCTTCATACTGCTTTTCGTGAAATGATTAACACTCATTCCCTATTTCAGTTTGTGGAATGCCCAACTAGAATAGGCTGTAGTAGTGCAAATGTGCTTGATTTGATTTTCTGCAACGATCGCAGCCTCGTTTCTTCAACCACCACAATTCACGGTTTAAGGGACCACGAAGTGGTAATCGCAAGATTATCTTGTTTTGCCGAGCACCGCAGAAAGCCGCCACCACGTACGGTATTTCATTATGACAGAGGAGACTGTCTCGCTATCGCATGAACTCGATGCCTTTCTCCCAGAATTTAGACCTCACAGTTCCAGACTTGATTACATTCCACGTGGCACCTACTGAAGACAAAACTCCTGGCCTTAGTGCAGACGTATGTTCCACCACGCACCATTTCGTGGAAGTGTCGAACAGATAAACTTTGAATGAACGCCGCCATTCGAACCTTGATAAACAAAAGGCACCGCGTATATCGTAGGTACTGTCAATCACCAGAGCCTTCCTTGCATTGTGAATTGAAAGAGCTGCACAAGGTTATAACGCGGGAGATGCGCAGGGCCGAACGTGCGTATCTGGGTGTTCTTGGCGGCAAAATAAAGAATAATCCAAAGCAAGTATGGAAGTATGTAAAAAGTAAGCAGCGCGTAAGAAACAACATTCCCGATATTATAGATGACTTTAACTATAGCTCGGATCTGGAAGGCAAGGCTGAACAGTTCAATCGTTATTTTCAGTCAGTTTTTTCTCTATCGGCATGCCCTACCGACGGTTTACATATTGTGAATGAGTTTACGGAGATGAGTGGCATAGATTTCTCAGTACATGGAATAGTGTTATTTTCGGAGAAGCTCAAGGTAAACACTGCACCCGGTCCTGACCGTATTCCCCACTGCATCTTGAAGAACTGTGCAGTTTCTGTTGCTCCCTTCTTAGTAACACTGTTTCAAAAATCCCTGGATGTCAGCGCCTTGCCCGATGACTGGAAAAGCGCCAACGTAGTTCCTCTGTAAAAAGTGGCGACAAAACAAAAACTGTAAACTATAGGCCTATCTCCCTTACAAGTGTAATATGCAAATCGCTAGAGCACATCGTTTACACTAACCTATTTAAGCACCTCCAGGATAACAACTTTTTCTGTCCAATGCAACATGGCTTCAGAAAGGGATTTTCTTGCGATACGCAACTGATAGAGTTTGCTCACGATGCCGCTTTTTCAATTAACAATGGTAACCAGGTTGACGCATATTTTTGTATTTTCAAAAAGCTTTTGGTTCTGTCGCACATAATTTGTTATTACTGAAACTGTCTACCCTCAAAGTTCCACCCACCCTGCTGAAATGGCTCGAAGCGTACCTCGTCGGTAGAAAGCAACGCGTTATTCTTGAAGGCGCAAGTTCATCTGATATTGCAGTCTTATCGGGTGTTCCCCAGGGATCAGTTTTGGGCCCTCTTCTTTTTTTAATATTTATCAGTGATATAGTTGACCGGGTTTCCAGTCGGGTCAGATTGTATGCTGACGATTGTTGCACTTAGCGTGACGTCACATGTATAAGTGACTCTTATGCAAAGCGACCTCGACTCCGTCTTGGCATGGTGCAAAACATGGAACATGACATTAAATTTTTCAAAATGTAAAGTTCTGCAATTTACAAATAAAAAGCATCCATTACCTACCTAGCACTCTTTAGGCGACCGAAACTTATCATTTGTTAAGAATTACAAGTACTTGGGTGTTATCGTTGCCAACAACCTTTCTTGGAACGACCACGTAAACCATATTGCTGCCAAAGCTAGCCGTGTGTTGAACTTTCTAAAACGCAATTTCAAGAAGGCGCCTGCTGATTTGAAGGAGACACTCTACTTGACAAACGGGCGTCCCATCTTTTGTGCGACTCGGGACCCTGAAACAAAAACACTTATCAGCGAACTTGAACGAATTCAAAAATGAACAGCAAGGTTTGTGTCGGCAAACTATGATTTCACCAAAAGCAGCTCTCAGATGTGCAAAAATTTGGGCTGGCCTCTAGTGCAAGACAGACGCAAATACCTTAGACTTAAGCTATTTTACAATATTTTTATAGGCGCAACAGGTTTGTCTAAAGATTCATACATGAAAGCTCCCAGCTATATATCCTCCCGTTTAGATCATTCTTTAAAAGTTCAAGAATAGCAGTGCCGTATAAATGTCTTTAAAAACTAATTTTTCCCAAAACTGTGCATGATTGGAATAAATTTGCAGAAGAAGTCTTAGCCTCGCAATCTTCTTTTGAAAATGCTCTGTCACGCCTTTTGTTGAATTTAATTTTGCTTAATTTTTTTGTGCTGTGTTGCTGTGCGTTTTCGAATTTTTTGTATACGCATGTTCATATATGACAATATTTACGTCTTTCTTGCTTTCATGATTATTTTGTTATCAGTTTGCTCAGTATTGGAATGCGTTGTATTTTTATTTGTTTGTTTGTTATTTAGTGTCATCTGTATGACGATGTATGTTTTACAACTGGAACCCCCCTACAAAAATGCCCTCAACGGGCGCTGTAGGTACCTGAATAAATAAAATAAATAAACAGCTCAATTTTACCATTGCATTGCGGGTAGTACAATGTTGTAACGCAGTGCTGGATTCCCCGATCTCGTAAAAACTGCTCAAAATATGTCGACATAAACTGATGCCCATTGTCAGTCACAATGCTTTCCGGGTACCTTTCTCTCACAAAAAGTTCAAAAGCACTTTCACTACAGCCTGTGCAGTGATTGTGGACACAAATGCCATTTCGGGCCACTTGCTGTGGTAATCAATAATAGGGATTGCAAACCTGCACTCCGGAGGGGCTCGCTCCATCGGCCCAACGATGTCGATTCCGAGCTTTTCCCACGGCTTCTCGGGCCAATTTACTGGCTCCAACGGGGCCATTACGGTTTTTGCAGATTTGTCTGATGCTTTGGAGATAGCACAATTCCTAACCAGAGATTCAACATCACTGTCCATTTCGGACCACCAGTACTGTTCCCTCAACCGTTGTTTGGTCTTCACAATGTCTGGATGTGATTCAGTGCCATCATGACCTGCCTGGAAGTGTGTCGCTTGGGGAACGACCCGTTCTGCGCGAAACAGTAGTCCGTCTATAACCGACAGTTCTTCATGTACACGAAAAAACAACCTTAGCTTTCCATCTAAATAGGCCTTTTCCGACCATCTGGACATAACATGCTGCCCACCTCACTTAGCAATGAATCCTCAGCTGTTGCTGCTTGCAACTCACTCTTAGTGATCATGCTGGAAACCACAGCAACTACTTCCTCCACAGGTTCGTCCTCTGCAGAGGTCCAAGACAACCTAGAAAGCGCATCCGCAATGACATTGGTGTTAACCTTTGTGTACTGCACAGTGAAGTTGTATCTCAAAAGTCTAGCACGCCAGCGTTCAATACGCAGTGGGCGTCTTCCAACCCCATTTGTGGACAGCAGTGTCACCAAATCCTGATGATCAGTTCGCAAGACAAACTTGCGGCCCCACAGATAAACGTGCCAATGTTCGCACGCCCATAAACATGCCAGCGCCTCTCGTTCCCCGGTAGAGTACTTGCGTTCTGTTGGAATTAGTGTCCTCGAATCGAATGCCACTGTACGTACTTCTCCGTCGACTACCTGCTTATAGCACAGCTCCCAGTCCATATGCCGAGGCGTTAGTGGTCACTTGTACAGGCAAAAACTCGTTGAACATAGCCACCACCCCGCATGACGACAGCATCTCCTTGATCCTGCAAAAACTCTCCTCGGTGCTCTGGTCCCACACGAACTTCTGTCCTTTAGGAATAAGCCGTCGCAGGGGCTCCCCACCTCTGAATGATTGGGAAGAAATTGGGAGTAATAGCCTACGAGCCCAAGGAAAGACCGCAGTGAGGCTACATCGGCAGGCGTTTGTGCTTTAATCACAGCATCCACCTTTGACTTGAGTGGGGCAAGACCACTTGCACTGACATGATGACCCCAAAAAGGATAGTTCCTTGAGAGCGAACAAGCATTTCTGATTTAGCTGCAGCCTCGCCTCAGAGATCCGATGCAATACCTCGCGAAGGTTACGGTTGTGCTCGTTCTTAGTCTTTCCAAAGACTACGATGTCGCCGATATAAAACAACACGCCCTTGCAGCCTTTCAAGATTTCTTGCATCGTTTGCTGAAACGTGGCTGGTGCCAATGTGAGGCCAAAACACACTCTGCGGAACCTAAATAAGCCTTCGTGCGTAATAAACGTCGTTATTTCGCGACTCTCTTCTGTTAATTCTGCTTGATGGTAGGCTGCAGCAATATCCAGTTTCGAGAACCATGCTGCTCCGCTCAGCGCATGCAACAGTTCCTCCGTGTGCGGCAAATGGAATCCATCAATGAGTACAGCTTTGTTCGGCTCGTGCAAATCCACGCATAGACGAATAGTTTCATCCTTCTGCACAACCGCTATAGGAGACACGCATTCCGCAGCACCGACCTTTTCTATAATGCCTGCATCCAATAATCTTGCCAGTTCAGCTGCTACGTTCTCTCGTAGCGTCAGGGGCAAACGTCGAACCTTCGCTGCTACTTGTTTTACTTCTGCATGCCGCTTCACAGAATGTACAAAGTTTTTCACTAATCCCAACTTATCAGCGAAAAGAAAGGAAAACTCACATAATTCAGGAGGAAGCGACTGGGGGCTGACCGTGGCTTGTAGGCACTCTAGTGATAAACCGATGATGTGCAACCGTAGCTGGTGCACCGCGTCCAGTCCTAGTAATGCCATGCCTTGGGGAACAACGTAAAAGCGAAGGCAAGGCGAGTTGTTCCCGCGTACAACTCTGGCTGTGAACCATCCCAAGACTGGAATTTTCTTCTGTGAAAAATCCCGCAGCATCGCTGTAGCAGCAGTCAAAGGGAACCTGTTGGCGAACTTGGCTCGATAAGCGTGGTCTGGCAAAATAGACACCAACGACCCAGTATCCACCAGCAACTGAAGTGGCTCGTTCTCAATAACGACGCCAACGACCAAAGTCCTTCGTTCCACTTGTCTGACCGCCAGCACAGTGAGCACGTCCTCCTCGCTAGCGCCGTCGTTTCGGACCGTCCACAGGTGCCGCTCCGCCGACCTGCCACAGACCGCTCGGAAATGTCCCATCCTGTGTCCCTGGACGCAACGTTTCCCTCGTGCTTTACATTCCTGTGAATTAGCTAGGTGCCTTGTAGAGCCGCACCGGTAACACCTGCGCACCGGCGTCATTGCTGAGTCGCTGTCTGGGACTCTGCCTTGAGATACCTGCTGCACTGTGTCCGTTTGTGGCGACCCTTGGTCATAGACCGCAGCACCCTCCGCTGCCTGCTCGTACGTCTGCAGCATTTCTACTGCCTCTGCGAGCATAAGTTGTTACCCCTTCACGAGCAATTTCTGTCGCAACTCCGTGCTCCGTAATCCGTCAACAACCCTGTCCCGTAGAGCCGCTTCCAAGAAATGGCCGAAGTCGCAGGTCTTTGCTAGCTGTCGGAGGGCATTGACGTACTCTCGTATCGGCTCATTCGGCAGTTGCCGACGTAACGTGAATCGACGTCGCTCGACAAGTACGTTGACGGTGCTTGAGAACTGACGCTCCAATAGGCTCAACGCCTCCGTGTAACTATCCCCTTCACTTGCCTCCGTCTTGTCTTTTCCTGCTGGTTTGCTTGCCTTCGGCCCGGCTTTTGTCGTATCTGACGTACGGGCCGGCTCGGGGCCCTTTGTGCGAAAAACACGGCGTCCCTCGACCCCAAGACATTGCAGCAAAATGACCTTTTTCCGTAGTGGCTGTTGCGCGTCCATCCCCGTCGCTTCAAGGAAATTTGTGAAATCATCGCGCCACTGCTCCCATGGAATGGTCGCATTTCCAGGAGTCTCCAGGAAAGGCGGTAATGGCGGTAGTCTGTACGCTGCCATCTCGTAGGTGACGCCCCTTGGAACAGCAGGAAGCCAGGTATAAGGGAAAGCAGTTCGTCGCTAGCTTCGCGAACTGCGCCATATTGTGGTGACGCGAAGCGCTGAATGATAAGACTATACATTGACGGGGAACCACGGAACTGAAATTTATTCTGATGGCAATCGCTTATATACAGCTGATGTAATTGACAGCGCCCCCTATGCACAACACCTACCTTTCACGCAAGAAGCCGGTTCGGGAGACTCCATCGCGGCGACCGCGCGCTGTGGCGTTCACTGTGCGTGTTCGGTAAAGAGATAGCGTCTGTAAACGATTCTGTGCTTTCAGTTTGCCCAAGATTATTATATTTACAGTCAGAAACTTCCCTTGTTTTGAGAGTACCTACATAAATGTCCAGGGGGGCTGCCGCATGGTGTCTTTATTGAGCGGCGTAAGCGAAACCTATGAGGAGCGCGCTGCGTGGTCCCTCATACTACGCAAGGGAGGCACTTCCGACAGACGGCGACTCCGTAACTCCTCGCCCACCTGCACTGCAGCACTCCTAGCGGCAGCAGCTGGCATTCATTGCATCCGGTGCCACCCGGAATGCCGCGGATGGCACGCTAGCCAGTATATTCTAGGCACTATAGTGAGAGGCCTTGTCCCGGAAGTCAGCCATTGCATCGCTTTGCAGCTCGCATGCGCTTGACGTGTTTTCTCTTTCTGCCCAAAAATGCCTGCTTGGTGTGTCGTGAATTGCACAAGCAGGCCGGAGAACTCTTCTGGAAAGACGTTTCACGCGCAAGTATTCTTCAAATTTGCATTGTGCGCTGCGTAAAACCAAGGCTGTACCGCTGACATTTTGGCGTGCAGCCCAACACTGCAGACCACAGGCACTACAATTTGGGTCATTTTATGCATAGGTTCCCGTGGTCTCGGAGCGATTTGTGCAGTCGATGGGTTGCAAACTTAAGGCGAGACAAGTGGAGGCCATCACCGGGAAGCAGACTTTGTAGCGACCAATTCACGGAGTCGTGCTTCGACCAGACGCAAGCACGAATTCGACTACGAACTGATGCTGTCCCTACGATATTCAATTTCCCCACACACCTGCAAAAGGCAAGGACGTGATGTTCTGATATGTTCCTATTGACGCTAGTATAGTAATTAATAGTCTCTGTTTATGTTGGGTGGTTTATTTCCCGTTCACATTCAGCAAAGCCCAAAGTATTCATTGGCATGACATCGCCGAGCTTACGACTAATTAATCAACTGCGCAAAGTGTAAACGAGAGTCGCAATAGGAAAATGTTGGTTTTCTGTATAGAGCAGAGCGTTACATATCATGTGGTTTGAATGCGCGTCGGACCCGCCTGTGAAGTACACTAAATAAATAAATGCACATATGAGATGACTCGAGCTGCTTTTGGCACGCCGAGCTGTTGTAGATATTCAGTGTATAGGAATTTTTTACTTAACCCACGCCCCCCTCCGCGGCACTTCGTGCAGCAGGTAAGCACTGTGGTAATCCTCAATATTAAATGTACCTATTGCAGAAACCTACAACGAGGAAGCCACCAAAACAGTCTGCATCAGGGTGGAGCTCCAATCGAAGATATGACAAACAGTGCAAACTCGCCACAGGAAGCTTCGCCAAAGGAAGCTTCCGGTAATGTAAGTATTTTGAAAGCCACCCGTACAGAGCAGTATACTTCAGCCACAATCGAGGCTAAAGTGTATTAGCATGCCTTTATTGAAAAATAGTTGCTGTGGTTTGAAAGGGGATGGTGCTAGCTAATGTGTGTATCGACGTGTTGCACTATGTATCCTTTTTCCATCCCGCACCACAAGAAACAAGGACAGTTATCCACCAATAAATTTGCGCTAAATTCTTTAAAATACTCCGTGTGCGACGCCGACTCAGCCACAACTTAGTTGTTCGATATATTAGTATACTATTGATATTCACTGTTTTGACTCGTGCTGTGTTGCTCCTCCATTTATTAACTGAATACTGCCGGTATTCTCTGAGCAAGCATTTACTTCCTGGCAGAGTTGTGTTTGCTGCTTTTAAATACAGGAGCCTTTACATCAAAACTTTAGTAATGTTGGTTGAAACATTTGTTAACTGGTCGATGTACCGTGCCATTTGCTTTCAGGTTGCTGAACACAGCTATGCTGTCATGGAGACACCACGCACACTAAAGAGGAAGCTAGACTGTTCGGCATCAGCAGCCACTGTGAGGAAAAGGCTGAAACTCAGCCAGCAACGACAGCGTCGTCTCAAAGTCCAAACATTCAGGCAGATTACCAACGACCTCAGGAAAAAACAGCTTATTTCTGAGGACGCTTCAGCTATGCTTGAAAAGTGCTTTTCAGGTGTTCCCTTAGAGATCATGAAGTGTCTGTTCAAGAAAATGCCAACTGGACCCAGTGAGTTTGAGAAGTTGAGCAGAGAGAATTATTCCCCAATATTGCGTAAGTTTGCTCTGACACTACAATTCTACTCAAGCAAAGCCTACAACTACGTTAGAGAAACTTTTGGTTGCTCGTTGTCTCATCCACCAACATTAACAAAGTGGTACAGTGCCCTAAATGGGGAGCCTGGTTTTACAGGTGAAGCTATGAATGCTATTGAAGCAAACACAAAAGAAGCTAGGCAGCAAGGCAAAGAACTTCTTTGCAACCTCGTTGTTGACGAGATGGCCATAAGGAAGCATGTTGAATGGAACGGCAGAAATTTCAGGGGATATGTCGACACAGGGACAAACATGGATGATGACAGCAACAATGTCGCAACAGAAGCCATTGTCTTCATGGTCGTATCCCTCGACTCCCATTGGAAAATTCCTTGCGGCTATTTTTTATTCAATAAGCTTTCTGGAAAGGAACGGGCAAACCTTGTGAAGCTTTGTTTAAACAAGCTGCATGATGCAGTAGTGCGTATGGCATCACTAACATGTGATGGACTGAGAAGCAATTTCACCATGTTTGCAGAATTGGGTGCATCAATTGAAAATGATTGTGTGAGAAAGCCGTCATTTCCTCACCTAACTACCCAGGAGAATGTATATTGTTTGCTGGATGCCTGCCATATGATGAAATCCGCATCTGGATGGATGAATGGAAGGTAGGAGCGTCCCCTTTGAAACGGGGTGATGGCAGTTGCCACCATGCTCAGCTTTTTAATTTTATTTAACTGTGTTTCATGTTCCTGTGCTGCCCTCTGACGCACGCCGCTGGAAACGTATTGGAATGGTGTCGGGGATTTCGCCAATTGATTTGTGTACCTGCGCCCATGTTGAGTGTGCGTCGGTTGTGCATTTCGTGGATCGCGAATAATTATTAATGGTTTCTCCGGGGCGCCATGTCCACTATAGTGGGTGAGCAGGCCCGAGTGCGCTGTTGCGGTAACAGCACGGCTGAGAAAGGCACGCCGAGTTGCGTTTGCCGATGCAGCTGCCTTAGAGCTCACTGATGTCTGCGATTGCACATCGCTTTTTGTATTCATTTTATACATTCACTAAACATTTCGCATATTCAAGAAGCATTCGAGCGCAGCCTTCCACGTGTGATATGCGAAAGCGCTGCCATTTGTTTACATCTACAGCTTCAGATCGCTCTAAGCTCTTCGAATATTGTAGAAACGGCGCATCGCTGATGTGAAATAATTGCAAAATGTAGCAAAACATAGATATCTGCGCATCTGAGCCACGTTGTTCCTCCCTACGACAATTCAATATGAGCGGCCGAGTGACAAACTGCAACTGTGCTCCGGACACACACACACATATATATTAGGGGCGTAGCCAGGGGGGGGGGGGGCTTATGGGGCTTCAGCCCCCCTCGAAAGTTTTTTGTGCTGTCATGCGCCGCTGACCAAAACAACCCGCGGCGCCGAAAATCATCCTGGATTTTGTCTAGAATGTCTTTTTCACACTCGGCAAGAGATTTCAGCTCGAACATTGCAAACTCGGACTGGATTTCGCGGCATCGCCCTTGCACCGGAAGTCACATCACGTAAGGAGCCCCATCCGAACACAAAGTCTCAAGAGCATTTTGATGGCGACCGGGCTTGTCGTTTCATCTCGCGGAGGCCGCGTAATATACGGAACGCATGGGTATCAACTGCAAAACCTTATGGGTATAAAGTTCTAAAAAATTGGTGTGAAAGGTGCATCGATATTTCCAAAGTCGTGCTTTATATTTTCAATTCCGCAACTTTTTAGGTTTAATGTTATAAACATTTGACGCCAAAGGTGCAATAACCTTTCTAATGTCGTACATCGCACCATACAACGAGAGAAGCCAAATTAACACACTATTAGACAAGTTGACAAAGGACGCAGCGAGGTCCGATGAGACGAAGCGTTGTGGTGGTTCATTTGTGCCTTCGTGCCACAGAAAAGAACAACATTTTTTTCACGTGCACCAAAGCAGCCATGTCAAGACACTAAAGCAAGCAAATATAACTACATTCTTATTTATTTTACTGCTTTGACTTGATTTGCCCGGACATATTGAACGTCTTCAATTTCCTTGTTCTCGCTACCCGCGTGCTGCCAGAGCCAGCCAGAGCGCATGCGTTTTTCTCGTGTTGCGCCGACCACCGCGTGGCGCACTTCAGTACGCGTTCGTTTCTCTCTGGCCGAGTGGATTTTCGCCTGGTAGAGTATTGGAAACCTTTTGGCTAGCAGACGAGAAGAAGAAACAATGGTCGCTCGCAGCCATCACTGTGGGGACTTGATGTATTGCAACGCGTTCGCTTGAGCGCAACCTCGCCGGAAAGTCTTGTCTCGCAGGTGTAGGATACCGAGCAGTATGCGTATGGTTCTCTGTGGACTAAGCCTCTGACGTTTTCTTCGATATTCCTTCGGTAACCGCATTAGGTGCTCAAAGTAGGCATACGATTGTGGCCAACATGCATTCTTTTGCGTTATTTTCATTTCGGTGCCCCCGCCCCACAGAAAGAAAAGAAAGACATTATTGCGGCGCAGTGAATTGCCGCATGGTGAAAGTTCGATGTCATTACTTGTTTTGCAGAAAGTAAAGAGCCACGGGACGCTTCAGTTTCCGGATAAACTTATATTATTGCGATAACAATTATATGGACACTCCAGGCGCATTCCAGCCGTCGCCCTCATGTTCCGTATGAAGTCCAAGGGCGATAACATCATGACCGTGCACCGCATGCTGCATGTGCGAGTGAAAGCGTAGGGGGGGGGGGGGGGTGCATGGGTGAGCTGACGATGGTGGCTTAGTCTTGCGCGCGCAAGGGGAGAAAAGCGGGGAGGAAGCGCGCCGCCTTCCGCTGAGCACGATACATCGGGGGGAGTGCAGGGCGGGCCTTAGGATTCTGTGATTGCCCAAGATATTTATTTGCATTGTTTGACGCATTATATACAGTGACTTTTTCTTAGCTACGTAGATTTTTTAGAGATTTATACGTATATTTAAATATCTTGTTGCGAGGTTTTGTGTATACGTGCAGTGAACTTTGTTTCTAGTAACACTGTTTTGCCCTTTATCAAGCTGTATCTTCGCATTTGTATACTCCATTGCATCTTCGCATTTCTAATGTACGAGGGCGAGTCAAATGAAAGTGAGCCAACCAACCCCGCGCAATAATGGTTCGGTTCATTATCGGCAAGGAGTGCGCGTAGCACCCAGACACCTCTCATTTACAAAAGTAACATAAAAGTGTTCTTTAATGCTCTCATACACTAGGTTGAATATGGTTGCGCTACCTAATGGACACTCCAAAAGTTGAACAGCGTGGTGTCTTGAGGTTTTTCACAGCTGAAGGTGCTTCTCAAAAAGAAATCAGTAGCCGTACGGCTGCCGTGTACGTTGAACATTGCACTTCAATGGCCACTGTGAAGCGTTGGAGCAAACGGTTCAAATATGATCCAAGACCGGGCAAAAGCCACCGTGCAATCACCCTTAACGCAATTGCGAAGGTTGATGAGCTGATTAGACAAGAACGGAGGATAAGCATCGTGGAAGAGCGTGTGAACATCAGCCACGGTTCGGTTCACACCATAATTCATGAACATCTCGGTCATCGGCTCTTGTGTGCACAATGGTTGCCCAAGATTTTGAACCACTGCCAGAAGACGGAGAGGTTCGTCACTGCCTTCGACTCATGATCCGGTATCACAATGAGGGTGACGACTTTTTGTCTGCAGTTGTCATCGGGGACTAATCATGGTGCCACCATTACGAGCCTGACACACGACGGCAATAATTAGAGTGAAAACATTCGAATTCACGACCCCCAAAGAAAGCAAAGGCCGTCATTTCCGCCGGAAAGGTATTGTTGACTTCTTTTTTCGATTGTCAGGGGCTATTACTGATCGACTGTGCTGAACCTGGAGTGATTATCGATCGTTTCCGATATTGTGAAACGCCGGATCGGCTGTGTGTCGCAATCAAGAACAAACGACGTGGAGAATTCAGGAATGGGGTTGTTGCTCCGCGATGATGTCCGTTCCAACGTCGTTAATGTGGTTAACACGAAACTGGGAAAGTTCAAGTGGGAAACGCTCCAACATCCGCCATACAGCCCAGACCTGTCGCCTGGCGACATCCACATTATGGGGCAACTGAAAAAAAAAACAGCTCAAGGGAACCAGATTCATGTCGGACGTTGACATAAAGAACTCAGTTACAGACTTTTTGAACCAGTAACCAAAGGAGTTTGATGAGACGGGAATCACGCGACTGGTTAGTCAGAGGTACAAAAATTGTAATGGTTGGAGTCGGGCATGAAATATATGACAGCTGGCCCATGCCGTCGTCCAACTTATCCACACTGAGGACGTTATTGAAGGGAGAGACTTGTTCTCATCGAGAACGAGGAATATGGGTATATTTACAGTATTTACATGAGAACGTTACAGTTCATCAGTCTAACATGACTGAAAGAGGAATGCACTCTCAGCAGCCGCACAACAGCTGCTTATAAACATTGTCCTCCCTAGATCCCTAGGTGAGGGAAAAACGGCCGTTCAACCTGCTACCAATTCGGAGCATTCAAAGCCATCGCATCCGACCCGCTTTTGAGGGTGGCGGGGGGGGGGGGTTTACACACACTTCCGTGCAGGTTTCACTGACCACGCCGAGGTGAGTGTGTTCTCGTAGACATGGTGGATGGATGGATGGATGTTATGAGCGTCCCCTCTAGAACGGGGTGGTGGGTTGCGCCACCAAGTTCTTGCTATTATACTGCCTAATGTCCTGCCTAGGTTAAACAATAAAAAAGAGAAAAAGAAACACTATGCACTCCCACAACCAAATTTTCTGATCCCCTATTGCGAACTGTGCGTTTGTACGTCTGCGTTTTTTGTCGTTTCCCTACTTTTATTCCACCAATCCTCCAATTGCCCCTTACTAATCTCTATTGTGGACATGTTTACTTTTCCACTGCTCTCGCTGAACCCAAGGGCTTCAAGGAGGCCAGTGGTGCCTAAATCAATCGCTGGGTAGACGTCTTCACATTCTAATAAAACATGCTCCATAGTTTCCCTAGCTTTAATTACCGCAGCAAGCACATGCTTCATCCTTCTTATATCTCGCTTTATAGGTGTGTGTTCGAAGGCATCCCGATCTCGCTTCGAAAAGTAATAATTTATGGGGTTTTACGTGCCAAAACCACTTTCTTATTATGAGGCACGTCGTAGTGGGGTACTCCGGAAATTTCGACCGCCTGGGGTTCTTTAACGTGCACCTAAATCACTTCGAAACGTAATGAGCTTCCCTTTGAGTTATCATAAATTGCTTCTTTCCTGATTTCGTTTTTTCCTCTTAAGTAGTTACTCATGGCAGGTTTACTTTCCATTGCCGCCACCCATGAGATTATTTTGGCCTCTGACTTTCCGCTTGACATTCTTTGTTGCTGTGTTGCCCACCCTACAGGCCGCATACTTGCTGGTAAGCTTCCTAGTTCTTTTCCTCTACTATGAATCAATGTTTTTCCTGTACAGATACCTCAACTTTCTCCCAGCCCATTTACTTTCTTCCGCAATCCTCAGTCGTTCTTCATACTCAATTTTACTGTGAGCTTCCCTCACTTCAAAACTAGTCCAGCCCATATCACCCTGCACAGCTTCATTTGTAGTCTTCCCGTGAGCGCCCAGTGCGAGGCGACCCACTGACCTTTGGTTCCCGACAAGTCCTGATTGTGATTGTACCCCTGATTGAAAGCAAACAACCGCATCTCCAAAAGTAAGTCCTGGAACCATTACACTTTTCCACATACCACGGAGGACCTCGTACCTATTGTATCTCCATAGCTCTCTGTGCTTCATTATGGCTGCCATTTCTCTTCCCCTTCACTGTTATTGTTTTTTCCTGTGTTTCCATATATCTATTGCCTACGTTTATCCATATAACCAAGGTATTTATAGTATGTTACCCGAGGTATTTCCTGGCCTTGTATCGCCACTGTCTGTTCACTGTTTTCATTGAATACCATAACACCTGATTTTCTAACACTAAATTTCAAACCTAAATTGTGGCTTTCCTGTCCACAGATATTAGCCAGACATTACAAATCATCTTGCTGGTTAGCTAGCAACATAATATCGTCCGCATAAGATAAACCTGGAAGCTGCTTCTCTACTACTGTACCCGCCTGTTTGTATGAGAGATTAAAAGCGATATTACTTCCTTCTAGCGCCCTCTCCATCTTCACCATGTACATCATAAACAGCAGTGGGGATAAAGGGCACCCCTGCCTCAGTTTCTTGTTCATATGAACTTTCTCCTATTTCTCATCCCTTCCCATTCAACGCAAACGCTATTTTCTAGGTAAATCTCTCTCAAAAGCTGTAGACATTCATGGCCTAAGCCTTCCCTTCCATAATATCCCACAAAATGTTGCGGTCTACGTTGGCATATGCTCATGTAATGTCTAAAAAGGCCACATATAACGGTCTGCTTTCTACTTTTGATATTTCAATACACTGACTAAGAACAAATAAGTTACCATCTAAACGCCTACCAATTCCGAAACTATTGGGAAGTTATCCCAAATTGTCATTATTCTCTGCCCATGCTTGAAGCTTTAATTTGATTGCATGCATTGCTAACCTGTATATTATCGATGTAATGGTCAACGGTCTATACGAGTGGATTCTATCTTTCTCCCCCTTACATTTATAAATTAAATTCATTCAATTTTGTCGCCAACTGTCTGGTAATCGTCTATCTTTTAAAGTTTTTTCCACTGCTTTCACCAGAGCTTCCTTACTCTTTTGTCCTAGTTCATTAATCAGCCTAATGGGAACCTCGTCTAGCCCTGTGGCTGTGCGCTTAGGAATTTTCTCTTCGACTTTCTTCCAGCTGAAATTTGTCAGCACCAGCCCCTTTCCACCTGAGTCTCTTTCATGTTCGTTTTTTCTTCAAATACAACCGCATCATTGCCTTGGAAAGATTCGGCTGTTGTTTTTCGGATGTAATTTATTGCCGCTTCTCCTTCCAGTCTGTTTTCATCTCCGTCTAGGATATGTTGTTGTATTGTTGTTGACTTCCTGCCTAATAACTTTATGTGGTTCCAAAATATTCTAGATGCGGCCTTCTTTTCCTCGTACTTATGACAACCAACGTTCACTTTCACCTTTTAATTTTGAACCATAGACTTTTCTCCCCGGTATATTTCCCATTTACTGGCTACTTCATCCTGCGGCAACTACGCCTTCTTTGCCTGCCTATGCTCTTGGGATGCTTTCTGTCGTTCGTCGATTGCTTCTCGTATCTGCCTGTTCCACCAGATTTTCGGTTTCTTTTTTCCTTTCCAACGAACATCTTTCTCTTTCCGAATTTCTGTCGTTATTACACTTAGCTCACTATGTTCCCACTCTTTATTTGGGCATTTGCCTAGTTCGTCCTCGACTCTAGTGACTATATTTGTTATTTGTTCAGCGTTCAAATTCGTACTGGCCATTTTGCACTCATTGCTCTCTTTCCCAACGACGTATCCCATTTTCAAAATGATGCGTTTATAGTCACTCCCTGTGCTGCTATACCCTTCCTCATCAATGACCATTCCTCTCAACTTATTAATTAGTTCTGTCATTAGACAGTAATCAATAGTTGATTGCCGGTTTTCCACTTCCCACTTGATCTGCGCTTCACACTTAGGCCCTGTATTCACCATAACGAGGTTATGTTGCTCACAAAGGTGTAGCATTGACTTCCCGTGGTTGTCGGTATAGCCATCTAAATCCTGTATGTGGGCATTCATGTCACGTAATAGGAAAATTTGAGCACCATTCTCGAAACCTTTAATATCAGCGCTTATGCATTCCGCTCACTCTTTATTCTTCTCTGGGCAATTATTTCTGGTCCACAAATACGTAACGCCCAGCCAAGTTTTTTTCCCACTCATTGTACCTGATAACCAAAGATGCTCTTGACATTTTGAATTTACTCTTTTCCATTTGGCTCCCTGATGGATGGGCATTCCGACTCTCCCTCCCTTTTTTTCCGACTTAGTTCTATTGCACCCTTCTCAAACTTAATTCTCAATCACTGCCGTCTCTGCTGAGTCTCTAAGGTGCGTTTCTGTCACCGCATACACTCCTATTTGTTCTCTATTTAACTGCTTAATCTCTGCCCACTTTTCCTTTCTTCGGCCGCCCTGCATGTTTACGTAGCCTATTGCATGGCGAGCTCTCTTTCTTGCTTTCCGCCTTTTTCTGTTATTGACGACGATGCTATACTGAGGTTCCCTTAGGGGACCTTCTTCATTACTACCTATTCTGGCCTCCTGAGCGCCCGTGGGCCTCCTAAAAAAGCTACAGCGCGACCACCAAGTCACCAGCCTGTAATTGAAGTGGATCCCATCTCGTTTAAAACCCCCACACCTTCTCACTTCACTGTTTACTTCGACAACATCGAAGCCTTTTCGTCGGCTCATTTTCCATATCGCCTCATTAGCAGCCACTAAGGGTCTTTGTACGTGACTGTCACGTGCGCGCACCTCCGGCACCGTGCGCACCATGATCTGCACCTGAGGGGATAGCTCGCGCAAGTCGTCCGCTACCTTTGCCAAGCGCTGGGCTGGTCCTGTCCCTTTTCTGTTTAGGACGTCATTTAGCCCACCTGCTACTATGACAAGGTTGCGCACGTGGCCATTTTCCGCGAGCTTTTCTTTTGCTCGCTCCATGACAGAACCCAGTGTCCGCCCTGGAAATATCCCTACCGCCACTCTTTTATCACCTTTCACTCTCTCCACAATTTACTTCAGAGTACCCATCCAGGTTCGAGTCGCCGGCGATAATCACTCTTTCACTCTCCTACATCCTACATCTCCCTGCTTCCCTTTGTCCTTTTCCGCGTAATTCGGACTCGACAAGGGACATTGTCTTCTGTGTCACTGCTTTTTCCGCGTGGCGGCCTCAAGGTAAGTGCCGCTGTTTCCAGCTGACCCTTCACCATGTTGCACGCATTCCACGTACTTTGCTAGCAATCCCTCTCCTGTCACGTCGGGGGACTGCGTTCTACTGTCACGCAGATTCTCGCTCACAATGGCGGCCCTTTTCAGCTTTTCCTCGGCTACTTCAAGTCTTTTTTCAACTACCTTCCGTGCATCACGCTCCCTGTTTAACTCATTTTTGAGCTGTTCCTACTGTTTGTCAATCTCTTCCTGGAAGGCCTCCATTTGCTGCAGCCTAGTATCGACATCACAGTGTGTGCCGGTTGACTCGATTCCCTCTCCGTTCTCATCCGTCCCCTCATCTGCATTGAGGGACCCCCCGCGCACTGCCTGCCTTCCCGGCCTTCTTGCCATGTATTGCACGGCTTTTTCTGATGCAAATACTGTAATAATAAAATAATGCAGAGCGCGTGCCTTTTAGCAAAGACCGATACACACAGGATCCAAATCCTCAAAATGTCGCAAAGCAACTCACTACTGTTTCAAAAGCAATCAATTATGCGGAGACCCAAGATATGACACGCTCTCGCACGCGCCCAACCGCGCGGCCACGCTCTCACTTTCCTACCAAAGTGCGCACAGTAAAACCACTGATAGCTATTAGTCTCAACTATTAGTCAACTATTAGTAGTCTATTAGTAGTCTCGACTATTACTAATAGCTATTAGTCTAATAACTCAACTTCCCATCCGGCTGCATGGTTGAAGCACATGGCGCGAAAGGGCGCTCTAACCATCCTGCAAAACCAAATGTACACGAAACAAGCCCGCGCACACGAAATACGAGAGACAAAAAACTGTAAAACTTTGTGAAACTGCTCTAACACATGCATTCAATAATCATGTCTGTGCTCTCGTACGCTTCCGCGCTTTTCACCCACTCGACTAGGTTGGCCTTTAAGCTATATGCAAACTCCGGATATCCCTCGCTATCCTTCTTGCCTGTGCTTCTAAACCTCTGCCGAAAAGTTTCGGCTGAAAGGCGGTACTTTTTCAAAATGCTAGCCTTAACTTTTGCATAATCATATGCATCCTGCGCACTGAATCTGGCGATTACTTTCGCAGCCTCACACGGCAACATAGACAACAACCGCTGTGGCCATGTACTCGGGTCGAAGTTCATCTTCTCGCAAGTCCTTTCAAAATTTCCTAGGAAAAAGCCTATGTCGTTCCCGACCTCAAATTGCTTTAACAGCCTGTCCATGCAGTATGATTCTGCCTCACTTGATCGTCTCAGAGCCCTTTCACTTCCTTGAGACAACTCCAAACGTTTTCTTTCAAGCTCAAGTTGCATTTTTCTCAACTCGTGTTCCTCTCTGTCCTGTTCTTCTCTCTCTCGGTCCCGTTCTTATCTCTCGCTGTCCCGTTTCTCTCTTTTCCTAAGAAGTTCTAGCCCGATTTCAATGTCCTCCTCACTGGCCTTTTCGGAAATCAGCTTCAATAATTCCCATTTTAGCATTTCTTTGTGTACCTCTAGGCCCAGTTCCTCACCAATAATCAACAATTCGTCTGTCAGCAGTGTCCTTAACTCCATGATTGCTGCTTTACTGCCTTGGTCATGCTCGCTAAACCTACCTAGGAAAATACAACCTAGCTAACAATCAACAATCTAGCTTGACTACTGTTTTAAACAGAACCACAAAATGAAGCCTAGAGAGTCAAAGCAAGAACCAAGCGCTCACCGCAGACAGCACCACGTCGCAAAGTCCGTCTCACCGCTGTCAGCCAGTTGTAATGATTGGAGTCGGGCATGAAATAGATGGTAGCTGGCCCATGCCATCGTTCAACTTATCCACGCTGAGGACGTTGTTGAAGGGCGAGACTTGTTCTCATCGAGAACGAGGAATATGGGTTTATTTACAGTATTTACATGAGAACGTTACAGTTCATCAGTCTAATTTGACTGAAAGAGGCATGCACTCTCAGCAGCCGCTCAACAGCTGCTTATAAACACTGTTCTCCCTAAGTGAGGGAAAAACGGCCGTTCAACCTGCTACCGATTCGGAGCGTTCAAAGTTATCGTAACCGACCCGCCTTTGAGGGGGGGGGAGGTTTACAGACACACTTCCGCACAGGTTTCACTGACCACGCCGAGGTGAGTGGGTTCTCGCAGACACGGTGCTTGCCCCGAGCCGGCGCCTTTTGATCCCACTGTTGGCTCCACAGAAAATGGCCGCCGCGACTGTCCATGACTTCTAAGCTGCGTGAGACGGCAGCGCAAAATATCTCCCAGGAGCTCCCCTGCTCCTACCGAACCGTGAAGGTGGTGGCGATTCTACAAACAATACTTGGCTAGCGCCAGTGTGTGTCGTGTCTTTCTTTTTTGTGGATCGTCTTAGGTGTTTGCGCTGTAACGTTAATTCAGGAATACTTGGCCCGCCGACCGCGTTTAGTCATAGCGGCGCCGAGGGGGTATTGATGCGGCACACCGTCGTCCCTACAAAACGAGTCGCCGCGGCTGGTGGGGAAGGCTTCCATGGTCGCTTCTGGGAAGCTCGCCACCCTCGCAGCTGCGGCTGGCTGGAAAAATTTTGTAGGTCGGTACCCTTGCCGGCCGTTCGTAACGTCTGAAAATGTTCATGGAGACTACTTTTAAATAAAGTGCCCCGTTTGTAATATATTCGCATTTGACTCACTTTCATTTGACTCGCCCTCGTATATTTTGCAGAACTCCTGTTTTTTATATGCGCTTTCCGTTGAGACTAGAATTTTGGTGCAATTACTCACGATACTGACATGTGTACTTATCTCTATCGGGCGACCACGTTTCGCCGCCTAACAAATGTTATCGCGCAGCGTGGGACGCGCCTGCATGTATCCGAAGTTTCTGGAAAGTAATCGATGCTTCTATCCGCTGTCTGTTGTCGCCGAACCTTATGTTATCTGATTTCATCGCCTGACGCGAATGATGTAGAACTTTGTGGAAAGCACGCGGGTCCCAACGATTAGTCTGGAACATTCGATGATTGACGTATAAAAGCCGACGCGCTTGACCCGTTGATCAGATTTTGACGATCGCCGACTGTGTTCGCCGTTCGTTAAGTGTAGCCTGTTTTTGTGGGCACAGGTTCGCCCAATAAAAGTTAGTTTCGTCTTCCACAGTATTGCTACTGTGTTCTTCACACGTCACTACCGGTGACAGCTGCTCCTGCGCAATACATTGGAACGAAGGACAGCGTCATTAGAGAGTTTTATAACAGGGGCCCCAATAGTTTGGGGCTCCAAAGAGCTTTGCGTGTGTTAGCGTTGGGCAGGCCCCGAACACTCTCAAGTTCAACAATTGGCCACAGAGAGCGAAAAAATCGACCGCGCGGCGCTGCTAAAAAAAAACAGGCATAGTAGACGAATTAAAAAAGTTCTAAAAGTTCTCCCGTGAGCGCGTTATCTCCCGCAAGAGTAAGCACAATTTTAACCTACAAACTTTCTTCAATAAACGAAGCGTTTTTTATTACATGACAAAGAGTACAAAATTATCATTCCTAATTTTACGTTGTACTGTTTATTACCAACTTTGTTGTTTTTTGCCATTTTAAACGCAAAATCGCGTTCAGCATCATCGACCCTCCCCCCCCCCCCCCCCCGTGACCTCCGGCCTGGATTTAATATTTTTACCAGTATGTTCGCGAGCACGGCAGGTAGGGGTTCTTTGGTTCGTATATCGGTTGGTTGTTTTGTGCTAAAGCCAGTTTATTGCTCTTCGATATCTCACGTTATTTAACTTGAGCGATGTGGAACACGTCTGCATCGAAATTGGAGCCGGGTCCTGCTGCGATTGGGGACGGCAATTCCGGTGAGTCGTTTAACATCGCTGCTTCAAGCGCTACGTAATATATTCGTCTCGTTAACTTACAGGCAGAGGCAAGTTAACCAACTAGATGCTGCATTGCATATGGGCAGTCAGAACCCTCCGTTGCTGTTTCCAAAATAAATTTTCAGTGCGAGGCCATCATTATGCACATATCCGCAAGAGAAAACGGTATCGGAACGCGCGTCACATTTTTCATCTCGTAGCCGTAGCCATGGGTGACTGAGTAGCCTTAGCAACATATTTTTTTTCGAGTCCGGCGGCAATTTCTTTCGTCCAAAGAACCGAATAACCCTTTGATAAACTGAAGCTAAAGTACTGAATTTAATTTACCAAACAGTTGCACGCATGATAATTCACCAATATTTCGTACCTGTTGGTTCCAAATGTTCTTGCTGTTCAGTTTGGTTTACCTCGGGACATTTATTTTTGCATTAGTGAAGCGGTGCATCACGTTCATGCAGAAAAAAAATGCATCATTTCTAATAGCCTCATGTCTTTCATCTATTTGCTTGTGAAACAAGCAGTGTGATCTCTTCTAGTGTACAAACGAGCGCACAAATGTTCTCATTTGTGATCTTAATACTTAGCTGTTGACATGCATTGTAGGTAGGCAGACATCAATTTTACGGAGAGTAGCAATATTTATTTACCATGCTGCTTAAAGGGCCCCTGAAATGGTCCGGACAAATTTTGTAGACGCGTAGGGTACAGCTTAAGTAGAACATTCGCACCACAATTAGCTGAAGCGTTACGTATTAATGGAGTTACAATCAATTAGAAGTTACCCTCCTCCCTAGCCATGCTTTTCCTCCTCAACTCGTTCGCCGAGCGAGCAGGGCTAAGCTCCGCCTTCACTGGTACTGCGTCACGATGCGACGTCACATCGTCCACTTCCGGTTGTTTTGGAGCCTGCCCCCGCCCGCGCGAGACCTTTCCGCAAGCCGCTTGGCCGTCGACCCCAAGCGAGAGCTATCGAAGCAGCGTGCGTTCCGAGAATTCTGTCGTAGCGCCGAACGTGTCTGGTATTCCGGTAACCACAGGCAAGCTGGTTATTTCGGCAAATGACTGGAGGCATAAACTCAAGCTGATGAAGGAACTTTAGCGTAGACGCACGTGAGCGGACTGATCGGTCTGCACGGTCTAGACACTTGTTGGCGCAGCGCTTAACCAGCCAAACAAAGCGCTAATTTGCTCTAACCAAGTGTAAAACATTTTAAACATTTATAAAAACAACGTGTTGATGATTACACTCCTGCGAAAAATACACACCAGCAGCAAAGAAGAATACACTTCGTTGCTGCTACTGTGTGGTTGAGCTCTGTGCCACCAGGTGGCTGTACCGCGCAGACCATTCACATTTGCCCTTCTGCTCATCTCATGGCTCATACCGTTACAGCACAGTCAAGCGGCCAGACCCTGTACCCTTGTGCTTGCGTTTGCCCTAATACCGGACTCGCGAAACGCTATTGCGTTAGTGATCTTCCGGTAAAACGCGACGGCCACAAACGCGCAAATCCTGGCGCTGATGGGATAGCGGGAGTCCGATGCGCAGCAGCCAGTTCGCTCGTATGCTGCCTTGCAGAGGGGCACGATGTCGCAGCTTGACATATTGGCAGTCGCTACGTTTGCAGTCCACAAGGCAACAAAGTCGAATCATAGTGCTCGCGAAAAGACTGAGACCGAATCTGACCGCGGAGTTCTCGTCAAAATGGAGTACGTTGTAACACAAGCAGACGACACTTGCTGTGTGCCGGAAGTGCTTAAGTGTACTGAAAAATTGTTCTTGTGCGTTCTCTTTATCTTACTTTCGTTTTATAAAAACAAATTAACTAACGTTCCAAGTATTACGAAGATCATTTGTTTACCATAAAGTTGGAAAAATTATCAATCACGCGTCCTGGTCAGCCAATCGGATAGCTCGCCCCAATGACGTCATATGGGTGATTTCCGTAATATGGGTAGGGGCGGCTTAAAATTCCGCCGAGCAGTGTGCTGCGATCGGCAGTGATGTGCATTTTTAAAACCTTATAATAAATTACACCCTTTACGCGGAGCACTTAGATGTGCCAACTAATGATCAGAAGGACCTACTCTAACAACTCAGTACGTTTGTAGAAAATCGTCAAAATCGTTTCAGGGTCCCTTTAAGCACCCTAGAACAAACAGTGTACATTTGCATGTGTTCTGTAGTCACAAACCATTACTATGTATATGTCGCACCTTTCCGCATTTTATATTGCAAAATTGCGCTTATTCAATTTCTGATGCAGTCAAAATTTCTGTTCCAGACGTGAAGTAATGAGGACGGCACCAGTATAAAGCAACACACTCCATGCACTGATCAGAAGCTGCTGCCTGCTACAACAAGGTCATCGTGTGGAGTTTGGCTGCTACTACAAGGTAGGCAACACCTGATTCAGAAATAAATATGCTTGATATATGCTGTATTGGCTTGCTAGTCTTGAGATACATGTAATTTGTTTGTAGCAGATGATATGAACGTGTGTTCATATTTACAGTTCAGCATTAATTGGTTCGAACATAAAAGAAAACACTACATGAGTTTGGATAATCTCTGCTGTATCTCATGTGTCAGTGTTCTGCCCCAACAGTCTGTGCCAAGTACATCTTGGTCATCACGGGAGCCCCCATCTACACCAACAGGAAGGGGCTGGAGCCGAATTCGCAAGACCACGAACAAAGAAGCCGTTCCAGAAGTATTTAGATGAGATATGAAATCTACAGACGACTGTGTCAAGAGTGAAAAGAGCCTCCGCCATCATCCCCAACAGCACAGATATTGGCTGAGTCATCCAGGTACCTCAACAACAAAAATTCTGTGTCTTCAGATGTATCTACAACCTCTGAACAAGCACAGAAAACGCTGGCCAAAAGAGTTCCGTCAGCTTGCTCTTCCGTAGTGAGCTTCCTGGCCTTGCCAATTCATGCCAAGTATATATTTTTTTTCAATGAGTGCAAGCTTTTTCATTCCACATTCTTGTTATAGCTGATTTCTCTTCCTCATCCAAACACTAAAGGTCAACCGATTCTTTGCTCATACTTAATACCAGTCACTGTCTAGAAGCGTAACATATATCTGTAGCAGTATTTTCTTGTCTACGTTTACATGTGCAATTCCTCTCCTGAAATAGCTGATGTGGCATTGGCGGGTGTCTTGCATTAACCTTTACACTGTGTGCTATATAGCATTTAACTTAATGTTATCGCTTTCAGTGCTTGAAGGGTAGAGTGGCTTCTTTCTTGAATGCAAGCTTTCTCATTCCCAATTTAATTCCTTGTCTCATTCAGGATTGCTATTCTTGCTCGACAGCCTGTGTTTTTGCGCAAGCTACATTGAAGTGATTGATTGCAGAATCTGGTTTTGCTCCTGTCCGACTTGGTACTTGTCACCGTGTTACGTTTCTCGTATCTGGGAGCTTGGTCAGTTGCATTGGGAAATTCTCGAGGCAAGCACCTACTCCTACAGTTCGCACAGGGACATAGGCTCCGAATTTACACGAACAGTGGTTAGTGCTCCCCGTTCCGTCTTTTCCTGCTGCTGCCGTGTGCAAATTTTGCTTGTGGCCTTTGTCGGCCATGATTTCGCGTCAGCGGAGACTATCATACATGATTATATGGTTCTAAGTGTATGAAGTTGATATCCATATGTGTGGAAAGGCCTGCAAAAGTGGCTGCGAAATGGTGATGTACACAAAACCGACCATGCCCACATTTAGAGAACGTGGGGCAGCAAGTGTGAGTTACACATTACTGGCATGTGAAAGAACAAAAAGAAACATGCAGGTTGGAAAGGCGGTAACGCTAAAATGCCGGACACTCCATGTCTTGGCTGTGACAGCAGACGCTTGCGCCACCTCATTGCTGCGCAATGCAAGTTGCTGATCTTCAACGACGACTGTCGGTGCAAACACTGTGCAGTCTGCTTGCGCTGATGGTTGTTGCTTGTTACCAGACTGCCATGTGCGACGAAGGCAAGCACTATGCCTACAGAAGGATCGACATTTGGGCGAGTTGGTACTGGTTGAACATCTTGAAGGGGCAGCGCAATAAGACGATGACAGAAGGCAGGAACACACAGGACAGCGCTCAACTCACAACTAATTTTATTCGAAGGCATACACACACTTATGTACACAACCCATAGCCATGCGTCAACGGAGTGCACCCATGCTCTGAGCATGGGTGCACTGCAATATATAAAAACACCACAATACTTTCTGCGCATAAAAATCAGACCACGAGGGAGATTATTGAGGCCTTCTATATCATGAAAAAAGGGTCGCGTTGTGTAAGCATGCCATCGTTAAATTTGCATGACAGTGAATTTGAATTTTTAAGCCGCCTCATAGCGGAGCATTAGAATAAATGGTTTTGCGTGTTTTTTGCCTGCGCACTGATAATGACGCCATAGATGGGAGAGCACGTGGCTATGGGTTGTGTGCATAAGTGTGTGTATGCCTTCGAATAAAGTTAGTTGTGAGTTCAGCGCTGTCCTGTGTGTTCCTGCCTTCTGTCATCGTCTTATTGCGCTGCCCATTCAAGATGTTTTATGCCTACAGTCGGACGGTTGAATGTGCCGCAAGCGACCCGTGTGCGTGTATGCTCACTGTTGTCATGTGTATCGTAGCCAATGTATGGTCTATAGTGCCAATGTATAGATTGAGCGTTACGTTAGAGTATGCTGAAGTGATTTGACTGCAGAGTCTTTTTTCAATGCTGTCCCACTTGGTCATGGTTTCCGTGTTACATTTCTCGGATGTAGCGGCCTGTTCAGTTGCATTGGGCAACGGCCTCTCGAGGTAAGCACCTGTTCCTGCAGTCCGCACAGCGACACAGACTCCCTGTTTACATGTACTGTGATTGGTGCTCCCTGTTCGTCCTTTCCTGCTGCAGCCGCGGGTAAAGTGTGCTTGTGGCCTACTTCGGCTGCGATTTGGCGTGAACGGAGACTATCATACATGATTACATGGTTTGAAGTGTATGAAGTTGATATCCACATGGGTGGAAAGACCTGCAGAAGTGGATGCGAAATGGCGATTGTGAGCGACACATTAGCGGCCACTGAAAGAACAAAAATTAACGTGCAGGTAGGAAAGGAGGTAATGCTAGAATGCTGCATAGTTCATGTCGTTGTGTTGGCTATAGCAGCAGGTGCCTGCATCACCAGGTTGATTCGCAGTGCAAGTTACGGTGACTGTCAATGCAAACAGGTGGGGCACTGTCCAATCTGCTTGCGCTGCTGGTTGTCATTCGTTACTAGACCGCCATGTGCGACGTAGGCAAGCATTGTGCCTGAAGTTGGATAGCTGAATGTGACGTAAGCGACCTGTAGAGAGCGAACGGCGGCCACTTCTGACATCATGTACCATGTGGGGTGCTGACAGACGCTAGCCGCGTCTACCCAAGTGACTCAGAGCCGAGTTGACCGAACGAATGCCAAACACCTTTTTTCGGCCACCACATATATAGAACGCACGGCGCGTAGCGCCCTCTACATCTCTCCCCCGAGATATGCACGCAGGAAGCACTAAACACTTCACAAGTCAAGTCTTCTCGAAGTCTTGACTCGACGCCCAAACCTGGTGACTCTCACTCCGCAATCATTCGATACTTGTGGTGTTGCTGTTGCTGTGGCGTCGGTTACCGTGGTCTGCTTTTTGTGCTCCTCGTGGTTTTCGCTCCGAGCTGGCTCGTCGTTGTGCCTGAATAGGGCACTAGATGTATCCTATTACGCACAAGCACCGCGTTGGGTGTTTCCATGACGTACGAGTGAGGCTTAGAGGCTGGGCTGAGAACACACGCCGTATCCTTTATGTCTCGAACCCACAACTTATCTCCCGGCTACAGCGGAGGAAGAACAGTCGCGGCATGACGGCGATGTAAGTCTTTCTTCTGCCGCCGTCTCAGCTCTTCGTCTTGGCACTTCACATCATCTGGCGCAGGCCAATTCGGTTACAGGCGGTCCACTGTCTTGGGAAGCCTGGTTCGCAACTTGCGACCCGTCAGTAGCTGCGCTGGGCTGAACCCTGTGACGCCTGCAGTGTCTCTGTACGACAGAAGAGCCAGAAAAGGATCGTCTGCTTTCGCAAACAATTCTTTGATCGTATACGCACCATCCAATCCACTTCCCAATTTGACTGCGGGTAGTTTGGACTTGAGGTGATGTGTTGGAAGCCGCAAAAGCTGCAAAGGCATGCGAAGCAAATTGCTGCCCATTATCACTTCGTACTACTGCTGGAATGCCAAAACGAGCAAAAATGCTTTTGACTGCATTGATGACCGCCTCAGAGTTCGTGCTTCGCATGTAGATGACTTCAGGGTATCGAGAACGATAATCAACTACTAGTAGATAGTTGTGTGCCTTGTATGTAAACAAGCCCATTCCTACTTCTTGCCACGGTTATTCTGGAGTCTTTGTTACCACGAACGGCTCACTTATTTGCGCTCGTGTGGCTTATTTGCGCTCCGGAAAGGCCGCCATTGGAATATGAACCTGGCAACGTTTAACGCTAGAACGTTATCTAGTGAGGCGAGTTTAGCAGTGCTATTGGAGGAATTAGAGGGCAGTAAATGGGATATAATAGGGCTCAGTGAAGTTAGGAGGCCAAAAGAAGCATATACAGTGCTAAATAGCGGGCACGTCCTGTGCTACCGGGGCTTAGCGGAGAGACGAGAACTAGGAGTCGGATTCCTGATTAATAGGAACATAGCTGGTAACATACAGGAATTATATAGCATTAACGAGAGGGTGGCAGGTCTTGTTGTGAAACTTAATAAGAGGTACAAAATGAAGGTTGTACAGGTCTACGCCCCTACATCCAGTCATGATGACCAGGAAGTCGAAAGCTTCTATGAAGACGTGGAATCGGCGATGGGTAAAGTCAAAAGAAAATACAGTATACTGATGGGCGACTTCAATGCCAAGATAGGCAAGAAGCAGGCTGGAGATAAGGCAGTGGGGGAATATGGCATAGGCACTAGGAATAGCAGGGGAGAGTTATTAGTAGAGTTAGCGGAACAGAATATTATGCGGATAATGAATACCTTCTTCCGCAAGCGAGGTAGGCGAAAGTGGACGTGGAAGAGCCCGAATGGCGAGACTAGAAATGAAATAGACTTGATACTCTGCGCTAACCCTGGCATCACACAAGATGTGGACGTGCTCAGCAAGGTGCGCTGCAGTGACCATAGGATGGTAAGAACTCGAATTAGCCTAGACCTGAGGAGGGAACGGAAGCAACTGGTACATAAGAAGTCGATCAATGAGTTAGCGGTAAGAGGGAAAATAGAGGAATTCCAGATCAAGCTACAGAACAGGTATGCGGCTCTAACTCAGGAAGAGGACGTTAGTCTTGAAGCAATGAACGACAATCTTGCGGGCATCATTAAGCAGTGTGCAATAGATGTCGGTGGTAACTCCGTTAGACAGGATACCAGTAAGCTATCGCAAGAGACGAAAGATCTGACCAAGAAACGCCAATGTATGAAAGCCTCTAACCCTACAGCTGGAATAGAACTGGCAGAACTTTCGAAGTTAATCAACAAGCGTAAGACAGCTGACATAAGGAAGTATAATATGGATAGAATTGAACATGCTCTCAGGAACGGAGGAAGCCTAAAAGCAATGAAGAAGAAACTAGGAATTGGCAAGAATCAGATGTATGCGTTAAGAGACAAAGACGGCAATATCATTACTAATATGGATGAGATAGTTCAAGTGGCTGAGGAGTTCTATAGAGATTGATACAGTACCAGTGGCACCCACGACGATAATGGAAGAGAGAATAGTCTAGAGGAATTCGAAATGCCACAGGTAACACCCGAAGAAGTAAAGAAAGCCTTGGGAGCTATGCAAAGGGGGAAGACAGCTGGGGAGGATCAGGTAACAGCAGATCTCTTGAAGGATGGTGGGCAGATTGTTCTAGAGAAACTGGCCACCCTGTATACGCAATGCCTCATGACTTCGAGCGTAGCGGAATCTTGGAAAAACGCTAACATAATCCTAATCCATAAGAAAGGGGACGCCAAAGACTTGAAAAATTATAGACCGATCAGTTTACTGTCCGTTGCCTACAAAGTATTGACACGTGTACTTATCTTTATCGGGCAACCACGTTTCGCCGCCTGACAAATGTAATCGCACAGCGTGGGACGCGCCTGCATGTATCCGAAGTTTCTGGAAAGTTATCGATGCTTCTATCCGCTGTCTGTTGTCGCCGAACCTTATGTTATCTGATTTCATCGCCTGACGCGAATGGAGTAGAACTTTGTGGAAGGCACGCGGGTCCGAACGATTAGTCTGGAACATTCGACGACTGTTCTTTAAAAGCCGACGCGCTTGACCCGCTGATCAGATTTTCGACGATCGCCGACAGTGTTCGCCGCTATCGTTGTGCTACAAGTGTAGCCTGTTTTTGTGGGCACAGGTTCGCCCAATAAAAGTTAGTTTTGTTCTTCACAGTATTGCTACTGTGTTCTTGAACGTCACCACCACGTGACATCTGGTGGAGGTGCTTTTCGTTCATGTACCGGACGCCCCCGACAAGCCGTGATCCAAGCCCGGACCGCAAAGAGAACACCAACGTAGTCCCGGAGCATCGAGCAAGCCGCCGTCTTCAAGAGCTGCCCCCGGAGCACGGACTTCTACCTGAGAAGACCAAGAAGATTGTGGACAAGGCAACCCCAATGGCAGCCCCAGCGTCCCCCATCGTGCTGCAGCAGCCCAGGGAACCTCCGACGTTCCGCGGATCAATATTTGAGGACTCGGAAACCTGGCTCGAGACGTATGAGAGGGTAGCTAGGTTTAACAGTTGGGACAGCGACGACAAGCTGCGGCATGTCTATTTCGCACTGGAAGACGCCGCCAGGACCTGGTTCGAGAATCGAGAAGCCACCTTAACGACGTGGGACCTGTTCCGAAGCGGCTTCTTGCAAACGTTTACAAGCGTCGTGCGAAAAGAGCGAGCCCAAGCACTACTAGAAACCAGAGTGCAGCTGCCAAACGAGACGATCGCGATCTTCACGGAAGAAATGGCCCGTCTTTTCCGGCACGCCGTCCCGGAAATGTCAGAAGAGAAAAAAGTCCGCTTCCTGATGCGGGGCGTCAAGCAAGAACTTTTCGCAGGACTTATCCGTAACCCGCCGAAGACCGTAGCTGAGTTTTCTGCGGAGGCATCGACGATCGAGAAAATTCTGGAGATGCGCACCCGGCAATATACCCGCCAGGGGCTCACGCCGCAGTACGCCATCCAAGGACTGGATTCCGGCGACCTTCAGGAGACCATCAGGGCCATTGTGCGCAAAGAACTGCGCAAGGTCCTGCCTTCGTCGCAGCCCCAAGTGGCTTCGATCGCCGACATCGTCAAAAAAGAGGTGCACCGATCGCTTGGAGTTCCCGAGCTGCAACCACAATTACCGCCGCCCCAGCCAGAAGCGATGACATACGCCGCCGTCGCACGCCGTCAAGGCCCCCCTCCGCGATCACGCCAGGGCGCTGCAACGACGCAATTCCGTCGTCCGCCGCCGCCGCCGCCAGCACGCCCACCCGTCGCCCAGCGTATGTACCTACGCGAGGAAGACCGACATTTGGCGAGCCCCCGACCACCACCCGCTCTGCTATCACTGCGGAGAAGCCGGCCATGTGTATCGCCGATGCCCATACCGCGACTCGGGACTGAGAGGGTTCGCCGTCAACGCGCCGCGTCCACAGCTTGGAGAGCGCCCACGTGACATCGCCGACTACCTCGCCGCTACTCAATGAAGCCCTCGACGACCGTCCCGTTCGCCGTCACCAGGCCGCTACCTGTCGCCGCAGCGCCGACCATACACTGGCCCAGCCCGAGGCCGGTCAGTCAGCCCATATCCGGAAAACTAAAAGCAGCAACCGATGGAGGTGCGGTTGCTGTCCGTCGAACTGACGAAGATCCTCCGCCGCCGACGAAGACGCCGAAAAGACTATCTCCACGACATAACAACGACGACACACCGCCGTCCCGACGAAGTCTGGCAGGAAAGAACACGCTGACGAAAGACCACCTGACGACGCCACGTACCAACCACAGGTCAACGCGACACAGCCGTGATCCGACGCCAAGGCCTAACTGTAACGCAAGACAAAGAACCACCGACCTCGACGTGCTTCTCGACGGCCACGCAGCCACCGCGTTAGTAGACACAGGAGCCGATTACTCCGTCATGAGTGGACCCATCGCAGCCCAATTGAAGGAAGTTAAGACTGCATGGGAAGGCCCGTTAATTCGAACCGCTGGAGGACACCTCATCACGCCGAGTGGAATCTGCACGGCAAGAATTACCATTCATGACCGGACTTACCCTGCCACCTTCGTTATCCTGCAACAGTGTTCACGAGACGTCATTCTGGGCATGGACTTCCTGAACCAACACGGCGCAATCATCGACCTGAAGTCGAAGTCAATAACGCTGTCGGAAGATCAAGCGATACCGCCGGAGAGCCCTCGTAGTCACCACGCCTTGAGTGTGCTCGAAGATCAAGTGAGCATCCCGCCTCGCTCCAGCATTGTTATTTCGGTCGGCACCGAAACACCCGCTGACGTAGAAGGCGTCATCGAAGGCGACCAACGTCTACTGCTCGACCGTGAAATTTGCGTCGCAAGAGGGATCGCTCGACTGCACGGAGGAAGCACGAAAGTGTTGCTGACAAACTTCAGCAAGGAGTTAGTTCAAGCACATTAACAAGAGCACGACGATCGCATACATCGAGGACATTCAGGAAACCAGCGATGCGTTTGGCCTCTCCGATTCTGTCGCATCTACCCCGACGACCGTAGTTCCCAAGCCAGACTTCGACATAAATCCAAGTCTCTCCGTGATTAAGCAGCAACAGCTCAGAAGTCTGCTTCGACGATACAAAGACTGCTTTTCGACGTCGTCGAGGATTCGACAAACACCAGTCGCAAAGCATCGCATAATAACCGAAGAGTGCGCTCGACCACTCCGCCAGAGCCCTTACCGAGTTTCGACGCGAGAACGCGAAGCTATAAGACAACAAGTCCACGAAATGCTGCGTGACGACATCATCCAGCCGTCGAAAAGCCCGTGGGCGTCTCCAGTTGTTTTAGTGAAGAAAAAGGACGGAACTCTACGTTTCTGCGTCGATTATCGTCGACTGAACAAAATCACGAAGAAAGACGTATACCCCCTCCCACGGATAGACGACGCATTAGATCGGCTCTGCAATGCTAAATACTTGTCGTCAATGGACCTGAAGTCTGGCTACTGGCAAATAGAAGTCGACGAAAGAGATCGCGAAAAGACCGCCTTCATCACGCCAGACGGCCTCTATGAGTTCAAGGTTATGCCATTTGGACTGTGCTCGGCGCCTGCAACGTTCCAGCGTGTTATGGACATGGTTTTAGCAGGATTGAAGTGGCAGACCTGTCTTGTTTACTTGGATGACGTCGTCGTCTTCGCCGGAAATTTCGACGATCACCTTAAGCGGCTTGCGACAGTATTAGAGGTCATCAAGTCATCAGGGCTCACTCTGAAGCCGGAAAAGTGTCGCTTCGCTTATGATGAGCTTCTATTCCTAGGCCACGTCATCAGCAAATCTGGAGTACGCCCCGACCCGCAGAAGACAGCTGCCATCGCAAAGTTCCCGCAGCCAATCGACAAGAAGGCAGTGCGCAGATTCCTTGGCATGTGTGCCTACTATAGGCGCTTTGTCAAGGATTTTTCACGCATCGCGGAGCCGCTAACACATCTAACGATATGTGATGTGGAATTCAAGTGGGAAACGCCGCAGGCCGACGCATTTCAAGAACTGAAACGACGCATGCAGTCGCCGCCGGTACTTGCACACTTCGACGAGGACGCCGATACTGAAATCCACACTCACGCCAGTAGCCTAGGCCTCGGTGCCGTCCTAGTCCAGAGGAAAGACGGACTTGAACAGGTGATATCTTATGCTAGCCGGTCGCTGTCAAAAGCGGAAGGCAATTATTCTACGACTGAAAAGGAATGCCTCGCCATCATTTGGGCTACAGCAAAATTCTGCCCTTACCTCTATGGCAGGCCATTCAAAGTCGTCAGCGACCATCACGCGTTGTGTTGGCTAGCTAACTTAAAGGACCCTTCAGGACGGCTGGCGCGGTGGAGCCTCAGACTGCAAGAATATGACGTCACCGTAATATACAAATCCGGAAGAAAACACTCTGACGCCGACTGCTTATCATGCGCCCCCATCGATCCCCCGCCGCAAGACGACGAGGACGACGACGCCTTCCTTGGAATAATAAGCGCGGAAGACTTCACTAAACAGCAGCGAGCAGACCCGGAGCTAAAAGGCCTCGTCGAGTACTTGGAAGGGAACACCGACGTCGCCCCTAAGGCATTTAAGCGCGGGTTGTCTTCGTTCACGCTACAAAACAACCTGCTCGTGAAGAAGAATTTCTCACCAGTCCGCGCCAGCTACCTTCTTGTTGTACCGTCAGCGCTGCGTCCAGAAGTACTGCACGCCCTACACGACGATCCAACCGCTGGGCACCTTGGATTCTCCCGGACGCTGTCGATGATACAGGAAAGGTATTACTGGCCGCGTCTGACCGCCGACGTCGCCCGTTACGTCAAGACATGCTGAGACTGTCAACGACGCAAGACACCACCGACAAGGCCAGCAGGATTACTACAGCCGATCGAACCTCCTCGCCGACCATTCCAGCAGATTGGGATGGATTTGTTGGGGCCGTTTCCGATGTCAACATCCGGGAATAAGTGGATCGTCGTGGCGACGGACTACCTCACCCGCTTCGCTGACACTAAAGCTCTACCAAAAGGCAGCGCAGCCGAAGTGGCGAAATTTTTCTTCGAGAACATCCTGCTGCGACATGGTGCCCCAGAAGTCCTCATCACCGACAGAGGAACGGCTTTTACAGCAGAGCTCACCCAAGCCATTCTGCAATACAGCCAGACAAGCCACAGGAGGACAACTGCCTACCACCCGCAGACGAATGGTCTGACGGAGCGCCTGAACAAGACCCTCGCCGACATGCTAGCAATGTACGTCGACGTCGAACACAAGACCTGGGATGCCGTCCTGCCGTACGTAACATTCGCTTACAACACGGCGGTGCAAGAAACAACACAGATCACGCCATTTAAGCTGGTTTACGGCAGGAACCCGACAACGACGCTCGACGCCATGCTGCCGCACGTCACTGACGAGGAGAATCTAGACGTCGCTACCTATCTCCAGCGCGCCGAAGAAGCCCGACAGCTCGCCCGCCTACGGATCAAGAGCCAGCAGGGGACCGACAGCCGACACTACAACCTCCGACGACGCTTCGTCGAGTACCAGCCCGGTGACCGTGTTTGGGTTTGGACCCCTATACGCCGACGAGGACTGAGCGAGAAGCTTTTGCGTCGCTATTTCGGACCGTACAGGATCATCCGACGTATTGGCACACTGGACTATGAGGTCGTGCCAGACGGCATTTCGCTATCACAGCGGCGCCGCTCACCACCTGAAATAGTACACGTTGTGCGACTCAAGCCGTACTACCAGCGTTAATGAACTTGGGGACTTCGCGTAACTGACCTTCGGACTTTGTTTCTTTTCGTTGTTTTGTTACTTATGTTTAATAAGTGTCGTTTTGTGTTTCACTCTCTTATATTTGTAGCATCGGGACGATACTTTTTAAGAGGGGGGTATTGACACGTGTACTTATCTTTATCGGGCAACCACGTTTCGCCGCCTGACAAATGTAATCGCACAGCGTGGGACGCGCCTGCATGTATCCGAAGTTTCTGGAAAGTTATCGATGCTTCTATCCGCTGTCTGTTGTCGCCGAACCTTATGTTATCTGATTTCATCGCCTGACGCGAATGGAGTAGAACTTTGTGGAAGGCACGCGGGTCCGAACGATTAGTCTGGAACATTCGACGACTGTTCTTTAAAAGCCGACGCGCTTGACCCGCTGATCAGATTTTCGACGATCGCCGACAGTGTTCGCCGCTATCGTTGTGCTATAAGTGTAGCCTGTTTTTGTGGGCACAGGTTCGCCCAATAAAAGTTAGTTTTGTTCTTCACAGTATTGCTACTGTGTTCTTGAACGTCACCACCACGTGACAGTATTTACTAAGGTAATTGCTAATAGAATCAGGAACACCTTAGACTTCCGTCAACCAAAGGACCAGGCAGGATTCCGTAAAGGCTACTCAACAATAGAACATATTCACACTATCAATCTAGTGATAGAAAAATGTGCGGAATATAACCAACCTTTATATATAGCTTTCATTGATTACGAGAAAGCGTTTGATTCAGTCGAAACCTCAGCAGTCATGGAGGCGTTGCGGAATCAGGGTGTAGACCAGCCGTATGTAAAAATACTGAAACATATCTATTGCGGCTCCACAGCCACCGAAGTCCTCCATAAAGAAAGCACCAAAATCCCAATAAAGAAAGGCGTCAGGCAGGGAGATACGATCTCTCCGATGCTATTCACAGCGTGTTAACAGGAGGTATTCAGAGACCTGCTGGATTGGGAAGAATTGGGGATAAGAGTTAATGGAGAATACCTTAGTAACTTGCGATTCGCTGATGATATTGCCTTGCTTAGTAACTCAGGGGGCCAACTGCAATGCATGCTCACTGACCTGGAGAGGCAAAGCCGAAGGGTGGGTCTAAAAATTAATCTGCAGAAAACTAAAGTAATGTTTAACAGTCTCGGAAGGGAACAGCAGTTTACAATAGGTAGTGAGGCACTGGAAGTGGTAAGGGAATACATCTACTTAGGACAGGTAGTGACTGCGGATCCGGATCATGAGACTGAAATAATCAGAAGAATAAGAATGGGATGGGGTGCGTTTGGCCGGCATTCTCAGATCATGAACAGCAGGCTGCCATTATCCCTCAAGAGAAAAGTGTATAACAGCTGTGTCTTACCAGTACTCACGTACGGGGCAGAAACCTGGAGGCTTACGAAAAGGGTTCTACTTAAATTGAGGACGACGCAACGAGCTATGGAAAGAAGAATGATAGGTGTAACGTTAAGGGATAAGAAAAGAGCAGATTAGGTGAGGGAACAAACGCGAGTTAATGATATCTTAGTTGAAATCTAGAAAAAAGAAATGGGCATGGGCAGGACACGTAATGAGGAGGGAAGATAACCGACGGTCATTAAGAGTTACGGAATGGATTCCAAGGGAAGGAAAGCGTAGCAGCGGGCGGCAGAAAGTTAGGTGGGTGGATGAGATTAAGAAGTTTGCAGGGACAACATGGCCACAATTAGTACATGACCGGGGTGGTTGGAGAAGTATGGGAGAGGCCTTTGCCCTGCAGTGGGCATAACCAGGCTGATGATGATGATGATGCTGATGATGATGATGATGACTGCACACTGTCTTCAGCGAGTGACCCTGTCACGTATTTGCTGCGAAAGTCCATACCACCACACGGAATCCTGGGCCCTTAGCCGGCATCGGTTAATTCCCTGGTGACCTTCATGGATAAGTTTGAGCGTATCCTTTTGCAGCAAAGCCGGGATGACAAAGCGATTACCTTTTAGCAGGACGCCGTTGCACAGAGAGAGATCACCTCGATGGCTCCAGTACTTCTTGAGGTGCTCCGGAAGCCTGTCGTGACGAGGCCAGCCTTGAGTGCAGTATTTGATGAGCTGGTTGCATTCCCAGTCCAGTTCTTGGTGCCTGCGAATATCATCTGCAGTAACCAGCCTCGTATCTGTGACCGTAGCAACTTGAAATTCAACAACCCCCTCTATCACATCCACCGGACTGACCGACGGCTTCTCATCTGGAGCCCTTGAAAGAGTATCCGCAGTGGCTAGCTGTTTTCCAGGAACGTAGACCACGCTAAATTGGTATCGCATAAGTTTGATGCGAAACCTTCGAATACGTGGGGTCATCGAGTCCAAGTCAGCGTTTCCAAGTAGTGTTACCAGCGGCTGGTGATCGGTTTCTACAGTGAAGTTTAAGCCACGCACGTTTTGGTCAAAACGGTGCACTGACCCTGCTTCCGCCAGCGCTTCTTTCTCTGTTTGGCTGTAGCGCTGTTCCGCTTCAGTAAGCGACCTGGATGCGAACGCTAGCGCGCGTCGTTCGCATGATGGTTGTTCCTGCAGAAGAAACGTGCCCACTCCAAATGAGCTCGCGTCGCATGAGACAATGGTATTATGACCGGGATGATACTTAGCGACGCACAGGTGCGAGGTGAGCATCGCTTTTGCCCGATTAAAAGCGGTCTCGTGAAGCGATCGCCATTGCCAGGCATTTTGCTCGCCTAGAAAGGCGCGAATTTGGGCGGTTGCTTGCGAAAGGTTGGGCAAGAAGCGACCAATATGATTAGTCATGCCGAGGAATCGCCTAACCCCACCAACATCCTTGGGTGGCTCCAAGTTGCGCAGTGCTTCGAGTTTGCTTGGACTTGGCGAGATACCCTTGGCGTCGATCATCACAACCAGAAACTCCACTTTGTCTTGACCGAAGCAGCATTTTGACTTGTTGAGTTTAACTCCGGCTGTCTTCAGACGTTCAAGAACCTCCACAAGTCGCTTGTCGTGCTCTTCTCGATCTTTGCCAAAAACCAGGATGTCTTCTATCACGTTGACGACGTTCGGTTGCCCCTCCAGAATTCGAGCCATTTCTCTCAGAAAATATTCCGGTGCTGAAGTCAAGCCAAAAAGTAGACGACAGTAGCAGTAGCGTTCAAATGGTGTGATGAATGTGGTATACTATTGGCATTCTTGGGACAATCGCACTTGGTGAAATCCTGCTGTCGCGTCCAGCTTCGAGAGCACTTTGGCGTCGCCCAGTTGCCTGAGCACCCATTCGACCGTTGGAAGCACGTGCTTTTCACGGAGGACTTCTTTGTTGAGCTTAGTTAAGTCCGCACATATTCGGATTCCGCCTGATGCCTTCGGTACTGCGACCAGACCGGGACACCGTGGCGTCGGCTTCGTAATGCACCTGATCACACCTTGTTTTTCCATCTGGTCCAGCTCCTCCTTTACCTGGTTGTACAGAAGAATGGGAATTCTGCGAAGTACACTGAGAGCAAATGGCCTGGCATTTGGCTTGAGTCGAATAGTGTACGCCTCCCCTACGGTACCAAGCCCTTCGAAAATGTCCTCGCCAGGGGTTGCGTCGCTTGCAGAGCTAGCTTGCTTTCCAGGTAGCTGTGCGGCGTCGATGAACTTCACGACTCCCAATGCGAGGATAGCAGGGTAGCCTTGTAGAGGTGTAGAGTGCGAAGGCATGACGTATACAGACTGTACACAGGTGCGGTTCTTCCACTCCAACGTAGCTGTGAATTGGCCTGTTACTTTCAAAGGGCAATTTCCTGGACCGGTGAAGAGACCCTCCAGTTTTTTCGAGTCGTGATGGTACTCCTGAAAAAGTGCTTGGAACGACGGTAAGTTCCGCTCCTGAGTCGACCTTGAACTTTAGTGGGACTCCATTCACGTGGACCCAAACAATTTTAGCCTTTGCCTCTTGTCTGCTCTTGACAGCATGCATCTCGATGGCATGTGACTGCCGGCGTTGCGAGCGTTGTTTGCCTAAGCAAACTGCTTCGAAGTGTCCTTTCTTCTTGCAAAACTTGCAAATTGCTTTGTTGGCAGGACAGAATTTCCGCTGATGCTCTTCTCGTCCGCAGAAGTGAGACGATCTGTGCGTGCCGACGAGGAGCGTTTCTCTTGATCCCGACGCTTCATTACGTGACGGCCCCTTCTCGTTGGCCTGTGTTTCGCTACATCAACGGCAACTGGCCCAGATAACTGGCTTTCTCGTTCACGTTTTTCTCGTTCGGGATCTTCGTGCAGCAGTGCACACAGGAGCGCTTTATTAAGCGTCAAGCCGGAAGTGCGGCAGAGTTGTTTCGATTAGCTGCTGTCCAACAAACCAACGATAAATCGGTCTCGAACAAGCCTGTCCTCAATGGACGCTGAGCCGTAGTTGCATCTTTTTACCATGTTTCGCAACGCGGAATAAAAAGCATCGATGCTTTCGTCTCCTTGCTGCGTCCGCTTGTGAAAACGACAACTCTCGTGAAATTCGTTTAGCGGGTGCACGAAATGCGAGGTGTACTTACTTTTAACAACGCTGTATATCAACTTCTTCGGCCGACAAGACGCGAGCACGCGTCGAGCTCGAACACCCATGCAATAAAGACGCGTTCCGAACCTCGTCGGTAGCTTGGTGCAATCCTGTAGCATATATGCATAGTCCTCGAACTGCTCAATCCAGGTAGGCCATGCACTTGTGTCGGTCGAAACTCGATGGCTGTTGGAGTCCAGGTACCGCGGCAAACGCAGCGTGCGGCTTGTTCGCCATTAGAGAGAGCGAACGGCGACCACTTCTGACACCATGTACGATGTGGGGTGCTGACAGACGCTAGCCGCGTCTACCCAAGGAGCCGAGTTGACCGAACGAATGCCAAACACCTTTATTCGACCACCACATATATAGAACGCATGGCGCGTAGCACCCTCTACATTAGCCAATGTACAGTGTACTGTCTGAACCTTATGCGGTGATTGAATGCCGAGTCTCATTTGATAATGGTTGCCGTGTTATGTTTCTTGGATGTGGCGACCTGGTCAGCTGCATGGGCAACAGTAATTAACATGCACCGTAATTGGTGCTATCCCCGTTCGACCTTTCCTGCTGCAGCCGTGGGCAATCATGCTTGTGGGCCTTCATCCGCCGTGATGTGGCGTGAACGGAGACCATCACACGTGATTACATGGTTCGAAGTTGACAGCCACATGGGTGGAAAGGCGTGCAAAAGTGGCTGCAAAATGGTGATGCCCATATTGAGAATGTGGGGCACCAAGTATCAGTTACACATTAGCGGCCCCCGAAAGAACAAAAGGAAACGTGCAAGTTGGAAAGGAGGTAACGCTAAAATGCCGGGTAGTCCATGTCGCTGTGTTGGCTGCGGCAGCAGATGCCTTGCGTCAACCGATTGCTTCGAAATGCAAATTACGGCGACTGTCGATGCAAACAGGTAGGGCACTGCCCAATTTGCTTGCGCTGTTGATTGTACATACCCAGGAATCCTGAACATGTGTTTAGTTTCTTGTTTCGCCACGACGTGGCGTATCAACCTTAAAGATTTGAAATTCGCGCCGTGACGTATGCCAGACGCACAACTAAAGAAAACATAATAAAAAGAAGCACACCCTGAGACTGTTGCTTCACCTCGGCACTTGGAAACGAGCGCGCTTATGCATCAGCCTTATATTGAAGGCAACCTGCTACTTGCTCGACTTGCAATGAATCGACGATTTAGCTAGACACATTGCCAGACAGCTCGTCGGCATTCCGGGTGAGATGTCTGGCCGAGATAACAGCTCCCGCAAAGCTTCCGTTGGGTTCCCTTTCTTCATTGTTTTGTCTCTTTATTTGTGCGCGACTGCGGCCGCTGGCTTCCGTATGGTCAGCGTTATGTTTCGTGTGTTTTCCAAGAGCCGGTGTGATTCAATAAGAGGGAGCTTTAGCTAGGGCCCTTCTTCGATGCCGGCTGCTCAAATACATGTAAAACGCATAAATGATTCTATGGGAAAACACTCAACCGTTCAACCGATCTGAGTGAGAATTGTTGCGTTCAAGAGAGAACGTTAGATCACAGTGATCGCTGCAATAATAATTTTGATTTAGACCATGGTATTATTGACAAGAATTATCGGAAATCGGCAAATCTGAAAAAAGAAGTACGAAGTTTACAAATCCGTTAGTTCGGATAAGAACTGATATCGCATCCCTCTAAACTACATCCCTTGGAGAATCTCAATCGCTCAAATTAGATGTAGGAATTTATAACTTATGTGAAGTTGTTGCAATGCCTTAAATATTCTGCGAATGCCATATTCACGAGTTAGTGGTGTATTTCAGGGTGCCATATGATATATCATTTTTGTCTGCATTAAATGAAATATTAGGTGCAGCTTACAGAATTCCGATATCGTTTTTTAGTTGCTGAGGTACAGAGTCGTATACTTCTAGTATTGTTTATTGAAATTTCACATTCCTTTAGAATTTAAAAAATTGGAAGCTAAATAAAAATTCGCTTTCTGAAATCTCATTTTGACTGTTTCTTTTAAATTCCACATAACTCATGAATTGCGGTGGAGTGGTTGTAAGAAGAAAGGATTGCTGATTTACCATGTAGGAGCTAAAGCTTCCGGTCAAGTTAGGTTTAGAATAATATTTTTGCTGAGAGATGAAGAAGACGGGTAGCGTATATACATTATGGCGGCCGCAGTTCGATGGGGGCGAAATGCGAAGACACACGTGTACTTAGATTTAGGGTACGTTAAAGATGGCCAGGTGGTAGAAATATTCCAGATTCCCCCCCCACGCCGTGCCTGATAATGAGATCGTGGTCTTGGCACGTAAAACTCCATAATTCATTTTTTTTATTTACAGGATGTACAGTAATTTACATTAATTGACAAAGCCAAGCCTACAGCAGGCTAGTCGTTGACGATTTCAATTCTTCTGACCTAAGCTCGTGCTCATCTTCCTCAGCTTCGTGCAGAGCTGCGCAACATGTTTCCACTTGGCGTGGGAGCGCCGTCCCGCTGCTTTTTAGGCAAGAAACGACTGGTAGCGTTTTAGGCAGCTGACCTGAACGACGTGATGGGAAGTCTGGACAGAGCGAGTAGTACGTGCGACCGGAGACATCTCGTAGGTTACGTTGGTTAACTGACAGATCACCCGGTAAGGGCCGGAGTAGCGGGACATCAGTTTTTCCGAAAGGCCGAAACGGCAGGTGGGAGATCACAGAGTGACAAGATTCCAGGCAATATAATCGGCGTCCCGGTGACTACTGCCACAAATGCTTTTCCGCTTGTTCTGAGAAGTACAAAGGCGACGGTGAGCAACTTGGCGTCTTTCCTGGGCTCGAGCAATGGCATCACTTGTATACTGAGACACGGACTCTTGAGCGGTAGCTAGTATTGTACTAAAAAGCAATACTGGATCTCGGCCGCACAACAAATAAAATGGCTAGTAACGTGCAGTGTCGTGGCGTGATGAATTGTACGCGAATATGACAAACGGTAGAGCAGTATTCCAGTCACAGTGGTCATCAGAAACATACATGAAGAGCATATCTGTTATTGTTCGATTAAGTCGCTCCGTAAGATCGTTCGTCTGCGGATGGCATGCATTAGTAAATTTGTGCTTGGTAGAATAAGAATGGAGGAAGTCGCCCACTACTGCAAAGAGGAAGGAGTGACCCCTGTCGGTAAGAAGTTGAAGAGGAGCGCCGTGGTGAACAATGATGTGCAACAGGAAGTAGGCTACGTCTGTTGCAAAGGCTCTGGCGAACGCGAACCAAGTTGTATAATCTGTGGCGACGGCAATTCACTTGTTGAATCAATCAGATGTGGGGAAAGGTGCCAAGAGGTCTACACCAGCGCGATAGAAGGGTTCGGTAGGAACGCCAACAGGTAGGAGTAAACCAGCAGTGAGCACAGAAGGCCAGAAGAGGCCTTGACATAACTCGCGTTCGCTCAGATAATTTCGCTCAGCTGGAGAAAGCAGACGCGAGCGTAGGCAATGACGTGGTCATGGCGTCGTTGACGTTGGCAAAAAAAAAAATGGCACCGATTCCATGACCACTGGCATCAGTGCGGACCTCTCTTGGAGCAGTCTGGTCGAAGTGCGCAAGAAGCAATGGAGATGTAAAGAGAGAGATAAGCTTCGAGAAGGCAGTTGCTCGTTCAGGTCCCCAAGAAAATGAAGCGTCTGCCTTCAGAAGAGCAGAGGGTGGGTGACCTCCGCAAAATTGTGCATGAAGCGGCGGAGGTACGAGAACAGGCCCACGAAGCTCCGGACATCTTTAGCACATGTTGGCACGGGAAACTTCTGTACGGCAAGAGCTTTTCCAGGATCTGGGCGCACACCAGATGAATGAACAAGATGACCGAGGATTGTAATTTAGCGGCGTCCGAAGTGACATTTAGACGAATTAAGTTGAAGGCCAACATTGGGAAAAGCAGAAAGAACGAGCGAGCGGCACTCCGGGTGCGTGGTAAATGTAGGAGCAAAAATTACGGCGTCATCTATGTAACAAATACAGATGAACCACTTGAGGTTATGAAGGAGTGTGTCCATCATGCCTTTACAAGTAGATGGAGCATTACATAAGCCGAGTGGTGTAAATTAAAACTTGTATAGGTCATCGGGTGTTATAAAGGCGGTTTTCTTTCGGTCCATGTCGTCGACGCAGTCCGCCAGTAACCGGAACCAAGGTCGATGGAAGAAAAGTACTTCGCACGATGGAGGTAGTCGAGGGCGTCATCAAGGCGTGGTAGAGGATAAACATCTTTATTGGTGATCTTGCTGAGGTGCCGGTAATCCACGCAGAAGCACCAGCTGGCGTCCTTTTTAACTAAAAAGACAGGGGACGCCCAAGGACTGGATGATGGTTCAACGATTCATCGAGAGAGAATCTTCAAGACCTCTGTTTGAATGACTTGTCGTTCGTGGAAGGACTGACGGTATGGTCGCCTGTGAATAGGGTGTGCGTTACCCATGTCAGTATGGTGTGTCGTGAGGGAGGTCTGGCCTAAAGGGCGACCCAGGTCAAAAATGTCGCTGAACGCGGAGAGTAGCTGGCATAAGTAGTTAGCCTGGTGAGGCGCAATTCGCGAGCAATAACGTTTGTGAGATGAGGAAGGACAGCCGGCAAGGAAGAAGAGTCAACGGGAGACGACGTAATATAAGTAGCTGAGGCTGAAAACAGGCAAACTTGGGAGGAAGACGGCGTACCTAAGGCTATGCCTCGTGGTAGGACGTAGTCACTAATTGCGAAGTTGACGAGATGAAGGCTGGTAGAGTTGTTGCTGACACTGGCGACGGTTTGCGGAAGAGCAACGTGATGAGAAAGGAGGACTTCCGCGAGAGGAGACACAACACAGCCACCATCAGGCGCAGGAGGACCTGTATAAAGCAGGACGCTGGTCATGGCTTGTGGGGCAAGTCGAATGGGCTCAGCGAAGCAGAGCGTGCTGGGTACTTCCTCGGGAGGGTCAGGACAAAGTAAATCAAGGGGAACTCCAGCGGAGCAGTAGATAAGGGCGGAGTGAGCGGATAGGAAATCAAGGCCTAGAACAACGTCATGGGGACACTCTTAAAGAACAGTAAAGAAAATAGATGTTTGGCGGCCAGAGACACCAACGTCAGCGGCACATATTCCTATTGTGGCCAGTGTTCTTACGCTAGCGACTCACACAAGACAGGGTGCCGCAGGTGTCAGGGCGTTAGGGGGCTGTCTACGAAGCTGGTCGCTCATCACATAGATGTGCGCGCCTATAACAAGCAGAGCAGTGACAGGGACACCATCTACGTCACATCAAGTAAGTTCCTTTCCGTCGGTAAGGTCAATAGAGCAATCCAAATCCTGGTCGTTGTAGCAGCGTCACCTCTCGAAGCTGCACCCGTCAGTTTCACGTAGAGTGCAGGTGCATGGGTGACGCAGAACGGCAAATAGTGGGTGAGCGAGACAGGGGTCGTCGTGGTGAGGGTGAACGACTCTGCTGTGTAGATGAGGACGCCTGCGTAGAGTTGCATGGCTCTATGGAATCTTGTGGTGATAGACAAGTACCTGGCGAGTGGCGGTAAGGCTGGAGCGCAGACTGATATTGGCATGGACGTCCAGGTATTGCGGCAGCGGCGGGAAAACCTTCACTTCGTGCAGGCTCGTGTAGACGAGTGTAGTGCTGGGCAGAATTATGACGTAGTGTGCTGCACTTGACTCGCTGGGCTGTAGCCAATCACAGCAGACTGCGCGTCGTCTTCTGCATAAGCAGACGAAAAGCACCTGCCTTCGCACTTACCGGCTGTATATTTCAGTGTTAGCGGCGACAACACCCAAGGGAGCGTCGCATCGAGCTTTACTCGTAGCCGCTTGCCATCGCCCCTCGCAGGAGCAGGGATCGCCGTCACTAACGCTGGTATCGGGGACTCACGACGACGCGGACGACCGTAGCATTACCCACATCACGCTACCCTGAAACTAAACTCCCGTGTACAATTTTTCTTTCGTGAACAAATCTAGCCAAACTGCAGCTAAATACATGGCGTATGCGCAGTGCACGAAGTCAGCGCGCAATCTGAAACAGCCTGCACCATCCATGAGTAAGGTAATTTTACCTTCTTGGAAGATTAGCTCACCTCTCTCTGTGACACGTGGTGACGCAAGCACTTCGCTATCGTCTTTGCAGCGAGTATTTCCTATCGTCGCTATATCACTAATATTGTTTTACATCCGCTGCCTGCATTCATCGAAATCTCAGTGTAGAAAGTGTAGTTTTCATGCTGCACTATAAAAAATGACTTCGTGTAGGCGGAGCTAAACTATTCTACGGCAAGTAAAAAATGGTGACTTCCTACACTAACTACACTCGTGTAGCCTGTGTAGATAAAAAATAGCCCTGTTGACTTCAAGAAGCACCAAATTTAAACCGTAACGCGAGTAATTAGAGCTGGCGTTGGAACTGTAATTTCAGAGCAAGCGTGATTTACTCTGCACGCAGTAGCTTCTTGACAGGCAGCAGGGAGGGAGAGGGAGTGTATATGCGTGTGCATGTCTTGAGTGTGCATGCACTTGAGCTTGTGTGCTCGCCCATGCGTGTGTCTCCGTATTTTAGCCTGCGTGCGCACGAGTGCGCTTATGTGTCTGCGAGCATACGCGCATTTGTGTATGCGCGCATTTCAGCGTGCCTGCGTGCGTGTGTGCATGCGCACATTTTTCTTCGTGTGTGCATGCGCGGGCGCGTGTAAATCTGCATGGAGGCAAACCTGCCTGTTATCTGTGCGTCTGTATGCTTGAGAGAGAGAGAGAGAGAGAGAGGTGAATATCTGTGTGTATTGGTTTGTGTGAGAAGCTAGCATTTCCTTACTTGCACCTACTCTCGGATGCAAATGAAAGATAGACATTAAAATATGGGGTTTTTACGTGTCAAAATCACAATTTGATTATGAGGCACACCGTAGTGTGAGACTCCGGAATAATTTCGACCACCTGGGGCTCTTTAACTTGCACCTAAATCTAAGGACACGGGAGTTTTTGCACTCCGCCCCCACCGAAATGCGGCCGCCGTGGCCGGGATTTGATCCCGCGACCTAGTGCTTAGCTGCCCAACACCACAAACATTAAGCAAGCACGGCGCAGATATAGAGTTTACTTGAATCTTATTTATATCCACAGAGACAAGAACGAATGGCACTGCCTTTATACCATTATCAATTTCTGAAAGCTAAACCGCCGCAAAAAGAAAAAAAGAATATTAGGAGCCATTCCACTCTGTGAAGATGTATGACCAGCTAAGCTGTAGCATATCACACAGGATTAGACAAGGGGTCTTGTATTTATTTTCACCATTTGGTAATGGTAGTGACGATAGCCTTGTGATTACTGTGATATATACGGGTTGGTCCGGTTACAAACTTAGACAGAATCTTGGCCAAAGTAGAATCTATGCACGACTGTTGGTGCTTAATTGAGTTATTTCGATTGGTGTAGCACTTCAAACCAAATTCTTCTTGCACAAACTCAGTCAACCATTTCTTTTCTGGTTTTAAAATGCCCACATTGAAGTCTCCAATGGTGATCACAAGGGTAGTGTCATCGCGGCTAACCAATGCGAAGTGCGTGGTCATGAACGTCTCAATACCACAGTTGGGTGTGCCTGAATATATATAGACAGTGGATATCATAATTCCGCCTTTCGTTTGTACGGCACACACAACCCCACAGTCGGTGCCCCTCTCCTTTTACGAGTCACGGTTGTATGGTAGTATACACACATTACCTCTTCTGCATATACGGCAGTGCCTTCTGCGCGTGAGGCCATGTGCGGTTCACAAATGATTCCAGCATACCCATCGACGTGAAACAATGCATCTTTATTTATTATTATTATTATTATTATTATTATTATTATTATTATTATTATTATTGCCGGAGCATTTCAAGCCTGCTTCACCTCCGCCGCATACAACCCGATACTCCGCAACCTCCAGGATCGGCCAACATTCTTGCTCCCTGACACGACAAACGCATTTCGGGGCAGAGGTACACAGCTTCGCTGTGAAAGCGCCTGTGCAGTCAGTATTGCTGCCCTGTATTTTGTCTTGATGGCACCATCACCACCGTCACGGTCCCGCATGGAGCTGCTAGCGGTTCGCTTTCGTTATCTTCCTTGGATCTTGACGGCGATGACGCGATAAATCTGCACCATCATTGCGTCGTGCATTCCTTCTTCGACCAAGCCAGCTTTCGGCGGCACACTTTTGCTGTTGTACGGACATTAAAGCTTTAAACTGCTTGATTTCGAAAAAAACAAAAAACAAATGTACATCAAAAGCGGACTGGTCGCAAGGAACGTACTCACGGAGCAAGTATTGATCACATTATCACAAAAGACTGGGCTCGGTGAGGTCGCCCTTGAAGACGTTCTTTTCCTGCGGCAGTTATGCTTTCCGAGTTTATCTGTAAAACATTTGTAGAACAGAAGCATGTTTATTAATTATTCGCTCAGCTAGGTAATCTCGAGGACTGGCTCCAAGCTACTCATGTCCGTTAGCCGCCTAAGATCAATTATTGACAATTTAATTATCGTACCTTCGTTTATTACGCTAGCAACTGCTCAACTTACACCGTATCTAGAGGCTACCAATTTCAACAATCGAATTATAACAATAATGTCAGCAAGATTTACATTGCTCTATTAAAGTTTGGCGCCGTTAAAAAATAACTGCCTGGATATTCATGGTGCAGTACGCATCTTAAAAAGCAGGCGCGATTGCTTCGACGGGTTTTCTTGGCGCGATTCAAGTTCATCAACTTAAGCACATGTCCCCAACAGTACACTTCTGCTTTTACGACGGGCTATCCTGCGTTATACAAGAAGCACTTCAGCGCTACGGTATATCACACAAGGTGTGCGAGAACATTTTGCGCGCTCCCGATTACATATATGAGCGTTGGTGGCATCAGGCTCGGTTTCCTGGCGTCATTAAGAATAAAAACAGCTGTCTGGCGGAAATCAATGGACAAATATTTTAGTACATTGTAGCAAATACAGTAGCGCGCACATGTGTGTTAGGTGTGTTAACCTAATTGAAGTCGTTCAGGAGCCAACACGTGTGCAAGGACCTTGCCAATCTTTGCTTGATCTGGTATTTTTGCCCAGAATGTTAACTGAATATACCGTTGCAGTTGTAGAAGGTATATCTGATCAGCTACTTGTCAGTATCGATATATCCATAGTCTCTTCCACCCCATCTGAAAAACCTGTGAAGCGTTCCTTCGAGGACTACTGCAAATGATGCAGCCATAATAGAACATATGCAAACATGTCTCACCGACTTTAACGACAGTGATGTGACAGCACTCTGGCACCGTTTTAAAACATGTGTAAGTTCTGTATTGATAAATTTGTGCCTGATAAATATAAGCTAGTCCGCAAACAAACACCATGGATGACACGTGATATTATCCATATGACCCGCAAGATAAAAAGGTTAAAGAAAACACGATTACAACCTGATCGAGTTAAAGAAATGAAAGAAAACCTTGCGCGTGCAGTATATATGCACCTCGAAGGAACACTATTTCAATATAGTACTACCAAACGTTATTGTTGAACAGCCCGAAAAGTTCTGGAATTACTTGAGCGAAAAAAAGAAGCCAGTAGCACAAACCTTCATCGATGGTTCAATCATTACCGATCACAGGGAAATTGCGAGTCACTTCAATTATTATTTCCATAGTGTATTTTTTAACTCTGGCATTAGTTCATCTAGAGACAAAACGTTTCACCCATCCGAAGCTAATTTTATTTCATACCCTGGCTTAGTTTCGATGCTAGTTAACTTAAAAACTAAATCTTCTTGCGGTCCTGACAATCTTCCGAACATTTTTTTGAAACGTTATGCTGAAACTATTGCAAGGTTCCTTCTTATTATATTTCATGCTTCGTTGCTTGCTGGAAAATTACCAGATGACTGGAGGGTAGCCAGAGTTGTACCCGTATTCAAGAAGGGCGACTGTTCATTGTTAGAGAATTACCAGCCAATATCATGGACATCCTCATGTTGCAAACTAATTGAACATATTGTTGCCAATCAGATCAACGAATTTCTAGATAAACATTCAATACTGTCTAATTTTCAACACGGATTCAGAAAAGGCTATTCAACAGTTACACAGCTTGTCACCGTAATTCATTCACTCGCCTCGTGCCTCGATAAAAATGGTCAAATTGACGCCGTATTTCTTGACTTTAGCAAAGCCTTTGATACAGTTCCACATGACAAATTAATACTAAAACTTAGACATCTTGAGCTCCCTGAAATATTAATCGCATGGATAACAAACTACCTAACAAATCGCCGCCAGTTCGTGCAAATTAATAAGCAACAGTCTGGCTGTCTTCCGGTCACCTCGGGAGTTCCTCAAGGAAGTGTCCTAGGGCCCACTGCTCTTTTTACTCTATATAAATGATATTACTACTTCAATCCATCCCAGCGTGCAAATTAGGTGGTTTGCTGACGACTATGTGCTTTTTAGGGAAATCGCTTCAATTAATGGTCAAACTGATATAAATTCTTCTTTAGCTGGCATTACTGATTGGTGCAAAACATGGGGAATGTGGCTTAACGCTGAAAAGACGGTCTTTCTTCGCTTCACTCGTCAGAAAGCTCCACTAACCTTTAGTTACACGTTGGGTTCGTTGCCCTTGCAGGAAGTAACAAAATATAAGTATTTGGGCGTCACAATTACTAACAACTTATCATGGAATTTACACATTGATAATATCTGTTCTTCAGCCTTGCGTAAATTATATTTTTTGCGACATAAACTTAGAAATTCCCCACCTAACGTAAAACTGCTTGCTTATTATTCATTAATTAGACCTAAACTTGAATATTGCATGTGTCGTTGGGGACCCGTTTACTAAACAAAATATTAAATGTCTCGAAAGGGTACAGAAAAAAGCCGTACGATTCATATATTCTAAATTCTCTCGCTACGATTCCCCCTCACAAATAATGCGTGATAATGGCATCGAAGTCCTTGAGCAGCGAAGGCAACACTTAAGAATTCGATTTCTTACCATGCTTATTAATGGAGACCTATCAATTAATCCTGCATCGTATCTGTTCAGTACAACGTCTAGGTTTACTTGACACCATCATCCGAATTCACTAACACCTTATTTTGCACGGACGGATGTATTCAAGTATTCTTTTTTTCCCTGAACTATAACAGACTGGAATAACTCGTTGTTGTCTGTTTTAATTGATTGACTCATTGTATTACTGTTGTGTCTTACCACCTTACTTGATTGAATAATGCATTGTAATATTGTTGTGTTTAACCACCCTGCTTGGACCTGTTTTAGGTCTGCAGTATGAAATAAATAAAAAAAAGTACTGAAGTATTCGGATGAGTGCTTTGCGGAATATATTTTAACTGTCTATTCTTAACGCATATAGAAAAAAAATACCGAGTTTTTTTCTAGCATTAATGCTGATATACGTATGCAATCAATGGAAACATGAGTTCCGACCTAGTGCCCGAGGTGGAAGGAGCCCCAAAACGCACGGCTACATTGGCAGTCGAAATATTGGTTTATTAGGGCGAAAGTCTAAAGTGGCTTGTTGCAATGGCTCATACCCGAAAGAAGAACTACATAATCAGGAATGGCTCATACTGTCTTAAGCAAGCAAAGATGCAATGGCTGAATATGAATGCAGAATTATGAGCCATTCCCCTCCGGGAAGGTGGTTGACCAGCGAAGCTGTTTAGCACAGGAGACGGAGGTGACACATAATTTTGAACAAAAGGTACAAACTCATTTATTGTCTTGATGGGTCGTCATTATTTCACTCGCAACTGCAATCACATTATCTTTGATAATGTGAAATCGATGCACGTACGCCGCTGGGTTGTCGGTTGGGCCGGATCAGTGTGGCATCGCAAGGGATATGTCTACAACACGGAACGCGTAACCGCTCCCTCTTCGGTACCCACACATACACATTGAAATCATTGACGACAACAGAGGCAGTGTCATCGCAGCTAATCCACGCAAAGTACTCAGAGTAGCCGTGAACCTTACGGGACTATGAGTCATTGCATTTTTTGCTTGCTTACTGGGGTATAAGCCATTGATCAGGGGGGTACGAGCCATTAATGATGACATTTTTCGACATGCTGTTTTGTATGTTGTATGCGTGATTAGAAAGAATTTAAGCACTGTTCGCTTCACTTTGCTGAGTGTTTGTAGCCTCTGCCTTACGAAGCTATGAGGCATTGCATTTTTTGTTTGATCGCGCGTTTTCATGTTGCTATACAATTTTGTCATTGACACTTTTCACTTAATTATAATATTTGTCAATGTGATTGATTAATTAATGCTAATTATCTAATTGTGCCGAAAGAAAAAAAATTATCTGAGTATCTCCAAGCGACGGCAAACATTACCTTGAGTCTGTTCAGCTACGTTGCATTTGCATATTTTTAATGTTTGGCTCAAGTTACGTAGGACACCCTGTATATACGCAAATGTATATATGCATTGTTTGACTATGCGTATGACTTGCTGTTGAATTGACACCATGTAATTATTCGTATTTTTATTAAAGATCATAATTCCCGATTTCTTTGTGCTAAACTTAAGGTCTAGGTTTGTCGCTGCGTAGCCACAAATATTCGCTCGTGTATAAATCACATGAATTGTCGCTAGTGGCAGAAAGTCGTCATCACACATCAGTCCGGGGACGTTCTGTTGCGCGATTTGTCAATTACTTATGCAAGATAAATCAGACCCTAATTCACTGTTCTCCTGTCCCCCCCCCCCCCCCCCCCGCCCAACGACAGCGCCACTTTGAAGTGATCGCGCATCCTGACAAGTTCGGAGAGGCCGGTTTTCACGCTTCCCAGTTCTAGCCACCCAAAAGCAGTGACTTTGGCGTTGCGCCGCTAAGCCCTAAGGTGTGGGTTGGAATGCCAGCCGAGGCGGCCGCATTTCCACGGCGACGAAATGCAAGAAATCTAGCGTACCGTGCATTTTGTGGCAGTTGAAAGCACGCCCAGGTGGTCCAAATTAATCGGGAGCCCGCCACTACGACGTGCCTCATAATTATATCGTCGTTTTTACTCGTAAAACCGAAGGATTTATTATAAGTCACCTTAGACAATCAATCTATTTGCAGCAAAGCACTCATCCTACAATTTCAATATTTTCCGTCCCAACCCAGATCTAATCGGGTCCGCACTGCCCCATCTGTTACGAATTACGGAAAAAAATTATCCAATGCTTTCCCCCATGACAGTTGTTTTAAGGTAAATAGCATTATCTGCCTATACTTCAGCCATTTCCTATCTATCTATCTATCTATCTATCTATCTATCTATCTATCTATCTATCTATCTATCTATCTATCTATCTATCTATCTATCTATCTATCTATCTATCTATCTATCTATCTATCTATCTATCTATCTATCTATCTATCTATCTATCTATCTATCTATCTATCTATCTATCTATCTATCTATCTATCTATCTATCTATCTATCTATCTATCTATCTATCTATCTATCTATCTATCTATCTATCTATCTATCTATCTATCTATCTATCTATCTATCTATCTATCTATCTATCTATCTATCTATCTATCTATCTATCTATCTATCTATCTATCTATCTATCTATCTATCTATCTATCTATCTATCTATCTATCTATCTATCTATCTATCTATCTATCTATCTATCTATCTATCTATCTATCTATCTATCTATCTATCTATCTATCTATCTATCTATCTATCTATCTATCTATCTATCTATCTATCTATCTATCTATCTATCTATCTATCTATCTATCTATCTATCTATCTATCTATCTATCTATCTATCTATCTATCTATCTATCTATCTATCTATCTATCTATCTATCTATCTATCTATCTATCTATCTATCTATCTATCTATCTATCTATCTATCTATCTATCTATCTATCTATCTATCTATCTATCTATCTATCTATCTATCTATCTATCTATCTATCTATCTATCTATCTATCTATCTATCTATCATCTTACGCCGACCCAGTGGCGGAACTAGTGTACCTGCTTGGGCCCCTAGGTATGCTTCTTTCATTCCTGATGACGCCAGGAAACCAAGCCTGATGCCACGAACGCTCAGAAATCTATTAGGGCGAGCAAATAATGCTCCCGCACACCAGAATACATTGTAAAGACAGAGGTGCACGGTTGGATGCATGTGTTCAAAGTTCATCAACTTGAATTGCGCCAAGAAAACCTGTCCGAGCATTTGTACCAGCTTTATTAGATGCCTACTACACTATCAATATACAAGCGGTCTTCTTTAACGGCACCAAATAAGAAATAGATCAATGTAAATCTTCCTGACATTATTGTTATCATTCGAGTGTTCAGATGGTAACCTCCGGATACGGAGCAAGTTGAGCAGTTGTGTGCGTAATTCACGAATGTATGTTAATTATCTTTTTAATATATATATAATATGAAATAATTGATCTTGGGTGGCTATAGCAAATGAGTAGTTTGGAGCCTGTCTTCGACATTGTGTAGTTGAGCGAATATATGCTTATTAAACATGCTCCTGTAAGAGCTAAGAACAAATATTTTGCTATTAAGCGCTGTCTGAAAGCCTAACTGACGCGGAAAAAGATCGAGTGTAACATCGACCTGACCGCTTCCAGCCTTTTGAGATATTGTCATGAATTGTCATCATATTGTCATGCGTATCGACAAAATAGTGGTGGTCGCTCTTTACCGCCCTCCGCTAGGGCACAAAGGTCGTTTCGTAGAGTTTATGGACTTACTGTTGGCTTCCCCTGTCTTTTCAAACACATCTTGCATTATTATGGGGGACATCAATATCGACTTGAGTTCCAATGATGCTTACGTAGAAAATTTTGAGACACTGTTATCTACGTATGGCTTCGCAAACCATATAAATAAACCTACAAGTCTTACAAAACAAACTGCCACTGTTTTGGATGTTTGCATAAGACACTTCAGTCCACGAGACATCTCCAGCGGAATATTTTCATATGCTCTTAGTGATAATCTGCCAGTTTGTTTGCTTTTTTCAATTACTAAGCACTATGACAAGCCCCATATTAACAGAAAAGGTAGACGAGCCATAAACCTTCCAAGACAAAAAGAATTTTTCCACTTGGTCAGTCTGATTGACTGGAGTGAGGTTTTCAATGACGAAAATGCAGACAGCGCTTACGAGAAATTCTTTTCTTCACTACACGCTTCATACAATGCCGCATTTCCTGTATTACAGCCGTCCGGTCGTAATAGAAGAAAACACAAGAAACCTTGGATTAATTCAGAGCTTTATCACCGTATCAAAATAAAAAATAAGCTATTCCATGATTTTATCCGTTCTCGGGATCCAAATACATTCACAGAGTTTAAGAAGTATCGGAATGCTTTAACGACTGAGTTAAGAAAAGCAAAACAGTACTACTATCAGAATCTTTTAGAGAGCATATATAATAATCAGCGACGAATATAAGAGGTTGTAAACTCGCTCACTTCAAGAACAAAAGCTAGGGATAGGATTACGCAGCTCGTAGTTGATGGTAAAACACTCATCGTTGAACGACTAGCTAATACAAGCACCACACATTTCGTGGATGCTGGCTCCTACAATACCATGAGCGAAACTGTCCGCGACGACAGTATGCCACTAGACACCATATTGAATCACTCTCTTTTCCTGAAACCTACTGATCCTAGAGAAATTTCAAGTATAATTGGCAAGCTAAAAAATAATACATCTCCAAAAGTGGATGAACTTCGTCCAAATGAAATAAAATTAATATCGCCTTTAATATGTGAAGTTCTTAGCTACATAATTAACCTCACTCTAACAACAGGCGTATTTCCTAAGCTATTAAAAATCGCCAAAGTCACCGCAATTTTCAAAGGAGGTGATACAAACAATTTATCTAACTACCAACCTATTTCAGTACTTCCTACAATATCTAAAATATTTGAATGCGTCATTCATGAGAGGCTAGTTTCATTTTTAGAAAAGCATCAGGTGATAACTCAATGTCAATATGGCTTTCCCAAGCATCGGTCGACAGAACACGCTCTCGTACGCATCAAAGACAGGATAATTGAAAACATGGAATGTAGAAAATATACACTAGGTTTGTTTTTAGACATTCAGAAAGCTTTTGATTCCATACAGTTCGATTTATTACTTAACAAATTATCAAGATACGGTGTCCGAGGTATTGTACTAGATCTTCTAGATGGTTATCTGAATGATCGTTATCAGTTGGTGAAAGTTAATGATTCGGTATCAACACTCGCGAAGCTAAAACAAGGAGTACCACAAGGATCAATATTGGGCCCATTACTATTTCTTGTCTATATCAATGACATTGTCAAAATTGATAGTTCTGCTGAAACCATAATGTATGCTGATGATACCAATGTCTTTTTCTCTTCGCATAACCTACTGACACTTGAGTCCTCTGTAAATGACTACCTTGTGCATCTTTCAAACTGGTTAAGCAGAAACAAGTTAAGATTAAATGCCTCAAAAACAACATATGTCATATTTTGTCCTCCCAGCAAACCTCTACACCACAAACTTAACGTGAAATTTGAAAACACCCTTATAAAGCAAGTTCAGACACAAAAATTTATCGGGGTTTGGTTTCAGGAAGACTTGAGCTGGTCAGTGCACGTTAGAAACCTAAGTGTAGATCTTGCCCGCACAGTTGGATGTCTGTACAGGATATCTGCGCTCATACCGCTCTGGCTAAAAAAGAACATTTATTATTAACTTTTTTATTCCAAATTAACCTATGGCTTAATGTTTGTAAACAGGGATGAAGTGCCTCAGACAGGCTGGCCAACGTTTCGATAGGAGGACCTATCTTCGTCAAAGGCGGCCTCGTCATCCTCGGCGTGTTAGTTTTAAAGTTTTAAAGGGGGGGGGGTGGGGAAAGCCAGGGCGCCCTGGCTTTCCCCCCCCCTTTTTCCCCCTTTTTTTCCCTTTTTATCTGCTTCTATTCCTTTTCTTTTCGCCCCGCGTGCCCACTCTGACGGTCTTGTCCCCTCGTCTTGAGAATGAAGCTCACAGACGTCGGACGACAGCGCTTGTTTCCTCTTGTAATCTCTCTCTTTAAAACCAGCCGCCAGCGACAACACCCGCACGTGACGTCACTGCACTAACCCTTTAAAACTAACACGCCGAGGATGACGAGGCCGCCTTTGACGAAGATAGGTCCTCCTATCGAAACGTTGGCCAGCCTGTCTGAGGCACTTCATCCCTGTTTACAAACTTTATACCACAGTGTGCTATTCCATCTGTCAGCCCCTTTCTTGTTTTTGGACTTCCATGACAGCTGACGATGACGGAACAGGGTAAGTGCCCCTTGTTATCCTTTGCCCATGTAGCAGTCCTTGGAGACAGCCAATACAGATACCTGAAGGAACATTTTCCACCAGGCCCACACGCGCCATACATAAAACACCTTAGTGGGGCACAAACATCAGATATTCTACCGCTAGTATGTGATACGCCAGTTGACACCACACACTTTATTATCAATGTAGGCACAAACAACCTAAGAACACAAAGCGCCGCGGACACGATAGAGTCCATGAACGACGTAATAAGAACCATTCAAGCCGCTCGCCCAAACGCACATATAACCATAACGACTGTCGCTCCCCGCCTACAAAACAAACACCGCCCACTAATCTACCAAACTAATGCACTCATGAAGCACAATGAGGAGATTAACAAGCTAAACTCACTAATTTTCAACTTAGAAAACGTCCATAAGAATGTTGACACCATGCACCACGCAGAAATACACGAAGCACCACACGAACACCTAGCTTGGGACGGCTTCCACTTTAACCGCAGTGGAATAGAGCTAGTTTCCCAACACATCAAGTCCTTTATTAAGGACAAGTACAGAAAAACTCTTTTAAATTCCACCTCAAATACCACCTCCACCAACTCTGCGGAGCGTGCAACCGCGAACAACACAACTGCGACAGTCACTTCGAGAACACAGGGAATACAGACAGTGGAATGTGAAGCAAGCCACTGCACAAGTGAAACAGTCAACACAAGAACAGTTGGAACACAGACAGTGGAATGTGAAAAGAACCAGAAGGCACACACAGCACCAAAAATGACATCAACCACCGTGCAAACAGAAACAATGGCAACAGACAACAGAAAACCCACCACCGAAGTCTACACACAGACCCCCACACGCCTGCCTGCACACACACAAACCCAAACAGAGACCGAGATCGAATTAAGCCAGGCATACGATAATAAACCGGCCGAACAGAAAAACACCCCACGCAAATCTGCCCGCAAGAAGACAAGTAAATGACAGACATCGCAAATCAATAACTCTTCAATGCCACGAAGCACCGAATTCCTACAGGCTAGAAAACTTACCAAAAAACATGTGAGCTACACCTCCGATCTGAAAACCTACACAAACTGCACAGAGAAAAATATAATTCCTAAAGGCCTAACACTCAAGGCTGTACCAGCTCTAGGAACACTCCCACCACACCACCGCGCAAACTGGCAAGCAACATTACATAATGCCTCACTTTCACTTTTGAATATCCTCAAAGAACACTGCGAAGAGCAAATCGAAACTTTTAACCACAGACTTAGGAACATAACCCTGACACCAGATGAGAAGAGAGATTTAGAACATTACGGCGAAAAACAATCTAGAAAATTGGTTCAAAAACAAAGGAAAAAAGCAAATTTTAATAAAAAAACAACCTTCCAGCCAAACAGCCACCACACCCAGACAAGAGGGACCTCGAGCTTAGAAGTACCAGACAGGAAGGAAATTTCCACAGAACTAAACCGCTCCAATGTTATAGACATTTCTAAAACATTAAGTCAAAAAGAAATAGCCGTACTCAGCAAGGGCTTAAACTTTTGCCCCACGAACAACACAATAAATGAATTCGAGCTTCACAAGGACCTCTCAGAATTCTCCCGACGAATGCGTATCCGACACTTTTTTACAGACACACCAGACACCGGGACGACACCGCTTAGAGCCCAATCCACTTGGACTCCCGAACCAGAACAAGCCATAGAACTTGACATATACCTTAAAACTATCGCTAAAGAAATTATAAGCCAATCCAAGACATCTAAGCGACCTAAAAACATAACTGCGTCGGAGAGTCATATCATTTCAAATCTGAGCTGCCGGAATGACATTGTTATTAAGGAAGCAGATAAGGGTGGAAGTATAGTTATTTGGCCAATAGAAAAATACAAGCACGAAGCTTACAGACAACTAAACAACCCAGAACATTAACGCAAACTAGATAACGATCCGACATTGTCCTACACAGTGACAATTACCAACAGGCTGAAATCACTTTTGGCTGATGAATTGATAACACCATCAGAATACAAATTTCTTAAACCAAGCAACAAAACTGCCGGACGTTTTTACCTCCTTCCGAAAATTCATAAAATTCCATCCGCTGAACTATACACTGCTATTATCCCAGGCCGTCCGATAGTATCAAACAACAACACCCCGACAGAGAGCATCTCCACATTCCTTAACCACTACCTTGGTGACTTGCCAAAAGCACTTCCGTCATTTGTACAAGATACGCCCCACCTGCTGAGAATTATCGAAGACATTAATACTAAAGGCACACTACCCCACAACACAATTCTCGCAACACTAGACGTCACGGCGCTGTACACCAACATTCCAATCCCTGATGGTTTATCTTCGATAAAACAAACGCTGTCTAAACACAGTGCACAACACTCTACTGAAGTCTACCTGTCTCTCCTTGAATTAGTTCTCACACATAACTACTTCGAATTTGAAGAGAGTTACTACCTACAGATACATGGTACAAGCATGGGTACGCCTTTTGCACCAACCTACGCGAACATATTTATGGGGATTCTATAAACAGATTTCCTATCGCGCTGCACTACCAAGCCCCACACATACCTACGATACATAGACGACATACTCATAATCTGGGGACATGGTCAAGACAGTCTAGATAAATATGTAGCCTTTCTAAATTCTGTTCACCCAACAATAAAATTCACATCAGAATCCTCAACTGAGCGCATAAACTTTCTGGACACAACAATATACATTGACAATGGTGAACTAAAGACAACGCTGTATAGGAAACCTTTCGACAAACAACAGTACCTAGAATATACCAGCCACCATCCCAGACATTGCAAACAAGGCATCTTTAAAGGCCAAGCCACACGACTACGTCGCATTTGCGTTGAAAACCAAGACTACATAGAGAGACTCGATCACCTTAAAGAAACGCTATCAAACAGGAACCACCCAAACAGTGACCTTCAAACAGCTTACATCGCTGCAACCAAACTTGATCGAGCCGAGGTCCTCAAGCCCCGGCCGAGGATCACAGGAACAACAACGCCTCTTCTTACTACTAAATTCTCAAACGCACTCCCAAACGTGAATAACATCCTAAGTAAATACTACCCGATTCTCACCAGCAACCAGAAACTTAAGAAGATTTTTCCCGACCCTCCCTGAGTGGCCTACAGACGCAACACTAATTTTAAAGATGTTCTTGTGCACGCCAAACTACAGAAAAAGAAGTTGGGAACCAATCCCTGTGGCCGCCCCAGGTGCTCTACATGCAAACACATTCAATCTACTACTACAGTAAAAAGTACAGCGTCGAATTACACACACAAGGTAACTTCGGCTTTCACCTGCACATCAAGCAACGTAGTCTACTGTCTAGAATGCGCCGCTTGTAGCAAACAATACATAGGTGAGACTGGACAACAAATTAATACAAGACTCAACGGTCACCGCGCGGACACAAAACACAATTTACCCAAAGCAGTAGCCAGCCACTTTAATGAACATGGACATATGTTTGACAAAGCAAGGCTCTATATACTACAAACAAATTTCCGTTCCCCTCGCGAAAGGAAGTATACGGAATCATACCTCATACACAAGTTTAATTGCCTACACCCGACAGGAATTAATTTGGCACGCGGCAACTTAGAATCTTTAAAAGCTGTAACTTAAATCTGAAACTCTCATATCATCAACCAATACACAAAACACATTAGGCCACCAGCCAACTTTAATTCTTAACCTCACCTACTCTTCCATTTCGAAAAAATTTTTTCCTGCCTACTATTCAATTTAATGTACCCTTTCAGGTTTTTACGTCTATACCAACTGTACGATCCCCTTCTTCCATGTACACTTGCCTCCTTCTGCGCGCGTCACCCTCCTGTTTGTTATACCGGTTTCGGCCCCCCTCCCCCTCTCCCTTCCCTCCCCCCCTTTTATTTTTTTTTAATCCTTTTTTTTCTTGAAATCCCCTCGACAAACATTCCGAAGTCAACATGCCTTTTTCGGCGCCTCAACCCAGAGTATCGACATCTCTGGATGCCGCCGTAACGACACCTACGTTAAGCGCGTGGGGCAATGCCCCTTGAAAGACCATGCCGCTGCCTTTGTCACCCCATACATTGCACCGCAGACTCCTCGTCGCCACCTTAACTATTTCAAAATTACTCGACGTATTACTACTATGCTACGCAAGTCACTTTCGACTCATGTTTTTTTTTTTGTGTCTGGGTTTTCTCCTTTCTCCTTTTTTTTTTCTTTTGTGTTACTCGCGCGCTGACCGCTTGACCGGCCGTTTTAATGCATCAAAAACATGCCGCCAACGACTCCCCCTGAATACCTCCTAACCTTTCGCATCCCCAACACGCTCCCAAGCCCCCGTATTTCTTAGATTTCACTTTTCTCCTTCTTTTTCTTTCACTCCCCCCCCCTTTTTTTTGTCTTTCTTGGTGCCGCCCTGGCTTTCCCCCCCCCCTTTTTTTCCCCTTTTTTTTCCCTTTTTATCAGCTTCTATTCCTTTTCTTTTCGCCCCGCGTGCCCACTCTGACGGTCTTGTCCCCTCGTCTTGAGAATGAAGCTCACAGACGTCGGACGACAGCGCTTGTTTCCTCTTGTAATCTCTCTCTTTAAAACCAGCCGCCAGCGACAACACCCGCACGTGACGTCACTGCACTAACCCTTTAAAACTAACACGCCGAGGATGACGAGGCCGCCTTTGACGAAGATAGGTCCTCCTATCGAAACGTTGGCCAGCCTGTCTGAGGCACTTCATCCCTGTTTACAAACTTTAAACCACAGTGTGCTATTCCATCTGTCAGCCCCTTTCTTGTTTTTGGACTTCCTATGGCTTAATGGTTTGGGGCACTACTACGCAATACAATTATACTAACCTATTACTTTGCAGAAGAAAATTCTGCGCTGTTTTGAATCTTATTGTGGTAATGCACAGGACTTAAGAACCGCTCCTCTGTTTAAGAAACACGGCATCCTAAAGGCAGACCAGTTATATTATTTAAAAGCGCTGCAACTAATCCATCAGAAGAAAATATACGGAATTATGGACTCTGAAAACGCTGAATACCTTTTGAGGCACAGAAAACACCGAACACCAAAAATCCGAACAAATTATGGAAGGCAAACAATGGCGTATCAAATACCTGCGATCTTAAACAAATTCGAAGGTAAGCTAAACTTTGAATGCAAATTAAAAGCATTTAAAAGCCAACTTAGGGAGCTATTGTTATCTTGCCAATTTAACTATAGCCAAAATTGAAGAGTTTTTCATATTTTACTGTCTTCTCACAAAGGATACATAAAACTCTATATAACACAAAATGACTCTAGAAATTGCTCTTATCTTACGTTTGTGTCGTTTCAAGCAACATTATTCAGTTTCACTGACAATTATATTTTATTTGTATGTTTTTGTACAACAGCTGTTTGTGCTGATTTATTCAAGTAAATTGCTTAGCGACCTATTATGTAAGATTTGTTATGTGTCATTTGTGTGCAACAGTATATGCGATACGTTTGTGTACAGGTGTCAAATGCTGCGTTTTTTTTACTTTATTTCTTTTGTTTCTAAGATTTGTGTTGTCTCTGTAACCGCTGTAGACTGTTTAGGGTCAGAGGCCCCGTCAGGCTCTGTTTTCGTCTGATGCTGAAAAAAAAAAGAAAAAAAAAATAGCACGGCTCCGTGAGCATGTTCCTTGTGGGCAGACGACTGTCGATTTTTATTCACATTGTTTTTCCGAAGGCAAGCCGTTTAAAGTTGAAATTTCAATATAGCGACGAACCTGCGCTGCCGAAAGCTTGCTCGGTCACAGAAACGTTACACGATTGAATGATATTTCAGATTTTGCGCGTTATTGCCTTCAAGATATTGCGCTGCCACCGACGGAAGCAAGATCTGTCACATTGCTATCCCTCTTACTAACCCACGTAAATTCTGGATTATTGTTGGCGAGAAGAAAGCTGACTCCATTCATGTAGATGGCAGTGATGTTGACGAAAACCAGTGTTGCGCTGTGTTAAGTGAAGTGTTTACCTCATTTTTTTGTGATGATAACTTCGCCGATTTACCAAATATTCCTGATTCCTTGTTTTGTGCTATGGATCCCATATTATTTGATTGGGTTAGTATTAACCGTTTGATTGATAATCAAAAGATCTCAGCTTCTGCAGGTCCTGATCTTATTAATTCAAAAATGTTAAAATGTACTGCATTATTTTCATCTATTATTCTATCTAAACTGTATACTGAGTCAGTACAGTGCTCATCGCTTCCTTCAGACTGGAAAACGGTGAGGGTGGTTCCAGTCCATAAATCAGGTAACGCAGTATGTCCCGAGAACTACCGACCCATCTCATTAACCAGCATTCCATGCAAACTCTTAGAACACGTAATCTATTCTCACCTCATCGATTTCCTGGAAAGCAACTCGTTCTTCCATCCATCTCAACACGGTTTTAGAAAAACTTTTCTTGCGATACTCAACTTCTTTGTTTCACTAACGATTTGTTTGCCGCCTTAGATCAAGGATTCGATATTGACTGTATTTTTTTAGATTTTGCCAAAGCTTTCGACACCGTATGTCATAACCTATTTATCCATAAACTTAATCAGCTTAATATTGACCCAAATGTGTTGTCTTGGATTAAACAGTTTCTTTCTAATCGAACTCAATATGGCACAACCAATAACTCTTCATCTGCTTTGTCAACAGCTACATCCGGAGTGCCACAAGGCTCCGTCTTGGGGCCTCCACTCTTCTTGATTTATATTAATGATCTCTCTAACTGTGTAAAGTCATCTTCAATTAATCTGTTCGCAGGCGATTACGTAATATACCGAAAGATCACTAACCCTGATGATTCAGATAAACTGCAAGGAGATCTTCCCAATGTATCACTCTGGTCTAAAAAATGGCTCATGAAACTTAACGCTAACAAGTGTAAATCGATGCGCATATCACGTAAAACCATCAATAGCAATCAGTGTCGAGATGTACTGAATGACACTTCATTAGCATCGGTTAACGCTCACAAATATCTTGGCCTTCACATAACTAATGATCTTTCATGGAATATGCATACTAATTATATTACTGCTAATGCTAATCGTATGTTAGTATATCTTCGTCGTAACTTTTCTACCGTTCCTACTTCGGTAAAATTGACACTCTACAAAACCATAGTTCGCTCAAAACTTGAATACGCATCTGCCATTTGGGATAACAATCAAGCATCACTAACCGTAAACCTTGAAGCAATTCAAAATCGAGCAGCTCGCTTTATTTGATCTAACTATTCCCGCCATTCCAGTGTTACATGTATGAAAAACACCCTGAATCTGCCAGATCTTTTATTACGCCGCAAATGTGCTCGTCTTTACCTATTTCACAAGGTTTATCACTCTAACCAGGTGCTCAAGAATCAACTTATCACCCCACCTACCTACACTTCATCCCGTTCTGACCACAGATATAAAGTTGCCGTCCCATCGTCCCAACGAACAAGTATCACGATTCTTTTTTACTCCGCACAAGTGTCGACTGGAACCGGCTTCCTGCTTCCATCATTCAGATCACAGAAGTATCTTCATTCAAAACAGCAGTCTACCACGCTATCGCTTAACGTTACCTGCATACCATTGTCTGCCTATTACATTGCTTTGTTATGTACCACTCCTTTCTGTAGTGCCTTAGGGCCTTGAAAGTACGTATAATAAATAAATAAATAAATAAATAAATAAATAAGATAATGAAGTTGAACTGTTTGGCAGCCTCTTACGGGCCGTGCCAGCCAAGGGCGGCAATACTGACGTCGCAGGCGCCTTTTTTTTGTCGGATTCGCTTTCAGAAAGAGATAATGCTACAGTGTCATTCGTTCTTGTCTCGTGGATTTAAACACGGGTTTTAACGGTCTCCACATCGCGTTTGTTTCCATGAGTAGGTGTAAGCAGGAAAATGTTCGCTCACACCTGCAAACACACAAACACCCTCGCACGCACACACGCGCACTCTTTCCCTCGCACGAGCACACACTCTCTTCCTCACACGCATTCACACTCTCTCTTCATCGCGCGCATCGCACGCACAGATATCCATGCGCACACAAACACGCACACTTACGTCCGCAGGCATCCACGCTGAAACACGAACATGCACGGTCGCACACGTGCACATTCACACGCCGCCATGCATGCGCCGCAAGCAGGCAAGCGCACACACATGCACTAACACGCAGATGCAGGCATGCACATACGCCGCGAACGCTCACGCACACATACGCACACTCGCGTGCAAGCATATGCAAATACGGAGGTACTAGCACGCGCACACACGCACACTATCTCGCTCCCTCGCGCATACGCACGCTCTCTTTCCCTCGCACACACACACACGCACTCTCTGTCTCCCTCGCAAACAAACGTACTCTCCCTCACACGCACGTACTCTCTCTACATCCGTCATACGCGCACACACGCACACACATACACACACCCATTATACGCACGCACAGACATCCATGCGCGCAAAGACACGCACACATTTGTTCCCAATCGTGCATGCTGAAACTCGAAAAACACACGTTGGCACGCGTACACGTTCACACGCGCCCACGCATGCACCGCAAGGGAGCGCACACGCGCACACACATGTAGGCACGCACATACGCCGCGAACGCTGACACACGCATACACGCACTCGCGTGCATGCAAACGCAAATACGGAGGCACACGCCCGCACACTCATACACAGAGCGAACACGCGCATAGAACCATACCCGGCCCGCTCAAGACATGCACACGCATAACCACTCTTTACCATCTCGGCTGCTTCTCAAAAACCTGCGCGTGCCAACAGGCTGCATAACACTCCCTCTATCATTACCTTCTGAATGCCAACTATAATAAATCACTTTATGGTTTAAAGTTCGCGCTTCTTCAAGCCAATGTGCCTTCTGGCGGGAGGGTGCAAAACGATTTCCTCCTGTCGTGGGACTTCACCGCCTCTCTCGGACCTGCTTTAACTTCTTTAACGCACCACCAACGTTCCGGGTAAGTGTCAAAATGCATATGTTGCTAGAAGGGACTACGCTCTTGTTGTAGTCAGTTGAAACTTTTTGACCCTCGGCCGATATTCTGCAATATCATCACGAAAAAAAAAAAAATTCCCATTGAGTTACACTTGTGCGTTGCTGTGAAGTTCCGAAGCAGAATGTCCAGAATTCCGGGACATGCGCTCGTTACTAGACCGCCATGTGCGGCGACGAAAGTGAGCAGCTTACGAGCTCGCGTTAATAATTTCAGCGCATCTCGACATGCAAATTTTATTTCTGCTCTTGTATGAGAAGGTGCACTGCTTTTCTTCTGCCAATAAAGTCGCACGTCCTGTTCACTCACTTGTGGCTTGTTTGTATGGGCGTCAGTAGGGGCTCTTTAGTCTCCTGGCGATTAAAACGCGGCAGCCGTAGGCACGCCGCAAAAGCCAGCAAGGCGAGCACGGAGCATAACCAGCGTACACTCTAAGAACAGTTTACACCCTTTGGAGTGCCCCTTCTGCCACACAACGATAATCGTCATCTGCCTTGATGCATTTCCTTTTTTTAACGCTGCGAGCCCGGTACTTTCCAGTAACGAACGGCACGCGCGTTATCAGCCTGATAGCATTTCCTGTCAGCAATGCTATGTCATGCTGATAACGCGCGTGCCGTTCGTTACTGGAAAGTACCGGGCTCGCAGCGTTAAAGAAAGGAAACGCATCAAGGCAGATGACGATTATCGTTGTGTGGCAGAAGGGGCACTCCAAAGGGCGTAAACTGTTCTGAGAGTGTACGCCACACTCTAAAAAAAGTTTGCACCCTTTGGGGTGTATATCTGCCACACAACGATAATCGTCATCTGCCTTGATGCGCTTCCTTTCTTTAACGCTGCGAGCCCGGTACTTTCCAGTGACGAACGGCATGCGCGTTATCAGCATGACATAGCATTCGCGACAGGAAAGTAGCGGGTGCGGCGTTTTCAAGAAAGGAAACGCATCAAGGCAGATGACGATTATCGTTGTGTGGCAGAGATACACTCCAAAGGGTGCAAACATTTCTTACACTCTTAGGCAAAGTTACCCCCTTTGGATTGCCCCCTTTGGAGCGTCCCCTTTGAAACGGGGTGATGGCAGTTGCCACCGTGCTCAGCTTTTTATTTTTGTTTAACTGTGTTGTAAGTTATTAAAATTCGCTATTTTCTTTAAATACGTCTTCCTACACTTTTAACCTTATGTCACCTCTCTGCAAAGCCACTTCCTGTTAAAGTAGCGCTATCTGCAGGGCCCCCCGCTAAGTTTCATGCGCTGCCGCTTCTTATTTTCGAACCACTGTGGAAGGTACAGTTTTCCTTCTCTAAGGTTGGTTCTTTATTCTATGGTTGGGGCACGTAGGAGTGAAGAGTTTTACAATAGGGCTTTGCGTTTGCGGATAACGTCTTGCGCTGGCAGCGCCACTACGGCGTCAAAGAAAAGCTATTAGAAATAATTAAATAAAATATGCCATTTTATGATAGCAATAGTAATTTTGACTTGCGCGTATTCGCGTTTAATTACAATGTAGAGGTTATTCTGTAAGCAGCAAACAATTAGTTGCGCTTAGTCTTGAGTAAACCAACTTTACGTGCCTTCCCCAGCTAAGCTTAGGCGTGTTAGGCCTACGAGCCATAATATCCACACTCGAATTCGGAATCAGGGGCGTCTAATGGATAAATCTTCATAACACACGCTAGTTCAGAGAAAGCGATAACCACAGTCACTTCTAGCTTGCGAACTTCACGCGTTTCCGCGAATGGAACCCAGTTTGGTGCTAGGTTAGAGCCATCGCTTTGATGCGTGCCGCCATGCTTGCTGACGCAAAGCTTTTGGGGCCGCTATTTGAGCCCCCGCTAAATCGGTGAAATAGCGTTCCCAAAGCGAAACCCAAAGCAGTTTGCGTATCGCGCATGCGCAGCGGCTTCGACGCTATTTCTTTGGGGCCCCAAGACGTTTCGGGCCCCTATTCTAAAACTCTCTATTGAGACTTTCCCCTAGCCGTTGCATATGTAAAAAAAATGTAAAGAAGGTTCTTGAATAATAAAGTTTCTTTGAAATATTTCTCCTCAACTTGTTTATTTCACGGCCTTAACATTTTTCATATCAGCGGCATGCACTACTTTGCTGGTTTCGCACTGATATAGTTCTAAAGTTCGTGTGATATTTTCTTATTAAATAGACAAAAACATGGCAGCATTAATATCAGTTATTTCGGGCACAATTTTTGGCCCATACGACTATATTGTTTTATAAAAAAATACATATTCCACTTGTCTTGACAGTGCGTAGCATTCAAACATTCGTTTGCAGCATCGTTGGCAATTGCAATGCAGTTATTATTTACGCATTTGAACCCTCCACAAATACTATAAGAAGGAGGACGAGCATATATATATATATATATATATATATATATATATATATATATATATATATATATATATATATATATATATATATATATATATATATATATATATATATATATATATATATATATATATATATATATATTCTGACGTAGTCTCTGACTCTGGCGAAGGCTGGTCCACCAGCTGAAAACGTTCAGTAAATAAGTCTTCCTAAATGTTCGTCGTCTCTTTCCAGCGCGTGCATATATATATATATATTACGGCCTGTTGCTACTGATTCTCGCTTTTGTTTAACTGCATCATACTTACAGTTTGCGCGTGTCATACAGTATTATTAGAGAAAACTGTGCTCGGCATATGCCCCCCCTTATAGGCCGTGTAGTTCTCTCGCGAAAACGCGGATGCCATTGCTGACACCGTTGGTTATGAGCGAGTTTATGCTGCTGTACCGAGTGATTCTTCTCTTCTTTCCCGTTTTACGCAGAGGTAAACAGTGCTTCTCTGAAATTAAGCAATGTGTCAGCATAACAACACACCCAGACCCACCATCTACGGGAATGCGACCGGCAGCTTTCGGGAGTGGTGACCAAAGTACAAGATGTTGGCACAGCGCTGTGTCGCCGCTTGCCACTTATTGTGTACGTGCCGTGCGAAGTGAAGAGTAGTTATTGAATCGTTATAGGGTCGCAACTGAACTATAAGATTGGCTTACTTTGTCCTGATCGGTTATTTGTTTAAGTTCAGGTCCATCGGTAGCGGGTGCACGAACACGACGGGGTCAGTCGTAACCCAACCTTCGCTAAACCGGGTTAACATTGACTCCACCTGCACGGCTTGTGAGGACTGAAGCTCGTGCATTTCAACTTCGCAGGCATGTCGACGCATTTTGAACGCGAATAATTATGTATGCAAGTGAATGAGCTGCAGCTATCGCATTGTCGGTTCGACGGCTCATCGTGTGGGGTTCGGTCAAGCTATCATGGTCGGCACGCTGATTTTGTCGGTGCCGTCAACAAGAAAACCCGTCGCGCTATATGACAACTCGCACCCGTCGGCTTGAAGTTTGCAGTTTATTGAATACTTAGTGCAGATACAAAAATATTGATATTTAGTACAGAAAAAGGTCCCATAGTGTAAACCCCCAGTGTAGGGGGACCTTTTATAAAGTAAAAAAAAAAACACCAATACTACTTGACAGCAAAAAAGCAGCGAAATATAAAAATACAAAAATGCAAATACATAATGAGGCAAAAGAATAATACAATGGAAAATATAAAACGATAGGGATAAGGCTTAGGCTGAAGCTTAAAAGCAGTAAAGAAGAAACTAGGAATTTACAAGAATCAGATGTATGCGTTAAGAGACAAAGCCGGCAATATCATTACTAATATGGATGAGATAGTTCAAGTGGCTGAGGAGTTCTATAGAGATTTATACAGTACCAGTGACACTGGTACTGTGTGGAAGAGAGAATGGAAGAGAGAATAGTCTAGAGGAATTCGAAATCCCACAGGTAACAGCGGAAGAAGTAAAGAAAGCCTTGGGAGCTATGCAAAGGGGGAAGGCAGCTGGGGAGGATCAGGTAACAGCAGATTTGTTGAAGGATGGTGGGCAGATTGTTCTAGAGAAACTGGCCACCCTGTATACGCAATGCCTCATGACTTCGAGCGTACCGGAATCTTGGAAAAACGCTAACATAATCCTAATCCATAAGAAAGGGGACGCCAAAGACTTGAAAAATTATAGACCGATAAGTTTACTGTCCGTTGCCTACAAAGTATTTACTAAGGTAATTGCAAATAGAATCAGGAACACCTTAGACTTCCGTCAGCCAAATAATAATAATAATAATAATATTTGGGGTTTTACGTGCCAAAACCACTTTCTGATTATGAGGCACGCCGTAGTGGAGGACTCCGGAAATTTTGACCACCTGGGGTTCTTTAACGTGCACCTAAATCTAAGCACACGGGTGTTTTCGCATTTCGCCCCCATCGAAATGCGGCCGCCGTGGCCGGGATTCGATCCCGCGACCTCGTGCTCAGCAGCCCAACACCATAGCCACTGAGCAACCACGGCGGGTCGTCAGCCAAAGGACCAGGCCGGATTCCGTAAAGGCTACTCAACAATAGACCATATTCACACTATCAATCAGGTGATAGAAAAATGTGCGGAATATAACCAACCTTTATATATAGCTTTCGTCGATTACGAGAAAGCGTTTGATTCAGTCGAAACCTTAGCATTCATGGAGGCATTGCGTAATCAGGGTGTAGACGAGCCGTATGTAAAAATACTGAAAGATATCTATAGCGGCTCCACAGCCACCGTAGTCTTCCATAAAGAAAGCAACGAAATTCCAATAACGAAAGGCGTCAGGCAGGGAGATACGATCTCTCCGATGCTATTTACAGCGTGTTTACAGGAGGTATTCAGAGACCTGGATTGGGAAGAATTGGGGATAATAGTTACTTGAGAATACCTTAGTAACTTGCGATTCGCTGATGATATGGCCTTGCTTAGTAACTCAGGGGACCAAGTGCAATGCATGCTCACTGACCTGGAGAGGCAAAGCCGAAGGGTGGGTCTAAAAATTAATCTGCAGAAAACGAAAGTAATGTTTAACAGTCTCGGAAGGGAACAGCAGTTTACAATAGGTAGTGAGGCACTGGAAGTGGTAAGGGAATACATCAAATCAAATCAAATCAAATCAAATCAAATCAAATCAGTTTATTTTTCATCTCAAGGATGAGGGCAGGCTCGGGATAAAAGTGACATCAGTCACTTGAGGGGAACCCGAGCCTCCCTGATACATGGAATGCATTGAGGACAGACGAACAAAATTCGTTCATAGCAAGAAGGGGTTAATATTTACAAGTCGTAATACACATAGATTCATCATGAACTGAAAATATAGATATACAGATTCCTTTACGGTTAAATTATACAGTATAATACATGAATACAAATTCCAATATACACTGAAAGTTTAGTTAGTGATAAACAACATTGCGTTGATTTCATGATTAAAGGGCTTCCCTAATAACACGTATGCCACATTCTTCAATTATTATATATTTTTTAATTAATTTGTTTAATAAAACAGGAACATTGTAGCGAAGCATTTGTCGGCCAAAGTGTGTTCTGCACAATGGAATGATCCAGTGTTGTTGGTGACGAGTAGGGTATGGGATAGTGTATGGTTCAAGTTGAAAAATATCCAAAAAAGCTCGATTGCTATTGAGCACGGATTTTTTATATCTTATTGCTAGGTAATACTCGTAAAGCTGATGAATTGGGATAATGTTAAACCGCTTAAATAATTCACCCGTATGTGCATAGTAGTCAACATTAGCAATGTGCCTAATCGCTTTTTTCTGTAGTTTGTATAGTCTATTAATGTTCGTTGCTGTTGTACTTCCCCATACCAAAAAACAATAACTGACATGCGATAAAAACAAGCTGTTATAAAGTGTTATCTTAACGGAAACTGGAAGCAAGGAACGCAGTCGTGCAAGTATACCTACACATTTGGAAATATTAGTTATTAGTTTATTAATTTGTGGTTCCCATGACATTATACAATTAAAAAACACTCCTAAAGTTTTAACCGTCTCTACAATTTCAATCGTCACGCTACCTAAGCGTAAGGCATCGCGTGGAGAAGTAAGCTGCATCCGCGAGTGAAAAATAACAGCTTTTGTTTTTGATGCGTTAATGACTAATGAATTTCGCTCACTCCATGCATATAGGTTCTCTAATGTAGTGTTGATAAGTGTAGTCAATGCGCTCATATCATTACCGGTGAAGAAAATGCTAGTGTCATCGGCATAGATTATATATTTAAGTTTATCATTAATTTTTACAATGTCGTTGATGTATAGGTTAAAAAGCAGCGGCCCTAAAATGCTACCTTGTGGTACCCCAGTGATTATCGGCTGAAGAGAAGAGCAGTAATTGTTAATTTTTACACATTGCGATCGGCACTTAAGATATGATTTCAAGAGTGAAAGTGGGATGCCACGAATACCATACATTTCTAGTTTTTCAATTAAAGTGTAGTGACAGAGACGATCAAAGGCCTTGGAAAAATCTATAAAGATTCCAATGCAGAGTTGCCTATCTTCAAAAGATTTTAGAATTATTTCTTTTTGGGCTAGTAAAGCAGTCTCAGTCGACCTGCCCTTCATGAAGGAGAGCACGTTGTTGGGCGAGTCGGTCGTACATACTTAAAGAAGGGAATTGCGCTAAAAAAAGACACGGACGAGTAAGGACATGGACGGGCGCCCGTCCATGTCCTTACTCGTCCGTGTCTTTCTTTAGCGCAATTCCCTTCTTTAAGGGAATACATCTACTTAGGACAGGTAGTGACTGCGGATCCGGATCATGAGACTGAAATAATCAGAAGAATAAGAATGGGCTGGGGTGCGTTTGGCCGGCATTCTCAGATCATGAACAGCAGGTTGCCATTATCCCCCAAGAGAAAAGTGTATAACAGATGTGTCTTACCAGTACTCACGTACGGGGCAGAAACCTGGAGGCTTACGAAAAGGGTTCTACTTAAATTGAGGACGACGCAACGAGCTATGGAAAGAAGAATGATAGGTGTAACATGAAGGGATAAGAAAAGAGCAGATTGGGTGTGGAAACAAACCCGAGTTAATGACATCTTAGTTGAAATCAAGAAAAAGAAATGGGCATGGTCAGGACGTAATGAGGAGGGAAGATAACCGATGGTCATAAAGAGTTACGGAATGGATTCCAAGGGATGGAAAGCGTAGTAGAGGGCGGCAGAAAGTTAGGTGGGTGGATGAGATTAAGAAGTTTGCAGGGACAACATGGCCACAATTAGTACATGACCGGGGTAGTTGGAGAAGTATGGGAGAGGTCTTTGCCCTGCAGTGGGCATAACCAGGCTGATGATGATGATGATGAAGTAGGAAACGAAGCAAACAGTGTTAAAAACGACAGAGTTGAAGTTGTGTTTTAAAAGACATATTCAATAAACGGGGCTATAGGTTAAACATGAAATTGCGAAGCTGATGTTTGAATGACGATATAGAAAAGGCACACTCAATGTTAAAAGGCAAAGAATTCCAGTTTGAATAAAACAAATGCTACTCTTTGTGAACCATAGTTAGTTAGTACATTAGGGAGTATAAAATTGTTATTGGAGGAAAAGCGCGTAATATTTGAATTAGCAGAGTGTCAGATAAGAAAAATTTTGAGAAGGTTATGGTCTTTAACTGCTTGATAAGCAAATGTTCAGACACTGCATTTGATTAGATTGTCAATATTCAGTATGTGCAGTTCCCGGTACAGATCAGTAACATGTGAACGTCGGTTGCTCCAGGTGAGAGTGCGAACGGCTTGATTCTGTACATGTTGGAGGGAAGAAAGGTGGCAATGATATGTTTGACCCCAGGAAGCAATACAATAATTTAGATGGCTGTGAATGAATGCATAATATAAGGTGACCAAAGTAGTCAAGTCAAAGTAACCTCTAGCTTTCAGTAATACCCTAATACCATAGGAAGTTTTCCGCTGTAGCTCATAAATATGCAAATTAAATTTCAAGCGGGAATCAAGTTTGATACCAAGGAAGGAACAATGATCTGATAGATGAATAGGATGTGTGTTTATAAAGAGGGGCATAACTTGCGTGTTATTTATTGACTTAGAATAAAAAATTAAGAATTACGTTTCGAGGGATTTATCAAAAGCTTATTTTTAGCACACCATGCACTAACGTTAATAAGTTCGGCATTAAGGGTTGTTGTTATGTTGTTTAGAAAATTACTTGAACATAAGGCAGTCGTGTCGTAAGCATATAAAATGCATTCTGATAATGTGGTTAGACACTGTGGAAGGTCATTAATGTATAGTAGAAATAAAAGCGGGCCCAGAATTGAGCCTTTCGGAACGCCGATGTTAATTAATTTTTTAGTGGAATAAATGCCGGAGATGAATATTAATTCCTCACAATCAGATAAGTAACTAAGGAAAAGATTGAGAGAGTTGCCAATGATGCCATAAGATGCAAGTTTAGAAAAAAAGAATGTCATGATTAAGTGTATCAAAAGCTTTAGTAAAAACTTAAGAACAGAACCAACGAAGTTACCATCGTCAATTTCTAGTTTTCATTCTTGTGTGAGTAAATGAGGGCTAGGTTAGTTGAATAGCCTTGTCTAAACCCTAATTGTTTCAGATGTAATAAGTTAAATTTCGTTAGGCAGCTAGACAGACAAATGTGTATTAGTTTTTCAATTACTTTGCTAAAAAAGGGGAGAATGAATATCGGCCTATAATTAGAAATTAAGCGTCTTTCATCTTTTTGAAATACCGGGATAACCTCACTCATCTTGACCTCACGGGGAAATACACTGGTTTAAAATAAATTGATTGATTATGCAGGTGAGCACATCCGCAATATCATCAGCAATCATTTTCACGTGGTTAGCAGAAATATTATCGATACCTGCGCTAGAGGACTTTATACCAGTAATTGTTCTTACCTAATCTATGATGCTAGCATTATTGTGGATTGCGTTTTTTGAGACTTGGCTAAGGCGTTTGACACTGTTTCTCACGATCTATTACTAATTAAACTCGGTGCTCTTAATATTAACGATTAGGTAATAGGCTGGATTAAATGTGTTCTTTCCAACCGTAGTCAATATGTCTCAGTTAATGACTACGACTGGCCTCTTATTTCCGTAACTTCTGGAGTACCTCAAGGTTCTGTGTTAGGTCCTCTCCTGTTTTTAATTTACATTAATGATCTTCCTGACAACGTTATCTCCCATATAAATCTTCGCAGATGACTTTGTGCTTTACCGTTCAATTACTAATCCCTCTGATGAAGCATGTTTTCAATCGGACTTGAACGCAATTTCTTCATGGTGCAGCGAATGGCTCATGACACTTAACACCACTAAGTGCAAATACCTGCGTATCTCCAGCCGTCCTCCTGAATACACGCCTCGCTATCTTTTTAATAACACTCCGTTATCATCTGTCTCATCGTAGAAATACCTGGGTATTCACTTAACGCACAATCTGTCCTAGAAAATGCACGTCAACTACATATCTAACCAGGCTAACCACACGCTCGGATTCCTACGGCGCCATTTCATAGCTTCTAACAGCACCGTTAAGCTTCATCTATGTAAGACGTTAATCAGACCTAAACTAGAATATGCTTGCTGCATTTGGGATCATAATAAGATAACCTTAATTAACGCTTGAGAGTCTGTTCAAAACCGTGCCGCCCGTTTTATTGTTTCAAATTATTCCCGAACAGCAAGCCTATCTGCAATGAAATCTGCACTTGGTCTTCCCGTTCTTTCTCTGCGCCGTAAATGTTTTCGCTTATGTCTTTTTCACAGAATTTATTATACCAAACCTATTCTCAAAGATAAGTTACTCCTCTCTCCATCTTATATATCTTCACGCACTGACCACAACTTGAACGTAGGAATACCGCAATGCCGAACTAGCCTTTGTATAAATTCATTTATTCCTCGAACTGGAAATGACTGGAACCACCTCCCTGCCTTCATGGCTGCCATCACCGACGTCTGCAAATTTAAGATAACTGCCGCCGATTTTGTATGCCCTTCCTCTCTGTAATGCCTCTGGCCCGGAGAGTACTGAAATAAATAAATAAATAAATAAATAAATAAATAAATAAATAAATAAATAAATAAATAAATCTGTGGTAGCAGGAAAAAGAAAAAAATGAGTGACCACAGTGATAAACTTTGTCATGCGTACTGGCTGGAACGGGTATGGGAGAGGAGTAGTAGTCACTAAATGCATTAGCGATATCTAATGGGTTAGATATTACTGATCCTTCATGATGAATGTTGGCTATAGGCGGATTAATGGTTTTATTGAGAAAGGAATTGATCAAGCGTCATTGTTTTTTATAAGTACAATTAATTTCGTTTTGCATCGTTGTTGGCCTAATATGATCAAATGGTCTCAGTGACACAGTGCTGAATCGTCGGCGTTAGCGTTCTGTCGGTCTCGTATCGACCCAGTGTTACCACGCATTAAACGAGTACATGAAGTCAGGCACGCGCTGCCACCACCAGCAACAGTGGGTCGACGCTGCAAGAAGTCTGCGTCAGCCACATGTTTTTGAAGTGTCGCCCAAGTTTAACGCAGGTGTTTATCGATAAATTTGACAGCCGTCAATGCAAGGCGGCAACTATGTTTTTTTATGGTGCAGTCTGGACGAAGCCCTGGCCCTTTTCTGTTCTAAAGTGGAGTTGCAGTCTTACACTACGCACGTGTTCGGCACTGCACGGACGTCGAGCTACCAGTAAAGTTTCAACGTGGTACACTGTACTAGTGTTCGCTGCAGTGAGCGTCCGCGCGCTTTTTTTTCCGGGCTAGTTTACCCCGATATCTGGCGCGCGTCGCTTCCAAAACATTTCGCGACTAATCCGCTAGGGCAGGGCGCATGCGCCGTCGCCCCGTGAAAAAGGCGGATTGGTAAGCAATAGTCTGGCCTCACTTGAGTGCCTGAAAGATGCATCTGGGTCACTAATAGCACGGAATTACATTCCCCTGTTGCACGAGCTGCAAGAGAAGGAAGGCCTTCATGCTGCTACAAAGCTGCGTGCGGCTCATATCGACTGGCAAAATCAAATGATTAAGGTGAACCTGGCTGCCCAAGCGTTAAGCTCGAGCGTTGCTGATGCTATCGATTTCTGCCGGGAAGACCATACCTCAGTTCTCAATTCAGAGAATCCAGGCTTGCTCAGTTCAGAGAATCGGAAGCGACGGTGAAATTTATTAGATTGTTTGATCGGCTGTTTTACTGCCTTAACTCTCGCAGCCCTATTGCTAAGGGGTTCAAGGCACCACTCCGCCCTGGGAGTAAAGGTATATGGATTGCTTTTTTAAGAAGGCAAAACACTGCATCAGTGGCCTTACTGACGTCCTAGGAAAACCTATTTGCGAGACAAATAGAAAAACCGCTTTCCTTGGATTTCTGGTGAGCATTAAGAGTACCATGGGTCTGGCATGTTCACTCCTCCTTGGAGAAGCTCCCCTCTTGCGCTATCTACTTACCTACAGGCTCTCTCTAGACCATATTGAACTCTTCTTTAGTGCTGTGCTCTCCAAAGGAGGGTTCAACAACCCCACATCATCACAGTTTGTGGCAGCTTATAAGCGCCTGGTTGTACATATTCAAGTGAAGGGTGGTCGAGGGAATTGCACATGCCTTTATGTTATGACACTCGAATTTTATATATAAGCAGTCATATCGGTGCTTCAGATGAACTTGATGTCACCACAGCAAAAACAAATGGCACCATTGATTCCCTGGATATTGTAGACTTTTTGGAAGAAAGTGAGCTGGAATGTCTTCCACTTCTATCTATTTATGTGGCCAATATCGCTGGCTATATTGCTGGCTTTGTGTATTGAATGCTGCAGCGAAGAATAACTTGCTCTGCATGCCAGCTGGCAACAGCTTCAGAAACGTGCTCAATAGTACTTTTGAACAGAAAGGACAATGGCGGTCTCATGAAGCCGTCGTCCTCCACTTCTTACATCTGTCAGCTCACAGAGAAGATAATTCGACATGAAGAAAAGATACTTAGGGGAAAGCTCCCTAAAAACGGACACTTTGCTGAAGTCCTTACAGTGAAAGTAACGAAGAATCTTTCAGGACACCTTGAGAAACTGTATCGGGAACTCTGCGAACACATGTCCAAATCAGCTGCAGACTCAAACCACTTTGTGCGCCTTGTCAAGTGCGTTATTGGGTGCGATGTAAAGATACAGATGCACCACATGGCAAGGAAAGCGACTGAGAAAATATCTGGTCCCAACATTCGAAAACGGCTGACCAAGCTCATTCTTTTTAACAACCAGTAGTCATCAGCATTGCTAAAGTGTGTGCTCAAAGAAAGATGCCAGAATTTTTTCCTGCACAATAAACAAGATGTTTTGTGCATTAACCTATATCCTTTGTACGATTTCCTTACACTGTTAATGGAGTTACCACATGATGTGAAATAAACCCATGAATTTTCTTCAAACTTTTTGTTATTCACCACTCCGTGTTTGCTATGTGTTAAAGGAAGGACGTCAGTGAAGAGTGATAACACCATCCACTGTAAACTGGCTATACCAGTCACGAGCATACATAAACTACGTCCGAAAACAGCAAAGCGGAATTAAGAGCACATATCCAATACAGAAAATGTTTCCTTGTCGGCGCTTAAGCAGCCGAGCACTTTCGATCGCGTTCGAGCCCGATCGCGAACGAATTTCTCGAATGTGGTTGGCCGTTTTGCGCAAGCCCATTCATGATCGATCTGAGACGTCTCTACTGCGATCGAAAGTGCCTAATGTGATGCAATGTTTAATGCTCAATGCAACTGCTCTCCAGAACTGGAATCCGGCGCCGATCACGTCGCTATTGTGAATGATGGACACTCGAACGCTGGTCATCAAGATTATAGTTCTAAATAAATAAAGTTACGAGAATACAGGTTCAAACTGTCGAAAAGGCGTGTTCCTCACAGAAAGAAAAACAATTTATATTGCGCAAGAAAGAACGAAAAAAAAACCATTCTAACGCAGATTTAACCCCTTATAACGCGCACTGGTAAAGGCAGCAGACACCTCCTTCCGGGAAAAGCTGCCGGGCGTCTCCTTACATTCGGTGACTTCACTTGCGCCCGCCGCGGTGAGCGGCGACGCGGCATCCAGCAAATTATAGTATAGATCAGTGGTAGAGACATATCTCCTCCTCCCAAACGCCTTGCGGGCTTCCTCTTGTCACTTGACACTCGCCCTTCCAGTTTCGGCGCTTGCTCGGGAGGCGTAGAGCAGCTTCCACAGAATTAGGCGAATTGAGCCATTAAAGTTCTGCTGTTTGCGCATGTGTCGTTATCCTATTTTATATCGTGTAATACTTGAGAAACAATGAGAGAACGCTGCTAACCTGCCCGAAGCGAGTGATTTTAGTGCATTTCAGCAGAATATCTGCGTTTCTTCGTTTTTTTTTTGTCTTGGCTGTCTGCTGCTAGTCGGAAGTGTTTGGAAGCCAGGTCACTTTCTCCAGCTCTGCGAAACTTGCACGTACCACGTTGCTGTAGTTTATACAGTTTTGTGGTGTTCTCGGCACTTATTGTGCGAATGGTTCTTCCGCTGAATCCTCGTTGTTAGGCGGACCAAGCGTGGAAAAATACTTCCTTTTCTGCAGCGAAAAGAGCGCGGATTGAATGCGCTCAAGCAGGTGAACGGAAGTCGTGCGCGAAGCGTTTATTTATTCTTTTAGGAATTCTGCCGATCTCACAAGAGATGGTTGCAGGTAGGGCTTGCATATAAATACAAAATAAGCACAATAAAGTAATTTGTACAATGGGAAACACTAAAACATTAGCAGAATTAATACATGAAATGATTAAAATTTTTTTAAATCACAGAGTTTTACGTACCAAAACCACTTTCTTATTATGAGGCACGCCGTGGTGGAGGACTCCGGAAATTTCGACCACCTGGGGTTCTTTATCGTGCGCCTAAATCTAAGTACACTGGTCTTTTCGCATTTCGCCCCCATCGAAATTCGGCCGCCGTGGCCGAGATTCAGTCTCGCGACCTCGTGCTCAGCAGCCCAACATCATAGCCACTGAGCAACCACGGCGGGTCATGAAATTATTAGTAGCAGTACGCTTGGTATGAGCAAAAATAGAAATCACGAAAAATACGACAGGATGCGCGATGATGCGATCAGATTATTCAACCAAAATCCCGATACAGGTTTTTGAAAAAATATTGTTCACAGAAACTGTTCAGCATGTACATTAATTTCTACCATAGTTATTGTTACACTTCGCCTGCGTGGCAACTGTTAGCGCTGAGACATTCAAAATCAGGCATGGAAAGATGGCGCCGGGAAAGCTCCTCGGCGCCGAGACACGACCCTTGGAAGTCATGCGAGCCGTGCGTGGCCACATTTTGTTGGAGTCGAGATGCAGGAACACCCGCGTATTTAGATTTAGGCGCACGTTAAAGAAACTCAAGTGGTCAAAATTGTCAAGATCAATGGTCAAGGCATGCCTCATAATCATCCTGGTTCTGGCACGTAAAAACCCAGCGATTATTATTATGAGCACATGAACATGGTTTGCTTCTTGACAGTGACCGGTTTTCCCAGGAATAACACATCTGATCAATTTGTCGTTTATCTTTGCTCTTTGTGCGCCGACGCAGCTTTTACCATTTCGAGCGAGCTATTGTTCGGGACGTGCTCGCCGCCGAAAATGACTGCGTGCTTTTTACACTGATGTGCGGTTTTGCGCAGTAATCCTTTAAAGCTTCGCTTACACCGATTCAGTGAGCGGCATGTGGTCTCTCTGACTTATTTTAGCACATGTTCTTCGCGTGCTAGAGACCTAATATGGCGGGCAGGTTGATGTAAATGGAACCTATGTAGAGTGTGTCCCAGTTAATCCGGGCCAAGCTCACTGAAAAGAGAGAGAGAGAGCAAGATAGGACGATTACACAAAGCGTGTCTTGGGCAAACTGGGGAATTAGTCGGTTACCATTCTGTATGTAATTCGAGAAAATTGCATTCCCAATTACTTGCGCAGTTACCTAAGATTTCATGTCAGGTTGTGCATCACATTCAAAACCATCATGCCCAATTGTTTCGAGTCTTAAGTTTTCGACTTTCCAAGGCCATAGCGCAGAGCGCGAACAAGGGTGCGATGTCAGCGCGCGACAGCAACGCTCTCGACTAGGGTAAAAAAACTTATTCTTCTCGGTGCACTATATGGTGACGGTGACAAGACAGCGATTTAAATGTTAGTTGCTGCTACGAACAAGCATCCGGACGACGCTGTATAGCCAGCCGTGCGCCTGAAGGCGACGCGTGGCATCCGCGATCGCACTGCGGCCGCTCAATGGGCGTACGTGGAGGTCACGCACAAAGTACTTTGAAGACCCTAGAGAGGGCGCTGCTCTTGCGAGAGCGCAAGTTGGCTGGGTGTTACGTATTTGTGGACCGAAAGTAATTGCACAGAGAAGAATAAAGAGTTCGTGGAATGCATAAGCGTTGATGTTAAGGGTTTCGGGAATGGCGCTGAATTTATCCTATCAGGTGACATGAATGCTCACATACATAATTTAGATGGCTATACCGACAACAACGGGAAGTCAATGCTACACCTTTGTGAGCAACATAACCTCGTTATGGTGAATACAGGGCCTAAGTGTGAATGGTAGATCACGTGCGAAGTGCGAAACCGGCAATCAACCATTGATTACTGTCTCATGACAGAAAGAATTAATAAGTTGAGAGAAATGGTCATTGATGAGGAAGGGTATAGCAGCATAGGGAGTGACCTTAAACGCATCATTTTGAAAATGGGATATGTAGTTGGGATAGAGAGCAAGGAGTGCAATATGGCCAGTACAAATTTGAACGCTGAACAAATAACAAATATAGTCGCTAGAGTCGAGGAAGAAGTTGGCAAATGGCCAAGTAAAGAATGGGAATATGGTGAGCTTCTAAGTGTAATAACGACAGAAATGCGGAAAGAGAAACAACATGTTCGCTGAAAAGGAAAAAGACACCGCAAAGCAGGTGGAACAAGGAGATACGAGAAGCGATCGCCGAACGACAGAAAGCATCCCGAGAGCAGAGGCAGGCAAAGAAGGCGCAGTTGCCGCAGGATGAAGTAACCAGTAAATGGGAAATATACCGGGAGAAAAAGTCTATGGTTCAAATACTGGTGCAAGCAAAATTAAAAGGTGAAAGTGAACGTTGGTTGTCAGAAATAGGTGAGAAAAAGAAGGCCGCACCTAGAATATTTTGAAACCACATAAAACTATTAGACAGGAAGTCAACAACAATACAACAACATATCCTAGACGAAGATGAAAACAGACTGGAAGGAGAAGCGGCAATAAGTTACATCCGAAAAACAACAGCCGAATCTTTCCAGGGCAATGATGAGGTTGTATTTGAAGAAAAAACGAACATAACAGAGACCCAGGTGGAAAAGGAGCTGGTGCTGACAAATTTCAATTGGAAGAAAGTCGAAGAGAAAATTCCTAAGTGCACAGCCACAGGGCTAGACGAGGTTCCCGTTAGGCTGATTAATGAACTAGGACCAAAAAGTAAGGAAGCTCTGGTGAAAGCAGCGGACAACACATTAAAGGATAGACGATTACCAGAGAGTTGGCGACAAAGTAGAATGAATTTAATTTATAAATGTAAGGGGGAGAAAGATAGATAGATAGATAGATAGATAGATAGAGAGAGAGAGAGAGAGAGAGAGAGAGAGGGCTCATTATTAGAAAAACAGAATTTTGCCGGCGCGTATATAACCGCTGGCATGCTACTCTGTATAGGGATGGGGAATGGGATTAAAAGATTCCAGAAGAGAGTGGGAGAAAAAGAGGATAAAAAATATGAAATGTCCGAGTGGACCTGATACTAATATTTGCAGGTGACATGGCGGGTAAATTTAGGCTTTTGTGTAGGAAGTGTGCAATTTTTAAAGCTTTCCTATTAGACCAATGTCTGTCAGGTATTTGAACAATAAATCCAAAACCCGTCGCTGTTTTGAAGGGCCGGGCATTGGACCTAAGATACTCGGTAACGTTAACGGTTCGAGGCAAATCATGTCCATTTGGTGCTCAAAAAATTGTCTCTCGTCGCGGTACGCGGGGCATTCTAGTAATATGTGCTCAATTGTCTCTAAGTTGCGACAGTTATCATAGTACGGTTTAGTGGTAAGTCCTATGCGGTACAGATAATTGTTCGTGTATGCCACGTTCAGTCGAAGACGATGGTACAATGTCTCCAAGTGTCGAGGTAGTGGCCGTGGAATTTTCGGTCTCATTTCTGGGTCAATGTAACGCAAGAAGTTATCTTGGTGAAGCGGCAGATTCAAGATGCGGTCTTTTTCTTGATAGGCATATTTTTTGCCATGATTGAAGCGTCGGCTTTTGTAAAAAATGTTCTTTTGAACTTGCGGTACTGGAGTTCATTTCTGGCAGCTTCGTCCGCTCTTTCATTTCCCAAAATGCCGGCATGGCCAGGTATTCACTGGAACTTCATGCAATGCCCAGCAATCTTAGCCCTGTGGTGAAGATAAGCATTGTCAAATGCTGCTGGTTGATTATTGCAAAGCTTGTGCCTTTCCACAGACTTTGTAGGGCTACTTTTGAGTCTGTGAAAATCGCCCATGTCTTTGGCGGCTGTTGTCGCAGTACATAAACAAGGGCCTCCTTAATGCCATATAGCTCCGCTGAAGTAGATGGTGTCGCTCGCTCAAGACGAAACGAGAATCGTTGCCCTGTAGAGGGAACAAGAAGTCCGCATGATGAACGATGTGGAGTTGTAGAGCCATCTGTGAAAATGTGCGTTGCGGCTGCGTATTCTTTATGCATATATTCCAAAGCTATCTGATAAGTCACTGCTTGAGGCGTTTTCTTTTTCGCACTGATTCCAGCTATATATAAGAACACAAAATATATAAATATATAATATATATTATATATACACTATATATATATATATATATATATATATATGTATGTATAAGTACACAAAAGTTATACAAAATTTTGTATAACATTTGTGTACTTCAGTTGTTTTTTCCGTAACGCGCAAAGCTCACATTTTTTCATGTATCGGTTCCCCCTATGTAATACCCCTTCGGGGGCCTTTAGGGGTATTATGAAATAAAAAAAAAATAACATATGGCACGATTTCCAGTGGGGACAGTGCCCATGGTGAAATGTTTCGCGGCATAATTTGTGACGCCTGAGCAGGAATCGAAATAGATATGCTTCCGACGGCCTGCCCAAAGCTAGATGTAGCACGGGTTCTGCAAATATCCTTTAAAAAGTGAGTCTTCGTATGAATGACGTGGCGGAGGTGTATCCGAAGTGTCTCCTGCGAAGATAGCACTTCCAGAGGCAGGCATCCAGCGTCTGCTACAGTTCCTGTGCGGGACGACCCCTTCGGAAGGCGAAGACATACGCGAAGGCAGTTGTTTAATGCTGCCTCGAGTTTTCTCTTGCTTGTGGGAGACATTTTGTGCAGGATCGGGAGGTAATAGCGTAGTGTTCCGTCGACGTAGGCCTTAAGGAGGAGCACCATTGATCGACAGTTGCTGGCCCACTTTGATCCGGCTAAACATCGGAATACGTGCGACACCCAGGAAATCTCTCAGTTTTTTCACTTGGGGCGACCATGTGAGGTTCCTATCGATCATCACTCCAAGAAACCTTTGCGTCTTGACGTATGGAAGGGCACGATCACCCAAAACTAGTGGGTATTTTTCCATACACCTCCGCGTGAAAGCCATGGCAACGCTTTTGTCGGGGGACAATTTCAGACCCCTTGGATTTAGGTAGGCCGATATATTTGCTAGCGCTCTCTGGACACGTTGTTGGGCAGTACTGCGGGAACGCGCCGCACTCCAAATGCAGATGTCGTCCGCATACAGTGTGATTTTGACGCCAGGGGGCAGGTTTCTTCTCAGATGGATGAGGAATAAAATAATACCGGGCTTAACACAGCTCCTTGTGGCACTCCCTTCTCGACGGCATAAAGCGCTGTGGGGCCATCCGGGGTACACATGAAAAGTTGGCGTCCTTGAAGATAGTCTTCAATGCATGCGTAAAGCCGCTCTCCAAGACCAAGGGTTTCCAAAGCGTCAAGTATTGCTTTATAATAGACCGAATCATATGCTGCCTTAATGTCTAAATATAATGCAGTGGCTATGTTTCCAGAGACCAATTCCTCTTCAATTGATGAGACCAAGGCAATGACATTATCAATTGCGGACCTATTTTGCCGGAAGCCATTCATTTCTTCCGGGTAAACTTTTGCAGTTTCCAGGAACCAATTTAGTCGTTTGTAGATCATTTTTTCGAATAGCTTCCCTACGCAGTTAAGCAGAGATATGGGTCTGAAGGAGGCGTACTTTGTTGGCTGCTTCGCTGGCTTCAATATAGGAATGACTTTTGCAAGCTTCCATTCCGTGGCAACCTCCCCAGTTATCCATGAGGCGTTGTAGTACTCCAGAAAGCGTAGGCGAGATGTATGGCATAGATTTGCGAGCGCTTCATAACTCACGCCGTCATGGCCAGATGATGATCGCTTGTTTACGTCGCCGATTGCTGCCGTGAGCTCTTCGATGGTGAATGGAAATTCTAAGTCAGGAAGGGTACCTCGAGGTGGACTAGGCTAATGACTTGCAATTTGCCGCAAAGGTTGTGCCCCGCTGGAAAGGAGCCTGCAGTACTGCTCTGCCACCTCTTTCAGGGATGCGCGCTCATGTAATGAGAGGGCGATAGAAGGATAAAGCTGCTGCGGCTCTTTGCGAATGCCTCTGACGACTCGCCAGATTTCGCTCAGCGGTTGTAGTATGTCCAGTGTCCCACAAAAGTCCCTCCGCCTTTTTCGGTCAAGTTTGGTGAGGTAACGTCGTATATGTCTTTGTGCCCGTCGACAAGTTCTGAGGTCTTCGATATTCTTAGTACGTAGAGCCTTCCTTTCGGCACGCCTTCGAATGGCACATAACCTTTCATATTCCTCGTCGTTAGTTGGTATATTACAATGCTTAGTGGCAGAGCGGGTACATTGTTTGAGGCAATGAGCTATTGTCGGTATTATTTCTGTATTCGTAGTCGAGGCTGTGATTCCTTTGTCTACGGCTGCTGTGTAAGCTTCCCAGTCTACCGACTTCCGTTTCAATTTTCTGGGCGACGTCCGAAAATGAAGGGCAGAGATTAGGATTGGGTAGTGATCACTACCTCGAGTCTCGAAATCTGTACACCATCCGAACATAGGGGCCACTTGACTTGATACGAATGTGACGTCAATGCAGCTAACAGTCTTCGGATTTTTCAGGTATGTTATGCTGTCATCGTTCAAGGGCTCTATATTGTATTTTGCAAGAAGCTTCGCCAGCTTGGCACCCCGACCACATGTATGTGAACTGCCCCAGAAATCGTTATGTGCGTTGAAATCGCCACAAATAATATGTGGAGACTGAGTGTTTGTCAACAAGTTTTCCAATCTTGTCACGTCGAAAGGTGATCCTGGTTCCAAGTAGACGCCGATCAGGGTAAGCACTTTGGATGCGATCACTGTGGTTGCGCAAATGTATGCGTTCTTGTCATGTGGTGCTACGTCAATCGCAGAGGCAGGTATGTCGTTGCGAAATCCACCGAGCAGTCGGCTAATTCCATTTTGTCTCCTTGAATGATAAAAATATTAACCCTTTATCCTGAACTGCTCGTCGACGCGAGACTCGGAAATGACCACAAAAGGGAATCGGAACATTCGTGCAAGATGCTTAAAGTCTGCTAACTTCAAGCGCAAGCCACGAGCGTTCCACTGGATTATAGTACATGTGTGGAAGTGTTTGTTGGTGGACACCGCTTGTGAGACGATTGTTGGCGAAGCCATCGTTGCTACTGCGAAGAATCACGGCTTTGCGCCGTGAAAGAAGACGACACCAGCGGTTCCAAAGCCAGGATGGCCTCTACCTCAGGGATGCTCTAAAACGATGGGCTGGCACGGAGAATAGCTTTGATTGCGGCGAACGTCATGGGAATCAGCATACTTGATATCTCATTTGCAGTGCTACCATCTAACAACTTTTCTCGGTTCTTCCTGTTCTTCTGCTGCGACCTTGAGGACACTTGTTGCTGTCGTGGTCTTGAGGTTATATCACTTGAGAGCTTTGATGGACTCTTTGCAGTTGAAGGCCGTTGCTGGTTTTCTTTCACGACTGACGCGTAGGACTTTTTCAAAGCCGTGTCGCTGCGCTGCACCGCGTCGTGTTGCCTTTGGTTTGTAGATGTATACATCACATCCGGATTCGGTGGTGGTTCTCGTCGTTTCCGCACTTTTCCTTGGATTTGCTCCATCGTCCGTGCAAGAGGGGCTGATTTCTTTTTAGGACACCCTCCGTATTACGCAGCATGCTCAGCTCCACAGTTTGCACACCGAGGCTGGGAACATGACGTACACTCCTTATGCGTATGTGGACCAGCGCATATCTTGCAGCGGATGGCCAGCCGACATACCCACTAAAGTCTTGATGGCTCGCTGGTCTTCTTATGTAGGCCGAGGGGGGTGGTAGCGTCCAGTCAGTGATCCTGAGAGTGACGTGGTCCGACGACACCAGCGCGCACGCTCCGAAGTGTAACTTCATTGCGCAGGCTCCGGGGGATGGCTTTGGAGTGACTATGTGCGACAATCTGTCAGGTGCTTGGGCTGGTACTGTAATTGCCAGTAGTAGGATGTCCGTAAAAAACGAAAGGGGGTTTGTCGTGATGTTGACAGATTGCCAGCCTACATACCCACTAAAGTCTTGATAGCTCGCTGGTCTTCTTATGTAGGCTGAGGGGGGCGGTGGCGTTCCGTCAGTGATCCTGACAGTGACGTGGTCCGACGACACCAGCGCGCACGCTCCGAAGTGTAACTTCATTGCGCAGACTCCGTCGGATGGCTTTGGTGTGACTATGTGAGACAATCTGTCAGGTGCTTCGGCTGGTACTGCCGTTCCCAGTAGTAGGATCTGCGTGAAAAACGCAAAGGGGTTTGTTATGATATTGACAGGTGACCAGCCGACATAGCCATTAAAGTGTTGATGGCACGCTGGTCACCTCATATTGGCCGAGGGGGGCGGTGGCGTCCCGTCGGTGATCCTGGAAATGACGTGGTGCGACGACAGCAGCATGCACGCGCCGAAGTGCAACTTCATTGCGCAGGCTCCGGCGGATGGCTTTATTGTAACATTGTGCGACAATCCGTCAGGTGCTTCGGCTGGTACTGCCGTTCCCAGTAGTACGATCTCCGTAGAAAACGCAAGGGGGTTTGTCGTGATGTTCACAGATGGCCAGCCGACATACCCACTAAAGCCTTGATGGCTCGCTGGTCTTTTTATGTAGGCCGAGGGGGCGGTGGCGTTCCGTCAGTGATCCTGACAGTCACGTGGTCCGACGACATCAGTGCGCGCACTCCGAAGTGCAACGTCAATGCGCAGGCTCCGGGGGATGGCTTTAGTGTGACATTGTGCGACAATTTGTCAGGTGCTTCGGCTGGTACTGTAATTCCCAGTAGTAGGATCTCCGTAAAAAAACGCAAGGGGGTTTTTCATGATGTTGACAGACGGCCAGCCGACATACCCACTAAAGTCTTGATGGCTTGCTGGTCTTGTTATGTAGGCCGAGGGGGGCGTTGGCGTCCAGTCAGTAATCCTGACAGTGACGTGGTCCAACGACACCAGCGCGCACGCTCCGAAGTTTAACTTCATTGCGCATGCTCCGGTGGATGGCTTTGGTGTGACTACGTGCGACAATCTATCAGGTGCTTTGGCTGGTACTTTAATTCCCAGTAGTAGGATCTCCGTAAAAAACGCAAGGGGGTTTTTCATGATGTTGACAGATTGCCAGCCGACATACCCACTAAAGTCTTGATGGCTTGCTGGTCTTCTTCTGTAGGCCGAGGGGGGCGGTGGCATCCCGTCAGTGATCCTGGCAGTGAGGAGGTCCGACGACATCAGCGCACGCGCTCTGAAGTGTAACTTCATCGCGCAGGCTCCGGGTGTTGACTTTGGTGCGACTATGTGCGACAATCTGTCAGGTGCTCCGGCTGGTACTGCCGTTCCCAGTAGTAGGATCTGCTTGAAAAATGCAAGGGGGTTTGCCATGATATTGACAGGTGACCAGCCGATATAGGCCCTAAAATGTTGATGGCTCGCTGGTTACCTTATGTTGGCCGAGGGGGGCGATGGCGTCCCGTCGGTGATCCTGGAAGTGACGTGGTGCGACGACACCAGCATGCACGCGCCCAAGTGCGACTTCATTGCTCAGGCTCCGGGGGTGGCTTTGGTGTGACCACGTGCGACAATCTGTCAGGTGGTTCAGCTGGTACTGCCGAGCCCAGTAGTAGGATCTGCGTGAAGAACGCAAGGGGGTTTTTATGATGTTGATAGATTCCCAGTCGACATACCCACTAAACTCTTCATGAGTCGCTGTTTTTATGTAGACCGAGGGGGGCGGTGGCATCCCGTCAGTGATCCTGGCAGTGACGTGGTCCGATGACACCAGCGCGCACGCTCCGAAGTGAAACTTTATTGTGCAGGCTCCGGAAGTGGCTTTGGTGTGACTACGTCCGACAATCTGTGAGGTGGTTCGGCTGGTACTGCCGAGCCCAGTAATAGGATCTGCGTGAAAAACGCAAGGGGATTTGTCATGATGTTGACAGATGGCCAGCCGACATACCCACTAAAGTCTTTATGGCTTGCTGGTCTTTTATGTAGGCCGAGGGGGGCGGTGGCACACCGTCAGTGATCCTGGCAGTGACGTGGTCCGACGACACCAGCGCGCACTCTCCGAAGTGTATCTTCATTGCGCATGCTCTGGGGGTTGGGTTTGGTGAGACAATGTGCGACAATCGGTCAGGTGCTTCGGCTGGTACTGCCGTTCCCCGCAGTAGGATCAGCGTAAGAAACGCAACGGCGTTTGTCATGATGTTGACAGATGGCCAGCCAACATACCCACTAAAGCCTTGATGGATTGTTGGTCTTGTTTTGTAGCCCGAGGGGGGCGGTGGCGTCCCGTCAGTGATCCTGACAGTGGCGTGGTCCGACGACACCAGCGCGCACGCTCCGAAGTGTAAGTTCATTGCGCAGGCTCCGGGGGTTGGGTTTGGTGAGACAATGTGCGACAATCTGTCAGGTGCTTCGGCTGGTACTGTAATTCCCAGTAGTAGGATCTCCGTAAAAAGCGCAAGGAGTTTTTCATGATGTTGACAGATGGCCAGCCGACATACACACTAAAGTCTTGATGGCTTGCTGGTCTTCTTATTTAGGCCGCGGGGGGCGGTGGCGTCCCGTCAGTGATCCTGACAGTGACGTGGTCCGACGACACCAGCGCGCACGCTGCGAAGTGTAACTTCATAGCGCAGGCTCTGGCAGATGGCTTTAGTGTGACTATGTGCGACAATCTGTCAGGTGCTTCGGCTGGTACTGCCGTTCCCAGTAGTAGGATGTGCGTAAAGAACGCAAGGGCGTTTGTCATGATGTTAACAGATGGCCAGCCCACATACCCACTAAAGCCTTGATGGCTCGCTGGTCTTCTTATGTAGGCCGAGGGGGGCGGTGGCGTTCCGTCAGTGATCCTGACGGTGACGTGGTCCGACGACACCAGCGCGCGTGCTCCGAAGTGCAACGTCATTACGCAGGCTCCGGCGGAAGGCTTTAGTGTGACATTGTGCGACAATTTGTCAGGTGCTTCGGCTGGTAGTACTGTAATTCCCAGTAGTAGGATCTGCGTAAAAAACGCAAGGGGGTTTGTCATGATGTTCACAGATGACCTACCCGACGTGCCCACTAAAGTCTTGATGGCTCGCTGGTCTTCTTATGTAGGCCGAGGGAGGCGGTGGCGTCCCGTCGGTGATACTGGAAGTGACGTGGGGCGACGACATCAGCGCGCGCGCTCCGAGGTGCAACTTCATTGCGCAGGCTCCGGCGGATGGCTTTAGTGTGACATTGTGCGACAATCTGTCAGGTGCTTCGGCTGGTGCTGTAATTCCCAGTAGTAGGATCTCCGTAAAAACACGCAAGGGGTTTTTTATTATGTTGACAGATGGCCAGCCGACATACCCGCTAAAGTCTTGATCGCTTGCTGGTCTTCTTATTTAGGCCGCGGGGGGCGGTGGCGTCCCGTCAGTGATCCTGACAGTGACGTGGTCCGACGACACCAGCGCGCACGCTGCGAAGTGTAACTTCATAGCGCAGGCTCTGGCAGATGGCTTTAGTGTGACTATGTGCGACAATCTGTCAGGTGCTTCGGCTGGTACTGCCGTTCCCAGTAGTAGGATGTGCGTAAAGAACGCAAGGGCGTTTGTCATGATGTTAACAGATGGCCAGCCCACATACCCACTAAAGCCTTGATGGCTCGCTGGTCTTCTTATGTAGGCCGAGGGGGGCGGTGGCGTTCCGTCAGTGATCCTGACGGTGACGTGGTCCGACGACACCAGCGCGCGTGCTCCGAAGTGCAACGTCATTAAGCAGGCTCCGGCGGAAGGCTTTAGTGTGACATTGTGCGACAATTTGTCAGGTGCTTCGGCTGGTAGTACTGTAATTCCCAGTAGTAGGATCTGCGTAAAAACGCAAGGGGGTTTGTCATGATGTTGACAGATGGCCAGACGATGTAAACACTAAAGTGTTGATGGCTCGCTGTTATTCTTATGTAGGCCGAGTGGGGCGGTGGCGTCCCGTCAGTGATCCTGACAGTGACGTGGTCCGAGAACACCAGCGCGCACGCTGCGAAGTGTAACTTCATTGCGCAGGCTCCGGCGGATGGCTTTCGTGTGACTATGTGCGACAATCTGTCAGGTGGTTCGGCTGGTGCTGTAATTCCCAGTAGTAGGATCTCCGTCAAAAACGAAAGGGGGTTTGTCACGATGTTGACAGATGGCCAGCCGACATACCCACTAAAGTCTTGATGGCTGGCGGGCTTTATGTAGGCCGAGGGTGGCGATGGCGTCCCGTCAAGGATCCTGACAGTGACGTGGTCCGACGACATCAGCGCGCGCTCTCCGAAGTCTAATTTCATTGCGCAGGCTCCGGGGGATGGCTTTGGTGCGTCTATGTGCGACAATTTGTCAGGTGCTTCGGCTGGGACTGTAATTCCCAGTAGTAGAATCTCCGTAAAAAAACGCAAGGGGGTTTTTCATGATGTTGACAGACGGCCAGCCGACATACCCACTAAAGTCTTGATGGCTTGCTGGTCTTGTTATGTAGGCCGAGGGGGGCGTTGGCGTCCAGTCAGTAATCCTGACAGTGACGTGGTCCAACGACACCAGCGCGCACGCTCCGAAGTTTAACTTCATTGCGCATGCTCCGGTGGATGGCTTTGGTGTGACTACGTGCGACAATCTATCAGGTGCTTTGGCTGGTACTTTAATTCCCAGTAGTAGGATCTCCGTAAAAAACGCAAGGGGGTTTTTCATGATGTTGACAGATTGCCAGCCGACATACCCACTAAAGTCTTGATGGCTTGCTGGTCTTCTTCTGTAGGCCGAGGGGGGCGGTGGCATCCCGTCAGTGATCCTGGCAGTGAGGAGGTCCGACGACATCAGCGCACGCGCTCTGAAGTGTAACTTCATCGCGCAGGCTCCGGGTGTTGACTTTGGTGCGACTATGTGCGACAATCTGTCAGGTGCTCCGGCTGGTACTGCCGTTCCCAGTAGTAGGATCTGCTTGAAAAATGCAAGGGGGTTTGCCATGATATTGACAGGTGACCAGCCGATATAGGCCCTAAAATGTTGATGGCTCGCTGGTTACCTTATGTTGGCCGAGGGGGGCGATGGCGTCCCGTCGGTGATCCTGGAAGTGACGTGGTGCGACGACACCAGCATGCACGCGCCCAAGTGCGACTTCATTGCTCAGGCTCCGGGGGTGGCTTTGGTGTGACCACGTGCGACAATCTGTCAGGTGGTTCAGCTGGTACTGCCGAGCCCAGTAGTAGGATCTGCGTGAAGAACGCAAGGGGGTTTTTATGATGTTGATAGATTCCCAGCCGACATACCCACTAAACTCTTCATGAGTCGCTGTTTTTATGTAGACCGAGGGGGGCGGTGGCATCCCGTCAGTGATCCTGGCAGTGACGTGGTCCGATGACACCAGCGCGCACGCTCCGAAGTGAAACTTTATTGTGCAGGCTCCGGAAGTGGCTTTGGTGTGACTACGTCCGACAATCTGTGAGGTGGTTCGGCTGGTACTGCCGAGCCCAGTAATAGGATCTGCGTGAAAAACGCAAGGGGATTTGTCATGATGTTGACAGATGGCCAGCCGACATACCCACTAAAGTCTTTATGGCTTGCTGGTCTTTTATGTAGGCCGAGGGGGGCGGTGGCACACCGTCAGTGATCCTGGCAGTGACGTGGTCCGACGACACCAGCGCGCACTCTCCGAAGTGTATCTTCATTGCGCATGCTCTGGGGGTTGGGTTTGGTGAGACAATGTGCGACAATCGGTCAGGTGCTTCGGCTGGTACTGCCGTTCCCCGCAGTAGGATCAGCGTAAGAAACGCAACGGCGTTTGTCATGATGTTGACAGATGGCCAGCCAACATACCCACTAAAGCCTTGATGGATTGTTGGTCTTGTTTTGTAGCCCGAGGGGGGCGGTGGCGTCCCGTCAGTGATCCTGACAGTGGCGTGGTCCGACGACACCAGCGCGCACGCTCCGAAGTGTAAGTTCATTGCGCAGGCTCCGGGGGTTGGGTTTGGTGAGACAATGTGCGACAATCTGTCAGGTGCTTCGGCTGGTACTGTAATTCCCAGTAGTAGGATCTCCGTAAAAAGCGCAAGGAGTTTTTCATGATGTTGACAGATGGCCAGCCGACATACACACTAAAGTCTTGATGGCTTGCTGGTCTTCTTATTTAGGCCGCGGGGGGCGGTGGCGTCCCGTCAGTGATCCTGACAGTGACGTGGTCCGACGACACCAGCGCGCACGCTGCGAAGTGTAACTTCATAGCGCAGGCTCTGGCAGATGGCTTTAGTGTGACTATGTGCGACAATCTGTCAGGTGCTTCGGCTGGTACTGCCGTTCCCAGTAGTAGGATGTGCGTAAAGAACGCAAGGGCGTTTGTCATGATGTTAACAGATGGCCAGCCCACATACCCACTAAAGCCTTGATGGCTCGCTGGTCTTCTTATGTAGGCCGAGGGGGGCGGTGGCGTTCCGTCAGTGATCCTGACGGTGACGTGGTCCGACGACACCAGCGCGCGTGCTCCGAAGTGCAACGTCATTACGCAGGCTCCGGCGGAAGGCTTTAGTGTGACATTGTGCGACAATTTGTCAGGTGCTTCGGCTGGTAGTACTGTAATTCCCAGTAGTAGGATCTGCGTAAAAAACGCAAGGGGGTTTGTCATGATGTTCACAGATGACCTACCCGACGTGCCCACTAAAGTCTTGATGGCTCGCTGGTCTTCTTATGTAGGCCGAGGGAGGCGGTGGCGTCCCGTCGGTGATACTGGAAGTGACGTGGGGCGACGACATCAGCGCGCGCGCTCCGAGGTGCAACTTCATTGCGCAGGCTCCGGCGGATGGCTTTAGTGTGACATTGTGCGACAATCTGTCAGGTGCTTCGGCTGGTGCTGTAATTCCCAGTAGTAGGATCTCCGTAAAAACACGCAAGGGGTTTTTTATTATGTTGACAGATGGCCAGCCGACATACCCGCTAAAGTCTTGATCGCTTGCTGGTCTTCTTATTTAGGCCGCGGGGGGCGGTGGCGTCCCGTCAGTGATCCTGACAGTGACGTGGTCCGACGACACCAGCGCGCACGCTGCGAAGTGTAACTTCATAGCGCAGGCTCTGGCAGATGGCTTTAGTGTGACTATGTGCGACAATCTGTCAGGTGCTTCGGCTGGTACTTCCGTTCCCAGTAGTAGGATGTGCGTAAAGAACGCAAGGGCGTTTGTCATGATGTTAACAGATGGCCAGCCCACATACCCACTAAAGCCTTGATGGCTCGCTGGTCTTCTTATGTAGGCCGAGGGGGGCGGTGGCGTTCCGTCAGTGATCCTGACGGTGACGTGGTCCGACGACACCAGCGCGCGTGCTCCGAAGTGCAACGTCATTAAGCAGGCTCCGGCGGAAGGCTTTAGTGTGACATTGTGCGACAATTTGTCAGGTGCTTCGGCTGGTAGTACTGTAATTCCCAGTAGTAGGATCTGCGTAAAAACGCAAGGGGGTTTGTCATGATGTTGACAGATGGCCAGACGATGTAAACACTAAAGTGTTGATGGCTCGCTGTTATTCTTATGTAGGCCGAGTGGGGCGGTGGCGTCCCGTCAGTGATCCTGACAGTGACGTGGTCCGAGAACACCAGCGCGCACGCTGCGAAGTGTAACTTCATTGCGCAGGCTCCGGCGGATGGCTTTCGTGTGACTATGTGCGACAATCTGTCAGGTGGTTCGGCTGGTGCTGTAATTCCCAGTAGTAGGATCTCCGTCAAAAACGAAAGGGGGTTTGTCACGATGTTGACAGATGGCCAGCCGACATACCCACTAAAGTCTTGATGGCTGGCGGGCCTTATGTAGGCCGAGGGTGGCGATGGCGTCCCGTCAAGGATCCTGACAGTGACGTGGTCCGACGACATCAGCGCGCGCTCTCCGAAGTCTAATTTCATTGCGCAGGCTCCGGGGGATGGCTTTGGTGCGTCTATGTGCGACAATTTGTCAGGTGCTTCGGCTGGGACTGTTTTTCCCAGTAGTAGAATCTCCGTAAAAAAACGCAAGGGGGTTTTTCATTATGTTGGTAGATGGCCAGCCCACATACCCACTAAAGCCTTGATGGCTCGCTGGTCTTGTTACGTAGGCCGAGGGGGGCGGTGGCGTTCCGTCAGTGATCCTGACAGTGACGTGGTCCGACGACACGAGCGAGCGCGCTCCGAAGTGCAACGTCATTGAGCAGGCTCCGGCGGATGGCTTTAGTGTGACATTGTGCGACCATTTGTCAGGTGCTTCGGCTAGTAGTACTGTAATTGCCAGTAGTAGGATCTGCGTAAAAACGCAAGGGGGTTTGTCATGATGTTGACAGATGGCCAGCCGATGTAAACACTAAAGTCTTGATGGCTCGCTGTTAATATTATGTAGGCCGAGTGGGGCGGTGGCGTCCCGTCAGTGATCCTGATGGTGACGTGGTCCGAAAACACCAGCGCGCACGCTGGGAAGTGTAACATCATTGCGCAGGCTCCGGCGGATGGCTTTCGTGTGACTATGTGCGACAATCTGTCAGGTGGTTCGGCTGGTACTGTAGTTCCCAGTAGTAGGATCTGCGTGAAAAACGCAAGGGGGTTTGTCGTGATGTTGTCAGATGGCCAGCAGACATACCCGCTAAAGTCTTGATGGCTCGCTGGTTTTCTTATGTAGGCCTAGGGGGGCGGTTGCGACTCGTCAGCGATCCTGTCAGGGACGTGGTCTGACGACACCAGCGCGCACGCTCCGAAGTGTAACTTCATTGCGCATACTCTGGGGGATGGCTTTTGTATGACTATGTGCGACAATATTTCAGGTGCATCGGCTGGTACTGCCGTTCGCAGTAGTAGGGTCTGCGTGAAAACGCAAGGGGGTTTGTCATGATATTGAGAGGTGACCAGCCGACATGGCCACTCAAGTGTTGATGGCCTGCTGGTCACCCTATGTGGGCCGAGGGGGGCGGTGGCGTCCCGTCGGTGATCCTGGAAGTGACGTGGTGCGACGACACCAGCATGCACGCGCCGAAGTGCAACTTCAGTGCGCAGGCTCCGGCAGATGGCTTTAGTGTGACTATGTGCGACAATCTGTCAGGTGCTTCGGGTGGTACTGCCGTTCCCAGTAGTAGGATTTGCGTAAAAAAGCAAGGGGGTTTGTCATGATGTTCACAGATGGCCAACCCGACGTGCCCACTAAAGTCTTGATGGCTCGCTGGTCTTCTTATGTAGGCCGAGGGAGGCGGTGGCATCCCGTCAGTGATCCTGGCAGTGACGTCGTCCGACGACACCAGCGCGCGCGCTCCGAAGTGTAACTTCATTGCCAGGCTCCGGGGGCTGGCTTTGTTGTGACTATGTGCGACAATCTGTCAGGTGCTTCGGCTGGTGCTGTAATTCCCAGTAGTAGGATCTCCGTAAAAAAACACAAGGGGGCTTTTATTATGTTGACAGATGGCCAGCCGACATACCCACTAAAGCCTTGATGGCTCGCTGGTCTTTTTATGAAGGCCGAGGGGGGCGGTGGCGTTCCGTCAGTGATCCTGACGGTGACTTGGTCCGACGACACCAGCGCGCGTGCTCCGAAGTGCAACGTCATTACGCAGGCTCCGGCGGAAGGCTTTAGTGTGACATTGTGCGACAATTTGTTAGGTGCTTCGGCTAGTAGTACTGTAATTCCCAGTAGTAGGATCTGCGTAAAAACGCAAGGGGGTTTGTCATGATGTTGACAGATGGCCAGCCGATGTAAACACTAAAGTGTTGATGGCTCGCTGTTATTCTTATGTAGGCCGGGTGGGGCGGTGGCGTCGCGTCAGTGATCCTGACGTGACCTGGTCCGAAAACACCAGCGTGCGCGCTCCGAAGTGTAACTGCATTGCGCAGGCTCCGGTGGTGGTTTTGGTGCGACTATGTGCGACAATATGTCAGGTGCTTCGGCTGGCACTGCCGTTCGCAGTAGTAGGATCTGCGTGAAAAACGCAAGGGGGTTTGTCATGATATTGACACGTGTGCTTATCTTTATCGGCCTACCACGTTTCGCCGCTTAACAACTGTAATCGCACAGCGAGGGACGCGCCTGCATGTATCCGATGTTTCTGGAAAGTTATCGATGCTTCTACCCGGCTGTCTGTTGTCGCCGAACCTTGTGTTATCTGATTTCATCGCGTGACTCGAATGTTGTAGAACTTTGTGGAAGGCATGCGGGTCCCAGCGATTAGTGTGGAACATTCGATGACTGCTGTATAAAAGCCGACGCGCTTGACCCGCTGATCAGATTTTCGACGATCGCCGAGCGTGTTCGCCGCTATCGTTGTGCTATAAGTGTAGCCTGTTTTGTGGGCACAGGTTCGCCCAATAAAAGTTTGTTTTGTCGTTCACAGTATTGCTGCTGTGTTAATCAACGTCACCACCACGTGACAATATTGACAGGTGACCAGCCGACATAGCCACTAAAGTCTTGATGGCTCGCTGGTGTTTTTATGTAGGCCGAGGGGGACAGCGACGTCCCGTCACTTATGCTGACCGTGACGTGGTCCGACGACACCAGCGCGCGCGCTCGGAAGTTTAACTTCATTGCCAGGCTCCGGGGGCTGGCTTTTTTGTGACTATGTGCGACAATCTGTCAGGTGCTTCGGCTGGTACTGTAATTCCCAGTAGTAGGATCTCCGTAAAAAACGCAAGGATGCTTTTCATGATGTTGAGAGATGGCCAGCCGACATAGCCACTAAAGTGTTGATGGCTCGCTGGTCACATTATGTTGGCCGAGGGAGACGGTGGCGTCCCGTCAGTGATCCTGACAGTGACGTGGTCCGACGACACCAGCGCACCCTCCGAAGTGTATGTTTATTGCGCAGGCTCCGGCGGATGGCTTTAGTTTGACTAAGTGCAACAATCTGTCAGGTGCTTCGGCTGGTACTGTAATTCCCAGTAGTAAGATCTCCGTAAAAAAACGCAAGGGGGTTTTTCTTTATGTTGACAGATGGCCAGCCGACATACCTACTATAGTCTTGATGGCTTGCTGGTCTTCTTATGTAGGCCGAGGGGGGTGGTGGCGTCCCGTCAGTTATCCTGACAGTAACGTGGTCCGACGACACCAGCGCGCACGCTCCGAAGTGTATGTTTATTGCGCAGGCTCCGGCGGATGGCGTTAGTTTGACTAATTTCAACAATCTGTCAGGTGCTTCGGCTGGTACTGCCGTTCCCAGTAGTAGGATGTGCGTGAAAAAGGCAACGGGGTTTGTCATGATATTGACAGGTGACCAGCCGACATACCCACTAAAGTGTAGATGGCTCGATGGTCACCTTATGTCGGCCGAGGAGGGCGGTGGCGTGCCCACGGTGATGCTGGAAGTGACGTGGTTGGACGACACCTGCATGCACGCGCCGAAGTGCAACTTCATTGCTCAGGCTCCGGGTGTGGCTTCGGTGTGACTACGTGCGACATTCTGTCAGGTGGTTCGGCTGGTACTGCCGAGCCCAGTAGTAGGATCTGCGTGAAAAACGCAAGGGGGTTTGTCATGATGTTGACAGATGGCCAGCCGACATACCCCCTAAAGTCTTGATGACTCGCTGGTCTTCTTATGTAGGCCGAGAGGGGCGGTGGCGACCCGTCAGTGATCCTGACAGTGACGTTGTCCGACAACACCAGCGCGCACGCTCCGAAGTGTAACTTCATTGCTCAGGCTCCGGGGGAGGCTTCGGTGTGACTACGTGCGACAATCTGTCAGGTGTTTCGGCTGGTACTGTAATTCCCAGAAGCAGGATCTCCGTCAAACACGAAAGGGGGTTTGTCATGATGTTGACAGGTGGCCAGCCGACATAGCCACTAAAATCTTGATGGCTTACGGGTCTTATGTAGGCCGTGGGGGGCGGTGGCATCCCGTCAAGTATCCTGACAGTGACGTGGTCCGACGACACCGGCGCGCACGCTCCGAAGTGTAAGTTCACTGCGCTGGCTCCGGGGGTTGGGTTTGGTGTGACTATGTGCGACAATCTGTCAGGTGGTTCGGCTGGTACTGCCGTTCCCATTAGCAGGATCTCCGTAAAAAAACGCAAGGGGGTTTTTCATTATGTTGACAGATGGCCAGCCAACATACCGACTAAAGTCTTGATGGCTTGCTGGTCTTCATATGTAGGCCTAGGGGGGCGGTGGCGTCCCGTCCCGTCAGTGATTCTGGCAGTGACGTGGTCCGACGACAGCAGCGCGCACGCTTCGGAGTGAAACTTTATTGTGCAGGCTCCGGAAGTGGCTTTGGTGTGATATTGTGCGGCAATATGTCAGGTTCTTCGGCAGGTACTGCCGTTCCCAGTAGTAGGATCTGCGTGAAAAACGCAAGGGGGTTTGTCATGATGTTGACAGATGGCCAGCCGACATACCCACTAAAGCCTTGATGGCTCGCTGGTCTTATGTAGGCCGAGTGTGGAGGTGGCGACCCGTCAGTGATCCTGACAGTGACGTTGTCCGACAACACCAGCGCGCGCGCTCCGAAGTGTAACTTCATTGCTCAGGCTCCGGGGGTGGCTTCGGTGTGACTACGTGCGACAATCTGTCAGGTGTTTCGGCTGGTACTGCCGAGCCCAGTAGTAGGATCTGCGTGAAAAACGCTAGGGGGTTTGTCATGATGTGGAAATGTGGCCAGCCGACATATCCACTAAAGTCTTGATGGCTCGCTGGTCTTCTTATGTAGGGCGACTGAGGCGGTGGCGTCCCGTCAGTGATCCTGACAGTGACGTGGTCCGACGACACCAGCGCGCACGCTCCGAAGTGTATGTTTATTGCGCAGGCTCCGGCGGATGGCGTTAGTTTGACTAATTGCAACAATCTGTCAGGTGCTTCGGCTGGTACTGTGATTCACAGTAGTAGGATCTCCGTCAAAGCGAAAGGGGGTTTGTCATGATGTTGACAGATGGCCAGCCGACATACCCACAAAAGTCTTGATGGCTCGCTGGGCTTCTTAAGAGGAAGCTTTAGCTCGGGCCCAACTCCGACGCGACCTATTCAAATACATGTAAAAACGCAGAAACGTTTTTCTGAGATAACTCCTGGACCGATTTTAATGAAATTTGTTGCATTTGAGAGAGAAAGTTAAATTCTAGTGACTGTTGGAAGCGGAGTTTTGATTTAGTGCTTGAATTTTGTTAAAAGGATTTTCAAAAATTGAGACGTTTGAAAAAAATAGAAGCACGAAGTTTACAAGCTAATAGCTCTGCATCAAGAACAGATATCGCGATTCTGTAAATGGCATCCATTAGACCATTCAAAGCGGACAAATTTGATATGTCAGTTTACATCTTACGTGAATTTGTTACGTTGTTTACGAAGGTTCTGCAAAAGTTGTGATTACACATTACTCCATTTTTTGAGGTTCATGTGTAACATATTAATTTTGTCCGCTTTAGATGTGCTATCAGGTACAATTCACAGAATTGCGATATTATTTTTTCTTGCTGAGTTACGGAGTTGTAAACTTAATAGTTTCGTTTTCTGAAAATTTGCGATTTTTGCCAAATTTTTATAAAAATCTGACGACCTAAATCGAAAATTCGAAACTTACAGTCACTAGATTTTAAGCTTTTCTTTTAAATGCAGCAAACCCCGTCAAATTTGGTGCAGTGGTTGCCGAGAAAAACGAATTCTCCTTTTACATGTATTTAGATAGGAGCACCCGAGCTAAAGCTTCCTCTTAAGTAGGCCGAGGGGGGCGGTGGCGTCGCGTTAGTGATCCTGACAGTGAAGTGGTGCGACGACACCAGCGCGCACGCTCCGAAGTGAAACTTCATTGCGCAGGCTCCTGCGGATGGCTTTAGTGTGACTATGAGCGACAATCTATCAGGTGCTTCGGCTGGTACTTCCGTTCCCAGTAGTAGGATCTGCGTAAAATACGCAAGGGGCTTTGTCATGATGTTGACAGATGGCCAGTAGACATACCCACTAAAGACTTGATGGCTCGCTCTTTTTCTTATGTAGGCCGAGAGGGGCGGTGGCGTCCCGTCAGTGATCCTGGCAGTGACGTGGTCCGACGACACCAGCGCGCACGCTCCGAAGTGAAACTTTATTGCGTAGGCTCCGGGGGATGGTTTTGGCGTGACTATGTGCGACGTTCTCTCAGGTGCTTCGGCTGGTACTGCCGCTCCCAGTAGTAGGATCTGCGTAAAAAACGCGAGGGGGTTTGTCATGATGTTGACAGATGACCAGCCGACATACCCACTAAAGTCTTGATGGCTCACTGGTGTTCTTATGTTGGCGGAGGGGGGAGGGGGGCGGTGGCGTCCCGTCAGTGATCCTGACAGTGACATGGTCCGATGACACCAGCGCGCACACTCCGAAGTGTAACTTCATTGTGCAGGCTTCGGGGGTTGGCTTTGGAGTGACTATATGCGACAATATGTCAGGTGCTTCGGCTTGTAGTGCCGTTCCCAGAAGTAGGATCTGCGTGAAAAACGCAAGGGGTTTGTCACGATGTTGACAGTTCGCCAGCCAACATACCCACTAAAGTCTTGATGGCTCGCAGTTCTTCTTACGTAGGCCGAGGGGGGCGGTGGCGTCCCGTCAGTGATCCTGACAGTGACGTGGTCCGACGACACCAGCGCGCACGCTCCGAAGTGTAAGTTCATTGCGCAGGTTCTGGGGATGGCTTTGGAGTGACTATGTGCGACAATCTTTCAGGTGCTTCGGCTGGTACTGCCGTTCCCAGTAGTGGCATCTGCGTAAAAAACGCAAGGCGGTTTGTCATGATGTTGACAGATGGCCAGCCGACATACCCACTAAAGTCTTGATGGCTCGCTGCTCTTCTTATGTAGGCCGAGGGGGGCGGTGGTGTCCCGTCAGTGATCGTGACAGTGACGTGGTCCGACGACACCAGCGCGCACGCTCCGTAGTGTAACTTCATTGCGCAGGGTCCGCCGGATGGCTTTAGTGGAGTGGGCATGGGAGCAGCGCCTTCGGCACCGCTCCTAATCGTCAAACTTTCGCCATGCAGGTCATTCAGGTTCTCTTCGTGCCATGGTATCGGCTGTGGTCAGTGACTGCTCAAGCTTTTTCACCCCGCTGTCAATGACGGTCCCTTGGATTGGCCGGCCCGACAAAATGTCAGCTGCGTCGACCTGCTGCGTGGTTGACTATGATGGACCTGCAATTGTAGAATTCGTCTTCTGCCCAACAGCGCAATGGACAACTGCATCAATCACCGGGGACGATTTAAGCAGCTGGCTCGCCAGCGTTTCCTTCAGTGGGCGTGGGAGCAGCGCCTTCGGCACCGCTCCTAATCGTCAAACTTTCGCCATGCAGGTCATTCAGGTGCTCTTCGTGCCATGGTTATCGGCTGTGGTCAGTGACTGCTCAAGCTTTTTCACCCCGCTGTCAATGACGGTCCCTTGGATTGGCCGGCCCGACAAAATGTCAGCTGCGTCGACCTGCTGCGCGGTTGACTATGATGGACCTGCAATTGTACAACTCGTCTACTGCCCAACAGCGCAATGGACAACTGCATCAATCACCGGGGACGATTTAAGCAGCCGGCTCGCCAGCGTTTCCTTCAGTGGGCGTGGGAGCAGCGCCTTCGGCACCGCTCCTAATCGTCAAACTTTCGCCATGCAGGTGTGTACCTACTTTTCCCTGTATGCGAAAAAAAGCGACAATCGCTGTTTGTTGCTGTTCCCATGCCCACACGTCTTGCGCGAAACCTTGTCGGAGTGCTTTTCTATGGCGTTACTGTTGTTGTGCTGCGGGATATTGAGTCTAACCCTGGGCCCACCACTAGAGCAGATGCACTTCTTGATATCGAATCTTTACCAGACAACCCCGCTGAACAAATGGGTGCCCTTTTTCGTTTGCTAAAGGATGTTCACACACGTTCATTACAGAGCACAAAATTCCAAGCCGAACTAGCAGCCGACATAAAAAGCATTAAATCTGGACAAAAAAATATTGAAGCCAAAGTATCCGATATCCAAACGAGACTTGACGCCCTGGAAAAGAAATCCTGTACAATAGACGACCTTGGTGCACAAATTACACATATACAGTCAACTACTGACTTGCTGGCTGTACAGAACAACCTCTTGCAGTCACGTGTTGACGAAATGGAAGATCGGTCACGAAGAAATAACCTAATATTTTATGGTTTGCCTGATGCGAAGGAAACATGGCAAGAAACGGAAACAAAATTAATTGAAGTACTAAGTAAAGTCGTAGATTCATTTCCAGCTGGTTCAATTGAACGTGCGCATCGTCTGGGCACTCTATCACCGAACAAATGCCGTCCCGTTTTTGTGAAGCTTGTGAACTTTAAAACCAAGGAACAGCTACTTTCCGCACGCAAGCTGTTGAAATCAAAAAATGTAACAGTATCTGAAGATTTCTCGCCCGCCACCCGTGTCATACGAAAAAAACTAACCGAATTCGCCAAAAACCTTCCTGGTTCCCCATCCTTTCTACTCAGCTATAATAAGGTCATTGTTAGTAAGAAACGCTACACTTACAACACATTGACGGATAGCATCGAAGAAATTAAAACCAATGAACGCACTGAGTGGCATGAGCCCATCACTAACACTGCAAATGCTATGCCCTAGGAAGGCGAGAGGGGTGCTGGACGGCCATTCGCAAATCTGTCTATCATGTACACCAATGCACGCAGCGTCGTCAACAAACATGATTCGTTGTCGTCAGCGATAGATTTCTGCTCTGCGCACATTGTTGCTCTTACGGAAACTTGGCTCTCTCCTGACGTACAAGATTGTGAAATCTTTCATGAAGCCTCACATTTTAACATATACTGATGCGACCGCACTACGTCTCGGGGTGGGGGCGTACTACTTGCGATTTTAAATGATATTCCTTCATCGAGCATATCAGTTAGCACATACCTCGAAATCGTCTGGGCATCAGTAAAAATTGACCATCGTAAACTAATTTTTGGCGTGTGCTATAGACCCCCTTCTTCCGCTTCCTGTTTTTAAAATGAACTGCATGACGTCCTTAACACGATTTACACTCGGTTTCCCACGTCACCCGTCATACTTTTAGGGGATTTCAACTTCCCTAATATAATATGGAATACGAACCCTCCTACTTTAACTCCGTACTCAACCGAATCACAAGAATTTTTGGATATATGTTCTGCATTTTCGTTAACCCAAACTGTTTCTGAACCAACCAGATTATCCGCTACTGCACCCCACACACTTGACTTAATTCTAACAACTACCCCTGATCTTCTCTCTGATGTTACTTGCTATCCTGGAATTAGTGACCACCTACTGCTAAACTTTCACATCGAAACAACCGCGCCAAAACGCTCAAAACAACGCAAAACTATTTTTGACTACAACAGAGCAAACTTTGACGCAATCAATACTGAACTCCATGCATTCATAGACATCTTCTTGCATAACTTCGACAATAATTCAGTGCACGCTAATTGGGACGCATTCGAAACTAAAGCGCACGAACTAATAAAAAAAAACACATTCCAAAGCGAGTCATCACCACCTATTCGCAGGCACCATGGTATAACATTCATTTAAAACGGCTATCCTACAAGAAAAAACGTCTTTATCGCGCAGCCAGGCTCTCACCTTCTAATTTACGTTGGGATGCGCACAAGGCTGCATCTGACGCTTATCTTGCAGCCATTAGAGACGCCAGAGAAAACTATTTATCTACTGTGCTTCCGTCGATGCTAGCCTCTAACGTAAAGAAATTTTGGCGCACCATTAACCCTCCACCACACGACACCATCACCTTACATGATTCTTCTGACGAACCCGTACCCAACAATCTTTGTGCGACCCTTCTTAATCAAACATTTGTACAGAATTTTTCCTCTGCTTCCTCAAATGAATTACCCCTGACACAAGCGTTCAACTACGTAGCTATGCCTTCAGTACGAATCGACGTATCTGGTGTCGCTAAGCTTATCTACGGGTTAAACAACTCGTCCTCTCCCGGCTTCGACGGTATTAACACCAAATTTTTGAAAAACACCAGTACCTACTGCTCTATTATATTAAAAAAAATATTCCAACAATCCTTGGACACGGGTACGCTCCCCGAAAAATGGAAAATAGGAAAGGTGATTCCAATCTTCAAATCAGGCAATAAAAACTTTCCTTGTAATTATCGCCCTATTTCTCTCACCAGTAACTGTTGTAAAATACTAGAACACGTAATCTACACTAACTTGGTTAACTTTCTGGAATCAAACTCATTTTTTAGCGCGGCTCAAGACGGCTTTCGCAAAACATATTCATGTGAAACGCAACTTATGTGCTTTACTCACGCGTTGCACCAAATCTTAGATCGATCATCTCATGCCGTTTGCTTATTCTTAGATTTTTCAAAAGCGTTTGACAAGGTCTCACATAGATTACTGCTTCATAAACTAAATCAACTAAATTTAGACACTGGTTTGTTAAAATGGATTGAATTTTTTCTTACACATCGTTCACAGTTTGTTGTCGCGAATCAGTGCTGCTCGGCTTTTAGTCACGTTTCTTCAGGCGTTCCGCAGGGATCGGTTTTTGGACCGCTTTTGTTTCTTATCTATATCAATGACTTGGCGCCTCTCTTAAAATCTAACGTTCTTTTATTTGCTGACGACTGTGTTATCTTTCGTGAAATAAGAACTGTTAATGACACTACCCACTTACAGTCCGATCTAGATGCGGTTGCTACTTGGTCCAAAACGTGGCTCATGGAACTTAACACTAGCAAATGTAAAACAATGCACATTTCCCGCACTAAGACCTCCATATCTCCTTTTTACCTTAACAATGTTCAATTAGAATCAGTCATCTCGTACACATACCTTGGCATTCACATTACCACTAACTTAACCTGGAACATTCATATTGAACATATAGTTAGCAACGCAAACCGCATGTTAGGTTACCTACGTCGTAACTTTCTTAGAGCGCCATCGTCACTTAAACTATTGCTGTATAAAACACTAATACGTTCCAAGCTGGAATACGCATGCTCGATATGGGATCCAAGTCAGGACAAGCTTGTAACGGCACTAGAACTTGTTCAAAATAACTCCGTTAGGTTTATTTTGTGCAACTACAATAGAACTGCTAGTATTACTGCCATGAAGTCTAATCTTGCTCTCCCATCCCTGTCTGCGCGCCGCCAAATTTCCAGACTAACTCTTTTTCATAAGTTGTACTATCATCCTGTTTTGCGCGACCAATTTATCTCTAGGCCTCATTACCGATCCCATCGCATCGATCACAGCCACAAAGTTGGTATTGACATTTGCAACACTAAGCATTTCTTTCACTCCTTTTTGCCCAGGACTAGTCGCGATTGGAATCACCTTCCTTCTGATGCTGTATCTATCATTGATCACTTCATCTTCATCACTTCCGAAATCTTCTAGACAACTATGTATAAATAAGGTTTTTTTATGTTATTGTGCTAATATTTTACGTAATTTTTCCAATAATATAGCTAGCACTGTATAATGAGCGAATATTGTATTTTTCTTGTACGTTTTACTTGTATATTAACACCACTCCCCTCTGTAATGCCTTTGGCCCTGAGGGTATCATAAATAAATAATAAATAAATAAATAAATAAATATGAGCGGGAATGTGTCAGGTGCTTCGGCTGGTACTGCCGTTCCCAGTAGTAGGATCTGCGTAAAATACGCAAGGGGCTTTGTCATGATGTTGACAGATGACCCGCCGACATACCCACTAAAGTCTTGATGGCTCGCTGGTCTTCTTATGTAGGCCGAGGGGGGCGGTGGCGTTCCTTCAGTGATCCTGACAGTGACGTGGTCCGACGACACCAGTGCGCACGCTGCGAAGTGTAACTTCATTGTGCAGGCTCCGGGAAATGGCTTTGGAGTGACTATGTGCGAAAACCTGTCAGGTGCTTCGGCTAGTAGTACTGTAATTCCCAGTAGTAGGATCTGCGTAAAAACGTGAGGGGGTTTGTCATGATGTTGACAGATGGCCAGCAGACATACCCACTAAAGCTTTGATGGCTCTCTGGTCTTCTTATGTAGGCCGAGGGGGGCGGTGGCGCACCGTCAGTGATCCCGACAGTGACGTAGTCCGACGACACCAGCGCGCACGCTGCGAAGTGTAACTTCATTGTGCAGGCTCCGGCGGATTGCTTTAGTGTGACTATGTGCCACAATCTGTCAGGTTTTTCGGTTGGTACTGCCGTTCCCAGTAGTAGGATCTGCATAAAAAACGCAAGGGGCTTTGTCATGATGTTGACAGATGGGCAGCCGACATACCCACTAAAGTCTTGATGGCTCGCTGTTCTTCATATGTAGGCCGAAGGGCACTGTCACGTCGCGTCAGTGATCCTGACGGTGACGTGGTCCGACGATACCAGCGCCCATGCTCCGAAGTGTAACTTCATTGCGCAGGCTCCGGGGGATGCTTTGGACTGACTATGTGCGACAATCTGTCAGGTGCTTCGTCTGGTACTGCCGTTCCGAGTAGTAGGATCTGCGTCAAAAACGCAAGGGGGTTTGTCATGATGTTGACAGATGGCCAGCCGACATACCCACTAAAGTCTTGATGGCTCGCTCGTCCTATTGTGTAGGCCGAGGGGGCCGGTGGCGTCCCGTCAGCGATCCTGACAGTGACGTGGTCTGACGACACCAGCGCGCACCCTCCGAAGTGTAAGTTCATTGCGCAGGCTCCGGCGGATGGCTTTATTGTAACATTGTGCGACAATCTGTCAGGTGCTTCGGCTGGTACTGCCGTTCCCAGTAGTAAGATCTGCGGGAAAAACGCAAGGGGTTTTTTATGATGTTGACAGTTGGCCAGCCGACATACCCACTAAAGTCTTGATGGCTCGCTGTTCTTCTTATGTAGACCGAGGGGGGCGGTGGAATCCCGTCAGTGATCCTGGCAGTGATGTGGTCCGACGACATCGGCGCGCACGCTCTGAAGTGAAACCTAATTGCGCAGGCTCCAGGGGCTGGCTTTGGTGTGACTGTGTGCGACAATCTGTCAGGTGCTCCGGCTGGTACTGCCGTTCCCCGCAGTAGAATCAGCGTAAGAAACGCAACGGCGTTTGTCACGATGTTGACAGATGGCCAGCCAACATACCCACTAAAGCCTTGATGGCGTGTTGGTCTTGTTATGTAGGCCGAGGGGGGCGGTGGCGTCCCGTCAGTGGTCCTGACAGTTACGTGGTCCGACGACACCAGCGCGCACGCTCCGAAGTGGATATTCGTTGTGCAGGCTCCGGGGGCTGTCTTTGGTGTGACTGTGTGCGACAATCTATCAGGTGCTTTGGCTGGTACTGTAATTCCCAGTAGTAGGATCTCCGTAAAAAACGCAAGGGGGTTTTTCATGATGTTCACAGATTGCCAGCCGAAGTACCCACTAAAGTCTTGATGGCTTGCTGGTCTTCTTATGTAGGCCGAGGGGGGCGGTGGCATCCCGTCAGTGATCCTGACAGTGACGTGGTCCGACGACCCCAGCTCGCGCCCTCCGAAGTGCAACTTCATTGCGGAGGCTCCGGGAGATGGCTTTGGTTTGACTATGTGCGATAATCAGTCAGGTGCTTAGGCTGGTACTGTAATTCCCAGTAGTAGGATCTCCGTAAAAACGCAAGGGGGTTTGTCATGATGTTGACAGATGGCCAGCCGACATACCCACTAAAGTCTTCATGGCTCGCTGGTCTTCTTATTTAGGGCGAGTGGGGCGGTGGCGTCCTGTCAGTAATCCTGACGGTGACGTGGCCCGACGACACCAGCGCGCACGCTCCGAAGTGTCACTTCGTTGCACAGGCTCCGGGGATGGCTTTGGAGTAACTATGTGCGACAACATGTCAGGTGCTTCGGCTGGTACTGCCGTTCCCAGTAGTAGGATTTGCGTAAAAAAGCAAGGGGGTTTGTCATTATGTTCACAAATGGCCAACCCGACATGGCCACTAAAGTCTAGATGGCTCGCTGGTCTTCTTATGTAGGCCGAGGGGGGCGGTGGCGTCCCGTCAGTGATCCTGAGAGTGACGTGGTCCGGCGACACCAGCGCGCACGCTGCGAAGTGTAACTTCATTTCGCAGGCTCCGGCGGATGGCTTTGGTGTGACTATGTGCGATAATCTGTCAGGTGGTTCGGCTGGTACTGAATTCCCAGTAGTAGGATCAGCGTGAAAAACGCAAGGGGGTTTGTCGTGATATTGACAGGTGACCAGCCGACATCACCACTAAAGTGTTGATGGCTCGATGGTCACCTTATGTCGGCCGAGCGGGGCGGTGGCGTCCCGTCGCTGATCCTGGAAGTGACGTGGTCCGACGACACCAGCGCGCACTCTCCAAAGTGTAACTTCATTGCGCGGGCTCCGGCCGATGGTTTTAGTGTGACTATGGGCGACAATCTGTCAGGCTCTTCGGCTGGTACTGCCGTTCCCAGTAGTAGGATCTGCGTAAAAAACGCAAGAGGGTTTGTTATGGTGTTGACAGATGGCAAGCCGACACACCCACTAAAGTCTTGATGGCTCGCTGTTCTTCTTTTGTAGGACGAGGGGGGCGGTGGCGTCCCGTCAGTGATCCTGACAGTGACGTGGTCCGACGACACCAGCGCGCACGCTCCGAAGTGAAACATTATTGCGTAGGCTCCGGGGGATGGTTTTGGTGTGACTATGTGCGAAATCTCTCAGGTGCTTCGGCTGGTACTGCCGTTCCCAGTAGTAGGATCTGCGTTAAAAACGCAAGGGGGTTTGTCATGATGTTGACAGATGGCCAGCCGACATACCCACTAAAGTCTTGATGGCTCGCTGGTCTTCTTATGTAGGCCGAGGGCAGCGGTGGCATCCCGTCAGTGATCCTGGCAGTGACGTGGTCCGACGACACCAGCGCGCACGCTGCGAAGTGAAACATTATTGAGGAGGCTCCGGGGGATGGCTTTGGTGTGACTGTGTGCGACAATCTGTCAGGTGCTTCGGCTGGTACTGCCGAGCCCAGTAGTAGGATCTGCGTGAAAAACGCAAGGGGATTTGTCGTGATATTGACAGGTGACCAGCCGGCATAACCACTAAAGTGTTGATGGCTCGCTGGTCACCTTATGTCGGCGGAGGGGGGCGGTGGCGTCCCGTCGGTGATCCTGGAAGTGACGTGGTCCGACGACACCAGCGCGCACTCTCCAAAGTGTAACTTCATTGCGCAGGCTCCGGCGGATGGCTTTAGTGTGATTATGGGCGACAATCTGTCAGGTGCTTCGGCTGGTACTGCCGTTCCCAGTAGTAGGATCTGCGTAAAAAACGCAAGAGGGTTTGTTATGGTATTGACAGATGGCAAGCCGACACACCCACTAAAGTCTTGATGGCTCGCTGGTCTTCTTACATAGGCCGAGGGGGGCGGTGGCGTGCCGTCAGTGATCGTAACAGTAACGTGGTCCGACGAAAACAGCGCGCGCACTCCGAAGTGTAAGTTCATTGCGCAGGCTCCGAGGGATGGCTTTGCAGTGGCTATGTGCGACAATAAATCAGGTGCTTCGGCTGGTAGTGCCGTTACAAACAGTAAGATCTGCGTGAAAAACGGAAGGCGGTTTGTCATGATGTTGACAGATGGCCAGCCGACCTAACCATTAAAGTCTTGATGGCTCGCTGGTCTTCTTACGTAGGGAGAGTGGGGCGGTGGCGCAGCGTCAGTGATCCTGGCAGTGACGTAGTGCGACCCGACCAGCGCGCACGATCCGAAGTGTCAATTCATTGCGCAGGCTCCGGCGGATGGCTTTAGAGTGATTATGTGCGACAATCTGTCATGTGCTTCGGCTGGTACTGCCGTTGCCAGTAGTAGTATCTGCGGAAAAAACGCAAGGACGTTTGTCATGATGTTGACAGATGGCCAGCCAACATACCCACTAAAGTCTTGATGGCTCGCTGTTCTTCTTATGTAGGCCGAGGGCGGCGGTGGCATCCCGTCAGTGATCCTGGCAGTGACGTGGTCCGACGACACCAGCGCGCACGCTGCGAAGTGAAACATTATTGAGGAGGCTCCGGGGGATGGCTTTGGTGTGACTGTGTGCGACAATCTGTCAGGTGCTTCGGCTGGTACTGCCGAGCCCAGTAGTAGGATCTGCGTGAAAAACGCAAGGGGATTTGTCGTGATATTGATAGGTGACCAGCCGGCATAACCACTAAAGTGTTGATGGCTCGCTGGTCACCTTATGTCGGCGGAGGGGGGCGGTGGCGTCCCGTCGGTGATCCTGGAAGTGACGTGGTCCGACGACACCAGCGCGCACTCTCCAAAGTGTAACTTCATTGCGCAGGCTCCGGCGGATGGCTTTAGTGTGACTATGGGCGACAATCTGTCAGGTGCTTCGGCTGGTACTGCCGTTCCCAGTAGTAGGATCTGCGTAAAAAACGCAAGAGGGTTTGTTATGGTATTGACAGATGGCAAGCCGACACACCCACTAAAGTCTTGATGGCTCGCTGGTCTTCTTACATAGGCCGAGGGGGGCGGTGGCGTGCCGTCAGTGATCGTGACAGTAACGTGGTCCGACGAAAACAGCGCGCGCACTCCGAAGTGTAAGTTCATTGCGCAGGCTCCGAGGGATGGCTTTGCCGTAGCTATGTGCGACAATAAATCAGGTGCTTCGGCTGGTAGTGCCGTTACAAGCAGTAAGATCTGCGTGAAAAACGGAAGGCGGTTTGTCATGATGTTGACAGATGGCCAGCCGACCTAACCATTAAAGACTTGATGGCTCGCTGGTCTTCTTACGTAGGGAGAGTGGGGCGGTGGCGTACCGTCAGTGATCCTGGCAGTGACGTAGTGCGACCCGACCAGCGCGCACGCTCCGAAGTGTAAATTCATTGCGCAGGCTCCGGCGGATGGCTTTAGGGTGATTATGTGCGACAATCTGTCATGTGCTTCGGCTGGTACTGCCGTTGCCAGTAGTAGTATCTGCGGAAAAAACGCAAGGACGTTTGTCATGATGTTGACAGATGGCCAGCCGACATACCCGTTAAAGTCTTGATGGCTTGCTGGTCTTCTTATGTAGGCCGAAGGGGGGCGGTTGCGACCCGTCAGCGACCCTGTCAGTGACATGGTCTGACGACACCAGCGCGCACGTGCCGAAGTGCAACTTGATTGCGGAGGCTCCGGGGGTGGCTTCGGTGTGGCTACGTGCGACAATCTGTCGGGTGGTTCGGCTGGTACTGCCGAGCCCAGTAGTACGATCTGCGTGAAAAACGCAAGGGGGTTTGTCATGATGTTGACAGATGGCCAGCCGACATACCCACTAAAGTCTTGATGGCTCGCTGGTCTTCTTATGTAGGCCGAGGGAGGCGGTGGCGTCCCGTCAGTGATCCTGGCAGTGACGTCGTCCGACGAAACCGGCGCGCCCGCTCCGAAGTGTAACTTCATTGCCAGGCTCCGGGGGCTGGCTTTGTTGTGGCTATGTGCGACAATCTGTCAGGTGCTTCGGCTGGTGCTGTAATTCTCAGTAGTAGGATCTCCGTAAAAAACGCAAGGGGGTTTTTATTATGTTGACAGATGGCCAGCCGACATACCCGCTAAAGTCTTGATGGCTTGCTGGTCTTCTTATGTAGGCCGAAGGGGGTGGTGGCGTCCCGTCAGTGATCCTGACAGTGACGTGGTCCGACGACACCAGCGCGCACGCTCCGAAGTGTAACTTCATTGCGCATGCTCTGGAGGATGGCTTTGGTGTGAGTATGTGCGACAATCTGTCAGGCGCTTCGGCTGGTACTGCCGTTCCCAGTAGTAGGATGTGCATAAAAAACGCAAGGGCGTTTGTCATGATGTTGACAGACGGCCAGCCGACATACCCACTAAAGCCTTGATGGCTCGCTGGTCTTTTTACGTAGGCCGAGGGGGCGGTGGCATCCCGTCAGTGATCCTGACAGGGACGTGGTCCGACGACACTAGCGCGCACGCTGCGAAGTGTAACTTCATAACGCAGGCTCCGGCAGATGGCTTTAGTGTGACTATGTGCGACAATCTGTCAGGTGCTTCGGGTGGTACCGCCGTTCCCAGTAGTAGGATGTGCGTAAAGAACTCAAGGGCGTTTTTCATGATGTTAACAGATGGCCAGACGACATAGCCACTAAAGCCTTGATAGCTCGCTGGTCTTCTTATGTAGGCCGAGTGGGCCGGTGGCGTCCCGTCAGCGATCCTGACAGTGACGTGGTCCGAAAACACCAGCGCGCACGCTACGAAGTGTAACTTCATTGCGCAGGCTCCGGGGGCTGGCTTTGTTGTGACTATGTGCGACAATCTGTCAGGTGCTTCGGCTGGTACTGTAATTCCCAGTAGTAGCATCTCCGTAAAAAACGCAAGGGTGCTTTTCATGATGTTGACAGATGGCCAGCCGACATAGCCACTAAAGTGTTGATGGCTCGTTTGTCACCGTATGTTGGGCGACGGGGGCGGTGGCGTCTCGTCGGTGATACTGGAAGTGACGTGGTCAGAAAACACCAGTGCGCGCGCTCCGAAGTGTAACTTCATTGCGCTGGCTCCGGGGGTTGGGTTTGGTGTGACTATGTGCGACAAACTGTGAGGTGCTTGGGCTGGTACTGCCGTTCCCAGTAGTAGGATCTGCGTGAAAAATGCAAGGGGGTTTTTCATGATGTTGACAGATGGCCAGCCGACATACACACTAAAGTCGTGATGGCTCGCTGTTCTTCTTAATTTAGACCGAGGGGGCGGTGGCATCCCGTCAGTGATCCTGGCAGTGACGTGGTCCGACGACACCAGCGCGCACGCTCCGAAGTGTTACTTTATTGCATAGGCTCCTGGGGATGGCTTTGGTGTGACATTGTGCGACAATCTGTCATGTGCATCGGCTGGTACTGCCGTTCCCAGCATTAGGATCTGCGTGAAAACGCAGGGGGGTTCGTCATGATATTGACAGGTGACCAGCCGACGTAGCCACTAAAGTGTTGATGGCTCGCTGGTCACCTTATGTTGGCCGAGGGAGATGGTGGCGTCCCGTCGGTGATCCTATAAGTGACGTGGTGCGATGACACCAGCATGCACGCGCCGAAATGTAACTTCATTGCCAGGCTCCGGGGGACGGCTTTGGTGTGACTTCGTGCGACAATCTGTCAGGTGGTTCGGCTGGTACTGCCGAGCGCAGAAGTAGGATCTGTGTGAAAACGCAAGGGGGTTTGTCATGATGTGGACAGGTGGCCAGCCGACATACCCACTAAAGTCTTGATGGCTCGCTGGTCTTCTTATGTAGGCCGAGGGGGGCGGTGGCGTTCCGTCAGTGATCCTGACAGTGACGTGGTCCGATGACACCAGCGCGCGCACTCCGAAATGTTACTTCATTGCGCAGGCTTCGGGGAATGGCTTTGGAGTGGCTATGTGCGACAATCTGTCAGGTGCTTCGGCTGGTACTGTAATTCCCAGTAGTAGCATCTCCGTAAAAAATGCAAGGGTGCTTTTCATGATGTTGACAGATGGCCAGCCGACATAGCCACTAAAGTGTTGATGGCTCGTTTGTCACCGTATGTTGGGCGACGGGGGCGGTGGCGTCTCGTCGGTGATACTGGAAGTGACGTGGTCAGAAAACACCAGCGCGCACGCTACGAAGTGTAAATTCATTGCGCAGGCTCCGGCGGATGGCTTTGGCGTGACTATGTGCGACAATTTGTCAGGTGCTTCGGCTGGTACTGTAATTCCCAGTTGTAGGATCTCCGTCAAAAACGAAAGGGGGTTTGTCATGATGTTGACAGATGGCCAGCCGACATACCCACTAAAGTCTTGATGGCTCGCGGGCCTTATGTAGGCCGAGGGTGGCGATGTTCGTCCCGTCAAGGATCCTGACAGTGACGTGGTCCGACGACATCAGCGCGCGCGCTCTAAAGTGTAATTTCATTGCGCAGGCTCCGGGGGATGGCTTTGGTGCGTCTATGTGCGACAATCTGTCAGGTGCTTCGGCTGGTACTGTAATTCGCAGTAGTAGGATCTCCGTAAAAAACGCAAGGGGGTTTTTCATTATGTTGACAGATGGCCAGCCGACATACCCACTAAAGTCTTGATGGCTTGCTGGCCTTCTTATGTAGGCCGAGGGGGGTGGTGGCGTCCCGTCAGTGATCCTGACCGTGACGTGGTCCGACGACACCAGCGCGCACGCTCCGAAGTGTAAGTTCATTGCGCTGGCTCCGGCAGATGGCTTTAGTGTGACTATGTGCGACAATCAGTCAGGTGCTTCGGCTGGTACTGCCGTTCCCAGTAGTAGGATGTGCGTAAAGAACGCAAGGGCGTTTGTCGAGATGTTAACACATGGCCAGCCGACATACCCACAAAAGCCTTGACGGTTCGCTGGTCTTCTTATGTAGGCCGAGGGCGGCGGTGGCGTCCCGTCAGTGATCCTGACAGTGACATGGTCCGACGACACCAGCGCGCACGCTCCGAAGTGTAACTTCATAGCGCAGGCTCCGGCAGATGGCTTTATTGTGACTATGTGCGACAATCTGTCAGGTGCTTCGGCTGGTACTGCCGTTCCCAGTAGTAGGATGTGCGTAAAGAACGCAAGGGCGTTTGTCAAGATGTTAACAGATGGCCAGCCGACATACCCACTAAAGCCTTGATGGTTCGCTGGCCTTCTTATGTAGGCCGATGGCGGCGGTGGCGTCCCGTCAGTGATCCTGACCGTGACGTGGTCCGACGACACCAGCGCGCACGCTCCGAAGTGTAACTTCATAGCGCAGGCTCCGGCAGATGGCTTTAGTGTGACTATGTGCGACAATCTGTCAGGTGCTTCGGCTGGTACTGCCGTTCCCAGTAGTAGGATGTGCGTAAGGAACGCAAGGGCGTTTGTCAAGATGTTAACAGATGGCCAGCCGACATACCCACTAAAGCCTTGATGGTTCGCTGGTCTTCTTATGTAGGCCGAGGGCGGCGGTGGCGTCCCGTCAGTGATCCTGACAGTGACGTGGTCCGACGACACCAGCGCGCACGCTCCGAAGTGTAACTTCATAGCGCAGGCTCCGGCAGATGGCTTTAGTGTGACTATGTGCGACAATCTGTCAGGCGCTTCGGCTAGTAGTACTGTAATTCCCAGTTGTAGGATCTGCGTAAAAACGTAAGGGGCTTTGTCATGATGTTGACAGGTGGCCAGCCGCTGTAAACACTAAAGTGTTGATGGCTCGCTGTTATTCTTATGTAGGCCGAGTGGGGCGGTGGCGTCCCGTCAGTGATCCTGACAGTGACGTGGTCCGAAAACACCAGCGCGCACGCTGCGAAGTGTAACTTCATTGCGCAGGCTCCGGCGGATGGCTTTGGCGTGACTATGTGCGACAATCTGTCAGGTGGTTCGGCTGGTACTGTAATTCCCAGTAGTAGGATCTGCTTGAAAAACGCAAGGGGGTTTGTCATGATGTTGTCAGATGGCCAGCCGACATACCCACCAAAGTCATGATGGCTCGCTGGTCTTCTTATGCAGGCCGAGAGGGGCGGTGGCGTCGCGTCAGTGATCCTGACGGTGACGTGGTCCGAAAACACCAGTGCGCGCGCTCCGAAGTGTAACTTCATTGCGCTGGCTCCGGGGGTTGGGTTTGGTGTGACTATGTGCGACAAACTGTGAGGTGCTTGGGCTGGTACTGCCGTTCCCAGTAGTAGGATCTGCGTGAAAAATGCAAGGGGGTTTTTCATGATGTTGACAGATGGCCAGCCGACATACACACTAAAGTCGTGATGGCTCGCTGTTCTTCTTAATTTAGACCGAGGGGGCGGTGGCATCCCGTCAGTGATCCTGGCAGTGACGTGGTCCGACGACACCAGCGCGCACGCTCCGAAGTGTTACTTTATTGCATAGGCTCCTGGGGATGGCTTTGGTGTGACATTGTGCGACAATCTGTCTTGTGCATCGGCTGGTACTGCCGTTCCCAGCATTAGGATCTGCGTGAAAACGCAGGGGGGTTCGTCATGATATTGACAGGTGACCAGCCGACGTAGCCACTAAAGTGTTGATGGCTCGCTGGTCACCTTATGTTGGCCGAGGGAGATGGTGGCGTCCCGTCGGTGATCCTGGAAGTGACGTGGTGCGATGACACCAGCATGCACGCGCCGAAATGTAACTTCATTGCCAGGCTCCGGGGGACGGCTTTGGTGTGACTTCGTGCGACAATCTGTCAGGTGGTTCGGCTGGTACTGCCGAGCGCAGAAGTAGGATCTGTGTGAAAACGCAAGGGGGTTTGTCATGATGTGGACAGGTGGCCAGCCGACATACCCACTAAAGTCTTGATGGCTCGCTGGTCTTCTTATGTAGGCCGAGGGGGGCGGTGGCGTTCCGTCAGTGATCCTGACAGTGACGTGGTCCGATGACACCAGCGCGCGCACTCCGAAATGTTACTTCATTGCGCAGGCTTCGGGGAATGGCTTTGGAGTGGCTATGTGCGACAATCTGTCAGGTGCTTTGGCTGGTACTGCCGTTCCCAGTAGTAGTATCTGCGTGAAAAACGCTACGGGGTTTTTCATGATGTTGACAGATGGCCAGCCGACATGCACACTAAAGACTTGATGGCTCACTGTTCTTCTTAATTTTGACCGAGGGGGCGGTGGCATCCCGTCAGTGATCCTGGCAGTGACGTGGTCCGACGACACATGCGCGCACGCTCCGAAGTGTAACTTTATTGCATAGGCTCCTGGGGATGGCTTTGGTGTGACATTGTGCGACAATGTGTCATGTGCATGGGGTGGTACTGCCGTTCCCAGTATTAGGATCTGCGTGAAAAGGCAAGGAGGTTTGTCATGATATTGACAGGTGACCAGCCGACGTAGCCACTAAAGTGTTGATGGCTCGTTGGTCACCTTATGTTGGCCGAGGGAGACGGTGGCGTCCCGTCGGTGATCCTGGAAGTGACGTGGTGCGACGACACCAGCATGCACGCGCCGAAGTGCAACTTCATTGCGCAGGCTCCGTGGGTGGCTTTGGTGTGATTACGTGCGACAATCTGTCAGGTGGTTCAGTTGGTACTACCGAGCCCAGTAGTAGGATCTGCGTGAAAAACGCAAGGGGGTTTGTCATGATGTTGACAGATGGCTAGCCGACATACCCACTAAAACCTTGATGGCTCGCTGGTCTTTTTAGGTCGGCCGAGGAGGGCGGTGGCATCCCGTCGGTGATCCTGGAAGTGACGTGGTGCGACGACACCTGCATACACGCGCCGAAGTGCAACTTCATTGCGCAGGCTCCGGGGCGGCTTCGGTGTGACTACATGCGACAATCTGTCAGGTTCTTCGGCAGGTACTGGCGTTCCCAGTAGTAGGATCTGCGTGAAGAACGCAAGGGCGTTTGTCATGATGTTAACAGATGGCCAACCCACATACCCACTAAAGCCTTGATGGCTCGCTGGTCTTCTTATGTAGGCCAAGGGGGGCGGTGGCGTTCCGTCAGTGATCCTGACGGTGACGTGGTCCGACGACACCAGCGCGCGTGCTCCGAAGTGCAACGTCATTACGCAGGCTCCGGCGGAAGGCTTTAGTGTGACATTGTGCGATAATTTGTCAGGTGCTTCGGCTGGTAGTACTGTAATTCCCAGTAGTAGGATCTGCGTAAAAACGCAAGTGGGTTTGTCTTTATGTTGACAGAAGGCCAGCCGACATACCCATTAAAGTCTTGATGACTCGCTGGTCTTCTTATGTAGTCCGAGGGGGGCGCTGGCGGTCCGTCAGTGATCCTGACAGTGACGTGGTCCGACGACACCAGCGCGCACGCTCCGAATTGTAATTTAATTGCGCAGGCTCCGGCGGATTGCTTTAGTTTGACATTGTGTGACAATCTGTCAGGTGCTTCGGCTGGTACTGTCATCCCCAGTAGCAGGATCTGCGTAAAAAACGAAAGGGGTATTCAATGATGTTGACTGATGGCCAGCCGACATCTCCACTAAAGTCTTGATGGCTTGCTGGTCTTCTTATGTAGGCCGACGGGGGCGGTGGCGTCCCGTCAGTGATCCTGTCAGTGACGTGGTCCGACGACACCAGCGCGCACGCTCCGAAGTTTAACTTCATTGCGCAGGTTCCGGGGATGGCTTTGGATTGACTATGTGCGACAATCTGTCAGGTTCTTCGGCTGGTACTGCCGTTCCCAGTAGTAGGATCTGCGTAAAAACGCAAGGGCGTTTGTCATGATGTTGACAGATGGCCAGCCGACCTACCCACTAAAGCCCTGATGGCTCGCTGGTCTTCTTATGTGGGCCGAGGAGGGCGTTCGCGTCCCGTCAGTAATCCTGACAGTGACGTGCTCCGACGACACCAGCGCACACGCTCCGAAGAGTAAGTTCATTGCGCAGGCTCCGGGGGAAGGGTTTGGCGTGACTATGTGCGACAATCTGTCAGGTGCTTTGGCTGGTTCTGCCGTTTCCAGTAGTAGGATCTGCGTAAAAAACGCAAGGACCTTTGTCATGATGATGACAGATGGCCAGCCGACATACCCACTAAAGTCTTGATGGCTCGCTGTTCTTCTTATGAAGGCCGAGGGGGGCGGTGGCGTCCCGTCAGTGATCCTGACAGTGACGTGGTCGGACGACACCAGCGCGCATGCTCCGAATTGCAACTTCATTGCGCAGGCTCTGGCGGATTGCTTTAGTTTGACATTATGCGACAATCTGTCAGGTGCTTCGGCTGGTCCTGCCGTTCCCAATAGTAGTATCTCCGTAAAAACGCACGGGGGTTTGTCATGATGGTGACAAATGGCGAGCCTACATATCCACTAAAGTCTTGATGGCTCGCTGGTTTTCTTATGTAGGCCGACGGGGGTGGTGGCGTTCCGTCAGTGATTCTGACAGTGACGTGGTCCGACGACACCAGTGCGCACGCTCCGAAGTGTAACTTCATTGCGCAAGCTCCGGGGGATGGCTTTGGAGTGACTATGTGCGACGATCTCTCTGGTGCTTCGGCTGGTACTGCCGAGCCCAGCAGTAGTATCGGCGTGAAAAACGCAAGGGGGTTTGTCATGATGTTGACAGATGACCAGGCGACATACCCACTAAAGTCTTGATGGCTCGCTGGTCTTCTTATGTAACCCGAGGGGCGCAGTGGCGTCCCGTCAGCGATCCTGACAGTGACGTGGTCTGAGGACACCAATCGCGCACGCTCCGACGTGTAACTTCATTGCGCAGGCTCCGGCGGATAGCTTTAGGGTGATTATGCGCGACAATCTGTCAGGTGCTTCGGCTGGTTCTGCCGTTTCTAGTAGTAGGATCTGCGTAAAAAACGCAAGGACCTTTGTCATGTTGATGACAGATGGCCAGCCCACATACCCACTAAAGTCTTCATGGCTGGCTGTTCTTCTTATGTAGGCCGAGGGGGGCGGTGGCGTCCCGTCAGTGATCCTGACAGTGTGTGGTCCGACGACACCAGCGCGCACGCTCCGAAGTTTAACTTCATTGCGCAGGTTCCGGGGATGGCTTTGGAGTAACTATGTGCGACAATCTGTCAGGTGCTTCGGCTGGTACTGCCGTTCCCAGTTTTAGGATCTGAGTGAAAAACGCAAGGGGGTTTGTCAAGATGTTTACAGATGGCCAGCCGACCTACCCATTAAAGTCTTGATGGCTCGCTGGTCTTCTTATGTAGGGAGAGTGGGGCGGTGGCGCCCCGTCAGTGATCCTGATAGAGACGTAGTCCGACCCCACCAGCGCGCACGCTCCGAAGTGTAACTTCATTGCGCAGGCTCCGGCGGATGGCTTTGGAGTGGGTATGTGCTACAATCGACCAGGTGCTTCGGCTGGTAGTGCCGTTCCAAGTAGTAAGATCTGCGTGAAAAATGGAAGGCGGTTTGTCATGATGTTGGCAGATGGCCAGCCGACATACCCACTAAAGTCTTGATGGCTCGCTGGTCTTCTTATGTAGGTGGAGTTGGGCGGTGGCGCCCCGTCAGTGATCCTGACAGTGACGTAGTCCGACCCCACCAGCGCGCACGCTCCGAAGTGTAACTTCATTGCGCAGGCTCCGGTGGATGGCTTTAGTGTGACTATGAGCGACAATCTATCAGGTGCTTCGGCTGGTACTGCCGTTCCCAGTAGTAGGATCTGCGTAAAATACGCAAGGGGCTTTGTCATGATGTTGACAGATGACCAGCCGACATACCCACTAAAGCCTTGATGGCTCGCTGGTCTTCTTATGTAGGCCGAGGGGCGAGGGGGGCGGTGGCGTCCCGTCAGTGATCCTGACAGTGACATGGTCCGAAGACACCAGCGCGCACGCTCCGAAGTGTAACTTCATTGTGCAGGCTCCGGGGGTTGGCTTTGGAGTGACTATATGCGACAATATGTCAGGTGCTTCGGCTGGTAGTGCCGTTCCAAGTAGTAAGATCTGCGTGAAAAACGGAAGGCGGTTTGTCATGATGTTGATAGATGGCCAACTGACCTACCCATTAAAGTCTTGATGGCTCGCTGCTCTTCTTATGTAGGCCGAGGGGGGCGGTGGCGTCCCGTCAGTGATCGTGACAGTGACGTGGTCCCACGACACCAGCGCGCACGCTCCGTAGTGTAACTTCATTGCGCAGGGGCCGCCGGATGGCTTTAGCGTGAATATGAGCGACAATCTGTCAGGTGCTTCGGCTGGTACTGCTGTTCCTAGTAGTAGGATCTGCGTAAAATACGCAAGGGGCTTTGTCATGATGTTGACAGATGGCCAGCAGACATACCCACTAAAGTCTTGATGGCTCGCTGTTGTTGTTATGTAGGCCGAGGGGGGCGGTGGCGTCCCGTCAGTGATCCTGACAGTGACGTGTTCCGACGACACCAGCGCGCACGCTCCGAAGTGATACTTTATTGCGTAGGCTCCCGGAGATGGTTTTGGTGTGACTATGTGCGACAATCTCTCAGGTGCTTCGGCTGGTACTGCCATTCCCAGTAGTAGGATCTGCGTAAAAAACGCAAGGGGGTTTGTCATGATGTTGACAGATGACCAGCCGACATACCCACTAAAGTATTGATGGCTCGCTGGTCTTCTTATGTAGGCTGAGTTGGGCGGTGGCGTCCCGTCAGTGATCCTGACAGTGACGTGGTCCCACGACACCAGCGCGCACGCTCCGAAGTGAAACTTTATTGCGTAGGCTCCGGGGGATGGTTTTGGTGTGACTATGTGCGACAATCTCTCAGGTGCTTCGGCTGGTACTGCCGTTCCCAGTAGTATGATCTGCGTAAAAAACGTGACGGGGTTTGTCATGATGTTGATAGATGGCCAGCCGACCTACCCATTAAAGTCTTGATGGCTCGCTGGTCTTCTTATGTAGGGACAGTAGGGCGGTGGCGCCCCGCCAGTGATTCTGATAGTGACGTAGTCCGACCCCACCAGCGCGCACGCTCCGAAGTGTAACTTCATTGCGCAGGCTCCGGCGGATGGCTTTAGGGTGATTATGTGCGACAATCTGTCATGTGCTTCGGCTGGTACTGCCGTTGCCAGTAGTAGTATCTGCAGAAAAAACGCAAGGGGGTTTGTCATGATATTGACAGATGGCCAGCCGGCATACCCACTAAAGTCTTGATGGCTCGCTGGTCTTCTTATGTAGGGACAGTAGGGCGGTGGCGCCCCGCCAGTGATTCTGATAGTGACGTAGTCCGACCCCACCAGCGCGCACGCTCCGAAGTGTAACTTCATTGCGCAGGCTCCGGCGGATGGCTTTAGGGTGATTATGTGCGACAATCTGTCATGTGCTTCGGCTGGTACTGCCGTTGCCAGTAGTAGTATCTGCAGAAAAAACGCAAGGGGGTTTGTCATGATATTGACAGATGGCCAGCCGGCATACCCACTAAAGTCTTGATGGCTCGCTGTTCTTCTTATGTAGGACGAGTTGGGCGCTGGTGTCCCGTCAGTGACCCTAACAGTAACGTGGTCCGACGACACCAGCGCGCGCGCTCCGAAGGGCGAGTTTATTGCGCAACCTCCGAGGGATGGCTTTGGTGTGGGTATGTGCGACAATCGATCAGGTGCTTCGGCTGGTAGTGCCTTTCCGAGTAGTAAGATCTGCGTGAAAATTGGAAGGCGGTTTGTCATGATGTTGGCAGATGGCCAGCCGACATACCCACTAAAGTCTTGATGGCTCACTGGTCTTCTTATGTAGGGCGAGTGGGGCGGTGGCGCCCCGTCAGTGATCCTGACAGTGACGTGGTCCGACGACACCAGCGCGCACGCTCCGAAGCGTAACTTCATTGCGCAGGTTCTGGGGATGGCTTTGGAGTGACTGTGTGCGACAATCTGTCAGGTGGTTCGGCTGGTACTGCCGTTCCCAGTAGTAGGATCTGCGTAAAAAACGCAAGGAGGTTTGTCATGATGTTGACAGATGGCCAGCCGACATAGCAACTAAAATCTTGATGGCTCGCTGCTCTTCTTATGTAGGCCGATGGGGGCGGTGGCGTCCCGTCAGTGATCGTCACAGTGACGTGGTCCGACGACAGCAGCGCGCACGCTCCGAAGTGAAGCTTTATTGCGTAGGCTCCGGGGGATGGTTTTGGTGTGACTATGTGCGACAATATGTCAGGTGCTTCGGCTTGTAGTGCCGTTCCCAGAAGTAGGATCTGCGTGAAGAACGCAAGGGGTTTGTGACGATGTTGACAGATGGCCAGCCGACATACCCACTAAAGTCTTGATGGCTCGCTGGTCTTGTTATGTAGGCCGAGTTGGGCGGTGGCGTCCAGTCAGTGACCCTGACAGTAACGTGGTCCGACGACACCAGCGCGCGCGCTCCGAAGTGTGACTTCATTGCGCAGGCTCCGGGGGATGGCTTTGGAGTGACTATGTGCGACAATCTGTCAGGTGCTTCGGCTGGTACTGCCGTTCCCAATAGTAGTATCTCCGTAAAAACGCACGGGGGTTTGTCATGATGGTGACAGATGGCCAGCCGACATATCCACTAAAGTCTTGATGGCTCGCTGGTCTTCTTATGTAGGCCGAGGGTGGCGGTGGCGTCCCGTCAGTTATCCTGACAGTGACGTGGTCGGACGACACCAGCGCGCATGCTCCGAATTGCAACTTCATTGCGCAGGCTCTGGCGGATTGCTTTAGTTTGACATTATGCGACAATCTGTCAGGTGCTTCGGCTGGTCCTGCCGTTCCCAATAGTAGTATCTCCGTAAAAACGCACGGGGGTTTGTCATGATGGTGACAAATGGCGAGCCTACATATCCACTAAAGTCTTGATGGCTCGCTGGTTTTCTTATGTAGGCCGACGGGGGTGGTGGCGTTCCGTCAGTGATTCTGACAGTGACGTGGTCCGACGACACCAGTGCGCACGCTCCGAAGTGTAACTTCATTGCGCAAGCTCCGGGGGATGGCTTTGGAGTGACTATGTGCGACGATCTCTCTGGTGCTTCGGCTGGTACTGCCGAGCCCAGCAGTAGTATCGGCGTGAAAAACGCAAGGGGGTTTGTCATGATGTTGACAGATGACCAGGCGACATACCCACTAAAGTCTTGATGGCTCGCTGGTCTTCTTATGTAACCCGAGGGGCGCAGTGGCGTCCCGTCAGCGATCCTGACAGTGACGTGGTCTGAGGACACCAATCGCGCACGCTCCGACGTGTAACTTCATTGCGCAGGCTCCGGCGGATAGCTTTAGGGTGATTATGTGCGACAATCTGTCAGGTGCTTCGGCTGGTTCTGCCGTTTCTAGTAGTAGGATCTGCGTAAAAAACGCAAGGACCTTTGTCATGTTGATGACAGATGGCCAGCCCACATACCCACTAAAGTCTTGATGGCTGGCTGTTCTTCTTATGTAGGCCGAGGGGGGCGGTGGCGTCCCGTCAGTGATCCTGACAGTGTGTGGTCCGACGACACCAGCGCGCACGCTCCGAAGTTTAACTTCATTGCGCAGGTTCCGGGGATGGCTTTGGAGTAACTATGTGCGACAATCTGTCAGGTGCTTCGGCTGGTACTGCCGTTCCCAGTTTTAGGATCTGAGTGAAAAACGCAAGGGGGTTTGTCAAGATGTTTACAGATGGCCAGCCGACCTACCCATTAAAGTCTTGATGGCTCGCTGGTCTTCTTATGTAGGGAGAGTGGGGCGGTGGCGCCCCGTCAGTGATCCTGATAGAGACGTAGTCCGACCCCACCAGCGCGCACGCTCCGAAGTGTAACTTCATTGCGCAGGCTCCGGCGGATGGCTTTGGAGTGGGTATGTGCTACAATCGATCAGGGGCTTCGGCTGGTAGTGCCGTTCCAAGTAGTAAGATCTGCGTGAAAAATGGAAGGCGGTTTGTCATGATGTTGGCAGATGGCCAGCCGACATACCCACTAAAGTCTTGATGGCTCGCTGGTCTTCTTATGTAGGTGGAGTTGGGCGGTGGCGCCCCGTCAGTGATCCTGACAGTGACGTAGTCCGACCCCACCAGCGCGCACGCTCCGAAGTGTAACTTCATTGCGCAGGCTCCGGTGGATGGCTTTAGTGTGACTATGAGCGACAATCTATCAGGTGCTTCGGCTGGTACTGCCGTTCCCAGTAGTAGGATCTGCGTAAAATACGCAAGGGGCTTTGTCATGATGTTGACAGATGACCAGCCGACATACCCACTAAAGCCTTGATGGCTCGCTGGTCTTCTTATGTAGGCCGAGGGGCGAGGGGGGCGGTGGCGTCCCGTCAGTGATCCTGACAGTGACATGGTCCGAAGACACCAGCGCGCACGCTCCGAAGTGTAACTTCATTGTGCAGGCTCCGGGGGTTGGCTTTGGAGTGACTATATGCGACAATATGTCAGGTGCTTCGGCTGGTAGTGCCGTTCCAAGTAGTAAGATCTGCGTGAAAAACGGAAGGCGGTTTGTCATGATGTTGATAGATGGCCAACTGACCTACCCATTAAAGTCTTGATGGCTCGCTGCTCTTCTTATGTAGGCCGAGGGGGGCGGTGGCGTCCCGTCAGTGATCGTGACAGTGACGTGGTCCCACGACACCAGCGCGCACGCTCCGTAGTGTAACTTCATTGCGCAGGGGCCGCCGGATGGCTTTAGCGTGAATATGAGCGACAATCTGTCAGGTGCTTCGGCTGGTACTGCTGTTCCTAGTAGTAGGATCTGCGTAAAATACGCAAGGGGCTTTGTCATGATGTTGACAGATGGCCAGCAGACATACCCACTAAAGTCTTGATGGCTCGCTGTTGTTCTTATGTAGGCCGAGGGGGGCGGTGGCGTCCCGTCAGTGATCCTGACAGTGACGTGTTCCGACGACACCAGCGCGCACGCTCCGAAGTGATACTTTATTGCGTAGGCTCCCGGAGATGGTTTTGGTGTGACTATGTGCGACAATCTCTCAGGTGCTTCGGCTGGTACTGCCATTCCCAGTAGTAGGATCTGCGTAAAAAACGCAAGGGGGTTTGTCATGATGTTGACAGATGACCAGCCGACATACCCACTAAAGTATTGATGGCTCGCTGGTCTTCTTATGTAGGCTGAGTTGGGCGGTGGCGTCCCGTCAGTGATCCTGACAGTGACGTGGTCCCACGACACCAGCGCGCACGCTCCGAAGTGAAACTTTATTGCGTAGGCTCCGGGGGATGGTTTTGGTGTGACTATGTGCGACAATCTCTCAGGTGCTTCGGCTGGTACTGCCGTTCCCAGTAGTATGATCTGCGTAAAAAACGTGACGGGGTTTGTCATGATGTTGATAGATGGCCAGCCGACCTACCCATTAAAGTCTTGATGGCTCGCTGGTCTTCTTATGTAGGGACAGTAGGGCGGTGGCGCCCCGCCAGTGATTCTGATAGTGACGTAGTCCGACCCCACCAGCGCGCACGCTCCGAAGTGTAACTTCATTGCGCAGGCTCCGGCGGATGGCTTTAGGGTGATTATGTGCGACAATCTGTCATGTGCTTCGGCTGGTACTGCCGTTGCCAGTAGTAGTATCTGCAGAAAAAACGCAAGGGGGTTTGTCATGATATTGACAGATGGCCAGCCGGCATACCCACTAAAGTCTTGATGGCTCGCTGGTCTTCTTATGTAGGGACAGTAGGGCGGTGGCGCCCCGCCAGTGATTCTGATAGTGACGTAGTCCGACCCCACCAGCGCGCACGCTCCGAAGTGTAACTTCATTGCGCAGGCTCCGGCGGATGGCTTTAGGGTGATTATGTGCGACAATCTGTCATGTGCTTCGGCTGGTACTGCCGTTGCCAGTAGTAGTATCTGCAGAAAAAACGCAAGGGGGTTTGTCATGATATTGACAGATGGCCAGCCGGCATACCCACTAAAGTCTTGATGGCTCGCTGTTCTTCTTATGTAGGACGAGTTGGGCGCTGGTGTCCCGTCAGTGACCCTAACAGTAACGTGGTCCGACGACACCAGCGCGCGCGCTCCGAAGGGCAAGTTTATTGCGCAAGCTCCGAGGGATGGCTTTGGTGTGGGTATGTGCGACAATCGATCAGGTGCTTCGGCTGGTAGTGCCTTTCCGAGTAGTAAGATCTGCGTGAAAATTGGAAGGCGGTTTGTCATGATGTTGGCAGATGGCCAGCCGACATACCCACTAAAGTCTTGATGGCTCACTGGTCTTCTTATGTAGGGCGAGTGGGGCGGTGGCGCCCCGTCAGTGATCCTGACAGTGACGTGGTCCGACGACACCAGCGCGCACGCTCCGAAGCGTAACTTCATTGCGCAGGTTCTGGGGATGGCTTTGGAGTGACTGTGTGCGACAATCTGTCAGGTGGTTCGGCTGGTACTGCCGTTCCCAGTAGTAGGATCTGCGTAAAAAACGCAAGGAGGTTTGTCATGATGTTGACAGATGGCCAGCCGACATAGCAACTAAAATCTTGATGGCTCGCTGCTCTTCTTATGTAGGCCGATGGGGGCGGTGGCGTCCCGTCAGTGATCGTCACAGTGACGTGGTCCGACGACAGCAGCGCGCACGCTCCGAAGTGAAGCTTTATTGCGTAGGCTCCGGGGGATGGTTTTGGTGTGACTATGTGCGACAATATGTCAGGTGCTTCGGCTTGTAGTGCCGTTCCCAGAAGTAGGATCTGCGTGAAGAACGCAAGGGGTTTGTGACGATGTTGACAGATGGCCAGCCGACATACCCACTAAAGTCTTGATGGCTCGCTGGTCTTGTTATGTAGGCCAAGTTGGGCGGTGGCGTCCAGTCAGTGACCCTGACAGTAACGTGGTCCGACGACACCAGCGCGCGCGCTCCGAAGTGCAACTTCATTGCGCAGGCTCTGGGGTTGGCTTTGGTGTGACTACGTGCGACAATCTGTCAGGTGCTTTGGCTGGTACTGCCATTCCCAATAGTAGTATCTCCGTAAAAACGCACGGGGGTTTGTCACGATGTTGACAGATGGCCAGCCGACATACCCACTAAAATCATGATGGCTCGCTAGTCTTCTTATGTAGGCCGAGTTGGGCAGTGGCGCCCCGTTAGTGATCCTGACGGTAACGTGGTCCGACGACACCAGCGCGCGCGCTCCGAGGGGTAAGTTCTTTGCGCAGGCTCTGGGGGAAGGCTTTGGAGTGGCTATGTGCGACAATCGATCAGGTGCTTCGGCTGGTAGTGCCGTTCCAAGTAGTAAGATCTGCGTGAAAAACGCAAGGCAATTTGTCATGATGTTGAATGATGGCGAGCCGACATACCAACTAAAGTCTTGATGGGTCGCTGGTCTTCTTATGTAGGCCGAGTGGGCGGTGGAGCTACGTCAGTGATCCTGACAGTGACGTGGTCCGACGACACCAGCGCGCACTCTCCGAAGTGTAACTTCATTGCGGAGGTCCGGCGGATGGCTTTATAGTGGGTATGTGCGACAATCTATCAGGTGCTTCTGCTGGTAGTGCCGTTCCAAGTAGTAAGATCTGCGTGAAAAATGGAAGGCGGCTTGTCGTGATGTTGGCAGATGGCCAGCCGACATACCCACTAAAGTCTTGATGGCTCAGTGGTCTTCTTATGTAGGCCGAGTTGGGCGGTGGCGCCCCGTCAGTGATCCTGACAGTGACGTAGTCCGACCCCACCAGCGCGCACGCTCCGAAGTGTAACTTCATTGCGCAGGCTCCGGCAGATGGCTTTATGGTGATTATGTGCGACAATCTGTCATGTGCTTCGGCTGGTACTGCCGTTGCCAGTAGTAGTATCTGCGGAAAAAACGCAACGACGTTTGTCATGATGTTGACAGATGGCCAGCCAACATACCCACTAAAGACTTGATGGCTCGCTGTTCTTCTTATGTAAGCCGTGCGGGGCGGTGGCGTCCCGTCAGTGATCCTGACAGTGACGTGGTCCGACGACACCAGCGCGAACGCTCCGAAGTGTAACTTCATTGCGGAGGCCGCAGGCGATGGCTTTAGGGTGATTATGCGCGACAATCTGTCAGGTGCTCCGGCTGGTACTGCCGTTCGAAGTAGTAGTATCTGCGTGAAAAACATAAGGGGGTTTGTCACGATGTTGATAGATGGCCAGCCGACATACCCACTAAAGTCTTGATGGCTCGCTGGTCTTCTTATGTAGGCCGAGTGGGCGGTGGCGTCACGTCAGTGATCCTGACACTGACGTGGTCCGACGACACCAGTGCGCACGCTCCGAAGTGTAATTAAGTTCATTGCGCAGGCTCCGAGGGTGGCTTTGGAGTGGCTATGTGCGACAATCTATAAGGTGCTTCGGCTGGTACTGCTGTTCCCAGTAGTAGGATCTGCATAAAATACGCAAGAGGCTTTGTCATGATGCTGACAGATGGCCAGCAGACATACTCACTAAAGTCTTGATGGCTCGCTGGTCTTCTTATGTAGGCCGAGGGGAGCGGTGGCGTCTCGTCATTGATGCTGACAGTGACGTGGTCCGAAGACAGCAGCGCGCACGCTCCGAAGTGTAACTTCATTGCGCAGGCTGCGGGAGATGGCTTTGGAGTGACTATGTGCGACAATCTGTCAGGTGCTTCGGCTGGTAGTGCCGTTCCCAGTAGTAGGATCTGCGTGAAAAACGCAAGGGGGTTTGTCACGATGTTCACAGATGGCCAGCCGACATACCCACTAAAGTCTTGATGGCTCGCTGGTCTCCTTATGTAGGCCGAGTTGGGCGGTGGCGTCCCGTCTGTGATCCTGACAGTAACGTGGTCCGACGACACCAGTGCCCACGCTCCGAATTGTAACTTCATTGCGCAGGCTCCGGCGGATTGCTTTAGTTTGACATTGTGCGATAACCTGTCAGGTGCTTCCGCTGGTACTGCCGTTCCCAGTAGTAGTACCTCCGTAAAAAACGCACGGGGGTTTGTCATGATGTTGACAGATGGCCAGCCGACATATCCACTAAAGTCTTGATGGCTCGCTGGTCTTCTTATGTTGCCCGAGGGGGGCGGTGGCGTTCCGTCAGTGATCCTGACAGTGACGTGGTCCGATGACACCAGCGCGCACGCTCCGAAGTGTAACTTCATTGCACAGGCTCCGGGGGATGGCTTTGGAGTGACTACGTGCGACAATCTGTCACGTGCTTCGGCTGGTACTGCCGTTCTAAGTAGTAGGATCTGCGTAAAGAACGCAAGGTGTTTGTCATGATGTTGGTAGGTGACCAGTCAACATACCCATTATAGTCTTGATTGCTCGCTGGTCTTCTTATGTAGGGAGAGTGGGGCGGTGGCGCCCCGTCAGTGATCCTGTCAGTGACGTAGTCCGACCCGACCTGCGCGCACGCTCCGAAGTGTAACTTCATTGCGCAGGCTCCGGCGGATGGCTTTAGGGTGATTATGTGCGACAATCTGTCATGTGCTTCGGCTGGTACTGCCCTTGCCAGTAGTAGTATCTGCGTAAAGAACGCAAGGACGTTTGTCATGATGTTGACAGATGGCCAGCCGACATACTCACTAAAGTCTTGATGGCTCGCTGTTCTTCTTATGCAGGCCGAGGGGGGCGGTGGCGTCCCGTGAGTGATCCTGACAGTGACAAGGTCCGACGACACCAGCGCAAACGCTCCGAAGTGTAACATCATTGCGCAGGCTGCGGGGGATGGCTTTAGTGTGATTATGTGCGACAATCATTCAGGTGCTTCGGCTGGTACTGCCGTTCCAAGTAGTAGGATCTACGTGAAAAACGCAAGGGGGTTTGTCACGATGTTGACAGATGGCCAGCTGGCATGCGCACTAAAGTCTTGATGGCTCCCTGGTCTTCTTATGTAGGCCGAGGGGGGAGGGGGGTGGTGGCGTCCCGTCAGTTATCCTGACAGTGACGTGGTCCGAAGACACCAGCGCGCGCGCTCCGAAGTGTAACTTCATTGCGCAGGCTCCTGGAGATGGCTTTGGAGTGACTATGTGCGACAGTCTGTCAGGTGCTTCGGGTGGTAGTGCCGTTCCCAGTAGTAGGATCTGCGTGAAAAACGCAAGGGGGTTTGTCACGATGTCGACAGATGGCCAGCCGACATATCCACTAAAGTCTTGATGGCTCGCTGGTCTTCTTATGTAGGCCGAGTTGGGCGCTGGCGTCCCGTCAGTGATCCTGACAGTAACGTGGTCCGACGACACCAGCGCGCACGCTCCGAATTGGAACTTCATTGCGCAGGCTCCGGCGGATTGCTTTAGTTTGACATTGTGCGACAATCTGTCAGGTGCTTCGGCTGGTACTGCCGTTCCCAGTAGTAGTACCTCCGTAAAAAACGAACGGGGGTTTGTCATGATGTTGACAGGTGGCCAGCCGACATATCCACTAAAGTCTTGATGGCTCGCTGGTCTTCTTATGTAGCCCAAGGGGGGCGGTGGCGTTCCGTCAGTGATCCTGACAGTGACGTGGTCCGACGACACCAGCGCGCACGCTCCGTAGTGTAACTTCATTGCATAGGCTCCGGGGGATGGCTTTGGAGTGACTGTGTGCGACAATCTGTCAGGTGCTTCGGCTGGTACTGCCGTTCCCAGTAGTAGGATCTGCGTAAAAAGCGAAAAGGGGTTTGTCATGATGTTGACAGATGGCCAGCCGACATACCCACAATAGTCTTGATGGCTCGCTGGTCTTCTTATGTAGGCCGATGGGGGCGGTGGCATCCCGTCAGTGATCCTGACAGTGACGTGGTCCGAAGACACCAGCGCGCACGCTCCGAATTGTAACTTCATTGCGCAGGCTCCGGCGGATTGCTTTAGTTTGACATTGTGCGACAATCTGTCAGGTGCTTCGGCTGGTACTGCCGTTCCCAGTAGTAGTACCTCCGTAAAAAACGAACGGGGGTTTGTCATGATGTTGACAGGTGGCCAGCCGACATATCCACTAAAGTCTTGATGGCTCGCTGGTCTTCTTATGTAGCCCGAGGGGGGCGGTGGCGTTCCGTCAGTGATCCTGACAGTGACGTGATCCGACGACACCAGCGCGCACGCTCCGTAGTGTAACTTCATTGCACAGGCTCCGGGGGATGGCTTTGGAGTGACTGTGTGCGACAATCTGTAAGGTGCTTCGGCTGGTACTGCCGTTCCCAGTAGTAGGATCTGCGTAAAAAGCGCAAGGGGTTTGTCATGATGTTGACAGATGGCCAGCCGACATACCCACAATAGTCTTGATGGCTCGCTGATCTTCTTATGTAGGCCGATGGGGGCGGTGGCATCCCGTCAGTGATCCTGACAGTGACGTGGTCCGAAGACACCAGCGCGCACGCTCCGAATTGTAACTTCATTGCGCAGGCTCCGGCGGATTGCTTTAGTTTGACATTGTGCGACAATCTGTCAGGTGCTTCGGCTGGTACTGCCGTTCCCAGTAGTAGTACCTCCGTAAAAAACGAACGGGGGTTTGTCATGATGTTGACAGGTGGCCAGCCGACATATCCACTAAAGTCTTGATGGTTTGCTGGTCTTCTTATGTAGCCCGAGGGGGGCGGTGGCGTTCCGTCAGTGATCCTGACAGTGACGTGGTCCGACGACAGCAGCGCGCACGCTCCGAAGTGTAACTTCATTGAAGTACTATAGCGCCAAACAGACGACACAAGAAGAAGAGACACGGACGAGCGCTTACTGACAACTGATGCTTTAATGACGGAAACACACAATATGTATACGCAAATTTGGCGGCGCGACATGCGCATTGTCAACACATCACATGGTAACTAGGTAAAAGGCGATAGAACGATTGTGAAGGTGACGTTCGTGATGATGACACGTGGTTTACAGGGCCATATGACCATAAATGATAATGGTTACGCGATATACAAACACCGCCGTAAGGGAGTACCCCATAAAAACTATTGGATTAGGAATATTCACCAGGCGTGGGCGGCGCAGCAACATGCTCAGATTTAACTAGGGGCTTCTAAAAATGACATCTCACTTTTATAGAGAATTTTCGATGGTTCGCTTACGCATTCAAGGCCCTTCCTTTTAATGTGGAAGGCTTCCTTCAGCTCGCGGGCCACGCTGTCTCGACTTCTGTCCAGAATGATGGTCTCTCTTAGGCGAGGCTTGCACCCGCACTCTTTGCAGTGGATGGCCATATTGGAACCAGTTCCTTTTTCCTGTGACCTTTCGTGTTCTTTCAGCCTTTCATTTAGACACCGCCCCGTTTGTCCTATGTAAACCTTTTTGCATGAGAGTGGAATTTGATATACTACCCCTTCCTTGCAACTGACAAGTGGATTGGTATGCTGGGTTCCGCAGGTCGCGCGTTCTGTTTTTTGGTTGTTAACGCGGGCGCACAATGTAGCAAGTTTTGAAGGGGCTGAGAAAACAACCGGGACTTTGAATTTACTCGCGACATTTTTCAGGTTGTGGGCTACGCGGTGGGAGTACGGTATAACTACAGGTATAAGTCTCCTGGTTTGTTTTTGCGTGTTTTTTCTTGCTTTGCCTTTTATCTTCTGGAGCAGGCTCTCTACTACAGAACTTAGAACTTTCTGTGGAAACCCCGCCTCCTTTAACCTTTCAATCTGCTGATGGAAGCTGCTCCGTATGGCATGCTTACATGACTTCCTGGTAGCCGATTCCAAAGCCCCTGTGGCTATCGCTCTTTTTACGGTCTTAGAGTGGGCTGACTCATAAGACAAGCGCTCTTTTTGCGCTCGGGGTTGGTACTTCCAGTGCACCTCAGCTCCCAGGCTGAGCTCGAGGTCTAAACCTGTAACTTATTGTTCTTTGGTAGTTCAAAGGTGTATTCTAAACCATGGCTATATTTCTTAAAAACATCTAGCATCTCTTTGACAGTGTTTTGGTGGCCTGGTAGATCCTGTCTGTTTAACACAATTAGGAAATCATCTACATATCTAAATACTTTCAAAATCTTCTGTTTGTCAAGCATGCTGTCCAAAACGCTATCAACGGCCGAAAGAAAAATGTTGCTTAAGATAGGGGCTACGCAGGACCCTATACAGACGCCCTTCTTCTGAACATAAACCCTATCAGCAAACTGAACAAGCGTGGAACTAAGATAAAACTTCATAAGCCTAATGAAATTTTCAACTGACATGCCCACAGAATTCTGAAACGAAATGGTGCCTTTCTTTTCAATACATGCCTGGACAGCTGAAAACAGTTCCTTGTGTGGGATAGAATAGAAAAGATCTTTAACATCGACCGAGAAAAAAACCACCTACGGTACCGCAGGACTATAAAAATCCTACCACATCATACGAGTTCCTTGTTTCGAAAGCATCTTCTATGTTAAGAGAACTCAAATGCTTTAACAGAAACTGGCTAACATGGCGTTGCCAAGATTCCCTTTCGCTCAAGATACACCGGAGCGGAACTTCTTCTTTGTGGGTCTTAGCGGTAAAAAACATGCCCAAAGTCTTATTTTTGCACTTACTTATCGCATTTGCTATTTTTCCTAGTTCCAGTTCCTTGCAGAGGGACACAGCCTGAGATTTCACCCTAGCCGGCTTGAGGCTTGACGCGGCGAAATTCTTTTCCACAGCTCGGCAGGCCTTCTCCTTGTAAATTCCTTGCGGGACCACAACGAAGCCTCCTTCCTTGTCAGCCTGTAAAAGCAGTAGGCCATTGTCCTTGAAGAATGTGACAACACTGTTAATCCCAGCCCGGTTGCTCGAAGATTTCTTCGTAACTGTTCTTGACAGAGCGTCCACTCCTTCCAGTAGGCACCTTTCCTGGTCTTCAGGTGACGCCTTCTCGGCAACACGCCTATTCAAAGAAAGTAGCTCGTGCGCTGCAGTTTCAGGATCGAGGCTGAACTTCGGTACCTTTGCCAGCACATTCTTTACATCCTCCGTGACTTGTACTTGTCCCAGGATTTACTGTACTTCAGTAAATATGCACCAACTAGCCCAACAAAAAGTTCTGCTGGAGTAACTTCATTGCGCAGGCTCCGGGGGATGGCTTTGGAGTGACGATGTGCGACAATCTGTCAGGTGCTTCGGCTGGTACTGCCGTTCCAAGTAGTAAGATCCGCGTGAAAAACGCAAGGGGGTTTGTCATGATGTTGACAGAAGGCGAGCCGACATGCCCACTAAAGTCTTGATGGCTCGCTGGTCTTCTTATGTAGGCCGAGGGGGGCGGTGGCGTCCTGCCAGTGATCCTGACAGTGACGTTGTCCGACGCCACCAGCGCGCACGCTCCGAAGTGTAACTTCATTGCACTGGCTGCGGGGGATTGCTTTGGTGTGACAATGTGCGACAATCTGTCAGGTCCTTCGGCTGGTACTGTCGTTCCCAGTAGTAGGATCTGCGTAAAAAACGCAAGGGGGTTTGTCATGATGGTGACAGATGGCCAGCCGACATACCCACTAAAGTGTTGATGGCTCGCTGGTCACCTTGTGTTGGCCGAGGGGGGCAGTGGCGCCCGGTCGGGGATCCTGGAAGTGACGTGGTGCGACGACGCCAGCATGCACGCGCCGAAGTGCAACTTCATTGCGCAGGCTCCGGGGGTGGCTCTGGTATGACTACATGCGACAATCTGCCAGGTGCTTCGGCTGGTACTGCCGAGCGCAGCAGTAGGATCTGCGTAAAATACGCAAGGGGCTTTGTCATGATTTTGACAGATGACCAGCCGACATACCCACTAAAGTCTTGATGGCTCGATGGCTTTCTTATGTAGGCCGAGGGGGGCGGTGGCGCCCCGTCAGTGACCCTGACAGTGACGTGGTCCGACGCCACCAGCGCGCACGCTCCGAAGTGTAAGTTCATTGCGCAGACTCCGAGGGATGGCTTTGGAGTGGCTATGTTCGACAATCTGATAGGTGCTTCGGCTGGTACTGCTGTTGCCAGTAGTAGGATCTGCGTGAAAAACGCAAGGGGGTTTGTCATGATGTCCACAGAAGGCCAGCCGACATACCCACTAAAGTCTTGATGGCTCGCTGGTCTTCTTAAGTAGGCCGAGGGGGGCGGTGGCGTGCTGTCAGTGATCTTGATAGTGACGTGGTCCGACGACACCAGCACGCACGCTCCGTAGTGTACCTTCAATGCGCAGGGTCCGCCGGATGGCTTTAGTGTGACTATGAGTGACAATCTGTCGTGTGCTTGGGCTGGTACTGCCGTTCCCAGTAGTAGGATCTGCGTAAAATACGCAAAGGGCTTTGTCATAATGTTGACAGATGGCCAGCAGACATACCCACTAAGGTCTTGATGGCTCGATGGATTTCTTATGTAGGCCGAGGGGGGCGGTGGCGTCCCGTCAGTGATCCTGACAGTGACATGGTCCGACGACACCAGCGAGCACGCTCCGAAGTGAAACTTTATTGCCTAGGATCCGGGGGATGCTTTTGGTGTGACTATGTGCGAACATCTGTCAGGTGCTTCGGCTGGTAAAGTAATTCCCAGTAGCAGGATCTCCGTAAAGAACGCAAGGGGGTTTGTCATGATGTTGACAGATGGCCAGCAGACATACCCACTAAAGTCCTGATGGCTCGATGGTCTTGTTATGTAGGCCGAGGGGGGCGGTGGCTTCCCGTCAGTGATCCTGACAGTGACGTGGTCCGACGACACCAGCGCGCACGCTCTGAAGTGTAACTTCATTGCACAGGCTGTGGGGGATTGCTTTGGTGTCACTATGTGCGACCATCTGTCAGGTGCTTCGACTGGTACTGTAGTTCCCAGTAGTAGGATCTCCGTAAAAAAGGCAAAGGGGTTTGTCATGATGTTGACAGATGGCCAGCAGACAAACCCACTAAAGTCTTGATGGCTCGATGGCCTTCTTATGTAGGCCGAGGGGGGCCGTGGCGTCCCGTCAGTGATCCTGACAGTGACGTGGTCCGACGACACCAGCGCGCATGCTCCGCAGTGTAACTTCATTGCACAGGCAGCGGGGGATTGCTTTGGTGTGACTATGTGCGACAATCTGTCAGGTGCTTCGGCTGGTACTGCCGTTCCCAGTAGTAGAATATGCGTAAAAAACGCAGGGGGGTTTGTCATGATTGTGACAGATGACCAGCCGACATACCCGCTAAAGTCTTGATGGTTCGATGGCTTTCTTATGTAGGCCGAGGGGGGCGGTGGCGTCCCGTCAGTGATCCTGACAGTGACGTGGTCCGACGACACTAGCGCGCACGCTCCGAAGTGTAACTTCATTCTGCAGGCTCCGCGGGATGGCTTTGGAGTGACTATGTGCGACAATCTGTCAGGTGCTTCGGTGGGTACTACCGTTCCAAGTAGTAGGATCTGCGTGAAAAACGCAAGGGGGTTTCTCATGAAGTCGACAGATGGCCAGCCGACATACCCACTAAAGTCTTCATGGCTCGCTGGTCTTCTTAAGTAGGCCGAGGGGGGCGGTGGCGTCCTGTCAGTGATCCTGACAGTGACGTGGTCCGACGACACCAGCGCGCACGCTCCGTAGTGTAACTTCAATTAGCAGGGTCCGCCGGATAGCTTTAGTGTGACTATGAGAGACAATCTGTCAGGCGCTTGGGCTGCTACTGCCGTTCCCAGTAGTAGGATCTGCGTAAAATACGCAAGGGGCTTTGTCATGATGTTGACAGATGGCCAGCAGACATACCCACTATGGTCTTGATGGCTCGATGGCTTTCTTATGTAGGCCGAGGGGGGCGGTGGCGTCACGTCAGTGATCCTGACAGTGACGTGGTGCGACGAGACCAGCGCGCACGCTCCGAAGTGACACTTTATTGTGTAGGCTACGGGGGATGGTTTTGGTGTGACTATGCGCGACAATCTGTCAGGTGCTTCGGCTGGTACTGTCTCTCCCAGTAGTAGGATCTGCGTAAAAACGCAAGGGGCTTTGTCGCGATGTTGACAGATGGCCAGCCGACATACCCACTAAAGTCTTCATGGCTCGCGGGTCTTCTTATGTAGGCCGAGTGGGGCGGTGGCGTCCCGTCAGTGATCCTGACAGTGACGTGATCCGAAGACACCAACGCGTACGCTCCTAAGTGTAACTTCTTTGCGCAGGCTCCGGGGGATGGCTTTGGAGTGGCTATGTGCGACAATCTGTCACGTGCTTCACCTGGTAGTGCCGTTCCAAGTAGTAAGATCTGCGTGAAAAACGCAAGGCGGTTTGTCATGATGTTGACAGATGGCCAGCCGACATACCCACTAAAGTCTTGATGGCTCGCTGGTCTTCTTATGTAGGCCGAGGGGGGCGGTGGCGTCCCGTCAGTGATCCTGGCATTGACGTGGTGCGACGACACCAGCGCGCACGCTCCGAAATGAAACTTTATTGCGTAGGATCCGGGGGATGGTTTTGGTGTGACTATGTGCGAACATCTGTCAGGTGCTTCGGCTGGTACTGTAATTCCCAACAGCAGGACCTCCTTAAAAAACGCAAGGGGGTTTGTCATGATGTTGACAGATGGCCAGCAGACATAGCCACTAAAGTCTTGATGGCTCGATGGTCTTCTTATGTAGGCCGAGGGGGGCGGTGGCTTCCCGTCAGTGATCCTGACAGTGACGTGGTCCGACGACACCAGCGCGCACGCTCTGAAGTGTAAGTGCATTGCGCAGACTCTGAGGGATGGCTTTGGAGTGGCTATGTGCGACAACCTGTCAGGTGCTTCACCTGGTAGTGCCGTTCCAAGTAGTAGGATCTGCGTAAAAACGCAAGGGGGTTTGTCAAGATATTGACAGGTGGCCTGCCGACATACCCACTAAAGTCTTGATGGCTCGCTGGTCTTCTTATGTAGTCCGAGTTGGGCGGTGGCGTCCCGTCAGTGATCCTGGCAGTAACGTGGTCCGACGACATCAGCGCGCGTGCTGCGAAGTGTAACTTCATTGCGCAGGCTCCGGGGGATGGCTTTCGTGCGTCTATGTTCGACAATCTGTCAGGTGTTCGGCGGGTACTGTAATTCCCTGTAGTAGGATCTCCGTAAAAAAACGCAGGGGAATTTTTCATTATGTTTACAGATGGCCAGCCGACATACCAACTAAAGTCTTGAAGACTCGCTGGTCTTCTTATGTAGTCCGAGTTGGGCGGTGGCGTCCCGTCAGTGATCCTGGCAGTAACGTGGTCCGACGACACCAGCGCGCACGCTCCGAATTGTAATTTAATTGCGCAGGCTCCGGCGGATTGCTTTAGTTTGACATTGTGTGACAATCTGTCAGGTGCTTCGGCTGGTACTGTCATCCCCAGTAGCAGGATCTGCGTAAAAAACGAAAGGGGTATTCAATGATGTTGACTGATGGCCAGCCGACATCTCCACTAAAGTCTTGATGGCTTGCTGGTCTTCTTATGTAGGCCGACGGGGGCGGTGGCGTCCCGTCAGTGATCCTGACAGTGATGTGGTCCGACGACACCAGCGCGCACGCTCCGAAGTTTAACTTCATTGCGCAGGTTCCGGGGATGGCTTTGGATTGACTATGTGCGACAATCTGTCAGGTTCTTCGGCTGGTACTGCCGTTCCCAGTAGTAGGATCTGCGTAAAAACGCAAGGGCGTTTGTCATGATGTTGACATATGGCCAGCCGACCTACCCACTAAAGCCCTGATGGCTCGCTGGTCTTCTTATGTGGGCCGAGGAGGGCGTTCGCGTCCCGTCAGTAATCCTGACAGTGACGTGCTCCGACGACACCAGCGCACACGCTCCGAAGAGTAAGTTCATTGCGCAGGCTCCGGGGGAAGGGTTTGGCGTGACTATGTGCGACAATCTGTCAGGTGCTTTGGCTGGTTCTGCCGTTTCCAGTAGTAGGATCTCCGTAAAAACGCACGGGGGTTTGTCATGATGGTGACAAATGGCGAGCCTACATATCCACTAAAGTCTTGATGGCTCGCTGGTTTTCTTATGTAGGCCGACGGGGGTGGTGGCGTTCCGTCAGTGATTCTGACAGTGACGTGGTCCGACGACACCAGTGCGCACGCTCCGAAGTGTAACTTCATTGCGCAAGCTCCGGGGGATGGCTTTGGAGTGACTATGTGCGACGATCTCTCTGGTGCTTCGGCTGGTACTGCCGAGCCCAGCAGTAGTATCGGCGTGAAAAACGCAAGGGGGTTTGTCATGATGTTGACAGATGACCAGGCGACATACCCACTAAAGTCTTGATGGCTCGCTGGTCTTCTTATGTAGGCCGAGGGGGCGGTGGCATCCCACCAGTTATCCTGGCAGTGGCGTGGTCCGACGACACCAGTGCGCACGCTCCGAAGTGAAACTTTATTGTGCAGGCTCCGGGGGATTGCTTTGGTGGGACTGTGTGCGATAATCTTTCAGGTGCTTCGGCTGGTACTGCCGAGCCCAGTTGTAGGACCTGCGTGAAAAACGCAAGGGGGTTTGTCGTGATATTGACAGGTGACCAGCCGACAGAACCACTAAAGTGTTGATGGCTCGCTGGTCTTCTTATGTAACCCGAGGGGCGCAGTGGCGTCCCGTCAGCGATCCTGACAGTGACGTGGTCTGAGGACACCAATCGCGCACGCTCCGACGTGTAACTTCATTGCGCAGGCTCCGGCGGATAGCTTTAGGGTGATTATGTGCGACAATCTGTCAGGTGCTTCGGCTGGTTCTGCCGTTTCTAGTAGTAGGATCTGCGTAAAAAACGCAAGGACCTTTGTCATGTTGATGACAGATGGCCAGCCCACATACCCACTAAAGTCTTGATGGCTCGCTGTTCTTCTTATGTAGGCCGAGGGGGGCGGTGGCGTCCCGTCAGTGATCCTGACAGTGTGTGGTCCGACGACACCAGCGCGCACGCTCCGAAGTTTAACTTCATTGCGCAGGTTCCGGGGATGGCTTTGGAGTCACTATGTGCGACAATCTGTCAGGTGCTTCGGCTGGTACTGCCGTTCCCAGTTTTAGGATCTGAGTGAAAAACGCAAGGGGGTTTGTCAAGATGTTTACAGATGGCCAGCCGACCTACCCATTAAAGTCTTGATGGCTCGCTGGTCTTCTTATGTAGGGAGAGTGGGGCGGTGGCGCCCCGTCAGTGATCCTGATAGAGACGTAGTCCGACCCCACCAGCGCGCACGCTCCGAAGTGTAACTTCATTGCGCAGGCTCCGGCGGATGGCTTTGGAGTGGGTATGTGCTACAATCGATCAGGTGCTTCGGCTGGTAGTGCCGTTCCAAGTAGTAAGATCTGCGTGAAAAATGGAAGGCGGTTTGTCATGATGTTGACAGATGGCCAGCCGACATACCCACTAAAGTCTTGATGGCTCGCTGCTCTTCTTATGTAGGCCGAGGGGGGCGGTGGCGTCCCGTCAGTGATCGTGACAGTGACGTGGTCCCACGACACCAGCGCGCACGCTCCGTAGTGTAACTTCATTGCGCAGGGGCCGCCGGATGGCTTTAGCGTGAATATGAGCGACAATCTGTCAGGTGCTTCGGCTGGTACTGCTGTTCCTAGTAGTAGGATCTGCGTAAAATACGCAAGGGGCTTTGTCATGATGTTGACAGATGGCCAGCAGACATACCCACTAAAGTCTTGATGGCTCGCTGTTGTTCTTATGTAGGCCGAGGGGGGCGGTGGCGTCCCGTCAGTGATCCCGACAGTGACGTGTTCCGACGACACCAGCGCGCACGCTCCGAAGTGATACTTTATTGCGTAGGCTCCCGGAGATGGTTTTGGTGTGACTATGTGCGACAATCTCTCAGGTGCTTCGGCTGGTACTGCCATTCCCAGTAGTAGGATCTGCGTAAAAAACGCAAGGGGGTTTGTCATGATGTTGACAGATGACCAGCCGACATACCCACTAAAGTATTGATGGCTCGGTGGTCTTCTTATGTAGGCTGAGTTGGGCGGTGGCGTCCCGTCAGTGATCCTGACAGTGACGTGGTCCCACGACACCAGCGCGCACGCTCCGAAGTGAAACTTTATTGCGTAGGCTCCGGGGGATGGTTTTGGTGTGACTATGTGCGACAATCTCTCAGGTGCTTCGTCTGGTACTGCCGTTCCCAGTAGTATGATCTGCGTAAAAAACGTGACGGGGTTTGTCATGATGTTGATAGATGGCCAGCCGACCTACCCATTAAAGTCTTGATGGCTCGCTGGTCTTCTTATGTAGGGACAGTAGGGCGGTGGCGCCCCGCCAGTGATTCTGATAGTGACGTAGTCCGACCCCACCAGCGCGCACGCTCCGAAGTGTAACTTCATTGCGCAGGCTCCGGCGGATGGCTTTAGGGTGATTATGTGCGACAATCTGTCATGTGCTTCGGCTGGTACTGCCGTTGCCAGTAGTAGTATCTGCAGAAAAAACGCAAGGGGGTTTGTCATGATATTGACAGATGGCCAGCCGGCATACCCACTAAAGTCTTGATGGCTCGCTGTTCTTCTTATGTAGGACGAGTTGGGCGCTGGTGTCCCGTCAGTGACCCTAACAGTAACGTGGTCCGACGACACCAGCGCGCGCGCTCCGAAGGGCAAGTTTATTGCGCAAGCTCCGAGGGATGGCTTTGGTGTGGGTATGTGCGACAATCGATCAGGTGCTTCGGCTGGTAGTGCCTTTCCGAGTAGTAAGATCTGCGTGAAAATTGGAAGGCGGTTTGTCATGATGTTGGCAGATGGCCAGCCGACATACCCACTAAAGTCTTGATGGCTCACTGGTCTTCTTATGTAGGGCGAGTGGGGCGGTGGCGCCCCGTCAGTGATCCTGACAGTGACGTGGTCCGACGACACCAGCGCGCACGCTCCGAAGCGTAACTTCATTGCGCAGGTTCTGGGGATGGCTTTGGAGTGACTGTGTGCGACAATCTGTCAGGTGGTTCGGCTGGTACTGCCGTTCCCAGTAGTAGGATCTGCGTAAAAAACGCAAGGAGGTTTGTCATGATGTTGACAGATGGCCAGCCGACATAGCAACTAAAATCTTGATGGCTCGCTGCTCTTCTTATGTAGGCCGATGGGGGCGGTGGCGTCCCGTCAGTGATCGTCACAGTGACGTGGTCCGACGACAGCAGCGCGCACGCTCCGAAGTGAAACTTTATTGCGTAGGCTCCGGGGGATGGTTTTGGTGTGACTATGTGCGACAATATGTCAGGTGCTTCGGCTTGTAGTGCCGTTCCCAGAAGTAGGATCTGCGTGAAGAACGCAAGGGGTTTGTGACGATGTTGACAGATGGCCAGCCGACATACCCACTAAAGTCTTGATGGCTCGCTGGTCTTGTTATGTAGGCCGAGTTGGGCGGTGGCGTCCAGTCAGTGACCCTGACAGTAACGTGGTCCGACGACACCAGCGCGCGCGCTCCGAAGTGTGACTTCATTGCGCAGGCTCCGGGGGATGGCTTTGGAGTGACTATGTGCGACAATCTGTCAGGTGCTTCGGCTGGTACTGCCGTTCCCAATAGTAGTATCTCCGTAAAAACGCACGGGGGTTTGTCATGATGGTGACAGATGGCCAGCCGACATATCCACTAAAGTCTTGATGGCTCGCTGGTCTTCTTATGTAGGCCGAGGGGGGCGGTGGCGTCCCGTCAGTTATCCTGACAGTGGCGTGGTCCGACGACACCAGCGCGCACGTTCCGAAGTGAAACTTTGTTGAGCAGGCTCCGGGGGATTGCTTTGGTGGGACTGTGTGCGACAATATTTCAGGTGCTTCGGCTGGTACTGCCGAGCCCCGTAGTAGGACCTGCGTGAAAAACGCAAGGGGGTTTGTCGTGATATTGACAGGTGACCCGCCGACATAACCACTAAAGTGTTGAAGGCTCGCTGGTCATCTTATGCCGGCCGAGGGGGGCGATGGCGTCCCGTCGGTGATCCTGGAAGTGACGTGGTGCGACGACACCAGCATCCACGCGCCGAAGTGCAACTTCATTGCGCAGGCTCTGGGGTTGGCTTTGGTGTGACTACGTGCGACAATCTGTCAGGTGCTTTGGCTGGTTCTGCCATTCCCAATAGTAGTATCTCCGTAAAAACGCACGGGGGATTGTCACGATGTTGACAGATGGCCAGCCGACATACCCACTAAAATCATGATGGCTCGCTAGTCTTCTTATGTGTGCCGAGTTGGGCAGTGGCGCCCCGTTAGTGATCCTGACGGTAACGTGGTCCGACGACACCAGCGCGCGCGCTCCGAGGGGTAAGTTCTTTGCGCAGGCTCTGGGGGAAGGCTTTGGAGTGGCTATGTGCGACAATCGATCAGGTGCTTCGGCTGGTAGTGCCGTTCCAAGTAGTAAGATCTGCGTGAAAATCGCAAGGCAATTTGTCATGATGTTGAATGATGGCGAGCCGACATACCAACTAAAGTCTTGATGGGTCGCTGGTCTTCTTATGTAGGCCGAGTGGGCGGTGGAGTTACGTCAGTGATCCTGACAGTGACGTGGTCCGACGACACCAGCGCGCACTCTCCGAAGTGTAACTTCATTGCGGAGGTCCGGCGGATGGCTTTATAGTGGGTATGTGCGACAATCTATCAGGTGCTTCTGCTGGTAGTGCCGTTCCAAGTAGTAAGATCTGCGTGAAAAATGGAAGGCGGCATGTCGTGATGTTGGCAGATGGCCAGCTGACATACCCACTAAAGTCTTGATGGCTCAGTGGTCTTCTTATGTAGGCCGAGTTGGGCGGTGGCGCCCCGTCAGTGATCCTGACAGTGACGTAGTCCGACCCCACCAGCGCGCACGCTCCGAAGTGTAACTTCATTGCGCAGGCTCCGGCAGATGGCTTTATGGTGATTATGTGCGACAATCTGTCATGTGCTTCGGCTGGTACTGCCGTTGCCAGTAGTAGTATCTGCGGAAAAAACGCAAGGACGTTTGTCATGATGTTGACAGATGGCCAGCCAACATACCCACTAAAGACTTGATGGCTCGCTGTTCTTCTTATGTAAGCCGTGCGGGGCGGTGGCGTCCCGTCAATGATCCTGACAGTGACGTGGTCCGACGACACCAGCGCGAACGCTCCGAAGTGTAACTTCATTGCGGAGGCCGCAGGCGATGGCTTTAGGGTGATTATGCGCGACAATCTGTCAGGTGCTCCGGCTGGTACTGCCGTTCGAAGTAGTAGTATCTGCGTGAAAAACATAAGGGGGTTTGTCACGATGTTGATAGATGGCCAGCCGACATACCCACTAAAGTCTTGATGGCTCGCTGGTCTTCTTATGTAGGCCGAGTGGGCGGTGGCGTCACGTCAGTGATCCTGACACTGACGTGGTCCGACCACACCAGTGCGCACGCTCCGAAGTGTAATTAAGTTCATTGCGCAGGCTCCGAGTGTGGCTTTGGAGTGGCTATGTGCGACAATCTATAAGGTGCTTCGGCTGGTACTGCTGTTCCCAGTAGTAGGATCTGCATAAAATACGCAAGGGGCTTTGTCATGATGCTGACAGATGGCCAGCAGACATACTCACTAAAGTCTTGATGGCTCGCTGGTCTTCTTATGTAGGCCGAGGGGAGCGGTGGCGTCTCGTCATTGATGCTGACAGTGACGTGGTCCGAAGACAGCAGCGCGCACGCTCCGAAGTGTAACTTCATTGCGCAGGCTGCGGGAGATGGCTTTGGAGTGACTATGTGCGACAATCTGTCAGGTGCTTCGGCTGGTAGTGCCGTTCCCAGTAGTAGGATCTGCGTGAAAAACGCAAGGGGGTTTGTCACGATGTTCACAGATGGCCAGCCGACATACCCACTAAAGTCTTGATGGCTCGCTGGTCTCCTTATGTAGGCCGAGTTGGGCGGTGGCGTCCCGTCTGTGATCCTGACAGTAACGTGGTCCGACGACACCAGTGCCCACGCTCCGAATTGTAACTTCATTGCGCAGGCTCCGGCGGATTGCTTTAGTTTGACATTGTGCGATAATCTGTCAGGCGTTTCCGCTGGTACTGCCGTTCCCAGTAGTAGTACCTCCGTAAAAAACGCACGGGGGTTTGTCATGATGTTGACAGATGGCCAGCCGACATATCCACTAAAGTCTTGATGGCTCGCTGGTCTTCTTATGTTGCCCGAGGGGGGCGGTGGCGTTCCGTCAGTGATCCTGACAGTGACGTGGTCCGATGACACCAGCGCGCACGCTCCGAAGTGTAACTTCATTGCACAGGCTCCGGGGGATGGCTTTGGAGTGACTACGTGCGACAATCTGTCACGTGCTTCGGCTGGTACTGCCGTTCTCAGTAGCAGGATCTGCGTAAAGAACGCAAGGTGTTTGTCATGATGTTGGTAGGTGACCAGTCAACATACCCATTATAGTCTTGATTGCTCGCTGGTCTTCTTATGTAGGGAGAGTGGGGCGGTGGCGCCCCGTCAGTGATCCTGACAGTGACGTAGTCCGACCCGACCTGCGCGCACGCTCCGAAGTGTAACTTCATTGCGCAGGCTCCGGCGGATGGCTTTAGGGTGATTATGTGCGACAATCTGTCATGTGCTTCGGCTGGTACTGCCGTTGCCAGTAGTAGTATCTGCAGAAAAAACGCAAGGGGGTTTGTCATGATATTGACAGATGGCCAGCCGGCATACCCACTAAAGTCTTGATGGCTCGCTGTTCTTCTTATGTAGGACGAGTTGGGCGCTGGTGTCCCGTCAGTGACCCTAACAGTAACGTGGTCCGACGACACCAGCGCGCGCGCTCCGAAGGGCAAGTTTATTGCGCAAGCTCCGAGGGATGGCTTTGGTGTGGGTATGTGCGACAATCGATCAGGTGCTTCGGCTGGTAGTGCCTTTCCGAGTAGTAAGATCTGCGTGAAAATTGGAAGGCGGTTTGTCATGATGTTGGCAGATGGCCAGCCGACATACCCACTAAAGTCTTGATGGCTCACTGGTCTTCTTATGTAGGGCGAGTGGGGCGGTGGCGCCCCGTCAGTGATCCTGACAGTGACGTGGTCCGACGACACCAGCGCGCACGCTCCGAAGCGTAACTTCATTGCGCAGGTTCTGGGGATGGCTTTGGAGTGACTGTGTGCGACAATCTGTCAGGTGGATCGGCTGGTACTGCCGTTCCCAGTAGTAGGATCTGCGTAAAAAACGCAAGGAGGTTTGTCATGATGTTGACAGATGGCCAGCCGACATAGCAACTAAAATCTTGATGGCTCGCTGCTCTTCTTACGTAGGCCGATGGGGGCGGTGGCGTCCCGTCAGTGATCGTCACAGTGACGTGGTCCGACGACAGCAGCGCGCACGCTCCGAAGTGAAACTTTATTGCGTAGGCTCCGGGGGATGGTTTTGGTGTGACTATGTGCGACAATATGTCAGGTGCTTCGGCTTGTAGTGCCGTTCCCAGAAGTAGGATCTGCGTGAAGAACGCAAGGGGTTTGTGACGATGTTGACAGATGGCCAGCCGACATACCCACTAAAGTCTTGATGGCTCGCTGGTCTTGTTATGTAGGCCGAGTTGGGCGGTGGCGTCCAGTCAGTGACCCTGACAGTAACGTGGTCCGACGACACCAGCGCGCGCGCTCCGAAGTGTGACTTCATTGCGCAGGCTCCGGGGGATGGCTTTGGAGTGACTATGTGCGACAATCTGTCAGGGGCTTCGGCTGGTACTGCCGTTCCCAATAGTAGTATCTCCGTAAAAACGCACGGGGGTTTGTCATGATGGTGACAGATGGCCAGCCGACATATCCACTAAAGTCTTGATGGCTCGCTGGTCTTCTTATGTAGGCCGAGGGGGGCGGTGGCGTCCCGTCAGTTATCCTGACAGTGGCGTGGTCCGACGACACCAGCGCGCACGTTCCGAAGTGAAACTTTGTTGAGCAGGCTCCGGGGGATTGCTTTGGTGGGACTGTGTGCGACAATATTTCAGGTGCTTCGGCTGGTACTGCCGAGCCCCGTAGTAGGACCTGCGTGAAAAACGCAAGGGGGTTTGTCGTGATATTGACAGGTGACCCGCCGACATAACCACTAAAGTGTTGAAGGCTCGCTGGTCATCTTATGTCGGCCGAGGGGGGCGATGGCGTCCCGTCGGTGATCCTGGAAGTGACGTGGTGCGACGACACCAGCATCCACGCGCCGAAGTGCAACTTCATTGCGCAGGCTCTGGGGTTGGCTTTGGTGTGACTACGTGCGACAATCTGTCAGGTGCTTTGGCTGGTACTGCCATTCCCAATAGTAGTATCTCCGTAAAAACGCACGGGGGTTTGTCACGATGTTGACAGATGGCCAGCCGACATACCCACTAAAATCATGATGGCTCGCTAGTCTTCTTATGTGTGCCGAGTTGGGCAGTGGCGCCCCGTTAGTGATCCTGACGGTAACGTGGTCCGACGACACCAGCGCGCGCGCTCCGAGGGGTAAGTTCTTTGCGCAGGCTCTGGGGGAAGGCTTTGGAGTGGCTATGTGCGACAATCGATCAGGTGCTTCGGCTGGTAGTGCCGTTCCAAGTAGTAAGATCTGCGTGAAAATCGCAAGGCAATTTGTCATGATGTTGAATGATGGCGAGCCGACATACCAACTAAAGTCTTGATGGGTCGCTGGTCTTCTTATGTAGGCCGAGTGGGCGGTGGAGTTACGTCAGTGATCCTGACAGTGACGTGGTCCGACGACACCAGCGCGCACTCTCCGAAGTGTAACTTCATTGCGGAGGTCCGGCGGATGGCTTTATAGTGGGTATGTGCGACAATCTATCAGGTGCTTCTGCTGGTAGTGCCGTTCCAAGTAGTAAGATCTGCGTGAAAAATGGAAGGCGGCTTGTCGTGATGTTGGCAGATGGCCAGCTGACATACCCACTAAAGTCTTGATGGCTCAGTGGTCTTCTTATGTAGGCCGAGTTGGGCGGTGGCGCCCCGTCAGTGATCCTGACAGTGACGTAGTCCGACCCCACCAGCGCGCACGCTCCGAAGTGTAACTTCATTGCGCAGGCTCCGGCAGATGGCTTTATGGTGATTATGTGCGACAATCTGTCATGTGCTTCGGCTGGTACTGCCGTTGCCAGTAGTAGTATCTGCGGAAAAAACGCAAGGACGTTTGTCATGATGTTGACAGATGGCCAGCCAACATACCCACTAAAGACTTGATGGCTCGCTGTTCTTCTTATGTAAGCCGTGCGGGGCGGTGGCGTCCCGTCAATGATCCTGACAGTGACGTGGTCCGACGACACCAGCGCGAACGCTCCGAAGTGTAACTTCATTGCGGAGGCCGCAGGCGATGGCTTTAGGGTGATTATGCGCGACAATCTGTCAGGTGCTCCGGCTGGTACTGCCGTTCGAAGTAGTAGTATCTGCGTGAAAAACATAAGGGGGTTTGTCACGATGTTGATAGATGGCCAGCCGACATACCCACTAAAGTCTTGATGGCTCGCTGGTCTTCTTATGTAGGCCGAGTGGGCGGTGGCGTCACGTCAGTGATCCTGACACTGACGTGGTCCGACCACACCAGTGCGCACGCTCCGAAGTGTAATTAAGTTCATTGCGCAGGCTCCGAGGGTGGCTTTGGAGTGGCTATGTGCGACAATCTATAAGGTGCTTCGGCTGGTACTGCTGTTCCCAGTAGTAGGATCTGCATAAAATACGCAAGGGGCTTTGTCATGATGCTGACAGATGGCCAGCAGACATACTCACTAAAGTCTTGATGGCTCGCTGGTCTTCTTATGTAGGCCGAGGGGAGCGGTGGCGTCTCGTCATTGATGCTGACAGTGACGTGGTCCGAAGACAGCAGCGCGCACGCTCCGAAGTGTAACTTCATTGCGCAGGCTGCGGGAGATGGCTTTGGAGTGACTATGTGCGACAATCTGTCAGGTGCTTCGGCTGGTAGTGCCGTTCCCAGTAGTAGGATCTGCGTGAAAAACGCAAGGGGGTTTGTCACGATGTTCACAGATGGCCAGCCGACATACCCACTAAAGTCTTGATTGCTCGCTGGTCTCCTTATGTAGGCCGAGTTGGGCGGTGGCGTCCCGTCTGTGATCCTGACAGTAACGTGGTCCGACGACACCAGTGCCCACGCTCCGAATTGTAACTTCATTGCGCAGGCTCCGGCGGATTGCTTTAGTTTGACATTGTGCGATAATCTGTCAGGCGCTTCCGCTGGTACTGCCGTTCCCAGTAGTAGTACCTCCGTAAAAAACGCACGGGGGTTTGTCATGATGTTGACAGATGGCCAGCCGACATATCCACTAAAGTCTTGATGGCTCGCTGGTCTTCTTATGTTGCCTGAGGGGGGCGGTGGCGTTCCGTCAGTGATCCTGACAGTGACGTGGTCCGATGACACCAGCGCGCACGCTCCGAAGTGTAACTTCATTGCACAGGCTCCGGGGGATGGCTTTGGAGTGACTACGTGCGACAATCTGTCACGTGCTTCGGCTGGTACTGCCGTTCTCAGTAGTAGGATCTGCGTAAAGAACGCAAGGTGTTTGTCATGATGTTGGTAGGTGACCAGTCAACATACCCATTATAGTCTTGATTGCTCGCTGGTCTTCTTATGTAGGGAGAGTGGGGCGGTGGCGCCCCGTCAGTGATCCTGACAGTGACGTAGTCCGACCCGACCTGCGCGCACGCTCCGAAGTGTAACTTCATTGCGCAGGCTCCGGCGGATGGCTTTAGGGTGATTATGTGCGACAATCTGTCATGTGCTTCGGCTGGTACTGCCGTTGCCAGTAGTAGTATCTGCGTAAAGAACGCAAGGACGTTTGTCATGATGTTGACAGATGGCCAGCCGACATACTCACTAAAGTCTTGATGGCTCGCTGTTCTTCTTATGCAGGCCGAGGGGGGCGGTGGCGTCCCGTGAGTGATCCTGACAGTGACAAGGTCCGACGACACCAGCGCAAACGCTCCGAAGTGTAACATCATTGCGCAGGCTGCGGGGGATGGCTTTAGTGTGATTATGTGCGACAATCTGTCAGGTGCTTCGGCTGGTACTGCCGTTCCAAGTAGTAGGATCTACGTGAAAAACGCAAGGGGGTTTGTCACGATGTCGACAGATGGCCAGCCGACATATCCACTAAAGTCTTGATGGCTCGCTGGTCTTCTTATGTAGGCCGAGTTGGGCGCTGGCGTCCCGTCAGTGATCCTGACAGTAACGTGGTCCGACGACACCAGCGCGCACGCTCCGAATTGTAACTTCATTGCGCAGGCTCCGGCGGATTGCTTTAGTTTGACATTGTGCGACAATCTGTCAGGTGCTTCGGCTGGTACTGCCGTTCCCAGTAGTAGTACCTCCGTAAAAAACGAACGGGGGTTTGTCATGATGTTGACAGGTGGCCAGCCGACATATCCACTAAAGTCTTGATGGCTCGCTGGTCTTCTTATGTAGCCCGAGGGGGGCGGTGGCGTTCCGTCAGTGATCCTGACAGTGACGTGGTCCGACGACAGCAGCGCGCACGCTCCGAAGTGTAACTTCATTGAAGTACTATAGCGCCAAACAGACGACACAAGAAGAAGAGACACGGACGAGCGCTTACTGACAACTGATGCTTTAATGACGGAAACACACAATATGTATACGCAAATTTGGCGGCGCGACATGCGCATTGTCAACACATCACATGGTAACTAGGTAAAAGGCGATAGAACGATTGTGAAGGTGACGTTCGTGATGATGACACGTGGTTTACAGGGCCATATGACCATAAATGATAATGGTTACGCGATACACAAACACCGCCGTAAGGGAGTACCCCATAAAAACTATAGGATTAGGAATATTCACCAGGCGTGGGCGGCGCAGCAACATGCTCAGATTTAACTAGGGGCTTCTAAAAATGACATCTCACTTTTATAGAGAATTTTCGATGGTTCGCTTACGCATTCAAGGCCCTTCCTTTTAATGTGGAAGGCTTCCTTCAGCTCGCGGGCCACGCTGTCTCGACTTCTGTCCAGAATGATGGTCTCTCTTAGGCGAGGCTTGCACCCGCACTCTTTGCAGTGGATGGCCATATTGGAACCAGTTCCTTTTTCCTGTGACCTTTCGTGTTCTTTCAGCCTTTCATTTAGACACCGCCCCGTTTGTCCTATGTAAACCTTTTTGCATGAGAGTGGAATTTGATATACTACCCCTTCCTTGCAACTGACAAGTGGATTGGTATGCTGGGTTCCGCAGGTCGCGCGTTCTGTTTTTTGGTTGTTAACGCGGGCGCACAATGTAGCAAGTTTTGAAGGGGCTGAGAAAACAACCGGGACTTTGAATTTACTCGCGACATTTTTCAGGTTGTGGGCTACGCGGTGGGAGTACGGTATAACTACAGGTATAAGTCTCCTGGTTTGTTTTTGCGTGTTTTTTCTTGCTTTGCCTTTTATCTTCTGGAGCAGGCTCTCTACTACAGAACTTAGAACTTTCTGTGGAAACCCCGCCTCCTTTAACCTTTCAATCTGCTGATGGAAGCTGCTCCGTATGGCATGCTTACATGACTTCCTGGTAGCCGATTCCAAAGCCCCTGTGGCTATCGCTCTTTTTACGGTCTTAGAGTGGGCTGACTCATAAGACAAGAGCTCTTTTTGCGCTCGGGGTTGGTACTTCCAGTGCACCTCAGCTCCCAGGCTGAGCTCGAGGTCTAAAAACTGTAACTTATTGTTCTTTGGTAGTTCAAAGGTGTATTCTAAACCATGGCTATATTTCTTAAAAACATCTAGCATCTCTTTGACAGTGTTTTGGTGGCCTGGTAGATCCTGTCTGTTTAACACAATTAGGAAATCATCTACATATCTAAATACTTTCAAAATCTTCTGTTTGTCAAGCATGCTGTCCAAAACGCTATCAACGGCCGAAAGAAAAATGTTGCTTAAGATAGGGGCTACGCAGGACCCTATACAGACGCCCTTCTTCTGAACATAAACCCTATCAGCAAACTGAACAAGCGTGGAACTAAGATAAAACTTCATAAGCCTAATGAAATTTTCAACTGACATGCCCACAGAATTCTGAAACGAAATGGTGCCTTTCTTTTCAATACATGCCTGGACAGCTGAAAACAGTTCCTTGTGTGGGATAGAATAGAAAAGATCTTTAACATCGACCGAGAAAAAAACCACCTACGGTACCGCAGGACTATAAAAATCCTACCACATCATACGAGTTCCTTGTTTCAAAAGCATCTTCTATGTTAAGAGAACTCAAATGCTTTAACAGAAACTGGCTAACATGGCGTTGCCAAGATTCCCTTTCGCTCAAGATACACCGGAGCGGAACTTCTTCTTTGTGGGTCTTAGCGGTAAAAAACATGCCCAAAGTCTTATTTTTGCACTTACTTATCGCATTTGCTATTTTTCCTAGTTCCAGTTCCTTGCAGAGGGACACAGCCTGAGATTTCACCCTAGCCGGCTTGAGGCTTGACGCGGCGAAATTCTTTTCCACAGCTCGGCAGGCCTTCTCCTTGTAAATTCCTTGCGGGACCACAACGAAGCCTCCTTCCTTGTCAGCCTGTAAAAGCAGTAGGCCATTGTCCTTGAAGAATGTGACAACACTGTTAATCCCAGCCCGGTTGCTCGAAGATTTCTTCGTAACTGTTCTTGACAGAGCGTCCACTCCTTCCAGTAGGCACCTTTCCTGGTCTTCAGGTGACGCCTTCTCGGCAACACGCCTATTCAAAGAAAGTAGCTCGTGCGCTGCAGTTTCAGGATCGAGGCTGAACTTCGGTACCTTTGCCAGCACATTCTTTACATCCTCCGTGACTTGTACTTGTCCCAGGATTTACTGTACTTCAGTAAATATGCACCAACTAGCCCAACAAAAAGTTCTGCTGGAGTAACTTCATTGCGCAGGCTCCGGGGGATGGCTTTGGAGTGACGATGTGCGACAATCTGTCAGGTGCTTCGGCTGGTACTGCCGTTCCAAGTAGTAAGATCCGCGTGAAAAACGCAAGGGGGTTTGTCATGATGTTGACAGAAGGCGAGCCGACATGCCCACTAAAGTCTTGATGGCTCGCTGGTCTTCTTATGTAGGCCGAGGGGGGCGGTGGCGTCCTGCCAGTGATCCTGACAGTGACGTTGTCCGACGCCACCAGCGCGCACGCTCCGAAGTGTAACTTCATTGCACTGGCTGCGGGGGATTGCTTTGGTGTGACAATGTGCGACAATCTGTCAGGTCCTTCGGCTGGTACTGTCGTTCCCAGTAGTAGGATCTGCGTAAAAAACGCAAGGGGGTTTGTCATGATGGTGACAGATGGCCAGCCGACATACCCACTAAAGTGTTGATGGCTCGCTGGTCACCTTGTGTTGGCCGAGGGGGGCAGTGGCGCCCAGTCGGGGATCCTGGAAGTGACGTGGTGCGACGACGCCAGCATGCACGCGCCGAAGTGCAACTTCATTGCGCAGGCTCCGGGGGTGGCTCTGGTATGACTACATGCGACAATCTGCCAGGTGCTTCGGCTGGTACTGCCGAGCGCAGCAGTAGGATCTGCGTAAAATACGCAAGGGGCTTTGTCATGATTTTGACAGATGACCAGCCGACATACCCACTAAAGTCTTGATGGCTCGATGGCTTTCTTATGTAGGCCGAGGGGGGCGGTGGCGCCCCTCAGTGACCCTGACAGTGACGTGGTCCGACGCCACCAGCGCGCACGCTCCGAAGTGTAAGTTCATTGCGCAGACTCCGAGGGATGGCTTTGGAGTGGCTATGTTCGACAATCTGATAGGTGCTTCGGCTGGTACTGCTGTTGCCAGTAGTAGGATCTGCGTGAAAAACGCAAGGGGGTTTGTCATGATGTCCACAGAAGGCCAGCCGACATACCCACTAAAGTCTTGATGGCTCGCTGGTCTTCTTAAGTAGGCCGAGGGGGGCGGTGGCGTGCTGTCAGTGATCTTGATAGTGACGTGGTCCGACGACACCAGCACGCACGCTCCGTAGTGTACCTTCAATGCGCAGGGTCCGCCGGATGGCTTTAGTGTGACTATGAGTGACAATCTGTCGGGTGCTTGGGCTGGTACTGCCGTTCCCAGTAGTAGGATCTGCGTAAAATACGCAAAGGGCTTTGTCATAATGTTGACAGATGGCCAGCAGACATACCCACTAAGGTCTTGATGGCTCGATGGCTTTCTTATGTAGGCCGAGGGGGGCGGTGGCGTCCCGTCAGTGATCCTGACAGTGACATGGTCCGACGACACCAGCGAGCACACTCCGAAGTGAAACTTTATTGCGTAGGATCCGGGGGATGCTTTTGGTGTGACTATGTGCGAACATCTGTCAGGTGCTTCGGCTGGTAAAGTAAATCCCAGTAGCAGGATCTCCGTAAAGAACGCAAGGGGGTTTGTCATGATGTTGACAGATGGCCAGCAGACATACCCACTAAAGTCTTGATGGCTCGATGGTCTTGTTATGTAGGCCGAGGGGGGCGGTGGCTTTCCGTCAGTGATCCTGACAGTGACGTGGTCCGACGACACCAGCGCGCACGCTCTGAAGTGTAACTTCATTGCACAGGCTGTGGGGGATTGCTTTGGTGTGACTATGTGCGACCATCTGTCAGGTGCTTCGACTGGTACTGTAGTTCCCAGTAGTAGGATGTCCGTAAAAAAGGCAAAGGGGTTTGTCATGATGTTGACAGATGGCCAGCAGACAAACCCACTAAAGTCTTGATGGCTCGATGGCCTTCTTATGTAGGCCGAGGGGGGCCGTGGCGTCCCGTCAGTGATCCTGACAGTGACGTGGTCCGACGACACCAGCGCGCATGCTCCGCAGTGTAACTTCATTGCACAGGCAGCGGGGGATTGCTTTGGTGTGACTATGTGCGACCATCTGTCAGGTGCTTCGGCTGGTAGTGCCGTTCCCAGTAGTAAGATCTGCGTGAAAAACGCAAGGCGGTTTGTCATGATGTTGACAGATGGCCAGCCGACATACCCACTAAAGTCTTCATGGCTCGCTGGTCTTCTTAAGTAGGCCGAGGGGGGCGGTGGCGTCCTGTCAGTGATCCTGACAGTGACGTGGTCCGACGACACCAGCGCGCACGCTCCGTAGTGTAACTTCAATTAGCAGGGTCCGCCGGATGGCTTTAGTGTGACTATGAGAGACAATCTGTCAGGCGCTTGGGCTGCTACCGCCGTTCCCAGTAGTAGGATCTGCGTAAAATACGCAAGGGGCTTTGTCATGATGTTGACAGATGGCCAGCAGACATACCCACTATGGTCTTGATGGCTCGATGGCTTTCTTATGTAGGCCGAGGGGGGCGGTGGCGTCACGTCAGTGATCCTGACAGTGACGTGGTGCGACGAGACCAGCGCGCACGCTCCGAAGTGACACTTTATTGCGTAGGCTACGGGGGATGGTTTTGGTGTGACTATGCGCGACAATCTGTCAGGTGCTTCGGCTGGTACTGTAACTCCCAGTAGTAGGATCTCCGTAAAAAACGCAAGGGGGATTGTCATGATGTTGACAGATGGCCAGCCGACATACCCACTAAAGTCTTGATGGCTCGCTGGTCTTCTTATGTAGGCCGAGGGGGACGGTGGCTTCCCGTCAGTGATCCTGACAGTGACGTGGTCCGACGACACCAGCGCGCACGCTCTGAAGTGTAACTTCATTGCACAGGCTGCGGGGGATTGCTTTGGTGTGACTATGTGCGACCATCTGTCAGGTGCTTCGGCTGGTAGTGCCGTTCCCAGTAGTAAGATCTGCGTGAAAAACGCAAGGCGGTTTGTCATGATGTTGACAGATGGCCATACCCACTAAAGTCTTGATGGCTCGCTGGTCTTCTTATGTAGGCCGAGGGGGGCGGTGGCGTCCCGCCAGTGATCCTGGCATTGACGTGGTGCGACGACACCAGCGCGCACGCTCCGAAATGAAACTTTATTGCGTAGGATCCGGGGGATGGTTTTGGAGTGACTATGTGCGAACATCTGTCAGGTGCTTCGGCTGGTACTGTAATTCCCAACAGCAGGATCTCCTTAAAAAACGCAAGGGGGTTTGTCATGATGTTGACAGATGGCCAGCAGACATAGCCACTAAAGTCTTGATGGCTCGATGGTCTTCTTATGTAGGCCGAGGGGGGCGGTGGCTTCCCGTCAGTGATCCTGACAGTGACGTGGTCCGACGACACCAGCGCGCACGCTCTGAAGTGTAAGTGCTTTGCGCAGACTCTGAGGGATGGCTTTGGAGTGGCTATGTGCGACAACCTGTCAGGTGCTTCACCTGGTAGTGCCGTTCCAAGTAGTAGGATCTGCGTAAAAACGCAAGGGGGTTTGTCAAGATATTGACAGATGGCCTGCCGACATACCCACTAAAGTCTTGATACTCGCTGGTCTTCTTATGTAGTCCGAGTTGGGCGGTGGCGTCCCGTCAGTGATCCTGGCAGTTACGTAGTCCGACAACACCAGCGCGCGCTCCGAAGTGTAAGTTCATTGCGCAGACTCCGAGGGATGGCTTTGGAGTGGCTATGTGCGACAACCTGTCAGGTGCTTCACCTGGTAGTGCCGTTCCAAGTAGTAAGACCTGCGTAAAAACGCAAGGGGGTTTGTCACGATGTTGACAGACGGCCAGCCGACATACCCACTAAAGTCTTGATGGCTCGCTGGTCTTCTTATGTAGGCCGATGGGGGCGGTGGCGTTCTGTCAGTGATCCTGACAGTGACGTGGTCCGACGACACCAGCGCGCACGCTCCGAAGTGTCACTTCGTTGCACAGGCTCCGGGGATGGCTTTGGAGTGAGTATGTGCGACAATTTGTCAGGTGCTTCGTCTGGTACTGCCGTTCCCAGTAGTAGGATCTGCGTAAAAAACGCAAGGGGTTTGTCATGATGTTGGCAAGTGACCAGCCAACATACCCACTAAAGTCTTGATGGCTCGCTGGTCTTCTTATGTAGGCCGAGGGGGGCGGTGGCATCCCGTCAGTGATCCTGGCATTGACGTGGTGCGACGACACCAGCGCGCACGCTCCGAAGTGAGACTTTATTGCGTAGGCTACGGGGGATGGTTTTGGTGTGACTATGCGCGACAATCTGTCAGGTGCTTCGGCTGGTACTGTAACTCCCAGTAGTAGGATCTCCGTAAAAAACGCAAGGGGGTTTGTCATGATGTTGACAGGTGGCCAGCCAACATACCCACTAAAGTCTTGATGGCTCGCTGGTCTTCTTATGTAGGCCGAGGGGGGCGGTGGCTTCCCGTCAGTGATCCTGACAGTGACGTGGTCCGACGACACCAGCGCGCACGCTCTGAAGTGTAACTTCATTGCACAGGCTGCGGGGGATTGCTTTGGTGTGACTATGTGCGACCATCTGTCAGGTGCTTCGGCTGGTAGTGCCGTTCCCAGTAGTAGGATCTGCGTAAAAACGCAAGGGGGTTTGTCACGATGTTGGCAGATGGCCAGCCGACATACCCACTAAAGTCTTGATCGTTCGCTGGTCTTCTTATGTAGGCCGAGTTGGGCGCTGGCGTCCCGTCAGTGATCCTGGCAGTAACGTAGTCCGACGACACCAGCGCGCGCGCTCCGAAGTGTAAGTTCATTGCGTAGACACTGAGGGATGGCTTTGGATTGGCTATGTGCGACAATCTGTCAGGTGTTTCGGTGGGTACTGCCGTTCGAAGTAGTAGGATCTGCGTGAAAAACGCAAGGGGGTTTGTCATGATGTTGACAGATGGCCAGCCAACATACCCACTAAAGTCTTGATGGCTCGCTGGTCTTCTTATGTAGGCCGAGGGGGGCGGTGGCTTCCCGTCAGTGATCCTGACAGTGACGTGGTCCGACGACACCAGCGCGCACGCTCCGAAGTGTAACTTCATTGCGCAGGCTCCTGGAGATGGCTTTGGAGTGACTATGTGCGACAGTCTGTCAGGTGCTTCGGCTGGTAGTGCCGTTCCCAGTAGTAGGATCTGCGTGAAAAACGCAAGGGGGTTTTTCACGATGTCGACAGATGGCCAGCCGACGTACCCACTAATGTCCTGCTGGCTCGCTGGTCTTCTTATGTAGGCCGAGTTGGGCGGTGGCGTCCCGTCAGTCATCCTGACCGTAACGTGGTCTGACGACACCAGCGCGAGCGCTCCGAAGTGTAAGTTCGTTGTGCAGACTTCGGGGGATGGCTTTGGAGTGGCTATTTGCGACAATCTGTCAGGTGCTTCACCTGGTAGTGCCGTTCCAAGTAGTAAGACCTGCGTGAAAAACGCAAGGTGGTTTGTCATGATGTTGACAGATGGCCAGCCGACATACCCACTAAAGTCTTGATGGCTCGCTGGTCTTCTTATGTAGGGCGAGTGGGGCGGTGGCGCCGCGTCAGTGATCCCGACAGTGACGTGTCCGACGCCACCAGCGCACACGCTCCGAAGTGTAACTTTATTGCGCAGGCTCCGGCGGATGGTTTTAGTGTGATTATGTGCGACAATCTGTCAGGTGCTTCGGCTGGTACTGCTGTTGCCAGTAGTAGGATCTGCGTAAAAACGCAAGGACGTTTGTCATGATGTTGACAGATGGCCAGCCGACATACCCACTAAAGTTTTCATGGCTCCCTGGTCTTCTTATATAGGCCGAGAGGGGCGGTGGCGTTCTGTCAGTGACCCTGACAGTGACGTGGTCCGACGACACCAGCGCGCACGCTCCGAAGTGTAACTTCGTTGCACAGGCTCCGGGGATGGCTTTGGAGTGACTGTGTGCGACAATTTGTGAGGTGCTTCGGCTGGTACTGCCGTTCCCAGTAGTAGGATCTGCGTAAAAAACGCAAGGGGTTTGTCATGATGTTGGTAGGTGACCAGCCAACATACCCACTAAAGTCTTGATGGCTCGCTGGTGTTCTTATGTAGGCCGAGTGGGACGGTGACGTCCCGTCAGTGATCCTGACGGTGACGTGGTGAGACGACACCAGCGCACACGCTCCGAAGTGTAACTTCATTGCGCAGGATCCGGGGGAGGGTTTGGAGTGACTATGTGCGACAATCTGTCAGGTGCTTCGGCTGGTACTGTAATTCCCAGTAGTAGGATCTCCGTAAAAAAAGCAAGGGGGTTTGTCATGATGTTGACAGATGGCCAGCCGACATACCCACTAAAGTCTTCAAGGCTCGCTGGTCTTCTTATGTAGGCCGAGGGGGGCGATGGCGTTCTGTCAGTGATCCTGACAGTGACGTGGTCCGACGACACAAGCGCGCACGCTCCGAAGTGTAATTTCATTGCGCAGGGTCCGCTGGATGGCTTTAGTGTGACTATGAGCGACAATCTGTCAGGTGCTTCGGCTGGTACTGCCGTTCCCAGTAGTAGGATCTGCGTAAAATACGCAAGGAGCTTTGTCATGATGTTGACAGATGGCCAGGAGACATACCCACTTAAGTCTTGATGGCTCGATGGTCTTCTTATGTAGGCCGAGGGGGGCGGTGGCTTCCCGTCAGTGATCCTGACAGTGACATGGTCCGACGACACCAGCGCGCACGCTCCGAAGTGTAACTTCATTGCGCAGGCTGCGGGGGATTGCTTTGGTGTGACTATGTGCGACAATCTGTCAGGTGCTTGGGGTGGTACTGTAATTCCCAGTAGTATCTCCGTAAAAAATGCAAGGGGGTTTGTCATGATGTTGACAGATGGCCAGCCGACATACCCACTGAAGTCTCGATGGCTCGCTGGTCTTCTTATGTAGGCCGAGGGGGGCGGTGGCGTCCCGTCAGTGATCCTGACAGTGATGTGGTCCGACGACACCAGCGCGCACGCTCCGTAGTGTAACTTCATTGCGCAGGGTCCGCTGGATGGCTTTAGTGTGACTATGAGCGACAATCTGTCAGGTGCTTCGACTGGTACTGCCGTTCCCAGCAGTAGGATCTGCGTAAAATACGCAAGGAGCTTTGTCATGATGTTGACAGATGGCCAGGAGACATACCCACTAAAGTCTTGATGGCTCGATGGTCTTCTTATGTAGGTCGAGGGGGGCGGTGGCTTCCCGTCAGTGATCCTGACAGTGACATGGTCCGAGGACACCAGCGCGCACGCTCCGAAGTGTAACTTCATTGCGCAGGCTGCGGGGGATGGCTTTGGAGTGACTATGTGCGACAATCTGTCAGGTGCTTCGGCTGGTACTGCCGTTCCCAGTAGTAGGATCAGCGTAAAAAACGCAATGGGGTTTGTCATGATGGTGACAGATGGCCAGCCGACATACCCACTGAAGTCTCGATGGCTCGCTGGTCTTCTTATGTAGGCCGAGGGGGGCGGTGGCGTCCCGTCAGTGCTCCTGACAGTGACGTGGTCCGAAGACACCAGCGCGCACGCTCCGAAGTGTAACTTCGTTGCGCAGGCTCTGGGGGATGGCTTTGGATTGACTATGTGCGACAATCTGTCAGGTGCTTCACCTGGTAGTGCCGTTCCAAGTAGTAAGACCTGCGTGGAAAAACGCAAGGCTGTTTGTCATGATGTTGACAGATGGCCAGGCGACATACCCACTAAACTCTTGATGGCTCGCTTGTCTTCTTATGTAGGCCGAGTTGGGCGGTGGCGTCCCGTCAGTGATCCTGTCAGTAACGTGGTCCGACGATACCAGCGGGCGCGCTCCGAAGTGTAAGTTCATTGCGGAGACTCCGAGGGATGGCTTTGGAGTCACTATGTGCGACAATCTGTCAGGTGCTTCACCTGGTAGTGCCGTTCCAAGTAGTAAGACCTGCGTGAAAAACGCAAGGTGGTTTGTCATGATGTTGACAGATGGCCAGCCGACATACCCACTAAAGTCTTGATGGCTCGCTGGTCTTCTTATGTAGGGCGAGTGGGGCGGTGGTGCCGCGTCAGTGATCCTGACAGTGACGTGTCCGACGCCACCAGCGCGCACGCTCCGAAGTGTACCTTGATTGCGCAGGCTCCGGCGGATGGCTTTAGTGTGATTATGTGCGACAATCTGTCAGGTGCTTCGGCTGGTACTGCTGTTGCCAGTAGTAGGATCTGCGTGAAAACGCAAGGACGTTTGTCATGATGTTGACAGATGGCCAGCCGACATACCCACTAAAGTTTTCATGGCTCGCTGGCCTTCTTATATAGGCCGAGAGGGGCGATGGCGTTCTGTCAGTGACCCTGACAGTGACGTGGTCCGACGACACCAGCGCGCACGCTCCGAAGTGTAACTTCGTTGCACAGGCTCCGGGGATGGCTTTGGAGTGACTGTGTGCGACAATTTGTCAGGTGCTTCGGCTGGTACTGCCGTTCCCAGTAGTAGGATCTGCGTAAAAAACGCAAAGGGTTTGTCATGATGTTGGTAGGTGACCAGCCAACATACCCACTAAAGTCTTGATGGCTCGTTGGTGTTCTTATGTAGGCCGAGGGGGACGGTGACGTCCCGTCAGTGATCCTGACGGTGACGTGGTGAGACGACACCAGCGCACACGCTCCGAAGTGTAACTTCATTGCGCAGGATCCAGGGGAGGGTTTGGAGTGACTATGTGCGACAATCTGTCAGGTGCTTCGGCTGGTATTGTAATTCCCAGTAGTAGGATCTCCGTAAAAAACGCAAGGGGGTTTGTCATGATGTTGACAGATGGCCAGCCGACATACCCACTAAAGTCTTGAAGGCTCGCTGGTGTTCTTATGTAGGCCGAGGGGGGCGATGGCGTTTTGTCAGTGATCCTGACAGTGACGTGGTCCGACGACACCAGCGCGCACGCTCCGAAGTGTAATTTCATTGCACAGGCTAGGGGATGGCTTTGGAGTGACTATGTGCGACAATCTGTCAGGTGCTTCGGCTGGTACTGCCGTTCCCAGTAGTAGGATCAGCGTAAAAAACGCAATGGGGTTTGTCATGATGGTGACAGATGGCCAGCCGACATACCCACTGAAGTCTCGATGGCTCGCTGGTCTTCTTATGTAGGCCGAGGGGGGCGGTGGCGTCCCGTCAGTGATCCTGACAGTGATATGGTCCGACGACACCAGCGCGCACGCTCCCTAGTGTAACTTCATTGCGCAGGGTCCGCTGGATGGCTTTAGTGTGACTATGAGGGACAATCTGTCAGGTGCATCGGCTGGTACTGCCGTTCCCAGTAGTAGGATCTGCGTAAAATACGCAAGGAGCTTTGTCATGATGTTGACAGATGGCCAGGAGACATACCCATTAAAGTCTTGATGGCTCGATGGTCTTCTTATGTAGGCCGAGGGGGGCGGTGGCTTCCCGTCAGTGATCCTGACAGTGACATGGTCCGACGACACCAGCGCGCACGCTCCGAAGTGTAACTTCATTGCGCAGGCTGCGGGGGATTGCTTTGGTGTGACTATGTGCGACAATCTGTCAGGTGCTTCACCTGGTAGTGCCGTTCCAAGTAGTAAGACCTGCGTGGAAAAAGGCAAGGCGGTTTGTCATGATGTTGACAGATGGCCAGGCGACATACCCACAAACGTCTTGATGGCTCGCTGGTCTTCTTATGTAGGCCGAGTTGGGCGGTGGCGTCCCCTCAGTGATCCTGTCAGTAACGTGGTCCGACGACACCAGCGCGCGCGCTCCGAAGTGTAAGTTCATTGCGCAGACTCCGAGGGATGGCTTTGGAGTCACTATGTGCGACAATGTGTGAGGTGCTTCGGCTGGTACTGCCGTTCCCAGTAGTAGGATCTGCGTAAAAAACGCAACGGGGGGTTTGTCATGATGGTGACAGATGGCCAGCCGATATACCCACTAAAGTCTTGATGGCTCGCTGGTCTTCTTTTGTAGGCCGAGGGGGGCGGTGGCTTCCCGTCAGTGATCCTGACAGTGACATGGTCCGACGACACCAGCGCGCACGCTCTGAAGTGTAACTTCATTGCGCAGGCTCCGGCGGATGGCTTTAGTGTGATTATGTGCGACAATCTGTCAGGTGCTTCGGCTGGTACTGCTGTTGCCAGTAGTAGGATCTGCGTAAAAACGCAAGGACGTTTGTCATGATGTTGACAGATGGCCAGCCGACATACCCACTAAAGTTTTCATGGCTCGCTGGTCTTCTTATATAGGCCGAGAGGGGCGGTGGCATCCCGTCAGTGATCCTGGCATTGACGTGGTGCGACGACACCAGCGCGCTCGCTCCGAAGGGAAACTTTATTGCGTAGGCTCCGGGGGATGGTTTTGGTGTGACTATGTGCGACAATCTGTCAGGTGCTTCACCTGGTAGTGCCGTTCCAAGTAGTAAGACCTGCGTGAAAAACGGAAGGCGGTTTGTCATGATGTTGACAGATGGCCAGCCGACATAGCCACTAAAGTCTTGATGGCTCGCTGGTCTTCTTTTGTAGGCCGAGGGGAGCGATGGTGTTCTGTCAGTGATCCTGACAGTGACGTGGTCCGACGACACCAGCGCGCACGCTCTGAAGTGTAACTTCATTGCACAGGCTGCGGGGGATTGCTTTGGTGTGACTATGTGCGACCATCTGTCAGGTTCTTCGGCTGGTAGTGCCGTTCCCAGTAGTAGGATCTGCGTAAAAACGCAAGGGGGTTTGTCACGATGTTGACAGATGGCCAGCCGACATACCCACTAAAGTCTTGATGGCTCGCTGGTCTTCTTATGTAGGCCGAGGGGGGCGGTGGCGTCCCGTCAGTGATCCTGACAGTGACGTGGTCGGACGACACCAGCGCGTACGCTCCGAAGTGTAACTTCTTTGCGCAGGCTCCGGGGGATGGCTTTAGTGTGATTATGTGCGACAATCTGTCAGGTGCTTGGGCTGGTACTGCTGTTGCCAGTAGTAGGATCTGCGTAAAAAACGCAAGGGGGTTTGTCATGATGGTGACAGATGGCCAGCCGACATACCCACTAAAGTCTTGATGGCTCGCTGGTCTTCTTATGTAGGCCGAGGGGGGCGGTGGCATCCCGTCAGTGATCCTGGCATTGACGTGGTGCGACGACACCAGCGCGCACGCTCCGAAGGGAAACTTTATTGCGTAGGATCCGGGGGATGGTTTTGGTGTGACTATGTGCGAACAACTGTCAGGTGCTTCGGCTGGTACTGTAATTCCCAGTAGCAGGATCTCCGTAAAAAACGCAAGGGGGTTTGTCATGATGTTGACAGATGGCCAGCAGACATACCCACTAAAGTCTTGATGGCTCGATGGTCTTCTTATGTAGGCCGAGGGGGGCGGTGGTTTCCCGTCAGTGATCCTGACAGTGACGTGGTCCGACGACACCAGCGCGCACGCTCTGTAGTGTAACTTCATTGCACAGGCAGCGGGGGATTGCTTTGGTGTGACTATGTGCGACAATCTGTCAGGTGCTTCGGCTGGTACTGCCGTTCCCAGTAGTAGAATATGCGTAAAAAACGCAGGGGGGTTCGTCATGATTGTGACAGATGGCCAGCCGACATACCCACTAAAGTCTTGATGGCTCGCTGGTCTTCTTATGCCGGCCGAGGGGGGCGGTGGCATCCCGTCAGTGATCCTGGCATTGACGTGGTGCGACCACACCAGCGCGCACGCTCCGAAGTGTAACTTCATTGCGCTGGCTCCGGCGGATGGCTTTAGTGTGATTATGGGCGACAATCTGTCAGGTGCTTCGGCTGGTACTGCTGTTGCCAGTAGCAGGATGTCCGTAAAAACGCAAGGACGTTTGTCATGATGTTGACAGATGGCCAGCCGACATACCCACTAAAGTTTTGATGGCTCGCTGGTCTTCTTATGTAGGGCGAGGGGGGCGGTGGCGTTCTGTCAGTGATCCTGACAGTGACGTGGTCCGACGACACCAGCGCGCACGCTCCGAAGTGTAACTTCGTTGCACAGGCTCCGGGGATGGCTTTGGAGTGACTATGTGCGACAATTTGTCAGGTGCTTCGGCTGGTACTGCCGTTCCCAGTAGTAGGATCTGCGTAAAAAACGCAAGGGGTTTGTCATGATGTTGGTAGGTGACCAGCCAACATACCCACTAAAGTCTTGATGGCTCGCTGGTCTTCTTATGTAGGCCGATGGGGGCGGTGGCATCCCGTCAATGATCCTGGCATTGACGTGGTGCGACGACAACAGCGCGCACGCTCCATAGTGAAACTTTATTGCGTAGGCTACGGGGATCGATTTGGTGTGACTATGTGCGACAATCTGTCAGGTGCTTCGGCTGGTACTGTAACTCCCAGTAGTAGGATCTGCGTTAAATACGCAAGGGGCTTTGTCATGATGTTGACAGATGGCCAGCAGACATACCCACTAAGGTCTTAATGGCTCGATGGCTTTCTTATGTAGGCCGAGGGGGGCGGTGGCGTCCCGTCAGTGATCCTGACAGTGACATGGTCCGACGACACCAGCGCGCACGCTCCGAAGTGTAACTTCATTGCGCAGGCTGCGGGGATTGCATTCGTGTGACTATGTGCGACAATCTGTCAGGTGCTTCGGCTGGTACTGCTGTTGCCAGTAGCAGGATCTCCGTAAAAACGCAAGGACGTTTGTCATGATGTTGACAGATGGCCAGCCGACATACCCACTAAAGTTTTGATGGCTCGCTGGTCTTCTTATGTAGGGCGAGGGGGGCGGTGGCGTTCTGTCAGTGATCCTGACAGTGACGTGGTCCGACGACACCAGCGCGCACGCTCCGAAGTGTAACTTCGTTGCACAGGCTCCGGGGATGGCTTTGGAGTGACTATGTGCGACAATTTGTCAGGTGCTTCGGCTGGTACTGCCGTTCCCAGTAGTAGGATCTGCGTAAAAAACGCAAGGGGTTTGTCATGATGGTGACAGATGGCCAGCCGGCATACCCACTAAAGTCTTGATGGCTCGCTGGTCTTCTTATGTAGGCCGAGGGGGGCGGTGGCATCCCGTCAAGGATCCTGGCATTGACGTGGTGCGACGACACCAGCGCGCACACTCCGAAGTGAAACTTTATTGCGTAGGCTACGGGGATCGTTTTGGTGTGACTATGTGCGACAATCTGTCAGGTGCTTCAGCTGGTACTGCCGTTCCCAGTTGTAGTATCTGCGTAAAAAACGCAAGGGGGTTTGTCATGATGGTGACAGCTGGCCAGCCGACACACCCACTAAAGTCTTGATGGCTCGCTGGTCTTCTTTTGTAGGCCGAGGGGGGCGGTGGCATCGCGTCAGTGATCCTGGCATTGACGTGGTGTGACGACACCAGCGCTCACGCTCCGAAGTGAAACTTTATTGCGAAGACTACGGGGATGGTTTTGGTGTGACTATGTGCGAGAATCTGTCAGGTGCTTCGGCTGGTACTGTAACTCCCAGTAGTAGGATCTCCGTAAAAAACGCAAGGGGGTTTGTCATGATGTTGACAGATGGCCAGCAGACATACCCACTAAAGTCTTAATGGCGTCCCGTCAGTGATCCTGACAGTGACGTGGTCCGACGACAACAGCGCGCACGCTCCGAAGTGTAACTTCATTGCGCAAACTCCGGCGGATGGCTTTAGGGTGATTATGTGCGACAATCTGTCAGGTGCTTCGGCTGGTACTGCTGTTGCCAATAGTAGGATCTGCGTATAAAACGCAAGGACGTTTGTCATGATGTTGACAGATGGCCAGCCGACATAGCCACTAAAGTCTTGATGGCTCGCTGTTCTTCTTATGTAGGCCGAGTTGGGCGGTGGCGTCCCGTCAGTCATCCTGACCGTAACGTGGTCCGACGACACCAGCGCCAGCGCTCCGAAGTGTAAGTTCATTGCGCAGACTCTAAAGGATGGCTTTGGATTGGCTATGTGCGACAATCTGTCAGGTGCTTCACCTGGTAGTGCCGTTCCAAGTAGTAAGACCTGCGTGAAAAACGCAAGGCGGTTTGTCATGATGTTGACAGATGGCCAGCCGACATACCCACTAAAGTCTTGATGGCTCGTTGGTCTTGTTATGTAGGGTGAGTGGGGCGGTGGCGCCCCGTCAGTGATCCTGACAGTGACGTGTCCGACGCCACCAGCGCGCACGCTCCGAAGTGTAACTTCATTGCGCAAACTCCGGCGGATGGCTTTAGGGTGATTATGTGCGACAATCTGTCAGGTACTTCGGCTGGTACTGCTGTTGCCAATAGTAGGATCTGCGTATAAAACGCAAGGACGTTTGTCATGATGTTGACAGATGGCCAGCCGACATAGCCACTAAAGTCTTGATGGCTCGCTGTTCTTCTTATGTAGGCCGAGTTGGGCGGTGGCGTCCCGTCAGTCATCCTGACCGTAACGTGGTCCGACGATACCAGCGCCAGCGCTCCGAAGTGTAAGTTCGTTGCGCAGACTCCGGGGGATGGCTTTGGAGTGGCTATGTGCGACAATCTGTCGGGTGCTTCACCTGGTAGTGCCGTTCCAAGTAGTAAGACCTGCAAGAAAAACGCAAGCTGGTTTGTCATGATGTTGACAGATGGCCAGCCGACATACCCACTAAAGTCTTGATGGCTCGCTGTTCTTCTTATGTAGGCCGAGTTGGGCGGTGGCGTCCCGTCAGTCATCCAGACCGTAACGTGGTCCGACGACACCAGCGCCAGCGCTCCGAAGTGTAAGTTCGTTGCGCAGACTCTGAGGGATGGCTTTGGAGTGGCTATGTGCGACAATCTGTCAGGTGCTTCACCTGGTAGTGCCGTTCCAAGTAGTAAGACCTGCGTGAAAAACGCAAGGCGGTTTGTCATGATGTTGACAGATGGCCAGCCGACATACCCACTAAAGTCTTGATGGCTCGTTGGTCTTGTTATGTAGGGCGAGTGGGGCGGTGGCGCCCCGTCAGTGATCCTGACAGTCATGTGTCCGACGCCACCAGCGCGCACGCTCCGAAGTGTAACTTCATTGCGCAAACTCCGGCGGATGGATTTAGTGTGATTATGTGCGACGATCTGTCAGGTGCTTCGGCTGGTACTGCTGTTGCCAATAGTAGGATCTGCGTATAAAACGCAAGGACGTTTGTCATGATGTTGACAGATGGCCAGCCGACATAACCACTAAAGTCTTGAAGGCTCGCTGTTCTTCTTATGTAGGCCGAGTTGGGCGGTGGCGTCCCGTCAGTCATCCTGACCGTAACGTGGTCCGACGACACCAGCGCCAGCGCTCCGAAGTGTAAGTTCGTTGCGCAGACTCCGGGGGATGGCTTTGGAGTGGCTATGTGCGACAATCTGTCGGGTGCTTCACCTGGTAGTGCCGTTCCAAGTAGTAAGACCTGCAAGAAAAACGCAAGCTGGTTTGTCATGATGTTGACAGATGGCCAGCCGACATACCCACTAACCTTTTCATGGCTCGCTGGTCTTCTTATGTAGGCCGAGGGGGGCGGTGGCGTTCTGTCAGTGATCCTGACAGTGACGTGGTCCGACGACACCAGCGCGCACGCTCCGCAGTGTAACTTCGTTGCACAGGCTCCGGGGATGGCTTTGGAGTGACTATGTGCGACAATCTGTGAGGTGCTTCGGCTGGTACTGTAATTCCCAGTAGTAGGATCTCCGTGAAAAACGCAAGGTGGTTTGTCATGATGTTGACAGATGGCCAGCCGACATACCCACTAAATTCTTGATGGCTCGCTGGTCTTCTTATGTAGGGCGAGGGGGGCGGTGGCGTTCTGTCAGTGATCATGACAGTGACGTGGTGAGACGACACCAGCGTGCACGCTCCGAAGTGTAACTTCATTGCGCAGGATCCATGGGAGGGTTTGGAGTGACTATGTGCGATAATCTGTCAGGTGCTTCGGCTGGTGCTGTAATTCCCAGTAGTAGGATCTCCGTAAAAAACGCAAGGGGGTTTGTCATGATGTTGACAGATGGCCAGCCGACATACCCACTAAAGTCTTGATGGCTCGCTGGTCTTCTTATGTACGCCGAGGGGGGCGGTGGTGTTCTGTCAGTGATCCTGACAGTTACGTGGTCCGATGACACCAGCGCGCCCGCTCCGAAGTGTAACTTCATTGCACAGGCTCTGGGGATGGCTTTGGTGTGACTATGAGCGACAATCTGTCAGGCGCTTGGGCTGGTACTGCCGTTCCCAGTAGTAGGATCTGCGTGAAATACGCAAGGTTCTTTGTCATGATGTTGACAGATGGCCAGCAGACATACCCACTAAAGTCTTGATGGCTCGATGGCCTTCTTATGTAGGCCGAGGGGGGCGGTGGCGTCCCGTCAGTGATCCTGACAGTGACGTGGTCCGACGACACCAGCGCGCACGCTCCGAAGTGTAACTTCATTGCGCAGGCTCCGGCGGATGGCTTTAATGTGATTATGTGCGACAATCTGTCAGATGCTTCGGCTGGTACTGCTGTTGCCAGTAGTAGGATCTGCGTAAAAAACGCAAGGACGTTTGTCATGATGTTGACAGATGGCCAGCCGACATAACCACTAAAGTCTTGATGGCTCGTTGTTCTTATGTAGGCCGAGGGGGGCGGTTCCGTCCCGTCAGTGATCCTGACAGTGACGTGGTCCGACGACACCAGTGCGCACGCTGCGAAGTGTAACTTCATTGTGCAGGCTCCGGGAAATGGCTTTGGAGTGACTATGTGCGAAAACCTGTCAGGTGCTTCGGCTGGTACTGCCGTTCCCAGTAGTAGGATCTGCGTAAAAAATGGCCAGGCTTAGCTTGGTTAAGCCAAGGATGCGTTGCATATTGCGCGGTCCGTGACGTCACGCGCCGGCGCAGCGCCCCTAGCGGGAGGAGCGGGAGTCAGGTGGTGGCTGCGGCCGCGCGCGACCGCGCGAGTTGGGGCTGAGCTTTTCCTCCGTGACGTCACGCGCCGGCGCAGCGCCCCTAGCGGGAGGAGCGGGAGACAGGTGGTGGCTGCGGCCACGCGCGACCGCGCGAGTTGGGGCCCAGCTTTTCCTCCGGCTGTCGTGACGTCGCGTCACGTGGTTGCGCTAGAGGTCAATGGTGGCTGCCCGGCCGCGCCCAAGGGCTGAACTGAGTGATTGCAATATGCAACGCATAAAACGCAAGGGGGTTTGTCATGATGTTGACAGATGGCCAGCCGACATACCCACTAAAGTCTTGATGGCTCGCTGGTCTTCTTATGTAGGCCGAGGGGGGCGGTGGCGTCCCGTCAGTGATGCTGACAGTGGCGTGGTCCGACGACCCTAGCGCGCACGCTCCGAAGTGCAACTTCATTGCGCAGGCTCCGGGGGATGGCTTTGGTGTGACTATGTGCGACAATCTGCCAGGTGCTTCGGCTGGTACTGGCGTTCCCATTAGTAGGATCTGCGTGAAAAGCGCTAGGGGGTTTGTCATGATGTTGATAGATGGCTAGTGGACATGCTCACTAAAGTGTTGATGGCTCGCTGGTATTCTTATGTAGGTCGAGGCGTCCCGTCAGTGATCCTGACAGTGACGTGCTCCGACGACACCAGCGCGCCCGCTCCTATGTGCAACTTCATTGCGCTGGCTCCGGGGTATGGCTTTGGTGTGACTATGTGCGAGACTCTGTCAGGTGCTTTGGCTGGTACTGCCGTTCCCAGTAGTAGGGTCTGCGTGAAAAGCGCTAGGGGGTTTGTCATGATGTTGATAGATGGCCAGTGGACATGCTCACTAAAGTGTTGATGGCTCGCTGGTATTCTTATGTAGGTAGAGGCGTCCCGTCAGTGATCCTGACAGTGACGTGGTCCGACGACACCAGCGCGCCCGCTCCTATGTGCAACTTCATTGCGCTGGCTCCGGGGTATGGCTTTGGTGTGACTATGTGCGAGACTCTGTCAGGTGCTTCGGCTGGTACTGCCGTTCCCATTAGTAGGATCTGCGTGAAAAGCGCTAGGGGGTTTGTCATGATGTTGATAGATGGCCAGTGGACATGCTCACTAAAGTGTTGATGGCTCGCTGGTATTCTTATGTAGGTCGAGGCGTCCCGTCAGTGATCCTGATAGTGACGTGCTCCGACGACACCAGCGCGCCCGCTCCTATGTGCAACTTCATTGCGCTGGCTCCGGGGTATGGCTTTGGTGTGACTATGTGCGAGACTGTCAGGTGCTTCGGCTGGTACTGCCGTTCCCATTAGTAGGATCTGCGTGAAAAGCGCTAGGGGGTTTGTCATGATGTTGATAGATGGCCAGTGGACATGCTCACTAAAATGTTGATGGCTCGCTGGTATTCTTATGTAGGTCGAGGCGTACCGTCAGTGATCCTGACAGTGACGTGGTCCGACGACACCAGCGCGCCCGCTCCTATGTGCAACTTCATTGCGCTGGCTCCGGGGTATGGCTTTGGTGTGACTACGTGCGAGACTCTGTCAGGTGCTTCGGCTGGTACTGCCGTTCCCAGTAGTAGGGTCTGCGTGAAAAACGTGAGGGGGTTTGTCTTGCTGTTGACAGAGGGCCAGCCGGCATTCCCACTGGAAGCTTTAACAATAGGCGACGGACCAATTACGAAATGGTTTAAAAACTACCTAACAGGACTCAGTTTGTCGAAGTGAATCGCGAACGTTCCGAAATTTTGTTTCCGTGTCTCCGAATTCCGTGTTTCGCAAAGTAGTGTCCTTGCCCCAGTATTATTTCTAATATTCATTAATGATCTGCCTGGTATTGTAAGTACTAACATAAGACTAATTGCTGATAATTGCATAATTTATTAAGAAATCCGCTCACCTGAGGATCACGATATAATGAGTGATGTGGTAAAATCAATAACAGGCTGGGGTTGCATCTGGCAAATGAGTCCTAATTTAAGCAAATCAGCCGTAATACTTATTAAGAAACATCAGACCGTCTCTACATAACCATACACAATGTAAACAGTCCTTTGACAAGAGTTAAAGCATATAAATATCTTGATCTTGTAACAACAGACAATCGCAGTGGGATTGTCATGTTAATTTGGTAATATCTAAGCTTTGAAAATACTTTTCTTCCGCCGAAGTTGCCTCCATCAAACGACACCAGGTATTAATTTACTCGCCTATACTACATTCGTTAGACCTATCCTAGGATACGCAAATGCCGCCTGGTTTGCACAATTTAATAAACTAATAACAATGCTAGAGCGAGTGCAGAGAAAGGCAGTCACATTTATTTACGAGTACAAGGTAAATGGCTGTCCATACCAACTAATTAACATTGCCGGATTACTCACTTGACTAAATCATGCCAGACTTGCTCGTCTGAAGGTAATCTACGAACTATTACATAAGACGTTATTTACACATAGCTTCCGCTACTTGACTATATCCGAAACGTCATAAACATCCCTAATCACTACAAAAATTACCGTTTTAGCACTCACTGTATTAGATTTTGTAGATTTAGCACGTACTGGATTAGATTTTGACTGTAGTAGATTTTCATTCCTTACACTCGCAACCAGAGAATGGAACCACTTACCTTCACATATCATCCTCAGTCTATCACTAGAAACCTTTTTGCCATCTTATGAGATTCACCTCGGCTGGGGAACCACTCCGGCTCCTTCCGCCGTGTGACGACGGTGGTCATCGAAACCTTCGTCTTCCAACCGTAGTCGACAGGGACGCTGCACACTGACGGTACTCCCAGCTTGGACCAGGTGGCGCTTCGGGACCATTTAAAGCGAGACTGGACCAGCACGCACTCCATTGGGCACGGCAGCAACAGCACGATGCGGATGATTAATCCTTTCGTCTATCTTGTGCAGCTGATTTCTACTGCCCAGGTGATACCGACGGCACGGGACGGCTCTGGCCCCATGACGCAGGGCGTGATAGTGCGGCTGGGGAACCACTCCGGCTCCTTCCACCCTGTGACGACGGTGGTCATCGAAACCTTCGTCTACCAACGGAAGTCGACAGGGACGCTACTCACTGGGCTTCTTCGATTTTCCACTTCTGGCTACCCGCGGGCTGCCAGAGCCAGCCAGAGCGTCTTCGTTTTTCTCGGGTTGCTCCGCCCACCGCACTACGCACTTCCGCCGGGCGTTCGTTTTGCTCGCGCTGGACGGTTCTGGCTACCCGCGGGCTGCCAGAACCTGCCAGGACGATTTTGGTGTGGCTGCTCTCTGGAAGTTCTCTGGCTAGCAGACGACTTTACGGGGACTTCACGGATTGCAACGCGGGCGCTTGAGGACCTAAATTTACCCCGCTCAGCCAACTGTCTACGGTCATCTTCGGATTTCCTTACTTCTAGCGTTATCGTTTTAGGTGTTAACGCTCCGTTCCGCATCGCGAAGCGGTGCAATACGAGCCGTGGTGCACCATTTGAAGCTTTTGTGTGTGTGTCCCCTGATTGCTTCTTCGCGGCGGTGAACAGCGCGCTGCGATCTCATGCGTGCATGTTGTCTGCATCGTGTTTCACGCAAGTTGTAGACGCTTATTCACGCATTGCGGTAAATTTGGGTTCCTCTTTCTCTCGTGGCGTTCCTTTTCACATATCTCGCGTATGTATATCTCTCCTTTCTCTGCAGTTAGCGAAGGTTTTGCAGCTAGCCCTTGTTGGCGCCGTCTCTCCGTCGTATGCTTAGGTGGCAGCTCGAAACCGATATGTGTTCGAACTGCAGGCCGTTGATCGAAGAATACACTGATTGCACTCGGTACATTTAGACACACGTACATTAGCTTATTGCTCTCATGATTGCGACCAATGTTGTTTTTCTTGTGAAACGTTTCGCTGGTCACAGGCGACGTGCATTTTCACGCGCCAGCCGCGCTCCCAGCTCCTTAAATGAGAAGCACCATCAGCCACAACAAACTTTCTGAAATCGAAGCCCAAGCAGGTCGGCGCGAAATTTTAGGCGTATGAGACGTACCCGATAACCTGCTTTTTCATGTCTTGTGATGACACAACGCCAACTCATCAATGTCGCCGCTGGCCGACGTGATCGTTGCGAGCAGGGATCCTCCAGCTATCGCTTTCGAGTATACAATTAATAATTCATAGTCAGCATCCTACTACCCTTCCCCTTACCGAACCACATCGTACATCCCGTCGTCTTTGTAATAGTCACAGCTTTAGGCGCATATTTGGCCGAACCACGGCTTTTAATTCATCAGCGCTTCCACGTGCCATAAGGTACTGGAATGATCTTCCTGATCGCATCGTTGCATTACATGACTCTGCAGCCTTCAAAGACCAAGTACTGCTCTGGTTTTCCTAACTGCTGTATTCACTGCCTTGTACTTCGTTAGTCACCCTTTTAGCCGCCATTTCAATGTTCCTTCATAGATTGCATATACTGTGCAATATTTTTCTGGCCTTATATTTGTAACTTTATACTTCTCATTAGTTCTTTATATCCTGTGAAATTGTTACCCATTGTATAATGATGCATGAGCTGCTTTCTTGTATCCTTCATTTTCTGTACATGCCCCCCTCACACAATACTCCTATTTGGAGCCTGTGAGTATTTTGAATAAATAAATCACGATTTCGCGTCTTGTCTAAATTTCGCCCCAGCCGCACTATCACGCAGGGTGTCATAGTGCGGCTTGGGAACCACTCCGGCTCCTTCCGCCGTGTGACGACGGTGGTCATCGAAACCTTCGTCTTCCGACGGAAGTCGACAGGGACGCTACTCACGGACGGGACTCCCAGCTTGGACCAGGTGGCGCTTCGGGACTACTTAAAGCGAGACTGGACCAGCACGCACCCCATTGGGCACGGCAGCAATAGCACGATGCTGATGCTTCATCCTTTCGTCTATCGTGTGCAGGTAAGAAGGCGTTACGGCAAATGTCTTCGCTCAAATGATCCGTCTCTTGTTATGCTGCCGTGCCCAAGGCTGCTGTGTCCTATACTGTGTGATTTGGCAATGCACGCGGCGGTATTACTGCTACTGGCTGGAAACGTCGGAACAAAGCCCGACCCAGATCTTGAACAGATCTCCAGAAAGCTCGAGGCGATTGCCGGAGACATAAAAAGCATTAAAGAGGATCGACTAACATCAATTGAAGCGAAACTGGAAAACATGGCTGCCCTGGACAAAAATGTTTGACTGCATAAACCAGGTCACCAACCTGCAGAAGGTTGTTTCCTCGCTGGAACTAAAACTGGATGATTTGGAAAATCGCTCGAGACGCTGTAATCTTTTAGTTTACGGAATTCTGGAAGATGAAGAAGAAGACAATGAATTCCTTGAACAAATTTTTAATGAAAGCATGCCAAGTACATTCTTGAAATTAAACCTGTTGCCATTGAACGCATTCATAGGTTAGGAAAATCATCACCCGAGAAAACCAGGCCTGTAATACTAAAACTTCTTGACTTCCGTGAAAAGACTCTTGTATTAAAAAAACTGTCGCAAACTTAAAAATACTGAATAAGCAATCAGTGAAGACTTCCCTGTCCGAGTACGCGACATAAGGAAAAAACTGTGGGTTAGTGTAAAATCAATGAAAGATTCCCGTGCAAAGGTTGCGCTCGCTTATGATAAAGTCCGAATCAACGGAGAATTGTTTCAGTAGGATGAAGAAAAGAACTTCCGGGTACCTGTAAAGGCACAGACAAGTGCGAGTAAAGGCCAAAAAAACCAGCAAGGAATCGGACCACTACTACGCCCTCGGCCGCCCCAAAAACGAAACAAATAACCTTTGCAAACGTAAATGCGCGTAGTATCCTGAATGAGCTTGACGCACTAGAGTCTCTTCTTATCAGCCTAGAGCCTGACTTCATGGTGATTACAGGAACGTGGCTTACAGATGGCATACAAGAGAAAGAAATAGCCCCACCCGACTGTTTGATTGTGCGCAGACAGATTAACGCGAGGGAGAGGAGTGGCTTTACTAATAAAAAAATTCCTTTCGCTGTCTTACCAGAAGTCGAGAATGCCGAAGCGCTTTTTTGCAAACTGAGTTTTGGTGCGACCACTACGAGTCTCGGTTGTGTTTACCGTAACCTTTCGGTCGATGAACGTGCAATTACATCATTATATCAGTATATGGAATTTCATGTACAAAAAGCCCGGCTTATCTTTCTTGGGGATTTCAACCTTCCAAATTTCGACTGGCCAACCATCTGTTATCGCTCTCCTTGTTCAGAAATTGTTTTTGATATTATGCTTAGTTTTGACTTGTCACAAATTGTGAACGAGCCCACACGTGTTCAAGGCAATGCACCCACCATTCTTGGCCTCATCTTTCTGAGCAATCATTTTTCGATCGATAAAACTAACTTAGCAGTGCTCGATGGAATATCAGATCACAAATTAAAATTATGCGCTACTCCCATTCAGGCCACAACAAATCATTCTATTTCGAAAACTAGTTATCCAGACTTTACAAAAGCTGACGACTCAAGCATAGTTCATTACTTAATTTTGTAGTATCAGTCATTTGAAGAACTCTCTAATTCTTCAGACACTGATATAGACGTATTATTGGAAAGGTTTAAAGCCATTGTATCCCTCTGCATCAATAACTATATACGAACAAAAACCAAACGAATAAATAGATATAACCCATGGATAACACGTGATGTCATTCATGCGAAGCGAAAAGTGAAGCGACTAAGAAAATTGCTCAAAACGAAAAAAAAAGGTCCTTAACATAAACGTAAACTCACGTATGCTGTCAATGAAATGAAAGCAACGATTAGTACAGCGAAAGCACATTACTTTTCAGTTACGCTTCCTCACTTTTTAAAACATTTTCCTGGAAAGTTTGGAAGCATCTTAGCCCCAAAAAAACGAAGCAACGCTCTCAATTAGACGAACAAAATTTAAGTTTTGCAAATTCCTTAAATACATATTTCCAATCTGTGTTCACTGTTGACGATGGTCGCATTCCGGAGGTGAATCACTACAACCAGAGACCGCTCGACATGGCAACGATAACTGAGTCAGGAGGGCTCAACTTATTACTAGCAATAGACACACAAAAAAAAAGAAAACGGCCCAGACAATATTCCCAACACTTTTCTTGAAAGATATGCCGAAATAAACGCGAAATATCTACACCTAATATTTAACAATCCTTATCAACATGTAGCCTCAAAGAGGAATGGAAAATAGCGAAAGTAGTCCCCGCTCATAAAGCAGGAAGCAAAAGTGATGTCGGTAATTACAGACCAATATCGCTAACGCCCACAGTAGCAAAAATTATTAGAGCATATGGACAGGCTGCCATTGTAATATGAACCTGGCAACGTTTAACGCTGGAACGTCATCTAGTGAGGCGAGTCTAGCAGTGCTATTGGAGGAGCTAGAGGGCAGTAAATGGGATATAATAGGTCTCAGTGAAGTTAGGAGGCCAAAAGAAGCATATACAGTGCTAAAAAGCGGGCACGTCCTGTGATACCGGGGCTTAGCGGAGAGACGAGAACTAGGAGTCTGATTCCTGATTAATAAGGATATAGCTGGTAACATACAAGAATTCTATAGCATTAACGAGAGGGTGGCAGGTCTTGTTGTGAAACTCAATAAGAGGTACAAATTGAAGGTCTACGCCCCTACATCCAGTCATGATAATCAGGAAGTCCAAAGCTTCTATGAAGACGTGGAATCGGCGATGGGTAGAGTGAAAACAAAATACACTGTACTGATGGGTGAGTTCAATGCCAAGGTAGGCAAGATGCAGGCTCAAGACAAGTCAGTGGGGGAATATGGCATAGGCACTAGGAATAGCACGGGAGAGTTATTAGTAGAGTTTGCGGAACAGAATAATATGCGGATAATGAATACCTTCTTCCGCAAGCGGGATAGCCGAAAGCGGACGTGGAGGAGCCCGAATGAAGAGACTAGAAATGAAATAGACTTCATACTCTGCGCTAACCCTGGCATCATACAAGATGTGGACGTGCTCAGCAAGGTGCGCAGCAGTGACCATAGGATGGTAAGAACTCGAATTAGCCTAGACCTGAGGAGGGAACGGAAGAAACTGGTGCATAAAAGCCGATCAATGAGTCAGGGGTAAGAGGGAAAATAGAGGAGTTACAGATCAAGCTACAGAACAGGTATTCGGCTTTAACTCAGGAAGAGGACCTTAGTGTTGAAGCAATGAACGACAATCTTGTGGGCATCATTAAGGAGTGTGCAATAGAAGTCGGTGGTAACTCCGTTAGACAGGATACCAGTAAGCTATCGCAGGAGACGAAAGATCTGATCAAGAAACGTCAATGTATGAAAGTCGCTAACCCTACAGCTAGAATCATCATCATCATCAGCCTGGTTACGCCCACTGCAGGGCAAAGGCCTCTCCCATACTTCTCCAACAACCCCGGTCATGTACTAATTGCGGCCATGCTGTCCCTGCAAACTTCTTAATCTCATCCGCCTACCTAACTTTCTGCCGCCCCCTGCTACGCTTCCCTTCCCTTGGGATCCAGTCCGTAACCCTTAATGACCATCGGTTATCATCCCTCCTCATTACATGTCCTGCCCATGCCCATTTCTTTTTCTTGATTTCAACTAAGATGTCATTAACTCGCGTTTGTTCCCTCACCCAATCTGCTCTTTTCTTATCCCTTAACGTTACACCTATCATTCTTCTTTCCATAGCTCGTTGCGTCGTCCTCAATTTGAATAGAACCCTTTTCGTAAGCCTCCAGGTTTCTGCCCCGTAGGTGAGTACTGGTAAGACACAGCTATTATACACTTTTCTCTTGAGGGATAATGGCAACCTGCTGTTCATGATCTGAGAATGCCTGCCAAACGCACCCCAGCCCATTCTTATTCTTCTGATTATTTCCGTCTCATGATCCGGATCCGCCGTCTAGAATAGAATAGAATAGAATAGAACAGCTAGAATAGAACTGGCAGAACCTTCGAAGTTAATCACCAAGCATAAGACAGCTGACATAAGGGAGTACAATATGGATAGAATTGAACATGCTCTCAGGAACGGAGGAAGCCTAAAAGCAGTGAAGAAGAAACTAGGAATTGGCAAGAATCAGATCTATGCGTTAAGAGATAAAGCCGGTAATATCATTACTAATATGGATGAGATAGTGCAAGTGGCTGAGGAGTTCTATAGAGTTTTATACAGTACCAGTGGCACCCACGAGTATAAGGGAAGAGAGAATAGTCTAGAGGAATTCGAAATCCCACAGGTAACGCCGGAAGAAGCAAAGAAAACCTTGGGAGCTATGCAAAGGGGGAAGGCAGCTGGGGAGGATCAGGTAACAGCAGATTTGTTGAAGGATGGTGGGCAGATTGTTCTAGAGAAACTGGCCACCCTGTATACGCAATGCCTCATGACTCGAGCGTACCGGAATCTTGGAAGAACACCAACATAATCTTAATCCATAAGAAAGGGGACGCCAAGGAATTGAAAAATTATAGACCGATCAGCTTACTGTCAGTTGCCTACAAATTATTTACTAAGGTAATCACAAATAGAATCAGGAACACCTTAGACTTCTGTCAAGCAAAGGACCAGGCAGGATTCCGTAAAGGCTACTCAACGACAGACCATATTCACACTATCAATCGGGTGATAGAGAAATGTGCGGAATATAACCAACCCTTACATATAGCTTTCATTGATTACGAGAAAGCGTTTGATTCAGCCGAAACCTGAGCAGTCATGGAGGCATTACGGAATCAGGGTGTAGACGAGCCGTATGTAAAAATACTGAAAGATATCTATAGCGGCTCCACAGCGACCGTAGTGCTCCATAAAGAAAGCAACAAAATCCCATTAAAGAAAGGCGTCAGGCAGGGAGATACGATCTCTCCAATGCTATTCAGAGCGTCTTTACAGGAGGTATTCAGAGACCTGGATTGGGAAGAATTGGGGATAAAAGGTAATGGAGAATACCTTAGTAACTTGCGATTCGCTGATGATATTGCCTTGATTAGTAACTCAGGGGATCAATTGCAATGCATGCTCACTGACCTGGATAGGCAAAGCAGAATAGTGGGTTTAAAATTTAATCTGCAGAAAACTAAAGTAATTTTTAACAGTCTCGGAAGAGAACAGCAATTTACAATAGGTAGCGAAGCACTGGAAGTCGTAAGGGAATACACCTACCTAGGGCAGTTAGTGAGGGCGAATCCGGATTATGAGAGGAAAATAATCAGAAGAATAAGAATGGGCTGGGGTGCGTTTGGCAGACATTCTCAGATCATGAACAGCAAGTTACTATTATACCTCAAGAGAAAAGTGTATAGCAGCTGTGTCTTACCAGTACTCACCTACGGGGCAGAAACCTGGAGGCTTACGAAAAGGGTTCTACTTAAATTGAGGACGACGCAACGAGCTATGGAAAGAAGAATGATGGGTGTAACGTTAAGGGATAAGAAAAGAGCAGATTGGGTGAGGAAACAAACGCGAGTTAATGACATCTTAGTTTAAATCAAGAAAAAGAAATGGATATGGGCAGGACATGTAATGAGGAGGGAAGATAGCCGATGGTCATTAAGGGTTACGGACTGGATTCCAAGGGAAGGGAAGCGTAGCAGGGGGCGGCAGAAAGTTAGGTGGGTGGATGAGATTAAGAAGTTTGCAGGGAAGACATGGCCACAATTAGTACATGATGGGGGTTGTTCGAGAAGTATGGGAGAGGCCTTTGCCCTGCAGTGGGCGTAACCAGGCTGATGATGATGATGATGAGGTGAAGTGGCAAAACTCCCAAACTACTGCAATGACTGATACCAAGGAACTAAATGGAAAATGAGTTTGGGAGAAACCCAAGGGGCGAAAGCACAATAAGAATATTTTTAGAAGTCTCATAAGGTTGCAGCACCTCCAGTGGGATTCTAGGCAAGACTTTGTTCCGAAAAAGCTCATTTTTTCAATATATTCCGTCGCAGCCACAGATGTACGGCAGTGAACCCTAAAAGGCTTAATGAAGTCAGTCCTCTGGCGTATGGCTCTCAGAAGACTGAGCACTTTTGTGTATATGTCACAATCTGCATGTGTCATGCTAGGCAGCTTGGTGCACAACTACACAGAATCCTCAATATAACAGTCATTCAGTAGTTGAGGCATGGAACACACTTCGCTGTAAGCAGTATTTTCTTTAATGTAGAAAGTCCTAAGTCATTGTAAGGCGAGAAGTACATTCCGATTGCATGTGACCTCATGAAATCTGACTTCAAATATAGCCACACTCTATTTTGGTGACATGACAGTATTGTATTTGGAGCACGGAAAAGCACAGTGAAGTGCTGAACCTTTTAATTTCGAAAGTTACAAGAAATAATTTTAGTTGTCAGTAGTTTAGGTTTCTTTATGAACGACGTGATTTTTTCCCACCATTTTGTTTCTAAGCAAGCAAAGTTCACATCTTCAACATTGAGGATATTCGTAAAGTTATTTTGCTAGTGTCTTGTTCTTCTTTTCTCTTTACTGCATTTGACACTTGGTGGAGTCCTGTGCCACGTTGAATAAATTTAAATAGTCTTGCTGTGAAGCTGTACCCATGGAAAGTTGGAATAAAGCAAGACAAATACATAAATCAATTTTACTGTAACGAGGGCATATTGCATGCTACGCTTTTGCATGTGGAAGTTATTTTTTAAAACTTGTTCTGGCTTTTTGTTGTTTTTGCAGGCTTCACGTGTCGCAAATTTTCTGGTACGAACATGCCCTGTTTAAAGAACTCTGGCCTTTCTTCTCGCATGGGGCCACTAGCCTCTGAAGAGCCCAAGTTGGACCGCTCAAACCAAAACACAAGTGTTGCGCTTTTGTAACTCTCGGCATTTTTACGTTCGTTTATGTTGATGCTAGTCTTCTGAAGAGCCCAATTTAGATTTCTCTAACGAGCATACAAATTTTGTGCCTTTCTATAATTTGACATTTTTAAGTTAATTTTATTTATTTTAATTATGCTAGTCTCCTGAGAAGTCCACGTTGGATTGCTCAATCCAGAATACAAGTGCTGTGCTTTGTTATATTTTATAATATTTTTATGTTAGTTTTGATATAGTTCCAGCAAAGATAGTGTTTCCTTATTATTATATTTTTTGGTATCTTCATCCATTCGATGTCAAACCACCCAATTTTGTCAAGAACTATTCCATTATGCAAACCATTTCAAGTTTGCTTCATATTAAAAAGTAGGTACAATGAGAAAACCTTCGAAAAAAATTGCTTTCATACATACACCTGAGTAATACCAGGGCAATCAACGAGCATTTTTTTTTACCATAACAGATATAGTTGAAAAAATTTAGATATGTTTGTTGAAGCTCCGAACTCTTCCTCCCCATTTATTTTCCTTCGCAAAAATTTTATAGAATTTTGGCAAAAATTGATTGTTCTTGCCCAGCTAACAGGTTTCTTTTTAAAGGGAAATTGTGTGATGGAGATATTCAGATGGTGTTCATGTCAAGAGACTGAAGTGGTGTGACTGCCAAAATTGCAAAGTTTGAATTTGTTTCTTCGAACGCAGGGAAATGCACAAGGCACAAAGTAAATATAGAATCTGCTGGTTGACTTGGGATAGCTGCAAAATATTTCAAGCTTTGGAAGTTCAATTGATCACCTAAAAAACTGTAAAGTTCAAATTTTTTGCAAAAGCTTCCTGTTGAAGGTGAACAAATTAGCTTTTGTGGCTGGCGCAAAAGTATATGTCACCCATCGTTACATAGCCCTACATGTCTGCTATACATGTGACAAGTGACGAAAAAGTATTATTCTATAAGTGCGATGAATTATTTTTTATGTTCATTTGGGGATATCACACACAGCATAAGTAATGAAGCCATGTCATCAAGCCAGGAAAGATTGTTAATGTAATTAGCTACAAAAACCACTCAGCAAACTGTGACTGCCTTTCTTTATCATCATAAAGGCAGGTGACATGAAGCACCGCAGTCTCAAGACATTTTTTTTACATGAACAAGAAAAGTTGACGCCAACATCGCCTGACCACATCAGAGTCAACACGGCAAATATGACTTCTTTGGATTAGCATGTTCCGGCTCTGAAACAGTGGTGAACCCGCCGTGGTTGCTCAGTGGCTATGGTGTTGGGCTGCTGAGCACAAGGTGGCGGTATCGAATCCCGGCCACGGCGGCCGCATATTGATGGGGGCGAAATGCGAGAACACCCGTGTGCTTAGATTTAGGTGCATGTTAAAGAACCCCAGGTGGTCAAAATTTCCGGAGTCCTCCACTACGGCGTGCCTGATAATCAGAAAGTGGTTTTGGCACGTAAAACCCCATAATTTTTTTTACAGTGGTAACACGCAACACCAAAAGAATTCGTTTATACTCGTGTAGGTTTTTAGTTTTAATTACGAAGGTGTTTTGAACTTGCATCATCATTGGGTTCCAAAGAGCAGGGCACAGTGTCCTGCGCCCTGTATGTCGCATTACATTGCAGTGCCACAAGTCCTTTAAAATGCCTTGTATGAACAATACCAGCGCTCCTTGTGGATTTTATGTCTACATAATAGCAGATATTTCGTTTCTTAAGCTTCATGGGAAATCTTTTAGCACTGCAGGACTCCCTCACGAATTTAACACTATTGATATTTTATGTGCGATGTACGTATGGTTTACCCGGCCCGCACCAAGCACAAGCCTCGGTGCGTTATAGCATGCATCTCTTGGCAACAAAATCCAGACCCCAACACCGCTTCTCTGTCATCTGTGCTGCAGATGAAGCCAGCTTTGTCGTGTGCTTTCCCGGACGGCAAGTTGTGCGCACATCCGAGAAAAGTCAGTGCTGACAAACATTCAAAACGAATTTCTCGCATTTAAAAATAATGCTTTCTTTTTTAACCACACATGCATAGCAGACATGTAGAGCTATCCAATAATGTATCACATATTTTTTGGCCAACTACCAAAGCTGGTTTTACCTTTAACATGAAGCTTCTTGCAAAAGGTGAGAATTTTACAGTTTCTTTACAGGCTATCAGCTGAACCTTCAGAGCTTCAAATATTTTTCTCCTATAGTATGTCACCTGGGCTACCATTCTGTATTTAATTTCTGTGCTTTGAATTTTTTGTCACGGAACAAAATTCACGTATTGCAATTTTACTCACTTATGCCGGTGCCAAAAGCACTTGAAGTATTCAAATATTTGAAAAATTGGCTATTTTGGCAGTTGCACCACATCACCGTATTTCGATGCACACCGTTAGAAGGCCTCGATCAATACAAAATACAATGTGCATTTGAAAAAAAATGCTTATTGATGTCCTCTAGCTCAGCTGAGCAGGAAAACTAAACTGTCACCAAAATGCAACAAAATATCTGGCAAAAATAAAAGTCGGTAAAGAGTTTTGAACTCTAGTAAACATATGACGCTGTTTTCAGCAATATCTGTGGTGTCGAAAAAACTCTGATCGATTGGCCATGCAATCGCACATCTGCAAGTGCATCTCTGCCATTTTCAGATTTTTTCAGTAAATTGAGTAAATTGAGTAATTGAGTTTCAGTAATTCAGTAAATTTCAGATACATGATTAAAAGGTAATAGGTATAAGTCGGCCTAAATTTAATGCAACAAAAAATCTCCGGTAATGGCAATGGAAAGGCAATGGCATGTGCCTTTCATGTTTTCATGAAACCAGATTTTTTTTGTGAATTCTTTCGCTTTTTTTTGTGGCAGTGAACAAAATTGAAATGGAACTCACACAAGGAGTTACTGTAGCATTCCAGCATATCACTAATAGCTGTTTTTTTCATATAAAAATCTCAAGCAGTCAATATTGACACGTGTACTTATTTTTATCGGGCGACACGTTTTACCGCCTAACAAGTGTTGTCGCGCGGCGCGGGACGCGCATGCATGTATCCGAAGTTTCTGGAAAGTTATCGATGCTTCTATCCGCTGTCTGTTGTCGCCGAACCTTGTGTTATCTGATTTCGTCGCTTGACGCGAATGGTGTAGATCTTTGTAGAAGGCATGCGGGTCCCGACGTTTGGTCTGGAGCATTCGGTGACTGCTCTGTAAGAGCCGACGCACTTGACCCGCTGATCAGATTTCGACGATCGCCGACCGTGTTCGCCGCTATCGTTGTGCTATAAGTGTAGCCTCTTTTGTGGGCACAGGTTCGCCCAATAAAAGTTAGTTTTGTGTTCCACAGTATTGCTACTGTGTTCTTTGACGTCACGACTACGTGACAATATGAATAAGTCGCTTAATATGGAATGACCTGCATAGGAACGTTATCATGGCCGAAAACACAACTCGATCATGCAACAGGAATGCAGCATGGTAAACTACTCCCATAAGCATCGGTTATTGCGATTGCCATGTTTCAAAAGTAGATAAGGTTTACTGAAATTGGCGCACACCATTTAACCAAAAAATAAGGATTGCACAGAGTGATCCTTTCTTGGTTTTACAGTTTAAGTGGCCTGTGCCAGGTAGCATAGTCCTTGTTCTTGAGCTGGATAATTCAGAGGTGGACATTACTAGCACAAAAAATGGAAACACGTTCAACTGATTCTCGAAAATTTTTTATTTCACCTATAACATCAGGCACATATTTCAGTTTGCAAATTGTAGCCAGCGAGTTTGAAAAACATTCACTTGAAATGAATTTCCAAGATGACACCAGTTTCGAGATTTGTCCATAAATGTGAGAGAAATACTTGGGCATTCCAGTTACTTTTGTGCTTCAATGCATAACAGTGCGTTTTGTTAAAAAAGTAAGTGCAACAACAGTGCATTTCCACAGCCAGTTTGATGGCACGTGTCTTGTAACTGGTGTCATTCTGGAAATTCATTCTAAGTGCATACACCTTGTAAAATTATCGGCTACAATTCGTAAAAAATTATTACGAACTGAGTTTTTGGTAATTAGCTGAATATGGTGTCTCGATTTCTCATGCAATTAATCCTTGGCATCTAGTATCTAGAATTATCTTACCTGAAACAGCCAGTCTAATCAATTCCATGAAACTTAAAGATAACCACCCTTCATATCAGGTCTCAGTGAAAGCTGTGGGATCAAGCGAATCATGCCACGGTTGTAGTACCACTGGCTATCTAATAGAGAAAGCAAGTGCCTTTTTTGAGTGTTGTCATTTGGTCATGCCAATCTGCTTGTACATTTATTTATTAAGGTATTTATTATTTAAGATTTATTTCCTTTCGGAAATGTATTTTACTTGAGGGCCACACAGACTGCATCTGTCAGTACTTAATCTTGTAATGATGTCAAGCTGCAGAAAGTTTGTACTTTTCAATAGTTTTTAAGAAGTTTCTGATGTTCTCAAACTACAAATGGTTGTACATTTACACAGATGTTTGGTTACAAATGAGCAGTTCACCTAGAAAAATGGTTTTTCCCTGCATCAGTTCAGCACTCTTGATTTTGTGGAGGACCATTCGCTCTGACAATTGAGTAAGTGGCATAACAATACTGCTAGCAGCTTTACAATATGGTTTATTACAGACAATCTAGGAGCATGCTTCGGAGCCCAGGGTGACAGAGGCCTGCCATACAGAAGCGCCTGTATTTAAATTTTACCCGTGTCCTTTCACAGCAGACATATCAACGACACATCAACGATAATTATATGCAACACAACATAGCTCAGTAGTATTTTATGAAGAGTGCAGTTTTAAACACTGATAAATACACACTGGGGCATAAAGGGCTTTCAAGATAATTTGAGTGTGATGGTCAGCAGATCTGCAACAATTCATCCATTGGCTTTCAATATTGACAAACAACACATTTCAACATCTTGAAGGGGCAGCGCAATAAGACGAAGACAAAAGGCAGGAACACACAGGACAGCGCTGAACTCCCAACTAACTTTATTCGAAGTCGTACACAAACTTATGTACACAACCCATAGGCAAATGCTCTCCCATCGATGGCGTCATTATCACCGCGCAGGAAAAAAACGCAAAACCCTGTAATCTAATGCTACACTATGAGGCGACTTCAAAATTCAAATTCACTGTCATGCAAATTTAACGATGGCGTACTTACACAACGCGTCCCTTTTTTCCTGATATAGTAGGCCTCGATAATCTTCCTCGCGGTCTGATTTTTATCAGACGAGCGCAGTTCGCTCGCATTCGTAGGCCGTGTCGAGTCGCGTATTGCTGCTAGGTTCTTCTCAAGCAGATGCAAGCCGTCTTTGTTAATGCAATGGCCCAGGTAGACGATTGAGTCTTTGCGAAAATGGAATTTTTCGGCCTTCAGCTTGATACCATTTTCTTGAAGCCTGCGCAAGACGTCCCGGAGCGCTGAGCCATTACCGTCTTGACGTTCCGCTATCAATACATCGTTCAAATACACCTGCACGGCTGGAAGACCGGCCAGGACCGTTTCCATGCGACGTTGAAAAATCGCGGCAGCCGAGGCAACTCCAAACGGAAGACAATTATAGCAGAACAACCCCTTGTGAGTGTTTATCACAGCCAACTTCCTCGCCTCCTCATTCAAAGGGAGTTGGTTAAATGCATCCTTAAGGTCCAGTGTTGTGAAAAATGATCCCCCACGTAGCGACGCGAAAATGTCTTCAATGGTTGGTAAGGGGTACTGCTCAGTTATGCAGGCAGCATTGACTGTGGTTTTGAAATTGCTGCAGATGTGAAGGGATCCGTCCTTCTTCAGCACTGGTACGATTGGCACCGCCCACTCAGAATGTGCTGTGGGTGATAATATGCCTTGCTCAACTAAACGGTCCAGCTCAGTTTCCACTTTTTCACGAAGAGCATAAGGGATTGACCAAGCCTTGTGGAACTTCGGTTGGGCGCCTTGTCGAATGTGGAATTTCACAAGTGGCCCCTCAATGTTTCGAAGTCCTGGCTCAAAAAGGGCAGAAAATTCGGTCCTGAGGCGGTCGGGATCTGCTGACGTCTATTGAGCCGTAGCGAGAAAACCGGACGGTAAAAGCGAGAACGCTTGGAGTAAGTCCCTTCCGCAAAGGATGGGACCCGAACAGCCTATAACTATCAGTGTGGCAGGTACAGTCTTCCCCGCAAAATGGGCTTGAAGGTGCAGTTCACCGACAATGGGTAGCTTGCCCAAGTAACAGCTGAGCGTGTGTTTGCATTTCGATAAGCGTGGCCAACTCAGACGGTGCTTTAGATACACCTCCTGCGGAACGATAGAAAACGGTGATCCCGTGGTTGATCACCGTTTGGTTTAAGTTGATCCCGGTATGGGTTCAACTTAGGTTACAGAACGGGAAATCTCTTGCATTGTGTTCGTTTTATCGCCCACCTGGAAGCCCGGTTAAAGTGCTAAGTGAGCTGTCTGATACCATGGAGACAATAGACGCCGATATCTTATTTGTAGGTGGTGACTTTAACTTACCTGAAATTGATTGGTCCCGACCAAGCATTACAGGTAACTTAGGAAATGCGTCGAGTAAAGAAATGATAAAGATATGCCACTCCTTCGCATTATCTCAATTGGTGCTAGAGCCTACTCGAGGAAATAATATATTAGATTTGCTGTTCACTAACCTTCCCACTGTAGTGCCCTCTACAATGATAGTACCTGGAATAGGGAATCATAACGCTGTCGTTTGTAACATGCACCTCACATACGCTAAAATTGTTAACTGCGGCCAGCGACGCATATATGCTTACAAAAAAGCCCGTACACTTGACATATGTCGAGCACTAGACGCATATTACGATGTTTTTGAAACCTTATCAGAATCTAATGACGTGCATGAACTGTGGCGCATATTTAAAAGCAAAATCTTTGAATTGCGAGAACGATACGTTCCATCGTGGTTGATGACGTCACGGCGTGGCAAACGTAAGCCATGGTATACGAAGGAAGTACGCAAAATCGCCAAGCGAAGGCAGTATGCTTACGCTAGCTACAAAATGAAACAGTCGGCCACAAGAAAAGTTAAATTGCATCACCTTACAAAAGAAATGAAAATTGCACTGAAACAGGCCAAGGAAAAGTTTTTCGGCTCTTTCCCCTCGCGAATTAAAAACCAGCCTAAAGTATTCTGGAAGCTTATCAAAATGAATAGAAAGGACGACTTATCAATTCCCCCCTTAGACGATGCTGGCATCGGTATTCACGAAAATCTGGCTAAAGCAAAATGCTTCAACTCATTCTTTGCTTCGGTGTTCTCTGCACGTGGAAACAGCAGCAAAATGAATACGAATTTTGGCAAAATGGGTGGTGAACCAATGGAAGACATTTCCGTTGATCAGAGGGGAATTGAACTGATACTAAAGCGGCTGGACGTTGATAAGGCTTGCGGTCCTGATGGCTTACCTGTTGTATTACTATCATCGTGTGCGCACTCTGTCTCAAAATGTCTTCGCGTTATTTTTGATAAATCATTACAAGAAAGTGCCTTACCTGATGATTGGAAATCTGCGAATGTTGTCCCTGTGCACAAGTCTGGACCCCGTAACAGTGTATTCAATTATCGACCTATTTCTTTGACATGTGTTGTTTGCAAAGTGTTTGAACATATCCTTTTTACTAGCATTATAAACCACTTAAACAGATACTCATTTCTAAGTCCTCAGCAACACGGATTTCGTACAGGTTTTTCCTGCGTTACCCAGCTAACAGAACTAACACATGATATAGCAAGTGCATTAGATAACGGCTGCTCTGTTGATTCGGTTTTTCTCGATTTTGAGAAAGCTTTTGATGTTGTTCCCCACGATTTATTAGTAGAGAAGTTATCATGGTATAATTTAAACACATCAGTTATTGCTTAGATTAAGGAATATTTAAGCTCAAGGCACCAGAAAGTAGTTTTAAACAGCCAACACTCGGATGACATTGAGGTAACGTCAGGAGTACCACAGGGATCCGTCGTGGGCCCTCTACTATTTTTAATTTACATGAATGACATATGTGTTGATATTTCATCTCCTATACGTTTATTCGCAGATGATTGTGTGTTATATAGAGTTATTCATAATGAAAATGATTGTCTTGCCTTGCAAGAAGACCTGAACAAGGTTACGGATTGGAGCAAAAATTGGGGCATGCGTATAAATTTGCAGAAAACTGTTCACCTGTCTTTTACAAGAAAACGTACTCCTCATCAATTTGAATACAAAATAAGCACTCAACAGCTGTCATCTGTATCCGAGTTCAAATATCTTGGTGTTTTTTTTACCACCAATCTTTCATGGCACCGACATATTGAATACGTTTCAGCCAAGGCGTGTAGGGTACTAGGTTTCTTGCGACGAAATGCAAAACATTTTCTTCCGGAAACTAAGCAATTCCTGTATAATACGAATGTTAGATCTGTCCTCGATTATGCTTGCACTGTATGGGACCCTTGGCTAAAGGTTGACATACAAAAGTTAGAACGAGTGCAAGATTTAGCGGCCCGTTTTGTGTTCCGTAATTACTCTAGGCATTTCAGCGTATCACGTGCGAAAGAGAATCTTGGCTGGGAACTATTAGAGGAAAGAAGAAAATCACTCAGATTAAAGTTCTTTCATAACATATTTCATTTTAGAACTGGTATTCAACGCGATAAGTACATACTTAGGCCTGATTATGTATCTTTACGTCTAGATCATGTGAATAAGGTAAGAGAAATAAAATGCAAAACCGAAATGCTAAGAATGTCTTTTTTCCCCAGGACGATTTCGAACTGGAACAGGTTACCGCAGGACTCTGTAACAATTCTGTCTAATGATGCATTTTTTTCTTCCTTGTTATAACATGTTCTTTTGACGAATGACGTTGTGCTCTAAGGACCAATGCTGTCTGACGATGTATCTTTCTTTTTCTTCTTTAAGATAACATATTCTGAAGTTGTGTTTCACAGGGTGTATATGTTGTGACGTAAATTATTTTGCATTTATTATGAAATGACTTGTACTGTTTGTTGTATAAGCTATTTGACCCCCCCCCCACTGTAATGCCACACTGGCGCTGTGGGTTCTGTAATAAATAAATAAATAAATAAATAAATAAATAAATAAATAAATAAATAATGTTCAACGGCACGCCACCCCAGCGGATAACTCTGCGGAACGCTTGGAGCAAAAATTTCTTTTACCGTGATTCCTGCAATGTGAAGACTTGAAATATCGCCTTCCTCAGTTTCGGATACAGCGCTCTCATAATGAACTGCGTTAGCGACGCCATCGCGCCTACGACCAGCCCGGAGCTCCGATTGGGAGAGAGCGGCATTTTCTTGCGAAATGACCAGTTTTCGGACAGCGAAAACACTGCTCCTTTTTGTGCGAACAGTCGCTCGCTTCGTGATCGTAGTTTCCGCAGCGTGTACACTCAGTATGACTTTGCTTATCTTTGGTGAAGGTCCGATATCGGCGCGATTTGCTCGCTACAGTGCACACCGCTGCCTCATTATCAGGTCTAGTCATGGCGCTTACTTCCAGTGCAGCTGTCTCTGCCGCTGTGGCAATAGTTTCAGCTTGGGCAAGTGTGAGCTCAGTTTTTTCAAGCAGCGTCTGCTGCACCACACGATTTCGGATGCCACAAGCAATGCGATCCCGGAACATGCGGTCCAAACTGGTGCCGAAGTGACAATTATCCACAAGCTTGCGTAGCTCAGCAACATAGTCACGGACAGATAACTTGTAACGTGCGGCAACCTCATTAGTCTTCGGCGGATAGTGGTTATTTAGGAAGGTAAGTGCTTTCTTGTAACTCAGGCCATTTACTTTCTGGGGGGCGCAGTGTCCAGCAAGAATGCCTACCGTCTTCGTTGACAGTGTCGAAACCAAGAGCGCTCCTTTTCTTAACATCTGTCTTAAGATCATTTGCTTCAAAATATGCCTCCAGTCGAGTCAAGTAAATATCCAACTTATCTTGATTTTCGTCGAAACTTGGGGTACCGAGGTTCGTAGCCAGGGCCATGACCGCCGATGCTCCGTAGACTTGATTGCTTTCAGTACCCAGCAGGACTCCCAGTGCTACCGAGACGCCACTATTTGTGGCGGGGGCTCCGCGGGGTGCTCACCCTCGTCGCCACTGTCGTAGCGGGTGACAGAATGACGGAGACGACCCAAGAGCAACGCACAACATTTATTTCAGTCACAGCAAACTATATATATAGGCTGCTTGCCTATGACGTAACATAAAAGAACGAATCATGTTTGACACGTGTTATCACAGCACAAAAAAATACAGGCGCTTTTGTATTGCAGGCCTCTGTCACCGTAGGGTCAAAAGCATGCTCCTAGATTGCCTATAATAAACGATATCGTAAAGCTGGTAGCAGTATTGTAATGCCACTTTTTCAATTGTCAGAGTGAACGGTCCTCCACAAAATCAAGAGTGCTGAACTGATGCAGGGAAAAACCATTTTTCTGGGTGAACTGTTCATTTGTAACCAAACATCTGTGTAAATGTACAACCATTTGTAGTTTGAGAACACCAGAAACTTCTTAAAAACTATTGCAAAGTATAAACTTCCTGCAGATTGACACCATAACAAAATGGAATACTGACAGATGTAGTTTGTGTGCCCCTCAAGTAAAACACATTTCCCAAAAGAAAGACATCTTAAAGAATAAACACCTAAATAAATAAATGTACAAGCAGACTGACATGACTGTAAATAAGAAGACTCAAAAAAGGTACTTGCTTTCTCTATTAGGTAGCCAGTGGTGCTATAACCATAGCACGATGCGCTTGAGCCCACGGCACTCACTATGAGGGGTGGCTATGAGGGGTGGTTACTTTAAGTTTTATGGAAATTATTAAAAACTAGCTGTTGCAGCTAACATAATTCTGGATACAGAGTGCCAAACATTACTTGCATGAGAAATGAAGACACCATATTCAGCTAGTTAACAAAAACTCAGTTCCTAATAATTTTTTTTTACGAATTGTAGCCGGTAATTTTACATGGTGTATGCATTTAGAATGAATTTACAGAATGGCACCAGTAACGAGACACATGCGATCAAACTGGCGGTAGAAATGCACTGTTGTTGCACTTATTTTTTTTAACAAAACACACTGTTATGCATTGAAGCACAAAAGTAACTGGAATTCCCATGTATTTTTCTCAAATTTATGGGAAAATCTCGAAACTGATCTCATCGTGGAAATTAATTTCATGTGAATACTTCTTTCAAACTCACTGGCTACAATTTACAAACTGGAATATGTGCCGTGATGTTATAGGTGAATTAATAAATTTGTGAGAATCAGTAGAATGTGTTACCATTTCTTGTGCTAGTAATGTCCACCTCTGAATAATCCAGCTGAAGAACAAGGATTATGCTAACTGGCACGGGCAACATGAAAATCTGTAAAACTGCAAGAGGATCACTCTGTACGATCCGCATTTGTTGGCTGAATGGTGTGCCAATTTCAGCATTGCGCAGTTCGTGTCCGTGTCGTGTGGTTCTTTCCTTGTCTTGTCCTTTTTTGCGCAGTTTTTCATTCTTCTCATAAATGTCATACCAACTAGCCCCTCACCGTCCGCTTCTAGACTAAATTTCAGTAAACCTAATCTACTTTTGAATCATCGCAATCGCAATAAGTGATGCTGATGGGAGGAGTTTACTATGCTCCATCGCTGTTTGATGATCCTGTTGTGTTTTCTGCCATGATAAGATTCCTGCGCAGGTCATTCCATATGGAGCGACTTATTATTATTTACTGCTTCAGATTTTTATATGAAAAGAGAACAGCTATTAGTTATGTGCTGGAATACTACAAAGTTACTCCTTGTGTGAGGTCCATTTTAATTTTGTGAACTGTCACAAAAAATAACGAAACATTCACAAAAAAAATCTGGTTTAATTCAAACACGAAAGGCACATCATTGCCATTACCGGATATTTTTTGATACATTTTAAATTTAAGCCGATTTATACCTGTTAATTTTACTCATGTATTTTAGATAGCAATAAACCATCTTTACCAATAGTAAAGGAGCCAATAAACCAACGATAATGGAAGGGAGAATAGTCTAGAGGAATTGAAAATCCCACAAGTAACCCCAGAAGAAGCAAAGAAAGCCTTGGGAGCAGGGCTGCCAGATTTGGCTACTTTGCGCCAAATTGGCTACTTTTTGACGCTGTTGGCGGGAAAAAAATTCTTTGGCTACTTGGCTACTTTTTGGCTACTTTTCAAATAGCTTGACTATTGTAAAAATTGGGTAGAAACTTGTGTAGCTCATATTATGCAGCAACATTAGCAAATATTTAGGGCAACGCACGACCACGGCACTTCAAATCTTTTCAAACTGGGCCATCATCATCGTCAATCTGACTCGCGCGCTTTCATTTAATGCAAAGGATTTCGCACTAGTGACGTCACAGCGTGTTCCATCTTCGCATTGACGTTCCGCGTCAGGCCTGCTACGCCGCAGGTTTGGAAGCACCGTAGCTGGTTCGTTATTCTATGACCGTAGCACGTCAAAAGCTTCATGGATAAGCACGCTCGCTTTGGGGAGTTATTCCGCAAGCAATGGTTGGACGATCCTAAACTAAAAGGTGAGAACGGTTCGTTCGTTAATGTAAACTAACGAAAGCGTGCTTTTCGATCGTTCACGCTAAACGCTACGCATTGCGAATGCCGATAGTCCCAAGTGTTGACGCTGCCTTTGTTCTATTGATTTCAGATTGAATTGCGACGCCTGACGGAAATGAGCACTCGGTTAAGTGCAAGTACTGCTCATGTGAAGTTCGAGCTCATTACACAGACTTGGTAAAGCACTCAGAAACGAAAAAATATCGTAAAGCTTTCACACCGAAGGGTCAACTGTCCTTGCGCGACGCAGTCGCGGTGCGCTTGTCGGCCGATGAAGCACAGAAGCGATGTGCCCTCAAGCTCGCTTTGTTCACGGCTTGCCACATGCCAATCAGCTGCGTAGGTGAGCTCACTGATATTTTAAAGGACGGACACGGCACGACGTCTCGCTACACAAGACAAAGTGCACTTCCTTCTTAAGAAAAGTGATCGGTCCGTACTTTTTGGACAAGCTGAGGGACGACCTCGCCAACAAACCGTTCTCAATCCTAGTCGACGAAACGACTGATGTGTCAGTGAAGAAACTCGTGTAGAACTATTGAACAATGTGGTGGTGTAGAACTAGTGAGGAAACTATAGCGACGTGGCCAAGAGCATCACAACCACGTTTCTCTACCTCAAAGAGACGGTGGAAGGACGAGCAAAGTCAATTCACGAAGCAGTGAAAGACGTTTTTCAGGAACATTCGTTGACTGCGTGACGAAACCTCAGCAGTCATGGAGGCATTACGGAATCAGGGTGCAGACGAGCCGTATGTAAAAATACTGAAAGATATCTATAGCGGTTCCTCAGCCACCGCATTCCTCCATAAAGGAAGCAACAAAATCTCAATAAAGAAAGGAGTCAGGCAGGGAGATACATTCTTTCCAATGCTATTCACAGCGTGTTTACAGGAGGTAATCAGAGACCTGGATTGGGAAGAATTGGGGATAAGAGTTAATGGAGAATACCTTAGTAACTTGCGATTCGCTGAAGATATTGGCTTGCTTAGTAACTCAGGGGACCAATTGCAATGCATGCTCACTGATCTGGAGAGGCAAAACAGAAGGGTGGGTCTAAAAATTAATCTTCAGAAAACCAAAGTAATGTTTAACAGTCTCGGTAGAGAACAGCAGTTTACGATAGGTAGCGAGGCACTGGAAGTGGTAAGGGAGTACATCTGCTTAGGGCAGGTAGTGACCGCGGATCCGGATCATGAGACTGAAATAATCAGAAGAATAAGAATGGGCTGGGGTGCGTTCGGCAGACATTCTCAGATCATGAACAGCAGGTTGCCATTAGCCCTCAAGAGAAAAGTGTATAACAGCTGTGTCTTACCAGTACTCACGTACGGGGCAGAAACCTGGAGGCTTACGAAAAGGGTTCTATTCAAATTGAGGACGACGCAACGAGCTATGGAAAGAAGAATGATAGGTGTAACGTTAAGGGATAAGAAAAGAGCAGATTGGGTGAGGGAACAAACGCGAGTTAATGACATCTTAGTTGAAATCAAGAAAAAGAAATGGGCATGGACAGGACATGTAATGAGGAAGGAAGATAACCGATGGTCATTAAGGGTGACGGACTGGATTCCAGGGAAGGGAAGCGTAGCAGGGGGCGGCAGAAAGTTAGGTGGGTGGATGACATTAAGAAGTTTGCAGGGACGACATGGCCACAATTAGTACATGACGGGGGTAGTTGGAGAAGTATGGGAGAGGCCTTTTTAACAATAAAATTCAAACAGCGCTAGACGACAGGACCAGAAAGAGGAGGAGACAAACACCGCGCTGAACTTACAACTGATTTCTTTGAAGTAAGAAGTCAATTTATACGTACAAGAACTGGGCACGCATGCGCCCGGTCATACATTGATGATCAGATACAAATTCCGGACAGCCAACATACGCACGCGATGTACCTGCCTTGCAATCTACCCTTTATGCAGCAATGCCATTTCTTTCGCTGACAAGATTAAAGATGTTTTGCTAACGCAACTATTAGATTTTCTGATGATGTGGAATGCTTCAGCGACTTCTCTGGTAGTCTTGTCACTATGAAAAAATAACAATTGTGTATCATCAAATAAAGGTGCGCATTTACAAATACTGCAATGCTTAGCCAGGTTAGTGTCTTTTTGTCCAATGAATTGGCATGCCCCTTTAGTCTAATATTGATGCAACGGCCTGTCTGGCCTATGTAGGTTTGACCACAAGATAAAGGAATTTGGTAGACAGCGCGCTTCTTGCAACTGATGTACTTATTGACATGATTTACGTTGCATGCCGCATTCCGTTTAAAGCCTTCCTGCTTCCTCTGAACTGCTGCCCCTAATTTATCTAGCTTCATCGGAGCAGAAAAAAACGACCCTCACACCATACTTGGCCCCTACCCTCTTAAAACGATGTGACAACGCGTGCTCAGAAGGCATGACTACAACTTTTTTCCCCGCAACAGTTTCTTTGGGCTGTTCGGAACATTTCCGAGAGGCCTTCGACATTTTTGAGCATTTTTGAACATTTCCGAGAGGCCTTTGCCCTGCAGAGGGCGTAACCAGGCTGATGATGATGAAACCATTTTTACGAAGTTATGCAAAATGCAGTTTTTACTGAACAACTGTGACAATGACACAGATGCACTTGCCGGTGTGCGATTCCATTCCCAGTCTACCAGCGTTTTTTCGATGCCACAGACATTGCTGAAAACATTGCTCTATGTTTACTAGAGTTCAAAACTCCTTACCCACTTTTATTTATTTTTGCCAGATATTTTGTAGCATTTTTCGTGACCGTTTAGATTTCCTGCTCAGCTGAGCTAGAGGACATCAATTAACATTGTTTTTGAAATGCACATTGTATTGATCGAGGCCTACAAATGGTGTGCATGGAAATATGGTAAAGTGATGCAACTGCCAAAATAGCCAATTTTGAAAAATTTGAATACTTCAAGTGCTTTTGGAACCGCCAAAAGTGAATAAAATTGTAATAGGTTAATTTGTTGCATAACGAAATATTCAAAGCACAGAAATTAAATACAGTATGGTAGCCCAGGTGACATAGTATAGCAGAAAAATATTTGAAGCTCTGGGGGTTCAGCTGATCGCCTGTAAAGAAACTAAAATTCTAATCTTTTGCAAGAAGCTTCATGTTCAAGGTAAAAACAGCTTTCGTAGTTGGCCAAAAAGTTTGTGATACATTATTGCATTAGCTCTACATGTCTGCTATGCATGTGTGAAGTTAAAATAGAAGGCATTTCTTAAAGGCAAAAAATGTTTTTTTGAATTTTTGTCAGCACTGACTTTTCTCGGATGTGTGCACAAGCTTGCCAGCCGGGAATGCAGATGACAAAGCTGGCTTCGTCTGCAACACAAATGACAGAAAAGTGGTGTTGGGGTCTGCATTTTATTGCCAAGAGACCACGCTCTGACGCAACGAGGCTTGTGCTTGGTGTGGGCCGGGTACATCATACAGCCATTGCACAGAAAATATCAATACATGGTAAATTCGTGAGGGAGTTCTGCAGTACTAAAATATATGTTCAATGCAGTTTACAAAAATAAATATCTGCTATTATGTAGACAGTAAATCTAGAAGGAGCGCTGATATTGTTAATACAAAGCATTTTAAAGGACATGTTGCACTGCAATGCAATGCGACATACAGGGTACAGGACACTTAGTGCCCTGCACCTTGGAACCCAATGACGATACAAGTAGAAAACACCTTCATAACTGAAACTGAAAACCTACACGAGTATGAACAACTTTTCTTGGGGTGTTGCGTGTTACCACTGTTTCAGAGCTGAACATGCTCATCTATAAGTCATATGTGCCTTGTTCAGTCTGATGTGCTCAGACGTCGTTGGCGACCACTTTTTACGTTCACGTTAAAGAATATGAGTTGAGACTGCGGCACTTTACGTCATCTGCCTTCGTAATGATAAAAAAGTCAGTCAGAGTTTGTTGAGTAGTTATTGTGGGTAATTATATTAACAATCTTTCCTTGCTAGATGGCATGGCTTCATATATTTATGCTGTAGGTGTGATACACAAATGAACATTAAAAAAACTTTATCGCACTTAAAGAATAATACTTTTTCGTTACTTGTCACACGCGCAGCAGGCATGTAGGGCTATGTAATAATGGGTGACATATACTTTTGCGCCAGCCACCAAAGCTAACTTGTTCACCTTCAACGTGAAGCTTTTCGCAAAAAATTTGAACTTTAGAGTTTTTTTTTATGTGATCAACTAAACCTCCAAGGCTGGAAATATTTTGCAGCTATCCCAAGTCAGAAAGGCTGATTCTATATTTATTTTGTGTATTCTGTATTTCCCTGCGTTCGAAGAAACTAATTCAAACTATGCAAATTTTGGCAGTCACACCACTTCAGTCTCTTGACATGAACACCATCTGACTATCTGGATCATACAATTTCCCTTTGAAAAGAAACGTGGATCAGTGCCTGCTTTGTACCTTCTGTATTTACCTGCGTTCGAAAAATCCAATTCAAGCTTTGCAGTTTTGGCAGTCACACCACTTCAGTATCTTGACATGAACACCATCTGAATATCTGGACCATACAATTTGGCAAGCTTGGCAAGAACAATCAATTTTTGCCAAAATTCTAGAAAATTGTTGCGAAGGAAAGTAAATGGGGAGGAAGAGTTCGGAGCTTCAACAAACATATCTAAATTTTTTCAACTATATCTGTGATGGTCAAAGAAATGCTCATTGGTCGCCCTGGAATGACTCAGGTGTATGTATTTATTTATTTATTTATTGGTACCTCAAATACCCTATTTGGGGTTTTACATCAGGGGTGGGCATATTTAGATCATATTTTCAATGAATGCCTTGAACGATGAATGACTAGAGTGGTACACCGCTTCAGCCGGTAGGTGATTCCAGTCTTTCGCTGTTTGAAAAAGGGAGAGTTAAGATGAGCGGAGGTGCGAGCTGGAGGGGGATAAACAGCCTTTGAATGGCTATGACGGGATGAAGTGCGATGCGTCGGCGTGATGTCGGTCTGATGAAGTAGTGAGTGCTAAAATTTGTAAAAGAGGCACAGTCTTGCTGTTTTGCGGCGCTGCTCGAGGGTTGGAAGGTTCAGAGATGACTTAAGGTTAGTAACACTAGTGTGGTAAGAGTAGTCAGAATGAATGAACCTTGCTGCACGATTCTGTATGGATTCTAGTGCTGTTGCCAGGTTAGATTGGTGTGGGTCCTACACTGATCATGCGTATTCCAATTTTGGTCGAATGATTGTTAAATATGCGAGTAGTTTTACTGAGGGCGGAACAAGACGCAGATTACGGCGCAGGTATCATAGTACACGATTGGCATCATTGCTAATGTCGCTAATGTGCGAGGACCAACTGAGGTTATTGGACAAGTTAATGCCTAGGTACTTATAGGAAGTCAAGGCACATATTTCCGAACCGGCGATAATGTAATTAGCTGAAATAAATGATTGGCGACGATGGAAAGTATGTAGCGACGTTTTTTTGACGTTGAAGGACATTAGCCAATTATTACACGAAGTTTCAATGACGTTAAGGTCGGACTGGAGAGCGCGAGAATCAGCGTCGTTAGTAATATGATGATAGATTACACAATCATCAGCGAATAAACGAATTTTGGAAGAACCTATCGGTAAGTCGTTAATGTATATTGTTACGCGCGAAGGAGACCGTTTATAGCCCTTACGGATGAAGGGGACTGTTTACTTAAGTCGCGAAGGTGAGCGCAAGAGCGGCCAGCTGGTTGATCAACTCAGCGTCGTTCTCTTCTTCCTTCCCCCACTCGGGACCGCAAGCACGTTCACCGGTCTTCGTTTTCTTCATGCGTAACATTCCTCTTGTCGCAGACGAAGCCCGCCGGGCGAGTCAATCCATTTGTCTTGACATGAACAATTTCAAGCGGGCGGCATGGACCACTTGTGTCTTGGCAGCTCTTCTACCACTCGCCGTGAGGCGAGCTATGCTATACGTGACTTCCGTGAGTCTGTTAATAATAAGAAACGGTCCATCGTAGGTGGCCAAAAGGTTTTGGCATAACCCGCGTTTCCGTACTGGAGTCCACAGCCAGACTAAATCACCAGGGCGATAGGTTACCGGACGGTGGCGAATGTCGTAGCGTGCTTTTGATATGTCCTGCGATGCCAAAGTGCGCAAACGAGCAATACGACGAGCTTCTTCGGCAAGGCAGAGAGTCTAGGCGACAGTGGGATTTTCGTGACTACAGAAAGGGAAAACAGTGTCGATTGTGTACCGGGGTGGCCGCGCGTACAGCAGCAAGAAAGGGCTATAGCTGGTAGTCTCGTGCTTGGCGGTGTTGAACGCGTACGTGATAAAAGGCAGTACGTCATCCCAGTTCTTGTGGCTGGATGAAACATACATAGATAGCGTGTTTACGATTGTTCGGTTGGTGCGCTCCGTAAGCCCATTCGTTTGTGGATGGTATGGCGTCGAGTGACGCAAGTGGGAATCACACAAACGAAGCAGTTCCTCTACGACGTCCACTGTGAATTGTCGTCCACGGTCGCTGATGATCACGCGAGGCGGACCATGTCGCAGGATCACATATTGCAGCAATAATGTTGAAACGTCAGTGGCATTTGCGGAGGGCACGGCAGCCGTCTCGCAGTAGCGTGTGAGGTAGTCGACGCAAACAACTATCCAACGGTTTCCCTTGGCTGATTTTGGAAATGGGCCTACGAAGTCAATGCCCACTTGTTGGAAAGGCGTGCTTGGAGGCGGGATCGGCTGCAGGAGACCAGCTGGAGCAGTAGATGGCCGTTTGTGGCGCTGACACTGCATGCAGCTGGCCACATACGTCGCAACAGACTGTCGCATTCCAGGCCAATAAAAGCATTCCTGAATCCGGTAGAGCGTCCACGCCGAACCTAGATGGCCAGACGTAGGGTCGTCGTGCATAGTACTCAGAATCGCTGTGCGAAGGCTCTCCGATACCACTAGGAGAAAACGTGCGCCAGTGCTGGAAAAGTTCTTTTTATAGAGGATTCCATCACGTACACAGAAATGGTTTGCTGTCGTCGAGGCGGTAGTAGCGGTGAAGAGTGGCGTTAATTGATCGTCTTTTCGCTGTTCGGCTTTTAAGCAGTCGAAGTCTGGAAAACGCGGTGACACCGAAGCCACGAGGTGATCGAAGTCGTCGGCGTCACAGTCCGTAGTGCTAAGTGGCATACGCGAGAGGCAGTCCACATCAGCGTGTCGTCGACCGCTCTTATAAGAGACGGTGAAGCTGTATTCCTGCAGTCGGAGCGCCCAGCGCGCAAGGCGGCCACAAGGGTCACGAAGATTCACAAGCCAACACAATGAGTGGTGGTCGGTGACCACTGTAAAGGGGCGTCCATACAGGTAAGAACGAAACCGCTGAACCGCAAATATTACCGCGAGGCATTCTTGTTTCGTGACAGTGTAATTCTGCTCGGGCCTACTTAATGAGCGGCTTGCATATGCGATCACGTGTTCGCGGTCACCGCAGCGCTGAACTAGGACGGCACCGATACCTATGCCACTGGCATCCGTATGGATTTCCGTCGGAGCTGAAGGACTGAAGTGTTGAAGAACCGGTCGTGACGTCAGCAGAAACTTCAACTGACGAAAAGAAGAGTCGCACTCAGGAGTCCGCTCAAAGGGGGTGTCCTTTCGTAGCAGGCATGTCAGCGGATACGCGACGTCGGCGAATTTAGGAATAAATCGGCGGAAATTGGAACAAAGCCCTAGAAAACTACGGAGCTCCTTGACAGAGCGTGGTGCACTGAACGCTTCAACGGCTGCTGTTTTCTGGGGATCAGGGCGGATGCCATCCTTGTCGACGAGGTGCCCAAGCACAAGGGTTCGGCGGTCTCCGAAGTGGCATTTCTTAGAGTTTAAAACTAGACCAGCGTTTCTGATGCACTTCAGGACAATATTCAGACGGGAGTTGTGTTCGCTGAAGGTGCGGCCAAAGATGACGACGTCGTCGAGGTAGCACATGCAGATGTTCCACTTCAAGCCGCGCAGAACAGTGTCCATGAATCTCTCGAAAGTTGCCGGAGCGTTGCACAATCCAAATGGCATCACATTAAATTCGAAGAGCTCGTCAGGGGTTACAAAGGCAGTCTTCTCCTTGTCGTCAGGATGCATCGGAATTTGATAAAATCGGATCGTAAATCTACTGAGGAAAAGCAAGAGGCGGAATGAAGGCAGTCTATTGCGTCATCAATACGTGGGAGTGGGTACACGTACTTTTTCGTTACAGCATTCAAACGGCGATAGTCGACGCAAAATCTCCAAGATCCATCTTTTTTTTTTAACAAGAATTACTGGAGCTGCCCACGGACTCGCTGACTCTTGTACGACTCCCTTTTTCATCATTTCGTGCGCTTGCTCGTTGATAATCTGGCGCCCTCATGGTGAAACACGATATAGCTTATGTCTAATCGTATTTGCCCAACCCGTGTTGATGGTATGGCGCGTTCGGGACGCAAGGATTGCAGGTATTTTGTCCTTCTGCGCTAAGTCGAATACGGAAACGTGCTTCGAAAGCACACCCACTAACGTTCGGCGTTCACTCGTGCTGAGCGATTTATTTACCATCGACAAAAGGGCCGTTTCCGAACTGTGGCCATCAGGTTCTTCCGGCACATCTGTAAGTTCAGCCGCTGATAAGGACGCCTGTTCCCTGGCGAAGGCTGATTTCATGCCGTCTGATAGTATAACGGGCTCCTTAGAACAGTTTACGGTCCATAAGGCAGTGCGTCCGCGTTTGATCGACACCACACAATGTGGCACCAAAACATTCTTCTTCATACAGTTAAAATGCATCGGTTCTACGGTAGCTTCGAAGCTGTTGGAATCGGCGCCGCAACAGACAACGGGAACGCAAATGGTAGATGATGCAGGTATGACCGTATCACCACAAACACACAGTGTAGTTTCGCGATATTCAGGGTTCTCCAGGAGTCCTGATGGAATCCTACCACTTAAGAATACCTTTCCTGTGCGGCAGTCGACAGTAGCACCACACTCCCGCAAGAAATCCATGCCGAGAATAACACCATGGGTCGACCGAGGAATAATTACAAACTCTGTCGTAATAACATGGCCTCCCAAAAACATGTCAGCACTACACACCCCAATAGGTCGCAACGGCTCGCCACTCACTCCACAGAACTTTGAATCTTCGTCCCATGTAAACAAAACCTTTCGCCCTAACATGTGTTTAAAAGAGACACTCATGACCGAAATTGTTGCGCCTGTGTCCACCAGAGCCATCACAGGGACATTATCTACAAGCACGCGCACTTTCTTTTTCAGCATCAACAAAGGAGGTATTTCTGTCAGTAGCACGTCTCCAGCGACCTCAGCTCCATCGGCCGCGCTAGCTAGTTTTCCGGTGACGAAGGGGACGTGGTGCGACGCAGCGGTAAGGGAGAACGGGGAGCACGACGTTGCGGTGGGGGTGTCAAACTTCCGGGAGCTGCTCGGCCAATACTCGTCGCCAGATTATACGTGTGCTGGCCACGGGGCACCGTGTGACCATTCGGAGGGCCGAGAAAACTCTGAGGGCTGGCCATACCACGTGGTCATACGCTGGTTGCAAAACCACGATATATGAGCCGGGACACCGCAGGAATAACACACCGGGAGAGGTCGAAACCTTGGTTGTTCGTCGATGAAGCGGATATTATCATTTTCCCGCGTGTAGTGGGTTCGTTCGCGGCGTGTGTCACGTCGATACATCGGGCGTCGAGAAGGATTGCGCTGAGCGCGTTGGTCATAGCGCGGAGTCGGCGGGCGTGTTGTCATCCTAGACTGTGGGGCTGCGCTGTACTCTACGGCCGCTGCGGTAACCATCGGTTGCCAAGGGGCCGAATGTGGCGCTGTCATAGCCTCACGTGACGTGTACATGCCATGGTGGTCAACAGTTGAATGCAACAACTCCTTGCGGCGGGAAAGTTCCTGGCAGACAATCTGTCGGATGGTCGAAGGAAGGTCGAGGCAATGACTCGTGTCCACACTGGCAACCGTCGTAACGTTCGCCAACCGACCAATCTTTGGCGCAATGCGACGCATCTTGAGCGTTTCAGAAGTTCTGCACTGCCGAATGACGTCGGACACAGAACTGAGGCTCTCCTTTCCAATTAGGAAATTGTACACATCCTCAGCCACTCCTTTCAGCAAATACCCAACTTTATCTTCTTTCGACATGCGAGCACTGACCACCTTCACAGCTTTAACACTTCTTCGATAATGTTGCGCATGTCTCGCCTGGTAGCTGCGCCCGTTGCGACAGTGTTTGCTCCGCACGCTTCTTTTTGGCGACTGAGTCCCCAAAACACGCCTTTAACTCGTCAACAAAATGTTCCCACGTCGTAAGCGCGTCCTCATGGTTCTCGTACCACACGAGGGCGGTATCGGTCAAGGAGAGCACCACATTGGTGAGCTGAGCGGTTGCATCCCACCCATTGGATTTGCTCACTCGTTTGTAGTGGACGAGCCACTCGTCGGCATCTTCCCCCGCTTTGGCTCCGAAGGTGGGTGGAACTCGGTAGTATGGCAGTGGACTGCTAGGCGCTGCCCTCGGAGCGGCTCCTTCTTCTGGCATGTCGAACACGGTCACGGCTGATGGTGGGAGGCCGGCAAGTCGACGGCTTCGACGAAGCTGCGGCAGTGACGGTTCCGCATTGTTTAGCGATACCCAGCACCTCCACCACTTTGTTACGCGCGAAGGAGACCGTTAGTAACCCTTACGGATGAAAGGACCGTTTACTTTAAGTCGCGAAGGTGGGCGCAAGAGCGGCCAGCTGGTCGATCAACTAAGCGTCGTTCTCTTGTCTTGTGTCCCAGACAGTGGCGCGTGCCCACTATGGGGGATTGGCCAAGAAGCAGGCGGTTTTCCGCAAGGTTAGAAGTATAGAGAAACTAGATTTGAATAGTGGAGCGTGGGACGATAGAACTGTAATTTGGACTTGCAATGAAAGTATTGGTAAGAATTTTGATAAAATAATTTAACGTAAAGAAATGAAATAATAGAAACTATGTATAATTGTACAAATTTCAGCAAGGTACTCTTTTTGTCTCTCTAATAAAATTGTAAACTGCATGAAAAGCATCCCTGTGGCTGGATCCCAGCGAAGTCGCCCCAACAGAAAGAATGTTTGTCGAGGTTAGCGATAGGCCAAGTTTGGTAAATGAGTATTCTAATATTTTTCTTTGTCTTAGAAAGCGGCGGCATGAGAGAAAATAATGTTCTATAGTTCCAGGCGCACTGCAAAAAGAACATAGAGGGGACATAGCGAGACCAGACCTGTGTAAGTAAAAATTTAGAGGAGGTATACGACATCTCAATTGTGTAAAAGATGCTTCCAATTGCCTTGAAGGACACCAATTAATATTCCATGGGAAGCCAAGATGGTGGAATTCAGAATACGGTGTTAGCATGGATATTGCAGAATCTTGAGATATAGCGAAATTTCTGTACCTAGCCGCGGTGACATAAGCTGATGTCGGCAAAACAGATATGATAGGGCCCTTCAGGGATGCTCGTGCGATTGAATCAGCCATTTCATTCAAGTGCAACCCATGATGTCCCGGTACCGAAAGCAAACATACTTTTCGTAAGTACGGAGGCACCATCGAACGAAATGTTCTTTGAATCGCTGAATTTAAAGATGCAGTTAGTGATGTGCATACAGATAGCGAGTCGATCACGATAACAGCTAATGGGTCTTTTTGGGGGAGTTTTCGTAATGCTAATATAATCGCTAATAATTCTACCTGAAATATCGGTGTGAAGTCGGGAAGGCGAAGGGAGTAGGACCATTGAAGAGGTTCAGAGAAGATCCCCACTCCTGCCTTTTCATTGCAAACAGAAGCGTCAGTAGCTATTACGTTATCAGTGGTTAGCTGGTGTAGATGGCCGTGTAAGATATTAATTAAATCTCGCCTTGGTAATAGTTTAGCATGATTAGGAAATATGTCCTCGAACTCAATTTTGAGGTCTGTAAAGGCATCATTTGAATGGTAAACTTGGCGTATAGATACATCCAATTTTTGTAACTGTGCTTGTACGAATACTATCTGAGGACTGTGGAATCTCGACCATGATACTTGGAAAAAGTCAGCAGGTTCGGTAATAAAAGCATATTGCGTACGTCTTTTTAAATAGTCATAAATTTTTAAAAATGTCTGAACCGTAAGTATGCGGAATCTGCAATCTAGGGTGGGTATATGAGCTTCCTGATATAAAACAGCGTTGGCAACAAATCTAGGTAGCCCAAGGCATGACCGTAGAGCTTCTCTTTCTAAAAGTATGAGAGGTTTTATTTTGTAAGCGGGGCCACCGGAAAATATCATGCAGCCGAATTCCAATATGGGCCGAACATACATTTTATAGATCATCAGTAAGGTAACCCGCCGTGGTTGCTCAGTGGCTATGGTGTTAGGCTGCTGAGCACGAGGTCGCGAGATCGAATCCCGGCCACGGCGGCCGCATTTCGATGGGGGCAAAATGCGAAAATACCCGTGTACTTAGATTTAGGTGCACGTTAAAGAACCCCAGGTGGTCGAAATTTCCGGAGTCCTCCACTACGGCGTGCCTCATAATCAGAAAGTGGTTTTGGCATGTAAAACCCCATAATTAAATTAAATCAGTAAGGTATGCCTGCGTAGTCCAGCGCGACGGTGGCTGAGCCGGCGGAGCATAGCTACGGCTCGTTCTGCTTTGTTTTAATGTGTTTAATGTGGCTGTGCCAGGTGAGTTCGCCATCGTAAATGACACCAAGGTACTTGACTTTCTCAACTTGAGGAATGATTTCCTGTCGGTATTGTAAAGATATATGCACCTGTGCAGTTAATGGGAATGCTAATACCGCACATTTGCTAATATTTAACGACATGCATAACCCCTCTAGCCATGTCTCCAGCATTCCTAAGTAATTCTGCAATGACTGTTGTAGTGAATGTATATCATTTGCGGACGTAAAAAATGCGATATCGTCCGCGTAAACATAAACATGTACTTCCGGACACAAAGGAATTGTGCTTAGCAAAATGTTCGGCAGCGGTACACGTACAGCACGGATTCATTCTTTGCCTTCGCAGGTGAGGAATTTTGTGCCACAGATTTTGTAAATCCTTGTAGTGCACTGCTGCCGAACAATCTACTGTTGTTGCCTGTGCTGTATTGTGCATGTGCTTTCATGTCTAATGGCGGGAAAAGATACTGGAAAGAGCACTGTAAAAGGGGGCGGCGTGCCTTCGGAACAGGACCCGACAAAAGATTTGCGTGAGATGACAAGGGCTCTCGAGAATTTGAGGCGTGATTTCCGGGAAGAAATGCGGGAGCTTAAGAAAAGTGTGTCTTACTGCACTGACATTTGCAATGATGTCAAAGATACTACTAATGAGATCAAAAACTTGAGGCTTGAAATGCAGGAATTGCTCAAGCAGAACACTGAACTGAAAGGCGAAAACGCCCGATTACCACAAAGGTGTCAAGAGCTCGAGCAATACCAGCGCCTCAACAACCTCGATATTAAGGGCGTCCCGGATGGAAAGGACCCGCTTACAATAATAAGGAAAATAGGCGAAAGTGTAGGGGTAACCATTGACACCATGGTTGACATTGACACGTGTCACTATGTGCGTACATTCAATGCTGATGTCAAGAACATAGTTGTTCGCTTTGTCAGACAAAATCAGCGGAATGAGCTGTTATCAAAGTGCAGAAAAAAGAAGATAGACAGCTCTATGCTTGGTCTTGAAGGAACAACCCTGGTTTTGGTGAATGAACACTTGACTCCAAAAAAAAGGCACTGCTTTCAGATGCGATTAAAAGGAAAAAAGGCTGCCAAATGGAAATTTGCCTGGATGACTGGACGCAAGGTGCTTGTACGTAAAGATGAAGACTCCGACATAATTCACATTGCTCATGAAGGAGACTTAGATAAAATCAATTGTTGAAGACTAAATTGAATGTGATTAAACTGCCTTTCCTATTCATGATGATGAACCCAGAGAAGAACAGCAGTTACTGCAGAGTTGGCGCTTTTAATTGTGAGTTTTCTTGTGGAAAGTTTTTTTCTGCAGTTCATGCAAACTGTAGAAGCATTCGACCAAAGGCAGACGACGTTTCTGTTTTTTTGCATTCGTTATTAGTTGACTTCGATATTCTAACCTTTACTGAAACATGGCTTTCAGATAATGACACAAAACCAAACTTTCCAGGTTATAGGTGTGAACATCTTTGTCGTAGGCAAAAAAAGGGTGGAGGGCTGGCTATCTACTTTAAGAATACCTTTTCTTATGAACTGTTTAGTGATTTCTCGGTAATAAATGCCGATTCTGAATGTTTGTGCTTGCGTATCGACAAAATAGTGGTGGTCGCTCTTTACCGCCCTCCACTAGGGCACAAGGGTCGTTTCGTAGAGTTTGTGGGCTTACTGTTGGCTGCCCCTGTCTTTTCAAACGCATCTTGCATTATTATGGGGGACATCAATATCGACTCAAGTTCCAATGATGCTTACACAGAAAATTTTGAGACACTGTTATCTACGTATGGCTTCGCAAACCATATAAATAAACCTACAAGTCTTACAAAACAAACTGCCACTGTTTTGGATGTTTGCATAACAAACTTCAGTCCATGAGACATCTCCAGCGGAATATTTTCATATGCTCTTAGTGATAATCTGCCAGTTTGTTTGCTTTTTTCAATTACTAAGCACTATGGCAAGCCCTATATTAACAGAGAAGGTAGAACAGCCATAAACCTTCCAAGACAAAAATAATTTTTCCACTTGGTCAGTGTGATTGACTGGAGTGAGGTTTACAATGACGAAAATGCAGACAGTGCTTACGAGAAATTCTTTTCTTGACTACACGCTTCATACAATGCCGCATTTCCTGTATTACAGCCGTCCGGTCGTAATAGAAGAAAACACAAGAAACCTTGGATTAATTCAGGGATTTATCACCGTATCAACATAAAAGATAAGTTATTCCATGATTTTATCCGTTCAGGGGATCCAAATACATTCACAGAGTTTAAGAAGTATCGGAATGCTTTAACGACTGAGTTAAGAAAAGCAAAACAGTACTACTATCAGAATCTTTTTGAGAGCATATATAATAATCAGCGACGAATATAAGAGGTTGTAAACTCGCTCACTTCAAGAACAAAAGCTAGGGATAGGATTACGCAGCTCGTAGTTGATGGTAAAACACTCATCGTTGAACGACTAGCTAATACAATCACCACACATTTCGTGGATGCTGGCTCCTACAATACCATGAGCGAAACTGTCCGCGACGACAGTATGCCACTAGACACCATATTGAATCACTCTCTTTTCCTGAAACCTACTGATCCTAGAGAAATTTCAAGTATAATTGGCAAGCTAAAAAATAATACATCTCCAGAGGTGGATGAACTTCGTCCAAATGAAATAAAATTAATATCGCCTTTTATATGTGAAGTTCTTAGCTACATAATTAACCTCACTCTAACAACAGGCGTATTTCCTAAGCTATTAAAAATCGCCAAAGTCACCGCAATTTTCCAAGGAGGTGATATAAACAATTTATCTAACTACAGACCTATTTCAGTACTTCCTACAATATCTAAAATATTTGAATGCGTCATTCATGAGAGGCTAGTTTCATTTTTAGAAAAGCATCAGGTGATAACTCAATGTCAATATGGCTTTCCCAAGCATCGGTCGACAGAACACGCTCTCGTACGCATCAAAGACAGGATAATTGAAAACATGGAATGTAGAAAATATACACTAGGTTTGTTTTTAGACATTCAGAAAGCTTTTGATTCCATACAGTTCGATTTATTACTTAACAAAGTATCAAGATACGGTGTCCGAGGTATTGTACTAGATCTTCTAGATGGTTATCTGAATGATCGTTATCAGTTGGCGAAAATTAATGATGCGGTATCAACACTCGCGAAGCTAAAACAAGGAGTACCACAAGGATCAATATTGGGCCCATTACTATTTCTTGTCTATATCAATGACATTGTCAAAATGGATAGTTCTGCTGAAACCATAATGTATGCTGATGATACCAATGTCTTTTTCTTTTCGCATAACCTGCTGACACTTGAATCCTCTGTAAATGACTACCATGTGCATCTTTCAAACTGCTTAAGCAGAAACAAGTTAAGATTAAATGCCTCAAAAACAACATATGTCATATTTTGTCCTCCCAGCAAACCTCTACACCGCAAACTTAACGTGAAATTTGAAAACACCCTTATAAAGCAAGTTCAGACACAAAAATTTCTCGGGGTTTGGTTTCAGGAAGAGTTGAGCTGGTCAGTGCACGTTAGAAACCTAAGTGTAGATCTTGCCCGCACAGTTGGATGTCTGTACAGGATATCTGCGCTCATACCGCTCTGGCTAAAAAAGAACATTTATTATTCGCTTTTTTATTCCAAATTAACCTATGGCTTAATGGTTTGTGGAACTACTACGCTAAACCATTGTACTAAACTTATTTCTTTGCAGAAGAAAATTCGGCGCTGTTTTGAATCTTATTGTGGTAATGCACAGGACTTAAGAACCACTCCTCTGTTTAAGAAACACGGCATCCTAAAGGTAGACCAGTTATATTATTTAAAAGCGCTGCAAGAAATCCATCAGAAGAAACTATACGGAATTATGGACTCTGAAAACGCTGAATACCTTTTGAGGCACCGAAAACACCGAACACCAAAAATCCGATCAAATTATGGAAGGCAAACAATGGCGTATCAAATACCTGCGATCTTAAAGAAATTTGAAGGTAAGCTAAACTTTGAATGCAAATTAAAAGCATTTAAAAGCCAACTTAGGGAGCTATTGTTATCTCGCCAATTTAACTATAGCCAAAATTGAAGTGTTTTTCATATTTTACTGTCTTCTCTCAAAGGATACATAAAACTCTATATAACACAAAATGACTCTAGAAATTGCTCTTATCTTACTTTTGTGTCGTTTGAAGCAACATTGTTCAGTTTCACTGACAATTGTGTTTTATTTGTATGTTTTTGTACAACAGCTGTTTGTGCTGATTTATTCAAGTAAATTGCTTAGCGTCCTATTATGTATGATTTGTTATGTGTCATTTGTGTGCAACAGCATATTCAATACGTTTGTGTACAGATGTCAAATGCTGCGTTTTTTTACTTTATTTCCTTTGTTTCTAAGATTTGTGTTGTATCTGTAACCCCTGTAGACTGTTTAGGGTCAGAGGCGCCGTCAGGCTCCATCAGCCTTTAGCTTCTGTCCCTGCATCAGGCTCTGTTTTCGCCTGATGCTGAAATAAAATAAATTAAAAAACATAATATAGGGGAAAGAACGGAACCCTGTGCTACACCTCTTGTCTGCTTGTGTTTGGACGTCGAAATACCGTGTTGGTAACAATAAAACTCTCTATCTCTTATAAATTCATAGATCCAAGCGGTTATATATATTGGGAAATTCGTAGACTGAAGTTTATCGAATAGAATACAATGTTCTACAGAGTCGTACGCTTTTGATACATCTAGCGTCACGAAAGCTGCGTACTCTCGTTTGCGGCGAGCAAGTTGAACGCGGCTCTCTAAGTCTACATGGGCGCACCATATGGAGTGGCCGGGATGAACTCCAGTCTGGCAATGACTGAGAAGGGTGTCATCCTGCATAAAATTTGTTATGCGGCCGTGAAGAACTCTTTCTATTAATTCGACGACATTGGAAGTAAGAGAAATCGGTCTTATGTTGTCTAAGTCAAGTCCAGCTGATTTTTTCTTTAACAGTGGGATAATGTTAGCTACTCTCCACTCTCTTGGAACCCATGCATTCTTGAGAGAGAAATTTATTATGTTTAGGAGGTCCTGAGGCACATAATCAAATAAAACGTTTAGCATTCCTCTTGTAATTCCATCTGGACCGGGGGCTGACGCTGGCAACGAACTAATAATGCGTTAAATCTCTGTCGCTGTTACTGTTTCAAAGTCGTCTGCCTAGGGAGGTTTCTTTGGGCCTAAGGGCAATTTATGTTTGAAACGTCGCGCAAGTCCTTGAGCAATTTTCTCAAGTGATTCTGATACTTCGTTTGTTGATAGAACGACAGAATCGACATTCACGGGCGCCGGTGCAACTTTACGAGATCTAAGAAATTGAAACAGGGCCTTTTTATTGCAAGACTTCGAAAGGTATGTGTAGTGCTTGGAATCATAATCCTCCTTAGCTTTTGAGACTGTTCGTTTAAATGTAGTAGCTATATATGTATAATCAGCCCAATTAACAGGACTTTGGTTGAATAAAAGTTTCTTCCACGCTGCTTTTCTGCGTCTAAAATCTCGCTCGCAGTCAGAATTCCACCAGGGACAATATGATCCACCCTTAGTAAATTGCACAACAAACTGAGTTTTTTTAATGACTGTTTTAAAATGGAACATAGGCTCATTGCTTTAATATCCCTCTCCATGCCATCCTGAGCGTGTAAAGCTGGTTTTAATGCATTTTTAAACTTTTTGTAATTAACAAAAGTCCGCACATTACTATCTAAACTAGTTAACGGGGTAAGCAGTTCAAAAATTATAGGGAGGTGATCACTGTTAGTTCCGGAGTCTACAGTCTTCCAGGAGGTGACAGACATGCTCGAGGTAGCAAACGTAAGATCTAGGGCAGATCGCGACTGACCCCGTACGAAAGTATGTGCTCACGAATTTAAGCAAGAGAACTGATTCGTTAAGACCCAATCCCACAAGCGTTTGCCACAAGTGTCCGTTCGGAAACCCCACGATACATGATGAGAATTAAAATGTCCCACCAGTAGGATGTTCTTCTGACTGCGTGCAAGAGGGGTATCCAGAGAGCGGGTATCTTGTACTCCAGCGGGGAAGTACGTGTTAATTATAGAAAAAGGTCTGCAACCAGGGAGGATTATTTCTAGTGCTAAGATTTCACAGTCTGGGGACATTATCTAGTATGTTATAGTAGCTCTATGACAGATTTTTCATGAGACAAACAAAACTAAACCGCCGCCTCGGGAAAGGCGATTCAATCGAAAACATCGGAAATTTTTTAGATGAAAAGCCTGAGCAGCAAGAAGCCAAGTTTCCTGTTAAATAGTAATATCTGGAGAATATTCAGAAATAAGATATAATAAATCTGTTGCAGCGGAAAGTATGGAACGACAGTTCCACTGAATTACTGCTAAAGTTGAATAAATTCGAGCAGTAGAAACTGCTTGGTCTAAAACGCTCTCTTTTAAGAAGTCCTTCTTAGTAGAAACCTCTCTATCGTACTTTTTTGCCTTGGACTTGGTGGGAGAGCTAGGTTTTTTCTCTGTCGGTGACCTTGTTCGTTTAAGAGATCGGGGGTCCATATCTACATCTTGGTTTTCCATCCCATCTGTGTCAGAAAGACAGATTTGGTCGATTTTCTTAGAAGTTGATGGCTTTGGTGAATCGTTATTTGTGGATGTCTGCGCGGTCGATATTTCAATTGGTCGACTCCGCGGTAGATCTGACACCTGGTCCTCAATATTGGCTTTATTAGTTAGTTGAAGCCATGGAGCTAGTTGTGAGGACAACCTGAACAAGGGAGTCGGTGAGATTTGTCATGATGCGTTCCATTGCTTTCTCCAGCGCCTTTTCTACGGAAGCTGCCACAGCCTCAGAGATTGAGTTTTCCATACACATCGTTTGACGGGCCGTTATACCTACATACCCCTGAGTCCTACTTTGAATTTCTCCAATGGCCTCACGACGAGAGCATCGACGTATATCAATTATTTCAAGGATTTGAACTTCTTTTGACCTTGCAGGGCAATTAGGCTCATCTCCGGGGTGGGGACCACTGCAATGGCAGCAGGACTCATTTCGGGACGAACAGTCATTTGAGTGATGGCCTTCTCCACAAATTCGGCATCGTGTGTTGGGTCTGCAGCCTTTTATGGAGCGCCCGAACCGCCAGCACTTTATACACTGAAGGACGTGAGGTGATAGAGGCTCAACTCGGTATAGCAGTGGCCATACCTTGATTTCCGATAGGCGGTTCGTTCCAGCGAAAGTAGCAATGACTGTTTCAGTGGGCATGCGCTTATTATCAACGACACGGCTGCAACGATACACAGAAATCACACCTGCCGCTGAAAATATTTCCAAAATTTCTGCCGGACATAGACTTATGTCGACACCGCCGACTAGGCCTTTGGTACATGCAAGGTGATGAGGAATGAAACTGCTCACCGGATGTGTCGCGAAAACATTGCACTTAAGTAAATCTTGAACACAAGCCTGACGAGCAGCAAAGAATCCCCCCTCGGCCGAACTGTCGAGCCTCGGTGATTTGTTGAAAATTGGCCGAGGCCATTCGGAGTGCGGTCTGAATTGCTTTGGGATTCTTCATGCGAATCACACCGCCATCACTCGGAACCAAAGCCACAGGTACGCTGCTCGTCCCACTGCGTAAGAAAAGCTCCACCGGAAAATCAGAGTTAGGAACAGAAGCCGACCAGCCTCCTGGCGTGACGATGAGAGTGACATTACAAAGAAACAGGAAATTACTCTGGAAGGTTAGCAGATATTGAAAGAAAAGGTCAAAAACAAATACGTAAAAGACACAGATTAAAAGAAAACCGCCAGCTACTTGACCAGAACCAGTGTTCGGGAGCTCGGAGCGCAGCAGCAGAACGACCGCTCGCACGTAGGCGGCTGCAGCCCACCGTTCTCTCCTTCCTTCCCCCACTCGGGACCGCAAGCACGTTCACCGGTCTTCGTTTTCTTCATGCGTAACAATATTAAGAAGAGTAGTGGCCCCAGGACTGTGCCTTGTGGCATGCCGGAGATAACGGGTTATAAGGTAGACGAGCATTGGTTAGCGTAAACGAACTGTTGACGGTTAGTCATAAAGTTGCGTATCCATTGGAGAACACAAGGGTTAAGATTAAGACATGATAGGTTTAGCAAGAGCCGTTCATGAGGAACCTTGTCGAAAGCCTTTTGGAAATCGAAGAAGAGGGCGTCTATGGGTATGTTTTGATCAATATGCGAGCTGATGTCATTAACGAATAGAACTAGTTGAGTCTCGCAGGACATGCCTTTCTGAAAACCGTGTTGATTAGGATTAAAGAAATTAGCAGATGTTATGGAGTTTACAATATGAGAATAAATTATATGCTCCATTAGTTTACAACGATCACTGATGAGGGAAATTGGACGGTAATTGTGGCATGATGACGATGATCCTCCTTTTGGTACTGGAATTATCTTACCTATTTTCCAGTCTTGCGGCACCACTCCAGATGATAATGATTGCTGAAAGATGTGGCATAAAAATACCCTAGAGATGTGCGCAGTGTTCTTAAGCAATTTGGAATTGATTCCATCGATGCCGGCTGAGGATGTTAATTTGAGGGATTCAATTAGCTTGGTGATATCATGTGCTTCGATTGTTATGTCTGGCATCGTTGGGTTGTTGAGGTAAGGAAAGTCTTGGAGGTCAGTGTTAAGTTCAGAAGTGAACACGGAAGAGAAGACAGAGTTTAGTGCTTCAGATACTTTATGGTCTGGAACACGTTTTTTCTCGTTATCATATAATAATAATGGTTTACGGTTATTTGGGGTAATGCATTTCCGGAATTGTTTGGCATTGTTTTGCAGCATGTTAGGAAGTGTAGTTGAGTAGAAGGTTCGTTTAGCTGTTGCGGCCAAGGAATCAAACTCCTTTTCAGTGACGTAATATTTTCCCAGGCCGGAGCGGCATTGGAACGCTTGGCTTTACGAAACAATGTTTTATTTTTATTGTTTAGTCGTTTTATTGTGTTGAACCATGGGGACGAAGGTCGCTCTGTGAAAATGATAGTTGGTATGTAATTCTTAGTGAGTTCGATCATTTTATTTTTAAAAAGCGTCCAGTTGGTGTCTACTGTGCGCTTCGGGAAATCCATAATGTACCAGTTGTAAAACTCGGTTAGTGCATTGTTGATGCTGATGTAATCACCTTTATCGTAGGGCGTTATTTTCTCTTTTGATTTTTTGCACTGAGGTAGCTGCCAGGATAATTCTGCATGCAGTACCGAGTGATCACTTAGTTCTGGTGAATGTGTTACACAAGAAACACTGTCGGGATGGGATGTCAAGATAAGGTCGAGTATGTTAGAGCACTGTTCGTTTTTTCGCGTTGGGGTAGATACTAGCTACGTCAAACCAAAGGTGAGGCATGTGTTCAGAAAACTACATTCAAGGTTATTTTTAGACAGTGTTATGGCTGGTTCGGACCATGTTATATCAAGAAAGTTAAAGTCACCTAAGAGGAGTAGTTGCGCATGATTAAATGACTTCGTAATAGTTTGCAGTGCCTCGTGGAAGTGAATAGTGAAGGAAGCATCTGCGTCGAGGGGTCGATAGCATACATCGATAATAGTTTGTAGGTGTGAAGAACTGCACAATACGAATAAAATTTCTAGAGGTGAAGTGATATTGACAATGGAGCAACAAAGGCTGCGATGGGCAGCTATCAGAACACCTCCTCCGCGTTTGCCTACACGATCCCGCCTAAAGATGTCAAAATCAGGCAGGAAAGAATTAAGCTCCGTGTTGTCGACGGTAGAATTGAGCCACGTTTCTGTTAGTACAAGAACCTTACAACCAGAGGAATCGATAAGGCTAAAGAGTGCTTCGCGTTTGGGAAACAAGCTTCTAATGTTAGTAGAAACGAATGATACAGGGATGCTATCTGGTTTTGCGATAGTGCGTGATGGTAGCTATGAAGTTGATATAACTCTATTTGTAGTGTTATCATACTTGTAAGTTTTGTTATCCGCGATTAGTTTATCGTACCGGAGTTTGAAACGTTTCTGTTGCGACTTGCCGAACTCGATTAGTTGTTTGCGTGCATGCCGAGGGTTAGCTGAGTAGTCTTCCGATATGCCGTAGTTGGACCCTCTAAGTTGTTTAGCATTTGAAAGAATAGGTTTTACATTGAAATGAGCTAATTTGATAATTATGGGTCTGTTTCTGTTAGAGCTGTCTTTGCCAATTTATGAGCGCGCTCGATATCTAAGGGGTCCAACATGATATTACGGTTAGAAGCACAAAGTTCCACAATCTTCTCCGATTCTTGCCACGTTTCACGCTCAGTATCAGATACCCCAAAAAACACAAGGTTGGAATGACGAGCCCTATCTTCTGAGTCGTTTAGTCTTGAAATGTCGGAAATGGCTTTAGTGTTTGTATCGACCACTGTCCTGATGCACTTCGGTCTTTAGTGCAGTTATGAAGGAAACATCATCTTCAATTTTTGTTAGTCGCCTTTTAATGTCGTCAAAAATTTTATCGTTCTGCGATAGTTTAGTTCGAATTGATTTCATTTCACTTAGAAGAGATGCCTGACGAGTTTATTTCCTCCAATGCTGCCATTATGTCACAGGATGCCTGCGTAGAAGTGGAACGGGTGTTAGGGCCGGGATTCAATTCTATGTCGCTAGAGAGAGCACGAAGCTGTAAGATGACAGACGTGCAGTCGCGAACAATGGTAATGCAGCAGCCTGGGCTTGGCAGCACTAGCAAAGCGGCATAGCGGGAACGACGCGCATAAATAGCGTAATTGGTTGTTACCTGTAATGCGAAAAGGCGTCGGGCGTCAGTGAACCGCATTGTCGGAGTGCTGCCAAGCCCAATGATGAGAGCGAGGGGGTGACGTGTTTTATGCGTGAAGGTTGATGTCTGTGTCGATGCTTCGGCTGAGGCAAGGTTGTATGAAGACGATAAATGCGATGAATTTCCGTTCAGGGGCGGTGCGGCGCAGTAGTCAACTGGCGCTTGCGTCGTTTTCGGAGCACTGGAGGGTAGACGAGGTTGGCCCGTCTGTAGCACCAGCGCGCCGAGGGTAGGGCGAGCCTACACCACGCATGAAGGCATACAGCAGACTGTAGACGTGAGGCGGCGTTGAGCGTCGGTCAGCATTGGCATTCCCGCGCAGACGATAGAGGATGCTCCGCCAGGTAAGTGTATCCCGCAAGCCAACACACCGTAAGCCGGGCGTGCCCGCAGGCTTCGTGGCGACTCCGGAAGAACAGCAGGTGCCAACGGGGAAGCAGAAGCCTGTGAGCACCTGTAGTGCGAAAAGGCGTCGGGCGTCAGTGGACCGCATTGTCGGAGTGCTGCCAAGCCCATTTTTTTCAAAAATTTTCTCATTGTACCTACTTTTGAATATCAAGCAAACTTGAAATGGTTTGCCATAATGGAACAGTTTTTGACAAAATTGGGTGGTTGGGCATGAAGTGACTGAAGATACTTAAAAAGTATAATAATAAGGAAACACTATCCTTGCTGGAACTATATTAAAAACTAACATAAAAATGTAGTGAAATATAACAAAGCACAGCACTTGTATTCTTGATTGAGCAATCCAATTTGTGCTTCTCAGGAGACTAGCATAATTAACATAAATAAAATTAGCATAAAAATGTCAAGGTACAGAAAAGCACAACATTTGTATGCTCGTTTGAGAAATCCGAATTGGGCTCTTCAGGAGACTAACATAAACATAAAAGAACATTAAAATGACGAGAGTTACAAAAGCCCAACACTTGTCTTTTGGTTTGAGCTGTCCAACTTTGGCTCTTCAAAGCCCATTGGTCCCATGCGAGAAGCAAGGCGAGAGTTCTTTACATAGGGCATGTTGGTAGCAGGAAATTTGCGACACGTGAAGCCTGCAAAAACAACAAAAAGCCAGAACAAGTTTTAAAAAGCAACTTCAACATGCACGAGCGTGAAATGCAATAGGCGCTCGTTTTAATGAAATCGATATATGTATTTCTCTTGCTTTATTCCAACTTTCCACGGGTACAGACAGCTTCACAGCATGACTACTTAAATTATTCAGTGTGGCACAGGATTCCACTAAGCGCCAAGTGCAGGAAAGGGCAAAGAGGAACAACACTAGCAAAATAACTTTGTGAATATTCTCAATGTCGAAAATGTGAACTCTGCTTGCTTAGAAGCAGATTGTGTAAAAAGATTTCACGTCGTTCATAAAGAAACCTAAACTACTGACAACTAAAATTATTTCTTGTAACTTTCATAATTAAAATGCGCAGCACTTCACTGTGCGCTTCCGTGTTCGAAATACAATACTGTTATGTTACTAGAATTGAGCGTAGCTTCATTTGAACTTAAGTTTCATGAGTTCACATGCAATTAGAATGCACTTCTCGCCTTACAATGACATAGGACTTTCTACATTAAAGAAAATACTGCTTACAGCGAAGTGTTTTCTGCCTCAACGACTGTATTACTGTTTTAATGAGGATTCCGTGTAGTTGTGCACCAAGCAGCTCAGCATGACACATAGAGAATGTCACAGATAGGCAGAAATGCTCATTCTTCTAAGAGGCATACGCCAGAGGACTGACTTCATCAACTCTTTTAAGGTTCACTGTCGTACATCTGTGGCTGTGACGGAATATATTGGAAAAATGTGCCTTTTCAGTGTTGCCTAGCATCCTACTGGAGGTGCTGCAACCTTCTGAGACTTCTAGAAAATGTTCTTATTGCGCTGTCACCCCTTGGGTTTCTCCAAAACTGATTTTTCACTTAGCTCCTTGGTGCCTGTCATTGCAGTAGTTTGGGAGTGTTGCCACTTTACCTAGTTTGCTATAAAAGAAGTTTTTGTAAGTTTCATTGCACAAAAAAGTTATGCTGCTTTATTAGGGATAGAAAAATAAACCATGTAAAACTACAAATACTGAAAGAGTTTTGCCGCTTTATTGGCACTTAAATAATTATTTACCAGTTTTTTTTCTCGGAAAGTCACTCTGAAGAACTTAAATCTGCAATAAAAAGATTAGGAAAGCGCGAATAGTGATTTTTGAGACCGAACCAAATGATCCCAGAAGCAAATAGAATATTAGATAGCTTCTGAATAATGAACAGCTGATATGACAATTAATGTGAAAAGGTGTTCATATCCTAGTATTCTTAAAGTTAGAAAGTTCCTATCATTGCATACCATGTTATAAAGAGCTGTTTATTGAAAGCACAAATGGAGCAGCAAAAAGTTTCTTAACATGCACAGGACTCTTCAGTAAGCATAAACGATTGCTTTGCAGCCTCTAAAGTACAGCTAAAGTAAAGTAGCCTGGTCTGCTAATCGTACAAGTTCCATGTTTTATGTCTATACAATGTTATTGGAGGTGAAAATTTACTGTACTTCGGCAAAAATTTTGTGTTTTATTGGTGTTTTGAAATATTAGAATAATATGTGAATTTACATATAGTGACCATTCGAAGACCAAATCGAATAGGACACTATTCAATTCGAAAATTTCCACTAAAAATAAATAACTCCTAAATTGCAGAGGTATATTTCGCCCCAAAATGTGATCCTCAACGGGCTAAACAAGAGTGACGGGAAAGCCCATTAATCTTTTTCATAAATTTCTGCCCATAATCTACTTAACAATGGTTCATAATAACCCCGTAAACAGGCAATGAAGTAAGGAAGCAGGCAACAATCCCAACAATTTCGGAATGGGAGTAGTGGACATGTCCGATTGTCTGTAAGAAGCTTTATACAGTAGTCGCCAAGGGCCCATTCTCAATTTATTGAAGTGTATGGGGAAAAGCCACATAAATATTGTTTTTTCATGTCTTAGAATATAAAGTGATAAAGTGCATGTTAATAAATACGAGTTGCAGGTTAAGTGCTTAGAATGAGTAAGCGTCCGCTAAACATAGTACTGTTGACAGTGATGCTGGCAACTATGTCCCTGTTGTTTCTTTGATTGAAACAACGAAAAGAAAATTGCCACACAACTCATGTTCCCGCTGCTGAAAGGCTGCTGTCTAGCATTACATGGACCTACTTCAAGATAGGAGCCGCTTTAATTCAATTTGATCTGTTAAAATTCATGAAACTACTGTTTCACATCCCAGAACCTGGTGAGCTGTTTTGATTGATGAAATTTGGTGAACGTGCTGCTCCTTGAGCTGAGCAGTAACCACACTTGGGCATAGCTTCTCCGCCATTTGTGTATTAGAATAATACTTTCAGGCTCCTTAAACATGTCCCCCATGCCACTAGATTTGGAGCGTGCTTCACAGACAACTACTCATTGCAATGATAGCCAAGTAGCACTGCTAATTCGCCAATGCAACTCATTTCACCTGGTGGAGCCGCCAAAAACTTCTGGCAATGAAGGCAAGCTTTAAATTTTAGAAGCACTTGAGTGTGGTGGCATTAGACACTTAAGATCATATTGTTACGTAGGAAGACGCCGAAGAAAAGCTATATACAAGTATATTTACAAGGAAATGCGCCGCACTTGGCCAAGAGGCAACAGCCCGCGCAAGCCTCTAATCGTCGTCGTCGGCCTCACACTGCTCGCCTTTTCGTCATCGCAAATACTGTTCCGTAGCACCACCCCCGGCGGCAAAAGCGCCGTCCCGGAGCGACTAAAGGCCGAACTCGGAATCAGTGTAGTAGGCCTTCAGCCTACTGATGTGCATGACATCACTATAGATGCCAGAGTAGATGACGAGGTTGAACTCACATGAGCAATTTCGTACGTCACAGGCGTCAGGTGGCGCAGCACGAGGTAGGACCCTGTGTATCGCGAAAGGAGCCTCTTTGAAAGTCCGACGTGACGAGAGGGCGACCACAGGAGCACGAGCGCACCAGGCGAATATTGTACGTCACAGTGGCGGGCGTTTACTGACACTGCTGAGTGGTTTGCGAGGCCGTCAGTCGAGTACGGGCAAGCTGGCCTGCATGTCGGCGCGGGCGATGGCGTCGCGCGCATACTCGTTTGTTGAGATCGCAGCAGGAGGAAGTGCCATGTCTAGGGGCAAGGTCAGTTGGCGACCGTACAGTAGATAAAATGGAGAAAATCCGGTGGTGTCATGCCGGGAAGAATTATATGCAAATGTGACGTAAGGAAGGGCAATGTCCTAGTTGTGGTGGACCTTGGAAACGTACTTGGACAGCATATCGGTAAGAGTACGGCTTAACCTCTCTGTAAGGCCATTGGTTTCAGGATGGTATGAGGTAGTCAGTTTGTGTTGAATGGAGCAGGAACGCACAATGTCGGCGATAACTTTCGAGAGGAAGTTGCGACCACGGTCAGTAAGCAGCTGTCGCGGGGCGCCATGAAGCAAGATAGCGTCACGCAAGAGAACGTCCGCGACCTCAGTGGCGCAACTGGTTGGGAGAGCCCGCGTGATAGTGTAGCGGGTGGCGTAATCAGTTGCGACGGCTACCAATTTGTTCAAAGAGGATGACGTGGTAAAGGGACCGAGAAGGTCTAATCCAACACGAAAGAACGGTTCCACAGGGACGGTGATCGGCTGGAGATGACCGGCAGGTAGCACCTGAGGTGTTTTCCGACACTGGCAGGGATCACAGGCAGCAACATAGCGTCGGACGGAGCGAGGGAGACCAGGCCAATTGAAGCGGCGGCGTACGCGGTCGTGCGTGCGGGTTCCCCCAAGTTGTCCTGCAGTGGGTGCGTCATGCATTTCAAAGAGCACAGTCTGTCGTAGATGTTTTGGCACCACAAGAAGAAGCTCAGAGCCTTCAGGAACGAAGTTCCTTCGGTACAGAATGCCGCCCTGGAGGACACATCGGCGAACGGATGCGTCGGTAGGTGTAGAGTGCAGACGCTCGATGAGTGCTCGCAGCGATAGGTCTCGGTACTGCTCATCGGCGATGCTAGCGAAGGCAGACACAGAGAAAATGCCGTTGGCGGTACTACTGTCGGCGCCGTCAGGCTCGTCGACCGGGTAGCGAGACAGGCAGTCAGCGTCCTTGTGTAGTCGGCCAGATTTGTAGATGACAGAATACGAATATTCTTGGAAGCGTAAGGCGCAGCGACCAAGTCTTCCTGTAGGATCTTTCAGTGGGCATAACCAGCAAAGCGCGTGATGGTCTGTGACAACGGAAAAAGGTCGGCCATATAAGCATGGGCGGAATTTCGCAACCGCCCGAACTAGGGCAAGACACTCACGCTCAGTGATGGAATAGTTGCGCTTCGCGGGCGAGAGGAGCCTGCTGGCGTAAGCGATAATACGGTCGTGGCCGCGCTGGCGTTGTGCCAGTACTGCGCCAATTCCATGACCGCTGGCATCAGTACGGACTTCGGTAGGCGCAGAAGGATCGAAATGGGCCAGAACGGGAGGCGTTGTGAGAAGGTCGATTAGAAGCGAGAATGCAGAGGCCTCGTTATCGCCCCACTGGAAAGGGGCGTCTTTTTTCAAAAGCTCGGTTAGTGGTCGTGCTATGGCCGCGAAATTTTGCACGGAACGGCGGAAGTACGAACAAAGGCCGATGAAGCTGCGCACATCCTTGACACACTTCGGAACAGGGAAGTGCGTAACAGCATGGATCTTGCCTGGGTCTGGTTGCACTCCGCTCGCGTCAACGAGATGCCCAAGGACGGTAATTTGGCGACGGCAGAATTGGCACTTCGATGCGTTGAGTCGCAGACCGGCTCGACGAAAAACGTCCAGGACTGCTGAGAGGCGCTCGAGGTGCGTAGCAAACGTTGGGGAGAATACTATATCCTCGCCCAATTGGCACAAGTACGTGGACCATATGAAACCGTGAAGAAGGAAGTCCACCATGCGTTCAAAAGTGCCAGAAGCGTTACATAGACCAAGCGGCATCACTTTATATTGATAAAGACCGTCGGATGTTACAAAAGAAGTCTTTTCGCGGTCGAAATCGTCCACGGCAATCTGCCAGTAGCCGGAGCGAAGGTCAATAGAGGAGAAGTAGCGAGCACCGTGGAGGCAGTCAAGGGCGTCATCAATCCGAGGCAAGGGACATACGTCCGTTTCGGTAACCCTGTTAAGGTGCCGATAATCCACGCAAAAGCGCCATGAGCCATCCTTCTTTTTTATCAATACAAGAGTTGACGCCCATGGACTACATGACGGTTCAATAATGTTCTTGGCAAGCATTCTGCAAACTTCGGCGTGAATAATTTGACGCTCAGCCGGTGAAACTCGATACGGGCGGAGATGAATAGGAGGGGTATTGCCGGTATTAATGCGATGTTTAACAGCTGTAGTTTTGGCCAAAGGATGACCGTTAAAGTAAAAATATCGTGGTAGGAAGACAGAACGCGGCAGAGCTCACGAACGTGTTCGGACCGCGTGTCGGACGCAATCATTTTCTGTAAGTCGGCGATGGTACAAGTTGCCGACTGCGATGGTAGAAGAGGATCGGCTGAATTGTCGTCTACTGCAATAGATGCTACTGAGTGATCCTCAAATGAGTAAAGCTGGGCCAGAGACATCCCGCGCGGCAACACTTTGGCGGCGTAGGGATTTGGCGGCGTAGGGAGCAATGCAGCGTCACCTCGAGGCGCTGCATCATCTAGTTTTCATGCTGGAAGCGGCGTCCGAAGGGAGTCGGCGAATAGCAGCCACGGGGCTGGGGAGAGCGAGATTGTCGTCATTAGGGCGAAGGCGAACGAGAATAGGGGCGGTTCGGCGCAGGAGAATCAGTGGCGGCATTATCGGAGCAAGCGGCATAGCTACGAGAAGGGCCACCTGGGGGGCGAGAGTAGGCAGTAGAAGTAGACCGGGTCGGGGAACTCCAGCGACTGCGACAGTGCCGAGAAATGTGCCCGATTCGATGGCAGTGAAAAGAAATGGGCTTGTCGTCAGCAGTGCGCCATTCAAATGGGTTGCGGAAACGTGGTGCGTAAGAAGATGCGGGACGGGGCGGAATCGAAGAAGCCGGGTGGCTATCAGGGTGATGGGCCGAGCAGATGGTGCGAAGACTCATGTTTTCGAACTCCTTGCGGACAACTGCCTGGATCAGGAAAACCGTGACGGCAGGTGCGTTGGTGGGGCTGGAGTCGAAGGCAGCCGGATAGGCGGCCTCGATCTCACGCCGGACGATCCTCGTAACATCGCCAGTGTTGTTGGGACGAGGAGCGTCGGCACAGGAAGATGTTGCTGGGGTGTTGGGCAGACGGGCAAACTGCTGGTCGATACATCGGCTTTTAGCGAGTTCCAGGCGGCGGCACTCCTTTATAACTGCATCCACCGTCGCCACGTTGTTCAAAACGAGCAAGTTGAAGGCGTCATCGGCAATGCCTTTGAGGATGTGGGAAACCTTGTCTGACTCGGTCATGCGTGCGTCATCTTTGCGGCACAGAGCCAAGACGTCCTGAATGTGCGTGACGTAGGGCTCTGTTGGCGTCTGCACACGGCCAGAAAGTGCCTTCTGCGCGGCAAGTTGCTGACCGTAGGGGTTGCCAAACAAGTCTCGGAGCTTTTGCTTAAGCGAATCCCAACTGGTGAGCTCATCTTCGTGCGTACGAAGCCAAACTCGAGGTGTGCCACCGAGGTAAAAGACTACGTTGGCGAGCATGATAGTAGGGTCCCACCGGTTATTGCGGCTGACCTGTTCGTACAGGCTGGTCCAGTCCTCGACGCCTTTCCTATCTTTGCCTGAAAATACGCCAGGATCACGGGGAGCGGGGAGAGTGATGTAGGTCGTCGAAGTGGCAGCAGGTGTCGGAGCCGGCGGAGTCGAGTTATCGTCGTCGGGAGCCATGAAGGAAGGCTCGACGTACCGTCCACTGCGAAGCTCCGTGACGAGGTACAGGGAACGTCCACTTCCACCAGATATGTTATGTAGGAAGACGCAGGCGAAAAGCTATATACAAGTATATTTTTTTATTTATTTATTTGCAATACTGCCAGTTTAAGTTGAGACCAAAGCAGGTGGGCACAATTTTACAGAAAGAAACGAACAGGTCATGTTATATGGTACATTAAAAGAAGAAAAGAAGGAAAACGCTTCTTTAACTACTGCAGAAATCACCAATAATACAATACTTTTGGTTGGTATAACAATATGGCTATAACAATATAACAATGTAGTTGGTGTAACAATATAACAATAATGTATTACTAGAATTTATATAAAAAATAGCGAATGAATGACACCTGTAAGATTAGAGAGCTTATACAGCTAAGAGATAACCGCGCAGAAGCGGCGAGTTTGGGGGTTGAATTGCAGAAATTCCACGCACAGAAATAAGTATTACAGATATGTGGGTTAAGATTAAGATATGTGGGTGTGTTAAGTGGTGTCTTCTCTGTTTGATGGGTGACGGAGAGGAAACTATGTCTGAGTGGAGGAGATTCCATTCTCTGATCGCACGTGGGAAAAGTGAAAACTTGAACGTGTCATTACGAATACTGTACTGGTTTAGTGTAAATGGGTGATTTTTTCGCGACAGGCGTGATGTAGACAAAGTAACGTACTTAGTTCGGTCTATCTTATAACTGTCGTGCATTAGTTGGTAGATGAATTTTAAGCGGGCGTGTCTGGCCCTAACAGATAGTGTTTTAAGACCTGCATCAGTTAAGAGGTTTGTAGGGGAGTCACAGGAACTGTATTTGTTAAAAATGAACCTCACAGCTTTTCTTTGCACCTTTTATAGTTTTGATATGTTAGTTGATGTGTGTGGAAACCAGATGATGTTAGCGTATTCTAAGACGGGGCGAACAAAAGTTGTATAGGCTAGTAGTCTGGTGTGTTTCGGTGCGAGGCGTAAACATCGCCTAAGGAAAAAAATTTGCGTAATGCGACTGAGGTAATATTATCAATATGTAAGTTCCATGAAAGGGTAGAAGAGAATGTCAAACGTAGGTATTTGTGTTTATTTACTTTATTCAGGCAAGTGCCACCGAGGGCGTAAGAAAATTCTGAAGGCTTCTTTTGTGTTGTAAAGGACATGCATACATATTTAGTGGTGTTAATTGACATTTGCCACTCTTTACACCAATTGGACACCAAATCAAGTGCTCTGTTTAATAATAAGTGGTCTGCGTAACTGACAATTTCTTTATAAATAATTCAATCATCCGCGAAGAGCTTAATGTCACATTCAATGTTAGCAGCAATGTCGTTAATAAAGATCAAAAATAGCAATGGGCCCAGTACTGACCCTTGGGGAACACCGGAGGTGACAGCTACAGACCTGGAAGGGGTGTTATCTACAATAACATATTGTGTTCGATGTGATAAGTTTTTTATCCGTGCAGTAATCTGACCACTTCCAAGTGCAGCCTCCAGTTTGGCCACTAATTTTACATGGCTTACACAATCAAACGCTTTACTGAAGTCGAGGAGGATCATTTTTGTCTGCCTACGGTTCTTTAGGTTGAGCGCAAGGTCATGCACCGCTTCGGTTAGTTGTGTGACCGTTGAGAGGCCACTTCTAAAGCCGTGTTGTTGAGGTATTAATATATGTTCTTGCTCGAGAAATATAGTGGTGTGTTCGAAGATAATATGTTCCACTATTTTACAAGATGTGCTAATAAGTGAGATTGGTCTGTAGTTGGAAGGTTCGTTGCTGTCGCCGGATTTATGTATAGGAATAACCTTCGCTTTTTTCCAGTCATCTGGTAGTTGTAAGGACTCGAGTGAGTTGCGGTATATAATGGCAAGGTATTGGCTGCACCAGTCTGCATACGTTTTTAAAAATTCGTTCGGGATATCATCTGGCCCGTTAGCTTTCTTGATGTCGATATTAAGCAACAGATTAAGAATACCGGCATTGGTAATGCTTAATGAATTGATGGTTTTAGGTGGGCAGGGTAGGGAGGGAAGTAAGCCATTGTCTGAAGTAAAAACCGAGAAGAAAAAGTTATTGAATGTGTTTGCTCGAGCTGCTTTCTCTTCTAGAGACCGCTCGGGTGACACACCTAAACACGGGCGAAAGTATTTCCAAAACCTGTGTGGATTGTTGGTAATGAAGTCGGGGAATGTTGTGCTGAAAGAGTGATGTTTTCCATTTTTTAACTTTCCTTTGACGTCAGCGAGAGCGGAGGTGAGATTGTCTTTCAAAGATTGATTCGGCCCTTTTCTTTTAATACTATGTCTAAGTCTTTTTACTTTACGCTTCGCTTGAAGGACCTCACGCGATATCCATGGGTTTTTCTTTTGTGGTTTGCAACGTTTTATCGGGATGAAGTTTGTTGTGCAGTGTAGCACGATTGACTTAAATTGATGCCACAAAGTGTTGACGTCACAACACGTTTCTGAAGCTGCTTGGAGGAAAGCATCAAACTCGTGTGTCAGGTGAGTGGGAATACAGTCGTCAGCTGCTCTGCGAAAATCAAGTACAGCACGCTCCAGGTTTAGCTTCTTATGTTGCCTTCAAGCGAGAGCTTACATTTAGGTATGTCGTGGTCCGATATACCACCGACTATTGCCATCTCAATTGCGTGAAGTGGGAAATGGGTACTTATGAGTATGAGATCAAGTATGCTATTCGTAGAGCCTTGTGAGCGGGTTGGCTGGTCGACTACCTGGTTGAGGTTGAAGTTTAGCATTAAATCGGTAAGTGCTGCGAATGTGGCTGAAGTGTAGTGCATGGTACTCCAGTTCAGACCAGGTAAATTGAAGTCCCCCATGAGGATCACTCTACTAGTACAAGGAAATTTACAAGGAAATACGCCGCAGTTGGCCAAGAGGCAACAACAGCCCGCGCTAGCCTCTAATCGTCGTCGTCGTCTTCACACTGCTCGCCTCTTCGTAATCGCAAATACTGTTCCGTAGCAATATGAACAGTAATTCCAAATTTTAGGCTATTGTAGCACACAAGTGCACACATGGGCTACTTGAAAGTCATTTGCTATGCCAATGGCAAGTTTCTAATTTTAGAAAAAAAAATGTGAGTGTAAAAATGCAACCGGAAAGTATATATGGTACTTCGCTATAACAGCGCTGAAACTGGTGGGGTCAACAGCCTCTTTTGCCCCTTGGTGTTATTTCCAAAGCGCAACTGGCCCGTGAGCTCCTCCTCTGTGAACATATGGTGAAACAAGGCCCTTGCAAACTTTCCTGGTCCACCATGGCAGGCCATGGTAAGCTGTGCCGTGATAACCTTCTCAATGTGCACTCCTCCAACCTAGGTTTCAAGTTTGGAGTTTATTTCTTCAATGCAGAAAGAGGAAACAAGAGCTAAAGACCATATGACCAGACAGGGGCTCTTGCTCCTAGGCGCGTTCGGCTTACATGATAATTCAATCTACGAAAAAAACAAATATAACAAGAACGACCAAGTACGATGTAGAAAATAGAAAGAATCAAGATAGTTTGTACATTACACAATGACTATATGAAAAAACATTTATGCTTCCACTTTTGTTTGTGCATTACCATTAAAGCGCAGAATAAAGCATACATATATAGTGCACAAAAATTTTAGTGTGATAGCATTTTATGTATAAGTAATTTGATAATGTATGAGAATGCTTTTTATACATTGCTTAAATGAGGTGCATAAAAATCAATTTTTTGCTCAATGATGTTTAGTAGCCTTGGTATTTGATAGTTTATATCCTGACGTCCGTAGTTAGTACGCGTAAATTGTATTTTTCTGATTTTATTACGTAATGGGTATCGAGCAGAAGTGGGTATGCTTACAACATGCAGTCTGTTTTTTATATGTAAGTGTCATCATCATCATCAGCATGGGTCGCCTACTGCAGGGCAAGGGCCTCTCCCATACATCTCCAACTACCCCGGTCATGTACTAATTCTGGTCATGTTGTCCCTGCAAACTTCTTAAGCTCATCCGCCCACATAACTTTCTGCCGCCCCCTGCTACGCTTCCCCTCCCTTGGAATCCAGTCCGTAACCCTTAATGACCATCTGTTATGTTCCCTCCTCATTACATGTCCTGCCAGTGCCCCTTTCTTTTGATTTCAAGTAAGATATCATTAACTCCCGTTTGTTCCCTCACCCAATCTCCTCTTTTCTTATCCTTAACGTTACACCCATCATTCTTCTTTCCATAGCTCGTTGCGTCGTCCTCTATTTAAGTAGAACCCTTTTCTTAAGCCTCCAGGCTTCTGCCCCGTAAGTGAATACTGGTAAGACACAGCTGTTATACACTTTTCTCTTGAGGGCTAATGGCAACCTGCTGTTCATGATCTGAGAATGTCTGCCAAACACACCCCAGCCCATTCTTATTCTTCTGATTATTTCAGTCTCATGATCCGGATCGGCGGTCACTACCTGCCCTAAGCAGATGTATTCCCTTACCACTTCCAGTGCCTCGCTAAATATCGTTAACTGCTGTTCTCTTCCGAGACTGTTAAACATTACTCTAGTTTTCTGCAGATTAATTTTTAGACTCACCATTCTGCTTTGCCTCTCCAGGTAAGTGAGCGTGCATTGCAATTGGTCCCCGGAGGTACTCAGCAAGTAACTAAGGTATTCTCCATTCACTCTTATCCCCAATTCTTGCAAATCCAGGTCTCTGAATACTTCCTGTAAACACGCTGTGAATAGCATTGGATAGATTGTATCTCCCTACCTGACGTCTTTCTTTATTGAGATTTTGTTGCTTTCTTTATGGAGGTCTACGGTGGCTGTGGAGCCGTTATCGACATCTTTCAGTATATTTACATACGGCTCGTCTACACCCTGCTTCCATAATGCCTCCATGACTACTCAGGTTTCCATTGAATCAAATGCTTTCTCGTAATCAATAAAAGCTATATCTAAGGGTTGGTTATATTCCGCACATTTCGCTATCCCCTGATTGAAAGTGTGAATATGGTCTATTGATGAGTAGCCTTTACGGAATCCTGCCTGGTCTTAAATTTGGTTGATAGAAGTCTAAGGTGTTCCTGATTCTATTTTCGATTACGTTAGTAAATACTTTCTAGGCAACGGACTGTAAGCTGATCGGTCTATAATTTTTCAAGTCTTTGGTGTCCCCTTTCTTATGGATAAGGATTAGGTTGGCATTCTTCCAAGATTCTGGTACATTCGAGGTCATGAGGCATTGCGTATACAGGGTGACCAGTTTTTCTAGAACAATCTGCCCACCATCCTTCAACAAATCTGCTGTTACCTGATCCTCCCCAGCTGCCTTCCCCCTTTGCATAACTCCCAAGGTTTTTACATCTTCCGGCGTTACCTGTGGGATTTCGAATTCCTCGAAACTATTATCTCTTCCATTATCGTCGTGGTTGCCACTGGTACTGTTTAAATCTCTGTAGAACTCCTCAGCCACTTGAACTATCTTATCCATATTAGTAATGATATTTCCAGCTTTGTCTCTTAACGCATACATCTGATTTTTGCCTATTAGTAGTTTCTTCTTCACTGCTTTTAGGCATCCTCCGCTTTTTTTCATTTTTTTTATGCATATGTAATTCTTCAATCATGGTATTCATACTAAAACCTGTAATTTATCTATGTTAACAATTTGTTGAAAACTGCTGTACTTTTGTTTTATTACGTTTACTTTGTAAAGGAGGTCCCATTGCAGTCTTTGACTCCGAGACCTCCTCCTGAATACTAACAACTTGTAATCATTCTAATGATCTCAATAAAAACCGATTATGATTCTGATTCTGAGAGCATGTTCAATTCTAGCCATATTATACTTCCTTATGTCAGCTGTCTTACGCTGGTTAATTAACTTGGAAAGTTCTGCCAGTACTATTCTAGCTGTATGGTTAGGTGCTTTCATGCATTGGCGGTTCTTGATCAGATCTTTCATCTCCCGCGATAGGTTACTGGTATCCTGTCTAACGGAAGTACCGCCCACTTCTATTGCACACTCCTTAATGATGCCCATAAGATTGTCGTTCATTGCTTCAACCCTGAGGTCCTCTTCCTGGCTTAAAGCCGAATAGCTGTTCTGTAGCTTGATCCGGAATTCCTCCATTTTCCCTCTTACCTCTAACTCATTGATCGGCTTCTTATGTACCAATTTCTTCCGTTCCCTCCTCAAGTCTAGGCTAATTCGAGTTCTTTCCCTCCTATGGTCACTGCAGCGCACCTTGCCGAGCACGTCCACGTCTTGTATGATGCCAAGGTTAGTGCAGAGTGTAAGGTCTATTTGATTTCTACTCTCGCCATTCGGGCTCCTCCAAGTCCACTTTCGTCTATCCCGCTTGCGGAAGAAGGTATTCATTATCCGCATATTAGTCTGTTCTGCAAACTCTACTAATAACTCTCTCCTGCTATTCCTAGAGCCTATGCCATATTCCCCTACTTACTTGTCTCCAGCCTAATTCTTGCCTACCCTGACATTGAAGTCACGCATCAGTATAGTGTACTGACACGTGTGCTTATCTTTATCGGGCGACCACGTTTCGCCACCTAACAAATGTAATCGCACAGCGCGGGACGCGCCTGCATGCATCCGAAGTTTCTGGAAAGTTATCGATGCTTCTACCCGGCTGTCTGTTGTCGCCGAACGTTGTGTTATCTGATTTCATCGCGTGACGCGAATGCTGTAGAACATTGTGGAAGGCACGCGGGTCCGAACGATTAGTCTGGAACATTTGACGACTGCTGTATAAAAGCCGACGCGCTTGCCTCGCTGATCAGATTTCCGACGATCGTCGACTGTGTTCGCCGCTTTCGTTGTGCTATAAGTGTAGCCTGTTTTGTGGGCACAGGTTCGCCCAATAAAATCTAGTTTTGCCTTTCACAGTATTGCTACTGTGTTCTTAACGTCACCACCACGTGACATCTGGTGGAGGTGCTTGTGCGTTCATGTACCGAACGCCCCCGCAAAGCCGCGATCCAAGCCCGAAGCCCGAGGACAGAACCAACATCGCCCAAGACCAGCGTGCTAGCCGCAGACTGCAAGGACTGCCCCCAGAGCACGGACTTCTACTTGAGACGACAAAAAAGATCGTGGTCAAGACAACCCCAATGGCTGCCCCAGCGTCCCCCGTTATCCTACAACAACCTCGGGACTCACCAACCTTCCATGGAGCAGCGACTGAAGACCCGGAATCATGGCTGGAGACCTACGAACGAATCGCAACATTCAACAACTGGGACTCCGACGAGAAGGTGCGGCATGTCTACTTCGCCTTAGAAGACACCGCCAGAACTTGGTTTGAGAACAGGGAATCGACCTTGACAACGTGGGACCTGTACCGTAGCGGCTTCCTACGCACCTTTACAAGCGTCGTGCGCAAGGAAACGGCTGAAGCTATGCTGGACGTCCGAGTGCAGCTGCCAAACGAGAACGTCGCCATCTTTACGGAAGAAATGAGCCGTTTGTTCCGCCACGCCGACCCGGATATGGCCGAGGAGAAGAAAGTTCGCTTACTGATGCGCGGTGTAAAGGAGGAACTTTTCGCCGGGATGGTAAGAAGCCCACCGAAGACCGTCGAAGAGTTTCTTCGTGAGGCGACGAACATTGAGAAGACACTCGAGATCCGGAACCGGCAATTCGATCGCCGCACGAACTATACAAACTACGCCGGGGTTCAATCACTGGCCACCGACGATCTACGCGAGACTATCCGAGCTGTCGTGCGGGAGGAGCTACAAAAGCTGTTCCCATCATCAGAGCGTCAAGTGGCTTCGATTGCCGACACCGTGCGTGAGGAGCTCCAACAACAACTTGGAGTAGCCCCTGAATCGCCGCAGCCTGAGCCGCAAGCGACGCCGCCGTCGCGCGCCGTCAAGGTCCCCCTCCGCGACCGCGCCAGGGCCCTGTCACGCCGCAGTTCCGTCGTCCGCCGCCGCCGCAGCCAGCACGACCACCCGTCGTCCAGCGCACCTACGCGAGGAAGACGGACATTTGGCGCGCTCCTGACCACCGCCCGCTCTGCTACCACTGCGGAGAAGCGGGTCACGTCTACCGACGATGTCCGTACCGGGAGATGGGACTGCGAGGTTTCGCCGTGAACGCTCCGCACCCGCAGCAAGGTGAACGCCCCCGGGATATCGCCGACTACCTCGCCGCTACTCAGTGGAGCTCTCGACGACCGTCGCGTTCGCCATCACCAGGCCGCTACCTGTCGCCCAGCCCGGGGCCGGTCAGCGAGCCCATATCCGGAAAAACTAAAGGCAGCAACCGATGGAGCTGCGGTTGCTGTTCGTCGAACTGACGAAGCTCCTCCGCCGCCGACGAAGACGCTGAAGAAACCATCTCGACGACATAATAACGACACGCCGCCGTCCCGAAGAAGTCAGGAAGCCAAGACTACACCGACGAAAGACGACTTGACGATGCGACGTACCAGCTTCAGTTCAACCCGACGCAGCCGTGATCCGACGCCAAGACCCAACTGCAATGCAAGACAAAGAACCACCGACCTCGACGTGCTTCTAGACGGCCACGCAGTCACCGCCTTAGTCGACACAGGCGCCGATTACTCAGTCATGAGTGCACACATCGCCGTCCAGTTAAAGAAGGTTAAGACTGCATGGGAAGGCCCTCAAATTCGGACCGCTGGAGGACACCTGATAACGCCGACAGGAATGTGCACGGCAAGAATTACCATTCACGACTGGACTTACCCTCTCACCTTCGTTATCCTCCAACAGTGTTCACGAGACGTCATTCTCGGCATGGACTTCCTCAACCAACACGGCGCAGTCATCGACCTGAAGTCGAAGTCCATAACGCTGTCGGAAGATCATGCGATACCGCCGGGGAGCCCTCGTAGTCACCACGCCTTGAGTGTGCTCGAACATCAAGGGAGCATCCCACCTCGCTCCAGCATTGTTATTTCGGTCGGCACCGAAACACCCGCTGACGTAGAAGGCGTCATCGAAGGTGACCAACGTCTACTGCTAGACCGTGAAATTTGCGTCGCAAGAGGGATCGCTCGACTGCACGGAGGAAACACGAAAGTGTTGCTGACAAACTTCAGCCAGGTGTTCAAGCACATCAACAAGGCCACAACGATCGCGTACATCGAGGACATTCTGGAGTAATGCGTTTGTCCTCTCGGATTCCGCCGCATCTACCCCGACGACCATGGTTCCCGAACCAGACTACGACATTAATCCAAGTCTCCCCATGATTAAGCAAGAAGAGCTCGGAAGTCTCCTCCCACGATACAAAGACTGCTTCTCGATGTCATCAAGGATTCGACAGACACCAGTCGCCAAGCATCGCATAATCACCGAGGAGTGCGCTCGACCACTCCGCCAGAGCCCTTACCGAGTTTCGCCGCGAGAACGTGAAGCTATAAGAGAACAAGTCGACGAAATGCTGCGCGACGACATCATCCAGCCGTCGAAAGCCTGTGGGTCGGTGAAGAAAAGGACTGAACGCTACGTTTCTGCGTCGATTATCGTCGTCTGAACAACATCACGAAGAAGGACGTATACCCCCTCCCACGGATAGCCGACGCATTGGATCGGCTCTGCAACGCTAAATACTTCTCGTCGATGGACCTGAAGTCTGGTTATTGGCAAATAGAAGTCGACGGAAGAGATCGCGAAAGACCGCCTTCATCACCCCAGACGGCCTCTACGAGTTCAAGGTTATGCCATTTGGACTGTACTGAACACCTGCAACGTTCCAGCGCGTGATGGACATGGTTTTAGCAGGATTGAAGTGGCAGACCTGTCTCGTTTACTTGGATGACGTCGTTGTCTTCGCCGGAAATTTCGACGATCACCTTAGGCGGCTTGCAGCAGTACTAGAGGCCCTCACGTTATCAGGGCTGACTCTGAAGCCAGAAAAGTGCCGCTTCGCTTACGATGAGCTTCTGTTCCTAGGCCACGTCATCAGCAAGTCTGGAATCCGCCCCGACCCGCAGAAGACAGCAGCCATCCCAAGGTTCCCGCAGCCCATCGACAAGAAGGCAGTGCGTAGATTTCTTGGCATGTGTGCCTACTAAAGGCGATTTGTCAAGGACTTTTCACGTATCGCTGAGCCGCTGACACAGCTAACTAAATGTGACGTCGAGTTCAAGTGGGAAACGCCGCAGGCCGACGCATTTCAAGAACTCAAACGACGCATGCAGTCGCCACCCGTACTTGCGCACTTCGACGAGCACGCCGATACCGAAATACACACTGACGCTAGTAGCCTAGGCCTCGGTGCCGCCCTAGTCCAGAGAAAAGATGGACATGAACACGTGATAGTTTACGCTAGCCGGTCGTTGTCAAAAGCGGAAGGCAGTTATTCTACAACCGAAAAGGAATGCCTCGCCATCGTTTGGGCTGCAGCGAAATTTCGCCCTTACCTGTACGGCAGGCCATTCAAAGTGGTCAGCGACCATCACGCGTTGTGTTGGCTAGCTAACATAAAGGACCCTTCAGGACGGCTGGCACGGTGGAGCCTCAGACTACAAGAATACATCACTGTAACATACAAGTCCGGACGAAAACGCTCAGATGCCGATTGCCCATCACGCGCCCCCATTGACCAGCCGCAGCAAGATGACGAGGATGACGACGCCTTCCTTGGAATAATAAGCGCGGAAGACTTCGCCGAACAGCAACGAGGAGACCCGGAGCTAAAAGCCCTAGTCGAGTATTTGGAAGGGCACACCGACGTTGTCCCTAGGGCATTTAAGCGTGGATTGTCTTCGTTCACGCTTCTAAACAACCTACTCGTGAAGAAATTCTCACCAGTCCGCGCCAACTACCTTCTTGTTGTTCCGTCGGCGCTGCGTCCAGAAGTACAGCACGCCCTACATGACGATACGAACGCTTGGCACCTCGGTTTCTCCCGGACGCTATCGAGGATACAAGAAAGGTATTACTGGCCGCACCTAACCGCCGATATCGCCCGTTACGTCAAGACATGCCGAGGCTGTCAGCGACGCAAGACATCACCGACAAGGTCAGCGGGATTACTACAGCCGATCAAGCCTCCTTACCGACCTTTTCAGCAGATGGGGTTGGACTTGTTGGGACCGCTTCCGACATCAACTTCCTGAAATAAGTGGGTCGTTGTGGCGACGGACTATCTCACCCGCTTCGCTGAAGCTAAAGCTCTACCGAAAGGCAGTGCAGCCGTAGTGGCGAAATTTTTCGTTGGGAACACCCCGACAACGTCAGCGGGATTACTACAGCCGATCAAGCCTCCTTACCGACCTTTTCAGCAGATGGGGATGGACTTGTTGGTACCGTTTCCGACATCAACTTCCGAAAATAAGTGGATCGTCGTGGCGACGGACTATCTCACCCGTTTCGCTGAAGCTAAAGCTCTACCGAAAGGCAGTGCAGCCGTAGTGGCGAAATTTTTCATCGAGAACATCCTGCTGTGACATGGAGCTCCAGAAGCCCTCATCACCGACAGAGGAACAGCTTCTACAGCAGAGTTCACTCAAGCCATTCTGCAGTACAGCCAGACAAGTCACAGGAGGACAACCGCCTACCTTCCGCAGACGAATGGTCTCACGGAGCGCCTGAACAAGACCTTCGCCGACATGCTAGCAATGTACAGTCGCGGACAGAATAAAGTGGACCACGGCGAAGGCGGCCGGAGCTGCTGCGGGCCGGCGCTGCCATCGCGCTTCGCGCGCTCGCGACGAGAGTACCCCGAGTGACGTCAAACTTCTCCGCACCTTCGCTCTCGCGCTGGCGCTTGTCGCGCTTGATAAATTTCTAGTGCCACGTTCGGCTCCTCTGCTGCTGATGGTCGGGACGAAGGGGCACGTGAATCGCCGGTAGTTCAGCACTTAGCGTTGTCGCGCAGTAGCGGACGGCCGCAGCCCATCAAAGCGCCACGCTGTGAAGGAACGAAACTCTATGTTTTTCTTTTGTCGGCGATTTGCAGTCGCGGACACAATAAAATGAGCCATGGCTTCGGGCAAAAAACGCGGACCAGTGCCAGCAAGGGAAAAAGGCGCCTGATACGTGTTGAGACGTCTGCTCTTGCATGCGCGTCCCTTTTAGTTCGCAGCCTCTCCAGACTTCTAACATCGGCTTAGCGCTATTTAATCGTAGGGAGTAGCGCGAGGTGACGCCGCTACAGCGCCGCAACGTCTGCTGCGCTACCGGAATGGGTCGTCGGGGGTGCACTGTTCTCTGCGCCTAGCTCACGCTGCTGCTGACGTCTGCCACCTTAAAGCCGCAGTCCCTATACATTTCATTTTTCTGTCGCGTGACCACGATACCGCATAGTCAAAAGATAACTGCGGCGTCTCGTCCACTAAACACGGAATTATCCGTGCGTGATAGGTTGTTGGAATGACGGTGCGCGACCCACTCTTTATATTTGCCCATGCTATCTCGCACTGCTAGGGTTTATTCGCAGGAGATAAAGCGGCTTCTTTAGGCTTTCTCCTATAATAACTGCCATCATCAAATCTTGGATTTTATTTTTTTGCTGGAACGTGGAGCGCTTGATGCTGTGCAAACCGCGCGGCTTGATCCTCTACCCCTGGCGGCTTGCTATTAGCAGACTGCTTGGCCGGTGTAGTGAGCTTGCTGGCGGGCACTTTTTATTCCAGTATGTTCCAGGCGACAGTTTCACTGAAAGGGCCTTGTTAGGGAGGCGACCATGTTGAATGGAATTTCGTGTCTGGCGCATGGTATTAAAATCTGTATGTCCAAGATTCGACAATAGCAGTTCTTATGAGAGAAAGCCTGCCGAAGCCGCTTTATCTTCTGCGAATAAACCCTAGCAGTGCGACATAGCATGGACAAATATAAACAGTGGGTCACGCACCGTCATTGCAAGAACCTATCACGCACGGATAATTCCGAGCCTAGTGGAAGAGACGCCACAGTTATCCTTTGACTACGCAGTATCATGGTCACGCGACAGAAAAAAGAAATGTATAGGGACTGCGGATTTAAGGTGGCAGACGTCAGCAGCAGCGTGAGCTGGGCGCAGAGAACAGTGCACCCCCGACAACCTATTCCGGCAGCGCACCAGACGTTGCGGCGCTGTAGCGGCGTCCCCTCGCGCTGCTTCCTACGATTAGATAGCGCTAAGCCGATGTTAAGAGGTTTGCAGAGGCTGCGAACTAAAAGGGACGCGCATGCAAGCAGACGTCTCAACACGTATCAGGCGCCTTTTTCACTTGTTGGCAATGGTCCGCGTTTTTTGCCCGATGCCATGGCTCATTTCATTGCGTCCGCGACTGTAAATCGCCGACAAAAGAAAAACATCGAGTTTGGTTACTTCACAGCGCGGTGCTTTGATGGGCTGAACTACTGGCGATTCACGCGCCCCCTCGTCCCGACCATCAGCAGCAGAGGAGCCGAACGTGGCACTAGAAATTTACCAAGCGCGACAAGCGCCAGCGCTAGAGCGAGGGTGCGGAGGAGAAGTTTGACGTCACTCGGGGTACTCTCGTCGCGAGCGCGCGAAGCGCGATAGCAGCGCCGGCCCCGCAACCGCTCCGGCCACCTTCGCCGTGGTCCATTTTATTCTGTCCGCGACTGTACGTCGACGTCGAGCACAAGACGTGGGATGCGGTCCTGCCGTACGTAACATTCGCTTACAACACGGAGGTGCAAGAAACAACACAGCTCACGCCATTTAAGCTGGTTTACGGCAGGAACCCAGCGACGACGCTCGGCGCCATGCTGCCGCACGTCACTGACGAGGAAAACCTTGACGTCGCTACCTATCTCGAGCGCGCCGAAGAAGCTCGACAGCTCGCCCGCCTACGGATCAAGAACCAGCTAAGCACCGACAGCCGACACTACAACCTGCGACGACGCTTCGTCAAGTACCAGCCCGGTGACCGTGTTTGGGTTTGGACCCCAATACGTCGACGAGAACTGAGTAAGAAGCTACTGCGACGCTATTTCGGACCCTACAAGGTCATCCGACGTATTGGCACACTAGACTATGAGGTCGTGCCAGATGGCATTTCACATTCACAGCGGCGCCGCGCACGATCTGAAGTGGTCCACTTGGTGCGTCTGAAACCCTTTTACGGGCGCTGACGAACTTCCTCATTTTGTTGTTTTCTTTGCTACGACTGCTTTTCTTTCTTTCGTTTGTTTGCAGCATCGGGTCGATGCTTTTTAAGAGGGGGGTAATGACACGTGTACTTATCTTTATCGAGCGACCACGTTTCGCCGCCTAACAAATGTTATCGCACAGCGCGGGACGCGCCTGCATGTATCCGAAGTTTCTGGAAAGTTATCGATGCTTCTATTCGCTGTCTGTTGTCGCCCAACCTTATGTTATCTGATTTCATCGCCTGACGCGAATGGTGTAGAACTTTGTGGAAGGCACGCGGGTCCCAACGATTAGTCTGGGACATTCGACGATTGATGTACAAAAGCCGACACGCTTGACCCGTTGATCAGATTTTCGACGATCGCCGACCGTGTGCGCCGCTATCGTTGTGCTATAAGTGTAGCCTGTCTTGTGGGCGCAGGTTCGCCCAATAAAAGTTAGTTTTGTCGTTCACAGCATTGCTACTGTGTTCTTCAACGTCACCACCACGTGACAATATATATGTGTGCGTGTGCGCACGCAGGGTGTTTTACGTAGCTTAACATGTCAATGAGAAAATTGTAGAACGACGTGAAAAACTCCCGATACAGCTTTCTGTTGCTCAATACGTGCCACATAAATGCATTTTTCAGAGCGTGAAAGAAGCCCGCGAATACACGCAAAGTGCCTCGAGCGGCCAGTCGCGCGGCAGTTTTGCGTGCATTTGCGGGCTATATTCCCGCTCGGAAAAACACTTTTATATAGCACGTGTTGAGCAACAGGAGGTATGATTATTGGATTCATATAGGAGGTTGTGCAAGACATGCTGCCATTGGAATCTGAACCTGGGAACATTTAACGCTTGAACGTTATCTAGTGAGGCGAGTATAGCAGTGCTATTTGAGGAATAATAGGGCAGTCAATGGAATAGGGCTCAGTGAAGTTAGGAGGACGAAAGAAGCATATACAGTGCTAAAAAGCGGGCACGTCCTGTGCTACAGGGGCTTAGCGGAGAGACGAGAACTAGGAGTCGGATTCCTGAATAATAAGGACATAGCTGGTACCATACAGGAATTCTATAGCATTAACGAGAGGGTGGCAGGTCTTCTTGTGAAACTCAATAAGAGGTACAAATTGAAGGTCTACGCCCCTACATCCATTCATGATGACCATGAAGTCGAAAGCTTATAACAAGACGTGGAATTGGCCATGGGTAAAGTCAAAACAAAGTGCACTATACTGATGTGTGACTTCAATGCCAGAGTAGGCAAGAAGCAGGCTGGAGACAAGTCAGTGGGGGAATATGGCATAGGCACTAGGAATAGCAGGGGAGAGTTATTAGTACGGTTTGCAGAACACAATAATATGCGGATAATGAATACCTTCTTCCGCAAGCGGGATAGCCGAAAGTGGACGTGGAGGAGCCCGAATGGCGAGACTAGAAATGAAATAGACTTCATACTCTGTGCTAACCCTGGAATCATACAAGATGGGGGCGTGCTCGGCAAGGTGCGCTGCAGTGACCATAGGATGGTAAGAACTCGAATTAGGCTAGACTTGACGAGGGAACGGAAGAAACTGGTACATAAGAAGCCGATCAATGAGTTAGCGGTAAGAGGGAAAATAGAGGAATTCCAGATCAAGCTACAGAACAGGTATTCGGCTTTGAGTCAGGAAGAGGACCCTAGTGTGGAAGATATGAACGACAATCTTACGGTCATCATTAAGGAGTGTGCAATAGAAGTCATTGGCAACTCCATTAGACAGGATGCCATTAAGCTATCGCAGGAGACGAAAGATCTGATCAAGAAACGCCTTGTATGAAAGCCTCTAACCCTACAGCTAGAACTGGCAGAACTTTCCAAGTTAATCAACAAGCGTAAGGTAGCTGACATAAGGAAGTATATAATGGATAGAATTGAACATGCTCTCAGGAACGGAGAAAGCCTAAAAGCAGTGAAGAAGAAACTAGGAATTGGAAAGAATCAGATGTATGCGTCAAGAGACAAAGCCGGTAATATCATTTCTAATATGGATGAGATAGTTCAAGTGGCTGAGGAGTTCTATAGAGATTTATACAGCACCAGTGGCACCCACGACCATAATGGAAGAGAGAATAGTCTAGAGGAATTTGAAATTCCACAAGTATTTTCGGAAGAAGTAAAGAAAGCCTTGGGAGCTATGCAAAGGGGGGAAGGCAGCTGGCTAGGATCAGGTTACAGCAGATCTGTTGAAGGATGCTGGGCTGACTGTTCTAGAAAAACTGGCCATCCTGTATACGCAATGCCTCATGACTTCGAGCGTACCGGAATCTTGGAAGAATGCTAACATAATCATGCTATGTTAACCAAGCCCATTTCTTTTTCTTGATTTCAACTAAGATGTCATTAACTCGCGTTTGTTTCCTCACCCAATCTGCTCTTTTCTTATCCCTTAACGTTACAGCCATCATTCTTCTTTCCATAGCTCGTTGCGTCGTCCTCAATTTAAGTAGAACCCTTTTCGTAAGCCTCCAGGTTTCTGCCCCGTACGTGAGTACTGGTAAGACACAGCTGTTATACACTTTTCTCTTGAGGGATAATGGCAACCTGCTGTTCATGATCTGAGAATGCCTGCCAAACGCACCCCAGCCCATTCTTATTCTTTTGATAATTTCAGTCTCATGATCCGGATCCGCAGTCACTACCTGCCCTAAGTACATGTATTCCCTTACTTCTTCCAGTGCCTCGCTACCTATCGTAAACTGCTGTTCCCTTGCGAGACTGCTAAACATTACTTTAGTTTTCTGCATATTAATTTTTAGACCCACCCTTCTGCTTCGCCTCTCCAGGTCAGTGAGCATGCATTGCAATTGGTCCCCTGAGTTACTAAGCAAGGCAATATCATCAGCCAATCGCAAGGTACTAAGGTACTCTCCATTAACTCTTTAGGCCTAACCACACGTAGCACGGGATACGCGTCTCGTTACGCGTCCGCGTACGCGGGTGATGAAGGGAAGGGCGACGAGCCACACGATACGCGCACACGTGCGCGTCTCACTGCGCGGAACACAGGGTTGACAGACTAGCGTCGGCGGACACGTTTGTGTTTGGGTTTCAGAAAAGTTTATCCTTAATTTCATCATGACTAACCTTTCTATTTAATTTATCGATGTTAGAGCTACTACACTGTTTTTAAGTTGAGAAATGTACGCCATTTTATCTACACATCATTACGGTGAGCAAAGCTACATCGATGATCAACATCACCACTGCAGATCCGCACGCGCGGTAGCGCATGATAGCGACTGCTCGCCCACGACTGCATTTGATCATCTGCACGCGACACCGCACGACGTTGCCGACGAGATTTTTCTTATCCGCCTGCTTTGCCAGCTTCAGGGTTCTCTTTCCGCGATGTACGACATGAGACTGAAGCTTTTGCTTCTTGCACAGAAGCTTTTGCTGCTGCTGCTTTTGCAAAGGCGGTGGGATTGCAGAAGGCGTCTGCAGCGACGTTGGTGGGTCCGGCCCGTGTTTAAACAGCGTAAGGAAGAAGGACTTCACTACACGGCTGTGAGTAGCCGCTTTCCTTTCGACTATCTACAGTGGTAGAACAAGGAGCCAACGTTAGGACAATGGGTCTTGTCTTCCTCAGGACAGCAGTTACTTTCCTTACCAGCGTTTTTTAATTCGCGCATAGGAAACACAAGTGAAAATGTTAAAATAATTATGCGGGGATCGCACACAGCGCGCGAACGCCACTATTTCTAGAACGGCACCGCGTCGTCGGTACAAGGTTCGTCCAGGGTGACAGCACAGATGGAAGCGATAACGTAACGTGCGCGAACAGAGGGAACGACAAGAGCATGGCGTATTTCGGAAAGCGCGAAAGCATGGGCGAAGGTCGGGCTGATTAGCCGCCGGATACACTAAGATCGTGTATTAGATACGCGGTGACGATACTTAAATGATATTGCGCGACAAAAAACGACACGGACGTGAGGGACGACACACCAAGCGCAAGGTGTGTCGTCTTTGAAATATCCGTGAAAAAAATCCGTCAAATATCTGAAGCGCAGATGATCGCGAAATTGGGTGACACGTATGTGAGCTTCCCGTCTCTGGCTCTCACAGAAAAAGAATTAAGGTTCTTAGACGCGGCATCACATGACCCGTAACCATGTTACATGAATTCGCACTTCATTTCCTTGTAAGCGCATGCGCGATCTACGCTGCCTGCCATGTATAAAACCAACGCAGTGGCACAATAAAATTAGTTGAAAGCTTGCGCTTGGGGGGGGGGGGGGGGGTGTCGTCTCTCACGTCCGTGTCGTTTTTTGTCGCGCAATATCATTTAAGTAATGGATTACCAACTTGCCCGGAATGCTGCTCTCATTAAGACGATACTTTACGCCGCTTCAACAGTTCTCTAACCCTTGTAGGCGTATGCGGTAGCACACACCTTCACTAATTCTTCAGCTTCAGAGGGGGAGAAGCACTTGATTCCATTGAACAGTCTATTATTTATTTTCCAGACCTTCATATGCTAGAACTAAGGTGTAGCCAGTGTTGGAATCCTAATTTGGAGCTCTCTTCATTAAGAGTAGACCATACTGTATATAGAGAGCTTGTGTAGCACTCTCCTTTCTTGCACAAAATTTGTAAGGATTAAGTTTTGGAATAAATTTTCTGCTATTTGATATTTTATTCGATATCCACCCTCTCTTTTTTGTTCATTTGAATTGATATTCAGTTCTAAATCTACTATTCGGTATTTGCGCACCCCTACAAAAAAGTTAAGGATTGCTAGTAATATTTGTGCCATTAGTATAACACATGGATTCAAAAGCACCTTTTGCAACACTATCCGTGTTGGTTAAATATTAAACTTGTGGATGAGATACGATTCATTATACTTCCTGCCTCTCGGTAGTGTGACTGTAGAATATGAAGTGTAATGTAATTAAATTTTGACCTGGCAGGTTAAAGTGCTATGCTGCTGGTTTCGGAAGTTTCCTGGCAGTGGCCGCACAATTCTTGTTTAATTTAACATGCACTGGTTCGTCTGCGTCAGCAGGTGTTTGGTGTGTTGCGACACCACGTACCCGAGCGCACGAGGGATGGAACCTCCCGCGCGTAGCTTTGCGCGGCTTAGCCGTGTCTGGGGAAAGGGGGATCCTGGGAGTTGAGCCGATGCTGGCTGTTTGGACGATGAAGGCCCCCCGGCGGAGGCAACACACCTCTTCGGCCTCTGCTTCACACAGACGGCACCGCCAGACTGACCCACCTGGAGGAAATCGGTAGTTGCCTTGTCCTGTCCCTCTCTCCATTCAGCGCCTTTCTCTCTACATTTCAATCTTGCCTGTCTTCTTTTCTCTTCTATTTACTTACGACTTTCCTGGCAGCGAGGGTTAAGCTTGTGTGGGTGGCCAACCTTGGGTACTCCAGATTGGGTTATAGTAGCACCGTACAAATGGCGAGGGCTTGCCTTACTCGTAAGATTTGCTCCGTCCCCATGTTGGGCTCGGTGGTGGGCGGCTGGCGCTGCTGCCGCACTCAGGACCCCTATATTATGGCTTCTAGCAAACCACTTTCCCATGATCGCCCAAAAAAAGAGGGCGCACCGACGCAACCTTTCAATTCTTTTTGAAAAACAATGAAGAACACTTTCCTAAGTTCCATGTAATCCACAGTGAAGGCAACACGAGCGTACGCAAATTCTCGCCCTTCTTGGTGGCGAAATGCCTCGCAAACACAATAGGACCTGGCTACAAGGCTACAAAGATATCAAATGGAGACCTGCTTCTTGAATTGAAGGATAAAGCTCAATATGATAAAATGAATGACTTGAAATACATTGGGGATTTAGTAGTCACTGTGTCGGCACATCGAACCACGAATCTCTGAAGGATAATCTCTCAATACGGGTAATCTCCGAATTTCAGGGTAATAGTAAAGGCAAGGTCCAGAAGACCAGGACTCGAGAAGAAGAACACAAACGACAGGACCGGCGCCGGTCCTGTCGTTTGTGTTCTTCTTCTTGAGTCCTGGTCGTCTGCGCCTTGCCTTTACTACTTCAAGCATGAACCAACTAGCCCAAGCAAGAGTTTCACCTCAGGGTAATCTCTGAAGACGACTTCATGGACCTAAGTAACGAAGAGCTGCTTGAAGGTTTTCAGGACCAAAATGTCATCAAGGTAGAAACAATCCTAAACCGCAGGAATAACGAACAACTTCGAACAAAGCATATTGTACTAACCTTTGCTACCAGTGTGCTGCCTAGTACATTGGATGCAGGCTATATCAAAGTACATGTTAGGCCGTACATCCCAAATCCTCGACAGTGCTTTAAGTGCCAGAGGTATGGGCATGTATCCCAGACATGCCGAGGAAGGCAGACTTGCGCGAAATGTAGCTCGAATGATCATCCATCAGACACTTGGGACTCATCTCCACATTGTGTGAACTGTGATGGAAGCCATCCAGCCTACTCCAGGACGTGCCCTAAATGGAAGAAAGAAAAAGAAAGCATTGCACTAAAGGTCAAAGAAAATACAACATTTCACGAAGCAAGGAAACCTCTTTGCTACCTAGATCACACAAGCTTTTCCGAGGTGGCGCGACGGGTGGCAGCGTCAAAAATGCCTGGGGAGTCTACCGCGGTCACTGATAGTGGTCCCGTAATCACCCCGCCTGCCCCCCTGGTGGCAGCAGCAAGTGCTGCACCATCATCATCGAAGGTGGGCCTGCAGACTTCGGTTCCGTAGGTCCCAAAGCTAAACTATACTCCACGGCCTGGGACGCAAGTTTCAGCGACTAGTTCACGATCCTCCAGCGCCCCAGAGAAGGTTATGGAGGTCGATCAAAAATCGCCGGCGTCCTCGGCGCCGAAAGATCAGCGCTATCACGAGCGTGCTAGAACAGATAAAATACCTGTAACTGCTCTAAGAAAGGGACCGGTAACCTAAACGGTTACCGTCCTTGTATACATATCTATCTATCTCTCTGTACCACGTACTCTTGAACACAGACAACAAAAATCTTCCTCGATATGGCTACACAAATAATTCAGTGGTATGCCAGGGGCCTATTTAAGAATCTGGATGATGTCAAAGATCTACTAGAGGAATATCAGCCACGACTGTTCTGTGTTCAAGAAACACATTTAAAGTCTACACACAAGAACTTCTTAAGACAGTACACAGTTTTCCGTAAAGATAGAAATAATGGTAATGGTAATTCTTCTTCAGGTGGTGTGGCAATCATGGTCCAAACGTCCGTACGTCCAAATCATGGTCCAAACGTCCAAACGTCCGTCCGTCAATCATGGCCCAAACGTCCGTAGCATGCCAGCATGTATCGCTCCAGAGTTCATTTGAAGCAGTGGCTGTTCCGGCTATATTGTGAAGCCAACTTATAACTATTTGCTCCATATATATACCACATCATGAACGGTTTTACAGTGCAGAATTTAAAAAGCTGATGGATCAGCTTCCCGAACCCTATATAGTAATCGGAGACTTCAATGCTCCCAGCGCATTCTGTGGTGACTCAATATGTGACGCATGAGGACGGGCAATAGAAAAGTTCCTTCTTTCATCTGGAGCTCATCTATTTAACAAGGCAGAGCCAACTTTGTACAGTTCTACACACAACACGTACTCATGTATAGATTTAGCCACAGGGTCAGCATCAATTCTTCCATACCTGGAATGGAGAGTTAGCAGTAATCCATATGGGTGCGATCATTTCCCAACGCTCCTAGAAACAACAATGTGGCACGATGGACCAGCTTACCCCAAAAAATGGAGGCTTCGTAGTGCAGACTGGTCGAAATTTAGAAACATATGTAAACTGTGCCTGGAACATGTTGACCACTTAGGTGTAGAGGAACTAGCCAGCAACATCACTGAACACCTCCTCTGTTCTGCTCGAAACTGCATACCTCAGTCCTGTACAGATAAAGTGAATCCAAAACCATGGTGGATTGACAAAGACTGTGAAATTGCAAAGAGAGGCCAGAACAAAGCATGGAGCAGAGTTTCACGCTACCCAACAACATAAAATCTAATAAATTTTAAGCGGTGCAAAGCAAATGGCCGCCGTATCCACTGACTATCCAAAAGAGAAAGCTGGACACGCTACATATCCTCAATAAACTCATACACAGATGTTAGCAAAGTATACAACAGGGTACGTAAATTAAAAGGACAACGTCCAAATCATTTTCCTCTCGTCACAGGATCTGGTGATTCAATAGAAAATCAAGCAAACACTCTTGAAGAGCACTTTGCGAGAGTATCAAGTTCGGAAAATTATACCGAAAAGTTCTTAAACCATAAAAGAATAGCTGAAAACATTCCTCTGCGTGCAAACAATTCATCAGAAGGGTACAAGACACCATTAACATTCCATGAACTCCAATTTGCCCTAGGTAGGCTCTTGTGAGAACTCGGCTCCAGGTTCTGACACAATAACATGAAATAATCTGGAATCGGCCTTGTGAGACCTTAAACTGCATCTTAGGTCTTTCCAATAAGATTTTGGAACTGGTCATATACCTTCATCTTGTAAAGAGCCAATAGTCTTACCAATACTCAAACACGGCAAAGACCCTTCCTTAGTTAACAGTTACAGACCAATTGCACTCACTAGCTGTTTACTTAACGTATCTGAAAAAATGATTAACCATCGCCTTGTGTTCATTTTGGAATATAATGGTATATTGGACCCTCGCCAATCTGGCTTGCGAAGAACGAGGTCTACAACCAATAATCTTGTTCTCCTTGCATCATATATATGTGATGCATTTGTACACAGCCAATACTGTCTATCTGTAATCTTTGATCTTGAGAAGGCATATGATACTGCCTGGCGATACGGTATTCTGCAAGACCTGTCGTCCTATGGAATTTGTGGCAGTATGCTGAACATTTTGCAAAATTACTTATCTGAAAGAAAGTTCAGCGTAAGAATTGGCAATGTACTATCGCGCACTTTTATTCAAGAAAATGGTGTACCACAGGGAGGAGTGCTAAGTTGCAGACGTTATATAATCAAAATGAACTCTCTCCGCTCTGTTATACCATCCATGTTGTCTTATTCTGTCTATGTGGACGATATCCAAATCAGCATTAAATCTTGAAACCTATCCATATGTGAACGACAGATACAGTTGAGTGTTCATCGGCTCAGGAAATGGGCAGACGAAAACGGGTTTATATTCAGTGCAGAAAAGAATTCCTGCGTGCTGTTTTCGAGAGGAAGAGGGGTATGTCCTTACCCTTGCGTTACGATGCATGGGAGAAGCCTGGTAAATAGACAAGAACTTTCAAGTTTTATTACCGTAGGTTTCAGTTCCTTCATTTGTGCCTTCAACTCAGCTATTACGTTCATCTGTGCTTCTAAACCACTGATTCTCTCGGACACGCTTGCAATGCTAGCTTCCATTTTCCCCTATTTGCCAGAACATCATAGATAGATGCAGTCATGCTACTCTGCCCCTGAAGAAGTTCCATCAACATTTCACGCTCAGTTGGGCCTAGGTTGGCCTCAACGCCACCACATAGCAAAAGATTCTGTTTAAATGATAAAATACATGAAAAGAAATCTCCAATATCGATAGGCATGGCAGCGTCACCCAAGAAAGGTCATCACTATGGTAGCCTTGTGTAGGCAAGTAAACACCAACCTGCACAGCGTAGCGAAACGGGTTCGTCAACATGTCTGATGTGCCGCTGCCATGCACACTGGTTGCAGTCACTGCCTCGAAGCCTTTTATACCGTCTCGAACGTTAACGTGATGAGATGTGACCAGCTTTGGCGCGGTCGCAGATGCTGTCACGGGTGCAACGTTGATTTTCGTGATGACACACTGGTCCACACGTGGCGTTCCGTCTAAGCCGCTCGATTGAAGATCATTTGTAGGCAGCCTTGTCGTCGCAAAGCCCAGCATTACGGACTGCATGCCCAGAGCCACTGCGAGAGCCTGCACAGCGTAGCGAAATGGGTTTGTCAACATGTCTGATGTGCCGCTGCAATGCCCACTGGTTGCAGTCGCTGCGTCGAAGCCTTTGCATCCACCTGTGCATCCACCAATGTAATGGATGCACCTAATAGTTATAAATACACTATTTCACTTTCCTGATTAGCTACCTGTCACCCTTGCATTATGATAGGTGTAGTTGTGCATCTGGTGTAATTCAACGCCAATTTTCATGGCACCTTTTCAGTCGTACTCATGGCTGTTGTCGACAGCAACTACAAATACATACTGATAGATGCAGCTGAAGGCCGCCATAGCGATGGCGGTATCTTCCAGAACTCCACATTTGGAAAAGCCGTTCAACAAGAACGCCTCTCTGCGCCTGCTTATGCTCGACTTCCAGGAACAACAGGCACTATTGCGCCTTTCACTTTCATTGGGGACGAGACATTGCAGCTGCGCACCGATTTTATGCGCCCGTTTCCGGCAAAGCAGCTCAACGATGCACGACGAGTTTTCAACTATCGGCTGAGCCGAGCACGGTATGATAAAACTGATATGGTAAAGGATTTGCAGTCAGTGTGGTTCAATTTAAAATGAAACATAAATGGATAGAAAAATATGTCGAGTTCACCATAAATGAGCCACTTCTATCTGTGAACATTGGTGCTGAAAACCTATAAAAAGTACACATCTTATTGCAATTGCTCAAGAAGTCTTTATTGAACTTTGTGTCACGAGTTTGCACGATCAGATCATTTCACCATTAAGTGTCGTGTTGTATAACATGCAGTGGGTCCACAAATACAGCTGTGTATCCAGAAAATTGCGCATGGAAGCTGGTGTTGTTTCGGTACACAGCTGTCTAAAGAAGCAGCTGTCCGTCTAAAAGATGATGTCTTCCATATAAGTGGAGTTTATCGGCCGCCTGATGCTGAGCCACTATTCTTGGAATCTCTTTCAGAATACATGCAACAACACATATCCTATGGCAGCAAAATAATAATGGCGGCAGACTTCAACTTGCCTGAGATAAGGTGGAATTCGATGAACCTAGGAAATGTTACGCTTGAAACCATATCAGATATCCAGTTAGCATATAACCTGACACAAATTGTTGATTTCCCAACCAGGGTAGTCGGTACCTCAAGTTCACTCTTAGACGTGTTTATTAGCGACCATTTCCTTGAGAATACTGTTCACGTTGAACCCCTTGAAGGATTATCTGACCATGAGGTAATATTTTGTTCTTTACAATTCCCAAATCCTGTACGAACGCTCGGTCCTATAAAGCGAGTGCTCTCGTTCAAAGATGCAGACAATCCAGCTATCATGACCTACCTTGTATACAAATATCAAATATTTTTTGACCTCACTTCCGACCAGCAATCGTCTATTGATGTGGTGTGGACCGAGTTTAAAGCCATTGTGACGCACTGTATCAACGCCTTTGTTCCACGAGTTCAAAGTAAACTAGAAAACGCAGTCCTTGGGTATGTCGAGATATAATCCACCTGAAGCGCAAAATAAAGAGACTTAGGAAAAGAAGAAAATCGCATATGTGTAAAAAAACTGACTCGAAAATAACACTGCTAACGACGTCATTTAAAAGCAAAATACGTTGTGTCAAAAGCAGTTTCCTCAAAAATTCATTACACAGCATTATCAGGAACTCGCCTCAAAAATTCTGGCGCTACCTGAGCATGAAACGCTCTAACGTACCCTCCATGAATGCTCAGGAAAGTAAGCAAAAAGCTAACGCGTTTAACAAGTACTTTCAATCCATTTTCACCGTCGATAATGGTTCCCTGAACCATTTTGTCCCTAGCCACTGCCAAGGAAGCGTTTTAGGTACCCCAAAAATATCACAAGCTGGCATATTATCTCTCTTGTTGAATTTAGATGAAAAGAAAAGCAATGGTCCAGATCAAATTCCAAACGGCTTCTTGAAAAGGTACGCAGAACCAGTAAGCAAGTTTCTTCATTTAATTTTCTTAAAGTCACTCCGTGAGAGCCGCCTTCCTGTAGAATGGAAGGTTGCAAAAATAATTCCCATACCAAAATCAGGTGACACATCTTGCCTGTCTAACGACCGGCCAATTTCTTTAACATGCACGTGCTGCAAAATACTAGAGCACATAATCTTGAAACACTTAACAGAATTCACGGAATCAAACAATTTAAGCTATTCAAACCAGCACGGTTTTCGAAACGGTTTATCAACAGTCACCCAACTCGTGGAAACCCTTCACGACTAAATCAAAACATTAATGAGCAACTACAGGAAGACATAATCTTTATGGATTTCTCTAAAGCGTTTGATCGTGTTTCCCATGTTAAATTGCTTCACAAACTTAACCGCCTGCTTGGTAACGGCCCTCTTTTTCGTTGGATCAATGACTTTCTGTCAAACCGCTCCCAATACGTAGAATACAATGATCACCCTTCTCATGATGTCCCTGTTTTGTCCGGCGTTCCCCATGGCTCTGTTCTGGCCCCACTTCTATTCTTATTGCACGTATATGATATAACAAACCAAGTCGACGTCACCATTCGCCTCTTTGCAGACGACTGCATTCTTTATCATACTGGGCTAACCCTGAAGATAAAGCAAAAGTGAACAATTCCCTAAATAAGGCAGTGCTGTGGTGTGAAGACTGGCAAATGGTGATAAATTCCGACACAACTGTCTGCATGTCGGTCACAAATAAAAAAGTAAGTCTGCAGTTCCCGTACGGTTTCAATGGCACTATTCTACAAAGCGTCACCCAGTATAAATACTTAGGCATAATCATCTCATCCGACCTCAGCTGGAATGCGCACATACAGTACGTTGCTAAAAAAGCCTTGAACAAACTGTTCTACCTCAAACTCACCTCATCGCATTCCACCAGCCAGACAAAGCAGCTTGCTTACGTCAGCCTTATCAGACCGGCACTCGAATATGCCAACATAGTATGGTTTCCACATTCCAAAAACCACATTCATACGGTGGAATGCATACAAAGAAAAGCTGCCCAATTTATCTATAATCGTTTTCAACGCACAGATTCATCAACCGAACTCCTTTCTCGCGCAGGCCTCGCTACCCTCGAAATTCGAGCTAAGTTTCAACGATTAAAGTCCCTATACTTAGTAATGCACAGTTCGCTGAAGTTGGATCCCGCCGCCTTTCTAAAGTACAAACACTCCAGACCGACTCGGTATAAGCACGCTTTCACGCTAGAAGAATTGATTTGTAACAACAATACTTTTTTTCTTTTCATTCTTTGCGCGAGCTGTGCGAGAGTGGAACTGCTTAAACCCTGCTATTACTGCCCAGGCCACATTAGAAACATTTACAAATCATTTAGAAGAAACAGTCGCGATCACAACTTAGTGTGTTATTTATTTATTTATTTATTTCCAAGAGCAATTGTGTGAAGACCAATGTGTTACTCAATAAATGTAAGTGCCCATGTTTTTCTATGCTAATTCCTTGTTTGCTCAGTATTTGCTCATATTGTACTTCTTTGATGATCATGTGCCCACTCCTGTAATAATCCCTATCGGGATTGAGGGTATTGTGAAATAATCATAATAAATAATGGACAGTGGGTGGTATGCCCATAAAAGAAATCCTTAGCGAATAATTCATGGCTTATTAATAGCTGGTGCTCAGTGTGACGGCTTGCGGAATAACCATTCATTTAGTTTACTTTTTACACTTCTCATCGATGACTTTTCTCGAGTACTTGGGAACAGGGAAAAAGAAAAATATTGGAGATGACTGCAGAGGAACCAGCATTCGCGTTGTCTTATTTTTTTTTATCCTATCCCAAAGTATTATGCTGCTCAAGGCATGCACCAGCAAGAGCGTCCAACCCTTCTGCACTATTTATTGTTTAAAGGAAGGCTTTGCATTGCATCACTCTGAATAAAAATAAGTGATTTTCTCATTTTTTTTCGAGGACGTGCGTGGAATATGCCTTCGGGATCACGGCAACCCGGTGGCGCATACTGCTCCGAACCATCCCTTTGAAGCCTGAGAGTGTTGACTTCGTCATCAAAGCAGCATGCATCCTTCACAACTTCCTGACCATCCTGAATGCTGATGTGCATCATTTCGCAGACAGGGAGGACAGTTTTGGGAATGTTGTGCCGGGTCATTGGCGGCAAGGCATGCCAAGGGATGGCTAAGAGCAGAGCTACTTTCCACTTCATACGACACGTGCCCGAAACTTTGAAGCTAAGGCTGCAGATGCCAGGAATCTTCTAATGGCATACTCCTGCAGCAGTGCTGGTGAGGTCCCCTGGCAGTGGCACCAACCTGGTGTGTCAAAGGAAGCAGCCGTGAAGCAGCTCTACGGCTACTTCCGCTCCAGTGATGTGTCATGCAAGCAACAATGACAAGCATATATACGTTTGCTTTTTTCACCACTATACCAGCAGCAGCATTCATACTTTTCCTATACACGTTGTTACTATGTGTTTTAATGCCGAAACATTGCTTCAGTACTTGGTGGAAAACGATAGTTTATTAAGCTTATCAAAGACTAACATTCAAACACGTAAATACAAACAATAAATGCACAATTACAATATAAAATGGGATAAACTGTAGGAACGAAATTCAAACAAAAACATCAATTGCAGCATACGTCAAAATTGTACATTAACGAACTGGTACATGCTATTCTTTAAGTACTCCCACTCCTACTTTCAGCATTGTAAACAGACAAGCGATGGTTTGTAAGTCGCATGTTGAAGACCGTGTCTGCAAAGTATTAAACTGCTGCAGAGCACAACAGCAGCAGGTATTTCTAACATTTTATTTAAGCTTAAAAACTTTTACAGCTCGCATGCTGTTCATGGCTTCTCTCAGGTAGCCCTGCTTCCTGCCAGAGAAGGGTCATACATACAAATGCCTCATTTGTGCATTGCCATCCATCTAATTGATTACTGTCAACTTTTGGCGAAACATCCCATGCAGAGCATACAAAACCAACTCTCTAAGTGAGTCATGTAACAAAAAAAGAAAAAAAAAAAGAAATAACGCGGGGCTTGTGGATGCTAGTAGTGGGAGAATGAAGGGCTGTCTATGTTGGCAGTGAGCGTCGCTTCCTGGCTAGATGGCGGAAAAACATTTGACTTTGTGCTATCTCCTCTAACAATAAAAGAATTTGAAAAATGCTTCCGGTGTTAGAATGTCCTCGAGAGAACGCTTCACAACTTGCAGCATATAAATTTCCATTTGGGACGGGTTAAAGGTTCATTACATTCTTTTTTCTTTACAAGCATGCGTAGGCACCCCCGTAGGTGCATGAACAAACTCAGGCATGCACAGATGGTGAACTCAAAAAGGTTCTTTGCTACAAGACAGGTTCAATGAATATGGACACATCAAAGAGATAAACACTTGCCTTGCAACAACAGACCTATAGTTGCAAGCCAGTGCTTGTGTTTGTTTCTCTTTTGTAGGTGGGTTGCTAAAACGTGTTCACAAATCTCTACTGTAGCAATGGCCAATCAACTAGGCCTACAGGTATCAACTTTATGAAGTTCTTGAATAATTATGCATGAAAATGCAGATACAACACAATATAATATGAACAAAAAGAAGTGAGGGGCTTTGATATGAAACGAACAGACAAGGAAACATAGTAAAGCATAGAGGAAGATAACTGTCATTTTATTTGTAATGTCAACGTTACAAGGAGAAGGGAAATGAAAGTGGACAAAAAGATAACTTGCCAATGGTGGAAGCAAAACCCAAAACCGATTGAGCTACAGTGGCGGCTATACCTTCTTCAATTTCCTAGGGTGTTTTTGTGTACTAGAGAAGGCTCTGGGGGTGTTGTATGAGTAGCGCTGGCTAGCACTACCAGTGCGAGATCTAGTACATGCACATATCTGCTCAAGAAAGCCATTGCAGCAGCACCATTGGTAGAGCAACACAAGCATAATTCGAAGGTTGTGGGTTTGTCTCCCACCAATGGGAAGTAATCTATTCATCCACTTTCATTTCCATTTTCCTCCTTATTTCTACATCTCAATATAAAGCAATTAGATTTTTCAATGATTTCCTTTCTTTTATTGTCTCTTGGATTGATTATACAAAAGGCATACATTAAAAAACTAATCCTTGAATTTGTTTACTAGTTGCATCAGTTGAATTTTCATGTCAAGATGCTTATCCTCACTGACCTCTCTCATGTGTTCGAGCAGAGAGAGACAGCAAAAACCTCAAGGTCATCCGCTGATTTGCATCTTTTGATTGCACTTGAAACATTGCCTAATTCCTGTAATATTAATTGACCCTCATCTTTCTTTTTTCTTGTCCCCCCTCTTGATGTTGTCTCTTCAGATGCAACACTTCCCAACGTCCCTAGCTCTGCCTGCTGAAGACTGCCTGCTGAAGCCTGCGATGCTTGCAATTTCGGCCTGCTGTAGTGTGCTTCGGAAGCCTCTGGAATGTACAGAACTTCTTCAAGCAGCGGTGAATCAAGTTGTTCCAAAATGTCCTGTAGTTCTGCAGACTCATGCGACGCCATGGACAGTGTCGCTGCTTCCGCTTGTAACTCTTCACCTGACGGTGGCGGCACCTGAAGCGCTGCCAGATTGGAAAACTGGCACATCTTCGTTAAGATGTCCGCAGCACTTCCCTCCTCACTTGAAGGGGTGGAACGCTGCCGGACGTCCTGCCTGTGAGCGTAATAACGCTTGCACATATTCTGAATGTGCAAATGTGCCGGTCTAAGGGCAAGAATATGTAATGGCTCAGGCTCAAGTTCATCCACACTTATTTTAAGGTGTCATTTTATTATCGAGCAATGCCCAAACTCTGAGTCAATTTTGTAGGGACAAAAGTGGCTTGCGTACACAACCAGAATGAACATCTCTTGCACGCACTGAAGTGCAGCTTTTGTATTTTTTTATTTAGATACCCTAAGGGCCTTTACAGGCATTACATAGGGGGCTAAAAAAACCCAATAAATTGATCATATTGCATAACACAGTAAAAATCAGAAAAAGCATAAACAAACATGCGCTCAGGAAAACAGCGAACATATTTGGATAAAACATTTGAGAACACGCACACACGGGGACCACAATGCTCAAGACAATGTAAAAAAGAATATACTTCCGATAATAATCTATTAAGGACCAGCACAGAGTACGCACTTCAGTTTGTTCACAAATGCGTCGTAATTATTTTCGGAAACGATTTCTGCAGGTAGATTATTCCAATGATAAATGGCAAGGAACAATGGCGAATGACGCATAAGTTTGGTGTGAGCTATCTTGGGTTGCACTTTGAGGCAGTGGTCTAATCGAAGGAAAATGTGATGTGCTGGTTTGATATGAGATTCTGTGAACGGTGAAGGATCGTGATAGAGCTTGTGAAAGTGACATAGCAGGGTGACAATCTTCGCTTTTCAAGTGAGCTTAAATTTACAGATGATTTAATATCTGTGATGCTATAGCAGCGAGCGTATTTCCTTGTGATAAACCTAGAAGCCTTATTTTGAAGTGATTCCAGTTTATCGGAAAGATAAGCTTGATGAGGGTTTCAGATGAAACCGGCACATTCTAGTTGAGATCTCACTAAAGTTGTGTATACTAAGAATTTGGTCGCCTGATTTGCGAAGTACAAGTTACTAATGAAACCGAGGGTTTTGGATGCTTTGGTGGTTATATATTCAATGTGTTTGTGCCATGTCAAGTCAGAAGAAATGTGGACACCTAGGTATTTGATTGCAGGAACTTTTTCAATGGCCACGTTACCGATAGACTAAAAGATGGGTTCAGTGACTATAGCCGTCATAAATGTTACAAGTTTTGTTTTCGAAACGCTTATTTCCCTGTTCCATTGTTCGCACCACTTAGCGATTTTGTCAAGATCTGATTGCAAAGCATTAGTGTCATGAGGGTCAGTAATCTTTCTGTAAATAAAACAGTCGTCCGCAAATAGCCTAATTGCAGAAGTGAGATTGCTGCTTATGTCAATAATGTAAATAAGAAAGAGGATCGGCCCGAGCACCGAACCTTGAGGCACACCAGACTTTACATGGGTTAGTGCGGAGCGAAATTCATTGGCAGACACGAACTGCTGTCTGTTAGTTAAAAAGTTAACAATCCAGTTCAAGACATTGCTGTTTATGTTTAGATTTCCAAGTTTAAATATAAGGCGAATGTGAGCAACTTTGTCGAACGCTTTGGCAAAGTCGATGAATGCGGCTTCAATTCTCATTAAATGGTGTATAGCATCGTGCAGGTAGGCCACGAATTCAAATAACTGTGACTCGCAGGAACGGCCACACAAGAATCCGTGTTGGTTTCCAAAAAGAAAGTTCTGCTGACTGAGGTGCTTCATTATTGCTGATGATATGATGGATGGATGGATGCAAAACTTTAATGAAGGTCCTGAGGTACGCGCTCAGCGCGCTGCGGGCCGCTTCCACGTTGGGACAGTCAGGCCATGCCCGACCGCCGCATCGTGGGCCCTCTGGACAGCCCATAGTTGTGCCCCGGCATCGGGGCTCTTGATAGCGGAGAGCCACTTGTCCACTTGATGATATGATGTGTTCCATAATTTTGCAAGATATACTCGTTAATGAGATGGGCCTGTAATTTGAAAGGACAGAAGAATCTCCAGATTTAAATATAGGTATAATGCGTGCGATTTTCTAAGCGTCAGGTACAATTCCTATATCAATGGATTGCTGAAAAATTGGGACGAGTATGCGAGCTATCACTGGTTTCATTAACTTGAATAATTTTGGACATGTGTCTGTGGGTCCGGGGGCGGAATTACTCGGCAAACGATCAATAGCTTGCTCAATGCCTTCCTGCGTAATTAGGATGTCATTGATGTCCGCGTTTATACTAATAGCATTAAAACCTGCTGGAAGTGGCGTTTCGTTAGTAAACACGGAACTAAAAAATAGGTTCAATTCGGTGGCAACCTCAGACGGCTGAATAATATCACCGTCTTTTACTATTGTTATTAGACTAGATGAAGGAGGCTTAGGATTGATTACTTTCCAAAACTTTTGAGTATTGGTTTTAAGCAAGGTTGTTATGCCATGATTACAAAATTTATCTTTGGTCCTCTCAATTTATGCTTGGCATATTTTTGACTGCGCACGGTAGTTATTGCAATCGCCCTCAGATTCCGAACGTTTTGCTGTAGTATAAAGGCGCTTTTTTTCCCCGATGCAACGTTTAACGTTGGAAGTGAACCATACGCTCTGTGATGACGTTGTGAGCGTGATTTCTGGAGTGGGTCTTTCTTTTAATTTTTTCAGTTCAGCGCTTAGTAGATTCCAGTTGTCATTTGAACAGCGGCTTGATATTGATGCCAGGAACTGCTCACTGAATAATTACAGCTCACTAACCAATCCTTCAATATTCGCCCGTGTGTAAGTGTAAATAGCTTTCCTAGGAATTTCTGGCTTCTTTTTTCTAATTTGTATTCGCAGTGAAGAGCATTGTGGTCACTGACACATTCCAAATCATGCAATGTCATTTTTTCAGGTTGCGTTGTCAAAACAAGATCTAGGACCGACTCGCCACGTGTCGGAGCAGAAACAATCTGTGACAAACGGAACTGAGAAATGAAACAAAGGAGTTCTTTTCATTCATTTTTCCTTGCAATGCCTTCGGCTGTATACGTCCGCCAATTTATACCTGGGTCGTGGAAGTCGCCGGCAAGAATTGTTTCTGAGGTCGATTATTTGTCATGTACAAAACTCAATGATTCATTCAGGTCCCTAAGAAACTCAGCAGGTGAATCCGGCGGACGGTAGCAAATACCAATGATGCAGGTAATAAAATCACGCAGTCGCAATGCAAGCCACAAGATTTCAATACATGAAGGGCTGTCTAGCAAGGTGGCTTGGAAATTAGTTTTTACAGCAATTAAAATTCCACCACCACGTGAGGTGCACCTGTCATTCCTAAACACAGAAAAGTTACGAAACAAAAAAAGTTCGCTATTGCCGATATCAGGGTGCAACCATGTTTCAGTTCCCAGAACTATATCCGCTTCACAGCATTCAATTAGTGCGTTGAGGGTGTCTTGCTTGCCAAGCAAACTCCGGAAATTGCACACGATGAATGAAAGTTTTTGATCTGCACCATGTTTCTTGCGTCAGTCTGAACTAGCATCCACCTCGTGTCCTGGAAGAGGAATAACTTGCTGAGTTGGAGCATCAAAAGCATATATTTTTTTATTGAAAACAAGTTTATCGAACAGCAATTTGTACTTTTCATCGACGGACTGCCGCTCACTGCGTGCAAAATCTCTGAGTTTTTTCCTAATCAGTTGAATTCGAGGGGAAAAGTCTTCCTCGATCCAGGCACGAGGCGAATCTAAGTCCTTTAATTTAAAGGCATTTTTCAAAACAGTGCTCTTATACTTAAAGTTCAGAAACTTCGCAACAATAGGGCGCACATAATCTGTTTTTTTTTCCTGCCCATTCGGTGAGCGCGTTCGATTTCACCTGCTTGGATACCAAGGTTTTTTGCCACAAATTCGCTTACTAATTTTTCTGTGTCTGTCCATTTGTCTGCTTCCTGTTTAGGGATGGCCTTAAAGATGAGGTTGTTTCGCCGCATTCGGTTGTTTAATTCATCAAAGACTATGCTTGCATGTTCAGCCTGTTTGTTTTTAATAGTTTTTAGCTGGGTATGCGATTCTTGAAGTGTGGCATTTACAGTTGTGACGTCGTCGGGCAAGTTTTTCACGACCTCAAATCTGTCTTCTATTTTGGAAAGCCGCCTTTTGATCTCCGTTACGTTTGTTTGAATATCCTTAATCTTACTAGACATGTATTTGTGGAATTTTCCATTCGACAGTGCTAGTTCTTTAACGAGAGTAATGATTTGGTCAGACTTGCCTGGGCCTGGGTTCGTCTCGACATCACCAGCGCAAATAAGTAAGTGCGCCACACAGAAAAAGACCACAAGTATTCGCCCTCCCCGATGCCAACATCCAGTAAATGCACTTGGTTACATCCACAAGGGTGAATGACTCTCGTTAGATTTAATATGCACAACAAAACAACCGATTCTGGCACGGTACGTGCACAACTCAGTTCCCATACTGGAACAAAAACACTACTTGAACAAAAACACTATTTGGGATTTGCAGCCAATGGACAGTACCAACAATAAAACCAAATGTCAGATTTTATACACTCACCTACAAAACACAGAGCGTTCCGTCAGTACATAGTACACTGCTGCAAATCCCACACGATGATGGATGCTGTGGCTATTTATAGGTGACTCAGAGGGCGCTCCCGAAGATGACGTCCAGCTCGTTCAGTAGTCGCGCCAGTCACTGGAAAGATAGCTGATCAAGGCACGAGGTCTCCGAATCCACTGTCAGGTGACTCGCTATCAGCCTTGTCATGGCAAGCTGATCAGCGGGGCAGGCAGTCGCTGGCCGGAGGTGTTCTCTTGACGTGGGTGCCTCGAGTTTGCCTACAAAACACAGAGCGTTCCGTCAGCACACAGTACACTGCTGCAAATGCTTCAGATGCATTTAAGTACTTATTATGATGTCTGCGTGCCTAATGCCTAGTGATACCTTGTACTCGAAACAGTGCATGATATCTGGAATGTATTAGTTTCGAAAAAGTGGGCACGTCAGCGGCTCCCCAACAAGCATGAACCCGTTTCTGTATTTTGTGCAGATTGCACTTCTCGGCTCGGCTGGACTCACCGGCGCACCTACAGTAACGGAAAAGGACACCACCCGATCGGCAGACACTACTGGAGGCGCCTGCGCAGATGGGCTTCTTTGTTACCTCGGCGGCAGCAGTGACCAGGAGCATCCGCCCCCCAGTTCGACGTCATCGGACCCGAGGACTATAAGAAGAGGGATGCACGACAGCTTCTTCAGTGGGCACGTCAGCGGCTCCCCAACAAGCATGAACCCGTTTCTGTATTTTGTGCAGATTAAACTTCTCGGCTCGGCTGGACTCACCGGCGCACCTACAGTAACGGAAAAGGACACCACCCGATCGGCAGACACTACTGGAGGCGCCTGCGCAGATGGGCTTCTTTGTTACCTCGGCGGCAGCAGTGACCAGGAGCATCCGCCCCCCAGTTCGACGTCATCGGACCCGAGGACTATAAGAAGAGGGATGCACGACAGCTTCTTCAGTGGGCACGTCAGCGGCTCCCCAACAAGCATGAACCCGTTTCTGTATTTTGTGCAGATTAAACTTCTCGGCTCGGCTGGACTCACTGGCGCACCTACAGTAACGGAAAAGGACACCACCCGATCGGCAGACACTGCTGGAGGCGCCTGCGCAGATGGGCTTCTTTGTTACCTCGGCGGCAGCAGTGACCAGGAGCATCCGCCCCCCAGTTCGACGTCATCGGACCCGAGGACTATAAGAAGAGGGATGCACGACAGCTTCTTCAGTGGGCACGTCAGCGGCTCCCCAACAAGCATCAACCCGTTTCTGTATTTTGTGCAGATTGCACTTCTCGGCTCGGCTGGACTCACCGGCGCACCTACAGCAACGGAAAAGGACACCACCCGATCGGCAGACACTACTGGAGGCGCCTGCGCAGATGGGCTTCTTTGTTACCTCGGCGGCAGCAGTGACCAGGAGCATCCGCCCCCCAGTTCGACGTCATCGGACCCGAGGACTATAAGAAGAGGGATGCACGACAGCTTCTTCAGTGGGCACGTCAGCGGCTCCCCAACAAGTATGAACCCGTTTCTGTATTTTGTGCAGATTAAACTTCTCGGCTCGGCTGGACTCACCGGCGCACCTACAGTAACGGAAAGGGACACCACCCGATCGGCAGACACTGCTGGAGGCGCCTGCGCAGATGGGCTTCTTTGTTACCTCGGCGGCAGCAGTGACCAGGAGCATCCGCCCCCCAGTTCGACGTCATCGGACCCGAGGACTATAAGAAGAGGGATGCACGACAGCTTCTTCAGTGGGCACGTCAGCGGCTCCCCAACAAGCATGAACCCGTTTCTGTATTTTGTGCAGATTAAACTTCTCGGCTCGGCTGGACTCACCGGCGCACCTACAGTAACGGAAAAGGACACCACTCGATCGGCAGACACTACTGGAGGCGCCTGCGCAGATGGGCTTCTTTGTTACCTCGGCGGCAGCAGTGACCAGGAGCATCCGCCCCCCAGTTCGACGTCATCGGACCCGAGGACTATAAGAAGAGGGATGCACGACAGCTTCTTCAGTGGGCACGTCAGCGGCTCCCCAACAAGTATGAACCCGTTTCTGTATTTTGTGCAGATTAAACTTCTCGGCTCGGCTGGACTCACCGGCGCACCTACAGTAACGGAAAAGGACACCACCCGATCGGCAGACACTGCTGGAGGCGCCTGCGCAGATGGGCTTCTTTGTTACCTCGGCGGCAGCAGTGACCAGGAGCATCCGCCCCCCAGTTCGACGTCATCGGACCCGAGGACTATAAGAAGAGGGATGCACGACAGCTTCTTCAGTGGGCACGTCAGCGGCTCCCCAACAAGCATCAACCCGTTTCTGTATTTTGTGCAGATTGCACTTCTCGGCTCGGCTGGACTCACCGGCGCACCTACAGCAACGGAAAAGGACACCACCCGATCGGCAGACACTACTGGAGGCGCCTGCGCAGATGGGCTTCTTTGTTACCTCGGCGGCAGCAGTGACCAGGAGCATCAGCCCCCCAGTTCGACGTCATCGGACCCGAGGACTATAAGAAGAGGGATGCAGGACAGCTTCTTCAGTGGGCACGTCAGCGGCTCCCCAACAAGCATGAACCCGTTTCTGTATTTTGTGCAGGTTAGTAAGAGCTACTCGACTATCAAAACTAGCAACCGTTGTTTCATCCAGCTGACGTGCCCCACTTGTTTAAACGGGTTATGTTCTCTTGTGCAAGACATTGCATTTTCATTGCTCATGCTTTGCGGTGACATAGAATCGAACCCCGGGCCGAGCACAGAGGAGCTATTGCGTCAAATACTTGATGGTCAAAAAACGATGCAAGCAAGACTTGACACTATCGAATCCAAGGTCGAACATTCCACAGTAACATTTACAGAACATACGGCCAAGATTTCTAGCCTTGAGACAACCATAAATACCATGCAAAGTAAATTGAACGACCTCGAGGACAGGAGCAGGCGCAATAATCTTCTCGTTTTCGGTTTACCGGAACGTCCTGATGAAACGTTTCAATCGCTAACAAATTCTGTGGTTTCCGAAATATTTGAGAATATGCTCCGTGTAAAGGTGTCAACAGCCGACAGAATTCACCGAATCGGACAAAAGAAGCGAAACAAAAATAGGCCAGTTGTGCTCAAACTCATTGACCACCGTGAAAAGATTAAAGTGCTCAGAAACTGCTCTAAGCTAAAAGGAAAAGAAATCTCGATTGCAGAAGACTTTTCTGTAGAAACTAGGCAAATAAGAAGGTATCTATGGGAAAGCACGGCAAATATCAGAAAGGGCGGCGAAAAAGTGAGGCTTGTGCATGACAAAATCGTTATAAACGGAGAAATGTATACCTGGGACGCTACTGAAATGAAAAGAATTCCCGTTTTAGCACCCACCAAAAAACCTAGGAAGAAACAGTGAACTTCTTCGGGCACTCAAAAAAGCTTCCGATGCCTTAATTTAAACGCACGCAGCATTGTAAACAAGCTGCCCGACTTGCATAGCATTGCAGTGGCGCATGAGCCACGTGTAATGATAATAACTGAAACTTGGTTGCACTCTGGCATCCTGGACTTCGAGATAACACCACCAGGGTACTAAATATACAGGAAAGATTGAGATTCCCGCGGAGGCGGAGTCGCTTTGCTGTTTCAAGACTGTTTGCAAGTACAAAGGTTACCTGGTATTGCCGGCACTGAATGCGTCATCGCGAAGGTGTTTTTGGACGATTTCCATCTTATAATTGGTGGTTTTTACCGCCCACCACATTGTGACGCATTCTTCGACGCTCTGAATGAATTTTTGTGTACAACTGACATACAGGGCAAGAATGTTTTGCTTGCTGGTGATTTCAACGTCCCGTCAGTGGACTGGTCAACTGATTTCCCTGATGCCCTTCGCGTGGCAGCTGAGCCTTTAACTGACATCGTTCTTTTTCATGCTTTGACTCAACTGGTAAAACAACCGACTCGCGCGCAAAGCACATTAGATCTCTTTCTTGTAAACGACCAAGTCCTCAATCGTAATCCGAGTGTTGACATATTCCAGGGAATTTCGGATCATAGAATGATATGCCTTACACTAGAGCTAAATTTCAGGTTCAAACCCTCTAAAAACCAGTACTCGATTCCTGACTTCTTGCGCGCTAGTGATGTCGACATACTTGATGCCTTAGAGAGTAAATTTTCTGAATTTGCATCTCTTTCAGAATCTCGCGTTGTGTCCGTTGACAATTTATGGTGTTTCTTTAAAAATATTGTTCACAACTGTATCGACACTTTCGTGCCCATAAAGCGGAAAGTTGTATATGAAACGAATCCGTGGATGACAAGAGACCTCGTACGACTTGGGCGAAAACTAAAGCAAGTAAGAAAGCAACATAAAGCACGACCCTCAAAGGCTAACGCCGAAAAGCTAACCAACCTGCGTCTACAGCTAAAAACTGGGATTTCGAAAGCGAAAGACTATTATCAAAATGTTGTTTTAAAAAATTTTCTTCTGTCATCCCCGGATAAGTTCTGGCGGTACTTATCGCCAAAGAAAACCCACGTGTCTGATATTTGTGTGGATGGTCTCATAGTGAAAGATAAACTGAAAATTGCAAATGCACTTAACAAGTACTTTTGCTCTGTGTTCACGAGGGATGATGGAAACACACCGCACATAGCTGCTTTAAATGATATTCCACCCATCGATGATCTCGACGTAAACGAAGCAGGTGTACTGTCCTTGCTTGTTGATCTTGATATAAAGAAGTCGCCAGGCGTCGACGAAATACCTAATGCTTTTTTGGTGAGATACGCCGAATGGTGCGCCAAACACCTTTACGTTATTTATAATAAATTACTTTCATGTGCAGAAATTCCACGTGACTGGAAACATGCAAAAATAATTCCCATCCCTAAATCAGGCGACCGTTCATTGCTCCAATCTTACCATCCTATCTCCCTACTTTGCACTTCATCAAAAGTGATAGAACACATAATATTTAGGCACATCTCAGTCTTCATAGAAAGTAATGGCCTCTGTGACCCGCGACAACACGGCTTCCATGGTGGGAAATCCACTGTAACACAACTATTAGAAAGAGTGCATGAAATCGCGGCAGCACTAGACGGCCAAGGCCAAATTGACATGGTATTCTTAGATTTTGAGAAAGCCTTCGACCGTGTGTCCCACCAAAAGTTGTTATCAAAGTTAAAACCTATTCTCAAAAACGAGCAACTACTTCACTGGATTGAGGCGTATCTTACAGGCAGGCGACTGACAGTCGTTGTTGATGATGCGAAATCAGACTTATCCGATGTGCAATCTGGAATCCCACAGGGATCAGTCTTGGGCCCTCTGTTCTTTCTAGTTTTTATCAATGATATAGTGAATAATATACCAGTTAAAATTCGACTGTTTGCAGATCACTGCGTACTTTATCATGAAATTCACAGCGAGGCAGATCAGACGATCCTAAATTCATCTTTATCAGCAATAGCGACTTGGTGCTTAGAGTGGCAAATGAACATTAACCTAACAAAAACAGTATCAATGATCATTACACACAAAAAGAAGCCGTTACCCTTTGTATACAGCATTAATGGCCATAACTTATCCTCTGTTACAGAATATAAATACCTTGGTTTAGTAATTACGTCGGACCTTAGGTGGAATAGTCATGTAGCTCACATTAAAAAGAAAGCCATGAATAAGCTTGGATACCTCAGGAGGACCTTGGCTAAATCTACATGTAATATAAAATTATTAGCATACAAGACTTTCATCAGACCATTTTTAGAGTACGCTACTCCTGTCTGGGATCCTTACACCCAAGCAAGCATAAATATGATTGAAATGATACAGCGGAAATCAGTCAGGTTTATTTTTAATTCCTACCGCCGTCATACATCAGTTAGCGCTCTTTTACAGCAGGCGAACCTGGAAACCCTAGAGGCAAGACGGTATCGAGACAGGCTCAAAATTTTATATTTAATTCATCGGGAGCATGTAAAACTAGATAAAAAATTGTATATTACCCCTTGTAGCCGGCGCCCAACGCGTTCATCCCATTCATTCAGGTTAGACGAGTATTCGCACCATACCACGTTATTTAAGCAGTCCTTTTTCCCCCGAACCATCCATGACTGGAACGCCCTGCCTGAAAACGTTCTTCAAAGCTCCACCATATCGTCCTTCATGCACGCACTCATTAATCTATGAACCGAAACGTTTCCCACGAATTCTATCCTAATCCATACACTATGTGATATAGATCATATCATGTTAAGGGCACCGTTAATTTCTTTGTGTGTGTGTGTGTGTATAAGCCATTGTGTAATCATGTGCTGTATTGCAGAACTCTTTGATATCTTCCTTCCTTTTTATTGTTGTTTCTTTCTTTTGCATTGTACCAAGATGACGCTTTGCTTGTTTCCACCTTTTTTGTTTCTTTTTCTCCTCTTTTTTTCTTTCTTGTGTTTCACGTGTTATTGGCTCTTGAAGCCTTTATGTATATCCCGCTCCTGCCTAGGGCCTCTAAAACAGGCTGGCAGTACGGAATAAATAAAAAAAATTATTAACGTCAAGCATTCCACTACACCTAATCAGTACAACCATTTAATAAATGTCACAATGAAAAGCTTACGCTTGTACTTTCTAAACATAGAGTAATAGTATTGTTATGTCTTGCTTTGACATAATGCTTTTTCCTGTTCACATTTTTGCTTGAAATGTTCTCGCCTTTAACTTTCTTTTCCTTTCATCTGTTTTTAAACTTCATGTCATACTATACTATTTTTCTTCATTGAATACAGATCTAAACACAGTGCGAAGCTTTGTATGTAGCAGTCAGTGCCTTTGTTGTTCGTGTTTAGGAAGTTATGTATAAATATGTTTGTCATCTTGCCATCTGCCTTGTAGAGGGTTTGTTGGCCCAGTGAAGCTGATTTTAGTAAGCAAACCCCTCCAGAAAGTTTCTTAAAGCAATGACTTCTTTGCCTCTTCTTTCAACTTTCCCATCCCTGCTGCTGCTCTTTTGGCAAATAGCTCTTACTGAACGCCTCATACTAAAATCAATGTAGTCAGTCGTTGAACCAATGCCATCCCAGCTGAGTGCTGGCTACAGTATTGCACGAGGGACCAGCACAGGACACAGTACAAATGCCGGATATAACAATGTAATCAGATCGTGGTATTAGAACATAAATTTCCAGCAATCATTTTTTCCCACAGTGAGAACCTGGCTAACTGGATCATCTAGTCTTGCAAATGTTTTCTAAGGAGGAACCGCGCTCTCCACACACATTGTGAAAGCTTTGCTTAAGGCGAAGACACAGCACTTGGAATCCACAGAATAATCGCAGGTGATAATTAGGTAAAGACACTGCTGAGCAGACACAAAAACCAGTATTATCAATTACACAGCTGAAAATGCCGTCAATACATCGGTGCATTTATTATTCCTACAGTATGAGAGTAGTGAATGAATCCCTGAGCGCGCTAGGTAAAATTTGAGGGTTTGTCATGGATCACTGCTTTGCACAAAGCTGGCAAGCAAAAAAAAAAAAGCGAAATGAAAGCTGTTCGTTGCAGTGAACAAACGTGAATATAACAATAATAAATACTCAGATAAATACTGCCTATTGACTCGCACACTGCATTCTGTGATCAGTGCACAGAATCAAAGGAAACCACTTGCATCTAACACTACACATGCATCTTGTGGTATGTGGTGACTATTGCCAACGTTTTCTTTTTGTGTGTGCATCAGGCAAGTCCTTTTCTTTTTATTTGACCTGCCAGTTTGTATGGGATATTCTCTGCACTTCTTACTTGTGCTTTATTATGCTAGGTTTTATGGTAACTTTAGTTATTTTGTACCTGTGTTTCTGCTTTTTTCTGCTCCCCACTGCAAAGCTAAACGGCCTTTATTGGTACCTAAATAAATTAATAAATAAATATACAAAGATATATCTTTGTACTGCATGTGTCTCCTTATAGGATCACATTTAAGGAAATATGCGACAATCGGAGTAGCGATGCCGCACAAATCTTTTATCGCCAATTAAACAAAGCTGACTATAGTGCATGCTACGCGTCGATTTGCTTATGTAAGCGCGATTTTGAGTTCCCACAGACGCCGCACGTTAACAGCTGCAATATAGACATACGGCATCGCCGGTCGACGTAGTAAAGAGAAAGCACTAGCACCGCATGTTTAATTTTAACGCGCCGTGTAAGATGGAAAATTTAAAATCACTTGCGGTCTATACTCCATCGTATCGCGTAGGAACATCATCTGGTCGAAAAACGACCAGGTGACGTCGTCCTGAACATCGTCTGCCCCGGCGCCACTCTTTTTCTCTTCCTGAAGCGTCTTCAAAACCTGTCGAAATTTATCTCGCAAGCACTTCCACGTCTTCTGTAGGGCTGTGATAATGTCATCTGCACAGATAAACGCGTTTAGACATAGGAGAGTCGGCTAAGAGAGGCAGCATATACCGGTTCCACGCATGCTTTGGATCGCGATCGATTGCGATCCAATTTCTGCATCGCAATCAGCTATACGCAGATTAAGCAGTACAGGCAATCGTGATCACAAAATGCGATCCCGATCGGGCTCGATCGCGATTAAAACTGCTTCCGCATGACGCCCGTATAAAACACCGAGCACTTACCTGTAACGGCAACCTCGGGCATGACGACCCTCGACACCTCGCTCCACAAGCACCACGTTATGTGCTTGTTCTTGTGGTGCTTGTGTTTCACCTGCCAAAGCGCAGGCCGAGCCTCGTTGCTTCGTTGTTTATCTCTCCATAGCCCCTGTGTTCCAGTGATGCGAAACCACAGCGAGACCAGCAGCGACTCCCGGCGCCTCGGTACGGTACCGAGACTTCAACAACCTGTTTTTCCGAACCTCTGGAAGTGTACATGCAGGCCACGTGACATCGGTGCGCAAGCTGCCACTTCCGTCGCGTAAGCTCACAATGACGCCCAAGATCAAGACCTCCTTGACGCGTACGATTCCTGCGGGTCTCCTCTCTTAGACGTGTAGCACAGGCGCGCACGGTATCGCAGACGCGTGACGCGTAGCCAGGCGCGCACGATTTACCGCGTGGGGTTGGGCCTTTATCCCCAATTCTTCCCAATCCAGGTCTCTGTATACCTCCTGTAAACACGCTTTGGAAAGCATTGGACAGATCGTATCTCCCTGCCTGGCGCCTCTCTTTATTGCGATTTGTTGCTTTCTTTATGAAGCACTACGGGTGGACCGGGGGCGCCAACCAATAACGTGAATACAGGTCATCCCCTCCTCCGCTCACTGAAGGGGGGGAGGGGCCAAGTCACGTTTTTGAACTATAGGCGTATCTACATCGTGGGCAGGGATCACTGTCTCCCTGCCCACTCGGTAGATACGTCTATGGCTCAAGTAACGTGAAACAACACCCTATATATAGGCAATGGTGATAAAGTGATCAGTAAAACAATATATATGTGCAAAAGACGCACACATACACATGAGTGTGTTTTTCACATATGTTTTTAAGCAATGTCTGTGGTGTCAAAAAAACGCTGGTAGACTGGGAATGGAATCGCACACCTGCAAGTGCATCTGTGTCATTGTCAGAGTTGTTCGGTAAAAACTGCATTTTACATAACTTCGTAAAAATTGTTTCATCATCATCATCATCAGCCTGGTTACGCCCTCTGCAGGGCAAAGGCCTCTCCCATACTTCTCCAACTACCCCGGTCATGTACTAATTGTGGCCATGGCGTCCCTGCAAACTTCTTTATCTCATCCGCCCACCTAACTTCCTTCCGCCCCCTGCTACGCTTCTCTTCCCTTGCACTCTAAAAACAGTTGCACCCTTTGGGGTGTATATTTGTCCCACAACAATAATCGTCATCTGTCTTGCCCGCGTTTCCTTTCTTTAACGCTGCGAGCCCGGAACTTCCCAGTCACGAACGGCATGCGCGTTATCAGTGTGACGCAGCATTCTCGAGAGGAAAGTAGCAAGCGCCGAGTTTTCAAGAAAGGAAACGCAAGCAAGGCAGATGACGATTATTGTTGTGGGACAAATATAAACCCCAAAGGGTGCAAACTGTTTTTAGAGTGTGGAATCCTGTCCGTAACCCTTAATGACCATCGGTTATCTTCATTCCTCGTTACATGTCCTGTCCATGCCCATTTCTTTTTCTTGATTTCAACTAAGATGTCATTAACTCGCGTTTGTTCCCTCACCCAATCCGCTCTTTTCTTATCCCTTAACGTTACACCCATCATTCTTCTTTCCTTAGCTCGTTGCGTCGTCCTCAATTTAAGTAGAACCCTTTTCGTAAGCCTCCAGGTTTCTGCCCCGTACGTGAGTACTGGTAGCACACAGTTGTTATACACTTTTCTCTTGAGGGATAGTGGCAACCTGCAGTTCATGATCTGAAAATGCCTGCCAAACGCAGCCCAGCCCAGTCTTATTCTTCTGATTATTTCAGTCTCATGATCCGGAACCGCAGTCACTACCTGTCCTAAGTATATGTATTGCATTACCATTTCCAGTGCCTCGCTACCTATCGTAAGCTGCTGTTCTCTACCGAGACTGTTAAACATTACTTTACTTTTCTGCAGATTAATTTTTAGACCCACCCTTCTGCTTTGCCTCTGCAGGTCAGTGAGCATGCATTGCAATTGGTGCCCTCAGTTACTAAGCAAGGCAATATCAGCGAATCGGAAGTTACTAAGTTATTCTCCATTAACTCTTATCCCCAAATCTTCCCAATCCAGGTCTCTGAATACTTCCTGTAAACAGACTGTGAATAGCATTGGGTAGATTGTATCTCCCTGCCTGACGCCTTTCTTTATTTGGATTTTGTTGCTTTCTTTATGGAGGTCTACGGTGGCGGTGGAGCCGCTATCGATATCTTTCAGTATATTTACATACGTCTCGCCTACACCCTGATTCCGTAATGCCTCCATCACTGCTGAGGTTTCGACTGAATCAAACGCTTTCTCGTAATCAATAAAAGCTACATATAAGGGTTGGTTATATTCCGCACATTTCGCTATCACGCGATTGAAAGTGTGAATATGGTCTATTGATGAGTAGCCTTTACGGAATCCTGCCTGGTACTAAATTTGGTTCAGAGAAGTCTAAGGTGTTTCTGATTCTATTTGCGATTACCTTAGTAAATTATTTGTAGGCAACGGACAGTAAGCTGATCGGTCTATAATTTTTCAAGTCTTTGGCATCCCCTTTTTTATGGATAAGGTTTATGTTAGCATTCTTCCAAGATTCCGGTACGCTCTAGGTCATGAGGCATTGAGTATACAGGGTGGCCAGTTTTTCTAGAATAATCTGCCTACCATCCTTTAACAGATCTGCTGTTACCTGATCCTCCCCAGCTGCCTTGCCCCTTTGCATAGCTCCCAAGGCTTTCTTTACTTCTTCTGGCATTACTTGTGGGATTTCAAATTCATGTAGACTATTATCTCTTCCATTATCGTCGTGGGTGCCATTGGTACAGTATAAATCTTTGTAGAACTGCTCAGCCTCTTGAACGATCTCATCCATATTAGTAATTATATTGCCGGCTTTGTCTCTTAACGCACACATCTGATTCTTGCCTATTCCTAGTTTCTTCACTGCTTTTAGGCTTCCTGCGTTGCTGAGAGCAAGTTCAATTCTATCCATATTGCTACGGTAGAAAGATACAGACGGAAGACGCTATTTACAAGCTATTTACACTGGACTGGAGCCAGACCGCAAGGCCGACATTTTCTAGCGCCAAGGGCACCGACCCACTTCGTCGTCGTTCTCGCGGCGCCTCGTCTCTCGGGTATCTACCGATAATATCGTAATACTACTCCCCTGCGGCAAAAGCGCCGTCACGGTGCTTTTACATATCCAAGACACGTGGAGAGTTGTAGGGCTTGAGTCGGGTGACGTGGACAATGTCACTGGTAGTCACACCACAGGACGTAGTGGGCGTGGCTAGAACAATTTCATAGGTGACATCGGTCATTTGGCGGAGCACGCGATATGGGCCTGTATAACAGGATAGCAGTTTCTCACAAAGGCCAACCTTACGCGATGGTGACCAAAGCAACATGAGGGTGCCGGGCGAAAAATGGACATCACGGTGACGGAGATCGTAGCGTCGCTTTTGTTTGTCTTGAGACACTTGTAGACGAACGCGCGCAAGTTGACGAGCATGGTCAGCACGGGCGATTGCATCACGGGCATAAGCGCTAGTTGGAGCTGTGGTGGAAGGAAGCACGGTGTCTAGTAGTAGCGTCGGTTCGCGGCCATATACAAGAGGTAAAACGGGGAAAAGCCGGCAGTGTCGAGACGGGAAGAGTTGTATGCAAAGGTAACGTAGGGTAGAGCCAGGTCCCAGTCACGGTGGTCGCGTCTGAAACGTATTTGGATAGCATGTCTGCAAGGGTGCGGTTCAAACGCTCAGTGAGGCCGTTCGTTTGAGGGTGGTAGGAGGTAGTAAATTTATGCTGAATGGAGCAAGCCCGCATGATGTCGTCAATGACTTCCGCCAAAAACGTACGGCCACGGTCTGTTAGCAATTGACGCGGAGCACCATGCATCAAAATATCATGTAGAAGGAAGTCCGGAACGTAAGTTGCGCAACTGGTCGGAAGAGCGCGGGTTACGGCGTAGCGGGTCGCGTAGTCAGCTGCGACTGCAACCCACTTGTTTCCTGATGTAGATTCCGAAAATTGGCCGAGAAGGTCTAAGCCAACACGATGGAAGGGCTCGGCAGGGATGTCGAGCGGCTGCAGGTAACCAGCGGGGGGAAGGGAAGGCTTCTTGTGTCGTTGTGAAAGTTCACAAGCGGCGACGTAACGTCGTACGGAACGGGCAAGGCCCGGCCAGAAAAAATGGCGACGTACACGGTCATAGGTTCGAGATACGCCGAGGTGTCCTGCCGTTGGTGCGTTGTGGAGCTCTTCTAGAACGGTTGAGCAGAGGTGTTTAGGTATGACAAGTAGGAACTCAGAGCCGTTCGGATGAAGGTTACGACGGTACAGAGTACCGTCGCGGAGGACTAAGAGGCGTAGAGTGGCGTCGGCCGGAGAGTGTTCAAAACGGTCGATGAGTCCTCTGATGTTGGCGTCACGACGTTGCTCGTCGGCGAAATGAAGCAGCTGCGACACAGAGAATACACAAGCAGCACTGGTAATATTGGAGGTGTCAGGGTCGTCAACAGGGTAACGCGACAGACTGTCAGCGTCTTGGTGCAGGCGGCCAGACTTGTAGACCACAGAATACGAAAATTCTTGTAGTCTCAAAGCCCATCGGCCAAGCCAGCCTGTAGGATCTTTTAGGGATGAGAGCCAGAAGAGAGCATGATGGCCAGTGACTACGGAAAAAGGGCGACGGTAGAGGTAAGGACGGAACTTCGCAACCACCCGGACTACAGCAAGGCATTCTCGTTCCGTAATGGAATAGTTGCGCTCCGATGGTGTGAGGAGGCGGCTTGCATAAGCAATAACGCGATCCCGGCCACGCTGACACTGGGCTAAGACGGCACCTACGCCATGACCACTGGCATCTGTACGCAATTCTGTAGGGGCATCAGCGTCGAAGTGGGCGAGAACGGGTAGTGAGGAGAGAAGAGTGACGAGACGAGAGAAGCCGGCGGCTTCTGCAGTACTGCACGAGAATTGTACGCCTTTCTTCAAAAGATTAGTGAGGGGTCTAGCAATTGCCGCAAAATCTTGAACAAAACGACGAAAGTACGAGCATAGCCCGACAAAACTTCGAACGTCTGCAGCTGTGTTCGGAAGCGGAAAGTCTCGGACAGCGCGAGTTTTGTCGGGATCAGGCTGTACTCTGGAAGTATCAACGAGGTGGCCCAGAAGAGTAAATTGGCGGTGGCCGAAACGACATTTCGACGAGTTAAGTTGCAGCTTCGCCTTTCGAAATACATCAAGTATAGCTGTTAGACGCTCAAGGGGAGTGTCGGACGTGGGCGAGAAGTCGATGACGTCGTCGAGGTAGCAGAGACATGTGGACCATTTGAAACCACGTAGCAAGGAGTCCATCTTACGCTCAAAGGTGGCAGGGGCGTTGCGTAATCCAAACGGCATTACTTTAAATTGGTATAGGCCATCAGGTGTGATGAACGCGGTTTTTTTTCTATATCCATATCGTCCATATCGTCAACAGCAATCTGCCAGTATCCAGAACGAAGATCGATAGGAGAGAAAGAGCTGGAACCGTGGAGGCAGTCAAGGGCGTCGCCTATACGTGGGAGCGGGTAGACGTCCTTCTTAGTAATGTTGTTCAGATGGCGGTAGTCTGCACAGAAGCGCCACGTGCCATCCTTCTTCTTAACCAACACTACAGTTGACGCCCAGGGACTCGAAGAACGTTCAATGATGTTTTTGTCTAGCATTTTGTTGACTTCGCTTTGAATTACTCGGCGTTCCTACGCAGAAACTCGATACGGTCGTCGGAGAATAGGAGTAGCATCGCCAGTAAGAATCCGATGCTTGACCGCGAGCCTCTGGCCTAAAGGGTGGTCGTCGACGTCAAAAATATCTTTGTAGGAACATAATACTTGGTAAAGGTCTTCAGCCTGCGCAGCAGACAGGTCGGTCGCAACCATTTTCTGTATCTTGGGATCGGCGGCTGAGGCTCGCACGATGGGCCTGCTAAGCTCGCAAGAAGCATCGGTTGATAACGTTGCCACGTGATGGTCGCCGAGACAATCAACGTTGGCAAGGCAAATACCTTGCGGTAGAACTTGCTTTGCCAATCCAAAGGTAAAGATTGGTATGCGAGTGCGGTTCGCAGTAATAGTAAGTATACTGTGAGGCACGGTAACGTCATACTGTAGTGGAATGTCGGGCAGAGGAGTGACGAGGTATTCGCCATCAGGGACTGGGGGGAAAACAGGAGTTCAATATAGGCTATTGATTTTGGCGGCAGGCGAATAATGCCGGTGGGGCGTAGGCGGCACTGGGGTGCGTCAAAAGGTTCTGCGAGAATCGGGAACTTCAGGCGAAGGGTACTGCCAGAGCTGTCAATAAGGGTAGAATGCGCGGAGAGAAAGTCGAGGGAGAGAATTAGCTCGTGGGGGCAATGAGCAATCACGGTGAAGAGGACAGGGGTGTGGCGGCCGGCAATGCTGACTCGTGCCCTACACATGCCGATAATAGGCACAGTACCGCCATCCGCAACGCGGACGACGCATGCCGACGCTGGGGTGAGGAGCTTTTTGAGTCGTCGTCGGAAGGCAGCACTCATAATAGAAAGATGTGGGCCTGTATCGATGAGTTCAGTGACAGGACAGCCGTCAACGTCAACGTCAAGAAGGTTTTGGTTCGTTGGTAACGTGAGCAGAGGATTTGAGGGCAGGGTTGACAACGCAGCTTCACCTCCAGAAGCTGCAGTGCCTAGTTTTCCGGCTGGGCCCGGGAGGCGATAGGCGGCGAAGAGAAACGGCGGGGTTGGGGCTAACGAGACTGATGGCGTCGACGTGAGGGCGAGCGGCTGTAGCGAAGGTTCGGAGCAGGGGCATCAGCAACAGTGGGTTCATGGCGGGTGGCATAGAGAACAGAGGGTCCAAAAGTGCGGGAATAAGTGTCGGCGTATGTCCGAGGAGGCGGAGGCCATCGGTTGCGGCAGTGACGAGCGACGTGGCCGATGCGACAGCAATGTAAGCAGATCGGCCTGTCATCAGGGGTACGCCATTCGGACGGGTTGCGGCGAGATATGGCAGAGAAGGACTGTCGGGGACGAGGAGGGCCGGTAGAGAACTGGGGAACGTTGGGTTGAGACGTTGTACACACGGAGTTCAGACCCATGTTCTCAAATTCCTGTCTGACTACGGCCTGAATCATCGCTATCGTGGTTGCCGGCGGATCGGGAGGCGTCGCGGCGAAAGCTAGCGGACAGGCGGCCTCGAGCTCGCGGCGAATACGGGTGACGTCGTCACAGGTGGTAGCCTGACGTGGTGGACCCTCACACGTCGACGTCGCACCAGTGTAGGGTAGCCGCGTGATGTGGTGTGTGATACGGCGGCTCTTAGCCTGTTCAAGGCGACGGCATTCTTTAATGATGGCGTCGATTGTCGAGAAGTTGCCGAAAACAAGCAAATTGAAAGCGTCGTAGGCGATGCCTTTTAGGACATGTGACACTTTATCAGCTTCAGACATAGCGTCGTCAGCTTTTCGGCATAGAGCCAAGACGTCGAGAATGTATGAAACCTACGGCTCTGTAGATGTCTGAACACGAGACGCAAGAGCCCTTCTCGCGGCAACCTTGCGGTCAATGGGGCCACCGAACAGTTCCCTGAGCTTTTCTTTTAAATTTTACCAACTGGTTATCTCGTCGTCATGCGTCTGGTGCCACACGCGTGGCGTGCCGCCGAGAAAAAAGATGACATCGGTGAGCCTGATCGTTGGGTCCCACCTGTTATTAGCGCTGGCATGTTCATTTAGCTTGATCCATTCGTCAACGTCCTGTCCCTCCAGGCCAGAGAACACACGAAGGTCGCGATGTTGGGCAACCGTGACGACGGGAGTAGTCGGACAAGCCGAAGCCGTTGCAGAGGTGGTGTCATCACCGGGAGGCATGGTGACAAGCTCGATGTACCGACCACTCCGGAGTTCCGTGGCGAGGACGGGGATCGCTCACCTCCACCAGAATGTTACGTGTTGAAAGATATAGACGGAAGACGCTATTTACAAGCTATTTACACTGGACTGGAGCCAGAGCGCCAGGCCGACATTTTCTCGCGCCAAGGGCGCAGACCCACTTCGTCGTCGTTCTCGCGGCGGCTCGTCTCTCGGGTATCTACCGATAATATCGGAATAATATTATGCTTCCTCATGTCAGCTGTCTTACGCTTGTTGATTAACTTGGAAAGTTCTGCCAGTTCTATTCTAGCTGTAGGGTTAGAGGCTTTATTACATGGGCGTTTCTTGATCAGATCTTTCGGCTCCTGCGATAGCTTACTAGTGTCCTGTGTAACAGAGTTACAACCGACTTCTGTTGCACATTCCTTAATGATTCCCATAAGATTGTCGTTCATATCTTCAACACTAAGGTCCTCTCCTTGAGTTCAGGCCGAATACCTGCTCTGTAGCTTGATCCGGAATTCCTCTATTTTCCCTCTTAGCGCTAACTCATTGATCGGCTTCTTATGTACCAGGTTCTTCCGTTCCCTCTTGAAGTCTAGGCTAATTCGAGTTCTTACCATCCTATGGTCACTGCAGCCAACCTTGCCGAGCACGTGCACATCTTGTATGATGCCATGGTTAGCGCAGAGTATAAGGTCTATTTCATTTCTAATGTCGCCATTCGGGCTCCTCCACGTCCACTTTCGGCTATCCCGCTTGCGGAAGAAAGTATTCATTATCCGCACATTATTCTCTTCTGAAAACTCTACTAATAACTCTCCCTGCCATTCCTAGAGCCTATGCCTGACTTGTCTCCAGCCTGCTTCTTGCCTACCCTAGCATTGTAGTCGCCCATCAGTATAGTGTATTTTGACTTTACCCATCGCCGATTCCACGTTTTCGAACGACAGAAAGCTGAGCTAGTTGGTAAGGATTCATTATGCAAAAAAGAAGTGAGGCCACTTCTCTACTCTTGTGTCCTGTCTGCACACGCCTCAGTTCTTTTTTCCACGTCTTCTTAGAAGCTTTCGATTTCCTGGTCATCATGACTGGATGTAGGGGCGTAGACCTGTACGACCTTCAATTTGTACCTCTAATTTATACTTCTTATTAAGTTTTACAACAAGACCTGTCACCCTCTCGTTAATGCTATAGAATTCCTATATGTTACCAGCTATATCCTTATTAATCTGGAATCCGACTCCTAGTTCTCGTCTCTCCGCTAAGCCCGGGTAGCACAGGACGTGCCCCCTTTTCAGCACTGTATATGCTTCTTTCGTCCTCCTAACTTCACTGAGCCCTGTTCTATCCTGTAGGACAGGGCTCAGTGGAGAGACTATAATTTTTCCAATAGCACTGCGAGACTCGCCTCTCTAGATAACGTTCTAGCGTTGAACGTTGCCAGGTTCAGATTCTAATGACAGCCTGTCCGGATCCAGGGATTCTTAGCACCTTCTGCTGCGTTACAGGTCAGACCGCCGCCGTGATCAGTTGCTTCGCAGCTGCTGGGGACTGAGGGCCGGCGTTTTATTGTTGTGTTCATATCGGAGGTTGTGGCCAGGGTGGCCAATCCTGCTCTGGTGAGGGAGTGCGCGTTACCGGTTCTGGTCACCGGGATCAGGCCACACTGCAGGCCTGTTTATGCAATTTTTATCAACACGCGTTTTCTTTTAATCCGGAGGAAAATATCGCGTCACCGGGATTCGAACCACGGTCCTCTTGCACGCGAGGCGGATGTTCTACCTCTACGCCACCAGTATTGCCTTTTCTGGATTGACCAAATTTTGGGACGTTGTGAAAAAATTGTGTTCAAAGAAAGGTTGCTGTCCATTTTTAGCCATTGATCGTGTAACGCGAGAGCGATCATAAACCTGCAAAAGTCAGGGAGTTTTGAAAAATGAATTTACTATACACCCTGACAGTGGGTTAAATCCATTTGCCTGCTTCACGCACTGGCAGGGGCTGTCGTTGCTTTGGAAACTTGGACTGCTTGGTGAACAATCAATAAAGCTTTTGTTGCACACCAAAGGTAACCTGGTGCTATCACGCTTTTTAAACCCAAGCCTTTTAAAGCAAGGCTTTCTTTGGCCTTTCCTTTAGCTTTTCCACTGCTGCTGTCATGCACGCCGCATCGCGAGGTGGCTCAGAGCGTGCATATATTTGGCAGGGGCGTGGCAGAGAGGAAAGGTGATGCAAGAAACTTATTTGAACATTTCCATCCACGTCACAATGCCCTCGGGAGCTCCCTGGGCGTCGCCACAATAATCTGTTGATGGCTGTAATTATCCCTGACCCCCTGGAATTCCATAGAAGAGACTGCAGAGCTTACCGAAGAGATTGGGCTAATTGGAGTTGATGCAAGTGCTGTGACATAATTCCATAGCTTTGTTCGAGCTAGTAGTAATGTCACAGCAAGCGCAGAGCTTACCTTTGTGTTAACGTATAACAGTACCAAGGCAAGGTAGATGGAATGGCAGAGAGGAGGCATGGAAAAGAGACAAAGAATGGATAGGAGGAATGCAGTCGCCAAACGAGTCTTGCCACTCTCCTCTCACAGCTCCCATACATGAGGAGAGGGCGGGAGAAGAAAAAGAGGACGTAAGAAGGCATTACTACACAAGACAGCCGGTTGGGACAAACTGGTTAAATTTGAGTTTAAGGTATAGTACGGTACGTCTCTGCTACTTCTGAAAAATAGGCCTCGTGCAAGAAGAAGTATTTTAATGATTCGAAATTTCTTCTGCCGTCCTGCTCGCTTATGTAGCCTATTGCATGGTGAGCTCTCTTGTTTTCCTCCTTTTTCTGTTACTGACGGTGGTGCTATACTAAGGTTCTCTTAGGGTACATTCTTCATTACTACCTACTCTGGCCTCCTGAGCGCCAGTGAGCCCCCTTAAAAATCAACACCATGACCAGCAAGTCGCCAGCCCACTTCTCGTGCAAGCCTGTAATTGAAGTCGATCCCATCTTGTTGAAAACCACCACACCTTCTCACTTCCCTGTTTACTTCGACAACCTCGAATCCTTTCTCTCGGCTCATTTTCCCTATGGCCTCATTAGCAGCCACTACGACTCTTTTTACGTGACTGTCACGTCTAGGCACCTCCGCCACCGTACACACCACGATCTGCACCTGAGGGGACAGCTCGCGCAATTCGTCCCCCCCCCCCCCCTTCGCCAAGTGCTGGGCTAGTCCTGTCCCTTTCCTGTTTGGGACGTCATTTAGCCCACCTGCTACTATGACAAGGTTGCGCACATGGGCATTTTCCGCTATCTTTGCTTTTCCTCGGTCCATGACAGAATCCAGCGTCCGCCCCGGAAATGTCCATACGCTACTCTTTTATCGCCGTTCACCCTCTCTACAATTGCTTCTGAGCACCTATCCAGGTTTGAGTCGACGGCCATAATCACCATTTCGCTCTCTCCTACCTCTCCCTGCTTCCCTTTGTCCTTTTCCACGAGATTCGGACTTGACAAGGGGCATTGACAAATGCGCTCCTGCTTATTCCGCGTGGTGGCCTCAAGGTAGGTGCCGCTCTTTCCAGCTAACCCCTCACCGTATTGCACGCATTCCACGCACTTTGCCGACACTCCGTCTTCTGTCACGTCGGGGGACTGCGTTCCATTGACACGACCATTCTCACTCACAATGGCGGCCCTGTTCAGCTATTCCTCAGCTGCTTTGTCTTTTTTCCACTACCTTCCGTGAATCACGCTCCCTATTTAGCTCATTTTTGAGCTCTTCAACCTGTTTGACAAGCTCTTCCTGGAAAGCCTCCATTTTCTTCAGCCTAGCATCGACATCACAATGTGTGCCGATTGACTCGATTCCCTCTCCATTCTCATCCGTCCCCTCATCTGCCTTGAGGGACCCCCCGCACGCTGCCCGCTTTCCCGGCTTTCTTACCATGTACTGTACGGCTTTTTCTTATGCAAATTCTATATTATAATAATGCAGAGCACGTACCTTCTGGCAAACACCGATACGCACAGGATCTAAATTCGTAAAATGTCGCAATGTAATTCTCACTAATGTTTTAAAAGCAATCATTGGCCTACAGACTTAGGTATGACACGTTCTCGCACATGTTCAACCATGCGGCCACGCTCTCACTGCTACCAAAGCAATATTCTAGATACCAACACACACACAGTAAAACCACTAATAGCTATTAGTCTTGCCACTTCCAAGCTACTATTTAAAGGCTATAACTACTCAACGTCCCACCCGGTTGCACGTGCTGAAGCACGTGGTGCGAAACGACGCTCTGACTATCCTGCAAAACCAAATACACGAAACACAACCACGCACAGTAAAAAAAGGGAGAGTCTAAAAAAACACCCAATTGTTATTTAAAGGCTGAAAAAATCAGCAAATCAAGAACAGAAGCAAGCTCAAAGCATGCACACAAGCTTTTGATTTCGTCATCGCCTCGGAGCCCTAAAAGCAGGCCCATCTGCCACAATATCTCACCACATCATCCGAACGTTCGAGATGTCATCGCCACCTATCACTACAACCAGGAAATAGCCGTCATGACGGCATATGGCCTCTGTAGTCCGAAGATCTTGTAGGGCAACTAAAGCTGTAACAAACGTGCGCTGCTTAGCGTACGCTACATTATTGTGGGCGAGGACTTACGTAGTCACCTTCTGTCGGAAGCGCCTCCCTTGCGTAGTATGAGGGATCACACGGAGCGCTCCTCATAGGTTTCACTTACGGCGCTCGATAAACACACCACGCAGCAGTCCTCAAAACGAGGGAAATTTTTTGACTGTCGATGTAATATCTTGGCCAAACTGAAAGCACAGAATCAGTTACAGGCGCTATCTCTTTACCGAATACGTAAAGTGAACGCCACTACGCACGGTCGCCGCGATGGAGTCTCCCGAGCCGGATTCTTGCGTGAAAGGTAGGCAAACGCTGAGAGTAAACTATGCGAAATGTTCTTATAGTGGGTTGTCTGTATAACCAAATGGAGCATAATACAATGAAGCCTCAATGCAGCGACCGCATGGGTTCGCAGCCACCGACTGCGGGTCTGTATGCATATCCGCGCACAATGTTTCGCTTTCGCTGTGAGCGCGTGTTCGCACCTTGCCGGGAGCTTTAGGCCGCAGCATGTGAACATTTTATAGTACACTAGCAACTATTAATTTGTTGCCTGGACGCTATCAGAACTGCTCAAAAACAAGTTCGTTATAGAGTCTTCGACGCCTGCGGCGACTGTGATGTGCCGTCACGACGATTCAATCTTTTTTTGGCTTCTAAATTATTGGAGATTTCAATATTATTTAATTTGCGTCACACTTTATGCTTATCGGTCTTCTCGGCGTGCGATTTCCCTATGCTTCTTTTTCGTAATCCAGTGCATAATTCATAACACTAACATGACCATTTGAAACGCCTTTGTTTAATGTGCGTCTTACCGCTCCCCTTCCGTTCCAGTGAACTAGCCAGTATTTAGCATCAACAAGTTCTTAGACTAAACACGTCATGAGATAAGCAGGGCAGTGGGCGCGGGCGGGCGTCTGAGTGCGCGTTTTCTGTTACTCATCGAACATCGCAGTGCCGGCGCCGTAGCAGAAATCTTCCTCGCCTCTGTGCTTGCGACTGTGCTTGCTACATACCCGAGTTGTAGCCGATGGCTGTCTGCCAGTTCTAAGTTCCGCGAGCCAAGCTTCACGCAGCTCCTTGCCTTGCGGCTACGTGTGAATAAGGCTGACACCGGGTTCCGTTGCGCACGTCCGGCACTGCGACACCGAGCAGTAGCCTACCATGCTGCACGCCTCCAAAGGCAGCCACTACCTATTATAGCGATTTCAAATGTTGTCAAGCAGACGCCCAAGGCGTAAAGCCTCACCACTCAATCAGAACCGCAGCGCAGCTGGGACTTTAAACTTTCGTTTTCAGCTCGCTTTGGCGCTTCTGAAGCAGCCAACGGGGCCGCTGTGTCCACGTGATCCCTCATGCCATGTCACGCCGACGGTGGCGCCAGCTTTTTCACTGGTGGCACTCGCCCCCAATAGCGTATAGCGCGCGCTATAGTTGTGCACGCTATAATAAAACTGCCTAATGTCACATGTCATAAGCACTGCTGTTCCCGGATATGTGCACGCCAGTACGCTGCCACATTGTTCGGGAGCATTAGCTTTGCGTGCTACGTGAACATGCAAAATTTTTGAACACATAGTCTTTAAGAATGTAATCGGTTTCCTTGATGAGCATTGCGTATTGACAGAGACTCAGCATGGATTTCGGCAGGGCTTTTCCACAACCACTCAGTAGAATTCACGATTTTGCCAACACAATAAATAATAGAAAACAAACCAACGCTATATTCACGGATTCAAGTAAAGCATTCGACAAAGTAGAGCACAGCAAAATACTTCACAAATTAAGTTTTATACTTAGAAATGATAAGCTATTAAAATGGATACAGGCGTACCTAACCAACCGTTTCCAATACGTTAGAATAAATCAGACTTCCTCCAACACATTACCTGTTGCCTCAGGTGTTCCGCAGGGATCCGTGCTGAGTCCTCTTTTATTCTTGTTTTATAATAATGACATTGGCAATAATCTATCTGTAAAAATTAAACTTTAAGCGGATGACTGTGTACTATATGACGAAATTGACTCACCCCAAGATCAAATCAGGCTAAATAGGGACTTTGGCGAAATAGTTGCATGGTGCCATCAATGGCAAATGGCTATTAACTATGAAAAAACCGTCTTTATGAGAATAACACTGAGAAAAAAACCCCTTCTCTTCCACTATTTTGCACAAAACACTTATATCTCCGAAGTATCTCACTATAAATATCTCGGTATACACATATCCAACAATCTTTCTTGGTCAAAACATACTGATACTGTAATGGCTAATTGTCTTCGCAAATTGTTCACCCTCAGACGGTCACTAAAGCTCTCCGCACCAACTGTCCGCCTCCTGGCATGTAATACAATAGTTCGTTCTACTTTAGAATATGCAATAATCATTTGGGACCCCTACAGAAAAACAAATATTGAGAAATTAGAAAGAATTCAAAAGAAAGCTGTCCGATTCATCTACAACTCTTACGGTCAAACTTCTATAACAGATCTCCTTAAACGTAGTGGCTTCTCTTCGATTACAGAACAAAATCGTGTTTCCCGATTAAAATTTTTTTTCAGCTAATGAATGGCCACTACCATATTGATACCTCACACATCTTAACACATTTAACTGGTTATGCCACTCGTCATAAACACTCCCTAGCAGAAACCCCGTTAACACCGCACAACAACTGCTTCAAATACTCTTACTTTGCAAGAACAATAGTTGATTGCAATAAACTTCCTGATGAAGTCGTTACACAAAATTCTTTATCCCGTTTTCAGGCCATTTGCATTCATGACTCAACCGCACATACTTTATTTGCTCCTTTTCATGCATTTTGTCCGTTTGCCATTTTGAATTCAAGCGTCGGCATGATTGCTTGAACTGTGTGTTTGTATGAATGTACTTACATGTTCCCACCCTGCTAAGATCTTGTAAAAGATCGCAGTATCTACAAATAAAATAAATAAATCTGGCCGTGAGGCAGAAAGACGGGCTAGTATGTGTTTATTCGTATAAGGGGACATTGAACTAGTGCGTAAAAAAGGACACATGCAGGAAAATGAAAAACGAACACCCAACGCTAGACACCAACTGGGTTTATTCTCAGGAGGACACAAATATGTAGGCAAAAAGACGCGTGCTACATGAGCAATCTCTGAAGGGCATGCGCAATGGCACCGTATTGTGCAAGAATTTTATTTTCTTTGCTGTCAAAGATAAGTTAGGTTTGCTGACGCAGGCCTATTTTCGCGAAAGAATAAAGAAGGCCTGAAGTATTTCACGCTCGCGCTGATCTGTGCCATAAGTAATCACTTGAGTCTTATGAAAGAGCGGCTTGCATTCATTCTCACAGCACTTGCAGTGTGCCGCCAAGTGCCCAGATCCCGACTTTCTTATGTTGAGTGCAGGACAAATGTGGTTTACAGAATTCCGCTGTCATGCCAAAGTTGCTACATCGGCCAAACTGGCCTGTTTATCAATGTTCGCCTAATGGAGCACAAGCTGCTTGTCGAAGTGCCATCGGGATCAGGCCACTTGCCGGCACATTGCAAGGGCTGTGAGAATGAATGCATGCCGCTCTTTGATAAGACTCAAGTGATTACTTCTAGCACAGATCAGAGAGAGCATGAAATACTTCAGGCCTTCCTTATTCATCGGGAAAAACAGGCCTGCGTCAGCAAGCCTAACTTATCTTTGACAGCAAAGGAAATAAAATTCTTGCACAATAGGATGCCATTGCGCATGCGCTTCAGTGATTGATCATATAGCAAGCATCTTTTTGCCTATATATTAAGGTGTATGCCTTTAGTGGCTCATGAGTGTCCGGGCGCAGTCCATGGTAGACGCAGGAAAGCGGTTATCACCGGCGAAAGGAGCAAGGAGAGGAGGCGCCACCAGCGATTCTGCGATTCTGCACCAGCGTTTCCACCACCAGATGCGATTCTGCAAGCAAGGAGAGGAGGCGCCATGCCAGTAGCGCTGTGCGCGTGGGCGCGTGGGAAAGCGCGGGCACCGGCGACAAACTTTGCAGCCATATGCCTGTGATGGCATCCCATGCTTGCGGCCACGGCGAAGTCCGTTCGCAGGACAGTTCAGACAACAGCAACAGAGGCAGTCATAGATAGGTTTTCGCCTATCACAGCCTAGCTCAGCAAAGTGCCCATAGATTGTTTTTTGTGTCCTCCCGAGAATAAAGCGAGCCGATGTCTAGCGTTGGGTGTATCTTTTTCATGTTCCTGTGCGTCTTTTTTACACGCTAGTGCAATGTCCTCTTATACGTGCTACGTTAGACCCAGTGCGAATGCGCGCCTTTTACCGCTGACTACTGCGGTGGTAAGCGTAACTCGCGCCGACCGCAGATTACCGTATATAACTGAGGACCACCCAGACGAGCCCAAACTGCCCACTACGATATGAATTCGCCCTTGATGTTTTTTTTTTTCGCCGTGATAAATGCTTGGTAAAGTTAGCCATCGGTTCGTCCCATCCACGGAGTCCCATCTCACCCTGGGAACAAAGTGATAGCAATATATCTTATCTTTTAAATTGATATCAGCTGTTTGATTAGACACTGCTAGACCCAGAGAGACCTCATTAACCCGTGGGTTCACCTAGTAGATGGCGCAGCATTAACGCTAATGATAATTAGCGATGCGATTGCGATGCGAAAGGCATCTGGCGTTCTTAAGAACATCATTTTTTGTTTACATGCTGAGCGCATAATAACACGCACTGATAGATGGCAGTATATTGTATACCGCCGATTAGTGTTCCTGTATATGCTCCCGCAGGGAGCAGAGTTGCGCATAACTTTTCCGGCGCCGCTCGCACCGCTATTGGCCGAGCGCGAAAAATGACGTCAAATGATCCGCGCCGCTGCGAAGCCAACTTTACGGGCGCATCGCCGACTCATGCGAACTCGTCGTTTCCGTCAGTACCATCGCCATTGCAATCAGTGGACCGTCGATCGTGCGTTCAGAGAAGCAGCTCGAAGCTCTTGCATCTTGACTCTTTTTCTACTTGCAGATTTGCTGCTACTAAATAGTAAGCACTACTAAATAGTAAGTACTACTAAATAGTAATAGTAAATAAAAGTAAGCTTTGCTTAAAATGTGCGCATGTCAACATTTGAAATGCGCTTAAATCTGTGTCTGCACCGCGTGTATCGAAAACGTGCAGCTGTTGTTAACGATGGTTAGTGATAAATAGCGCACTGTTAACGGTCACTGACATAACTGCAGGCACGATAGCTCTCTTGGCGACGGTCATTAATCGGCTGGTTTCGGCAGCCAAAATGCGCTTTAAAACATTTCTTGCTTTCTGACCATGATAAGACAACTTCATATGCATGCTGAAAATAATTGCACCGCTTTTTGTGGCAACGTACTACGCGTTTGCGAGCGAACTTTGGAGCTGTTCGAGCCACGGGAGTATATTATTTTGGGGAATCGAAGGCGGTCCTACCCCCTATTTGTACGTTCGTGTGTGTGTTTGTATATGCGTGTTTACATAGGTACATACAAAGTTTAGGGTTTGTTGGAAGCCCACCCCTTCCGGCTGCACGAATGACTCGTTCGAGCGTAGCCTGTATTAAGAAGTGCCCTTTGCTAAGCGCCTGCGAACAATTGGCGCTTGTAGCTCACGACCACTAGAGAAAAAGGCGGAACACCGCGCGGCATTTGGCTCCTGCGCGCGCGAGGAGTGGCTTCGCTGCAGAGCTGGATCACGGCGGCGGACCTATGCGCAACTCTGCTCCCTGCGGAAGCATATACCGGAACACTACCGCCGATCACTCCGCATGTCTACCATGGTCGTACTGAGGCAGCCCATCCGAAGAGAAACTCATGGACCAGGATAACATATCGCTCAAAGATAATTGTCCCGATTTGTCACATGTACGAAGATTAGCTGTGTACGCGAAGTGCAGCACACTTAGATAACGCATAGGTGGCACTAGCTTTCGCACAGTGATTGCTACCATTGCCGCTGAAACCTAACGCATGTTCGATAACGTGCACTAAGTTAGCGCTTCATTCGCTCTGAATTTATGTGGTCAATCATCATCCCCTGCTGAGAGTTAGGACGGGTAGCTTTATTTCTGATGGACGCTGTCCTCGTGAGGTGTTTCCGAGCAGGACTTGGCAGGCCAACGGAAAGTGCAGCCCACGTAGTGAAATCGGTCATGGTGCCGCCACGGGACTCGTTCTCCGAACCGTGCCGCAGTTTGAGTACGCTGCTGCAAAGACATTACAGCGGGCTCACTGGACGTCGTAAGTAAAAGAACAACGAAAGAGAAAATCTGTCAGGAGGGCAGGCACGACAGTTAGATTTGAATCAGTTTACACCCACTAATATTCACTGGTGAAGTTCGATAACAGAATGTATGATGGGATCAGAGTGTCGCTTATTTGTAATATAAGGAAAACTGAAATTGACCGTTACTGCCGCAGTTAACGCGTTTCGCTTGATGCTATTGGCCAGAAAGTTAAGTCCGTCAAAAACAGAAGGAATCATGATGCGCGTGAGACAAGAAAGAGGTCAATATCCTACCCTCGCACGTTGACAGGACAGCTGCAAAATATAAGCTGTACGCTCAGAGGATGATTTATAATGGCACCCGCTCTGCAACGTGGCAGATGCAAATAGTCGCTTCGCCTCCGTGAGTCAATTACCGTCAAGGATTTTCCCCATCTCCATAGTTTTCAAGTTACCTTGGCCTGTAACGGTGCCGGCTACATCCTTTCCCTGCTTTTTTGTTTTTGTGTCACCATAGACGTCCGTTATATGGACCCCTGTTAACAGTCCACTCATCTTCGAATCCCAGCGCTTACGGAAGCTGGACATTCCCTATGGTTCTGGCTGCATGTATATGTTGGCATTTTATTACAATGTGCTGAGTTGTCTCCGGACTTTTGTTAATGCGGATCTAATTCCAACTCGGGCCTCAAAAAACAAGGCGTTGTCCTCTCTGTTATTGCACTAATTTTCTAGGCTGATTTCTTGATTACGGTCTTTGTGAATCATCATGATTCTTTGCTTCCATCTTTTGCACAATATTCGCCCTATACCTGCTTTACTTTCTTTTTGATGACTCCATAATTGGTTGCCATCTTTCTTGACCTTTCTTGTTTTCATGCCATGCCTACGCTTTTGAGGTAAAAATAATTGTTCTCTTTAGCCGCCCGTTTATTTTGACCGATGTTCCTTAGTCTTTCTTCAGCACTAACTTTGCCCCCCTCATACAGCTGTCGTATGCGCAGCTCGAGTAAAAGTGGCCGACCAGCGCGTGCGATATCATAAACTGGATTTCTCTTTTGTCGAACTGCCCTAAGGAATGCGTTAACCACGTACCTGAGGCCAGTTCTGACATCATTTGTTCGCCAGCTGGCTGTCCTTCTTCTCGGCAGGTGCTTCGTGCGCGACTGCCTCTATGGGAGGACCACCGGGAGCAGGAGCGTCCGGACTCTCCAGGGTACCAGAACCCTTGCGGGAGGACTTCTTGGACGCTTCTGCGGATGCGCTCGCGGATCCCTTTCCGGAAGCCGAGGCAGACCCTTTGCCAGAGGCCGAGACTGACTCTTTGGCGGAGCCCGAGGCGGACCCCTTTCCGGGGGATTTTCCTGAACCCTGGATGGACTTGTGGTCACTGCGATGCTCGGACGATGGTGCTGAGGATACCGCGGACTTGTCACCGCCTTCGGTGGCCGCCGCGGCCACCTCGCCGCCCGCGGCATGCGCCTCGGACACAGCGCTCACCGACACCCGCTCTGCTGGCACGCCTGACGCACTTGGCGTCACATCGTCGGGGCCCGGCTCCTGCAATTCGGTGCTCGACGGCGGCCTCTTCTTGGGCGGCACGCCATACTGGTCCGGTGGACTGCGTGCAGAAACGCCGGAGAATTAATGTAGTACGTCCATTCTCTATGCCTCATGCAGTCATCAGAAGTCATCTTGTATACCTTGTATGCCGCATAATATGCGGCAATGAATGAAGTGATCTATGAAGCACACAGACAATGAAGTGACGATGAAGCACCCGCTGCGGTGGTTCAGTTGCCTTGGCGTTCTGCAGCTGCGCAATATGTCGTGAATTTGGTTCCCGGCTTCAGCGACAACTTTTGGATGGCGCCGAAATTAGAGAAAGAAAGTTTCGTGAAGTTTGATTGAGGTGTCTCAAACTACGGCGTCTCAAAGTGCCAGTAATGACATTGTTAAACCGCACAAGGCCTCAGTGTGGCGCAATGCACGCCCGACTTTCGCAGCGCAGTTATGCCGGCGTATTTCGAGAGTGACAGGGCTTGGCAGGACCCCAGGGTAGCTCTTCTGACTCCGCGCATCACTGGAAACCACAGCCACTAAAAACAACGTCAAGATGTGCGCCAGTGCGATGGGAGTTACAATGACGCAGAATGTAGCGCCAGGCCAAAACGTGCTGGTATTACAGACCAGACAAGCACTCACGGATTGTCTATTTTGATGCGTCACCTGTTGGCAGACACTTGTTTTATCAAGAAGACTCTTTTTGGGTGCCGTTACATAGGGCGTGCTTTTTTAAGAGCCCGTATAATTTTTTAGAGAAAGGCTATGAGCGTATACAAGGTGGCGTTCTTGCAGACAAATTGCTTGGAAATTTGTTTGTACAGGAAAACCATTCATTCACAGTGGTGGAAAAGAACTACGAAGCGTACCAGCAAGTATGCGGCCTCTAGGGAGGGCAACATAGCGACAAAGAACGTCAAGCGGAAAGTTAGAGAGGCTGAAATAATCTCATGGGTGGCGGCAATGGAAAAGAAACCTGTCATGAATAACTACCTATGAGGAAAAAACGAAATCAGGAAAGAAACAATTTATGATAATTCAAAGGGAAGCTCATTACTTATCGAAGCGATATCGGTATGCCTTAGAACACGCACTTATGAAGCGAGATATAAGAAGGAAGAAGAAGCATGTGCTTGCTGCGGTAAAGCTAGGGAAACTATGGAGCATGTTTTATTAGAATGTGAAGACGTCTACCCCGCGGTCGATTTAGGCACCACTGGCCTCCTTGAAACCATTGGGTTCAGCGGGAGCAGTGGAAAAGTAAACATGTCCGCAATGGATTGGCAAGAGGCGATTGGAGGATTGGTAGAAGAAAAGTAGGGAAACGGCAAAAAAACGGAGACATACAAAAGCACAATTCGCAATAGGGGATCAGAAAATGTGGGTGTGGTAGTTCATCGTGTTTTTTTCCCTTTTTTATTGTTTAACCTAGGTAGGATATCAGGCAGTATAATAGCAAGAGCTTGGTGGCGCAACCCACCTGAGCGTTCCGTTTTGAGCGTTCCAAAGGGAACGCTCAAAACATCCATCCATTCATCCATGTTTGGCTTGGCGGACATACTTTGCTGCTGATAACTTGAGTATCAGAAGACTAGCGAAGAATTACTAAATGCTTTAATTAAAGCCTTGGAGGCATTTCCTTATGTGAAAAATTTGAGGACAGACATATCTTAATGCTGGGATCGTTAGAGACTATGAAATCTATTTAATTTCTTGTTTCTCCAATAGGGCTTTTCCAGATCCACTTCTTGTTATTGCGCTTTGTGAAGAAGGTATTCATTAATCGGAGTCTATTCCGAATAATTCTAGCATCATATTTCCTCTACTACTCCTAGAATTGATGCCGTAGTTGCCAAATGCTTGTTCCCCAGCCCGCTTTTCCCCCACTTTTGCATTGAAGTCGCCTATGACTAGAGTATACTGAGTTTGCACCTTTCTCAATTGTCATCCAACAGCTTCATAAAGTTGGCCAATGTCATCATCATCGTGAATGGAGGTTGTAGCATAGTATTGTACTATTTTAATTTCATTTCTGCTATTTAGTTTTATTCCGACGACTGCTTCTTTCTTATTAATGCTGTAGAATTCATCAAAGTTGTCCACTATGCCCTCACGAATTATAAATCCTACCCCGTATTGTCTCTCTTATATGGATGTCTCTTATATCGTTCTCTCTCTCACAAATATTGTAAATACATCTTTATATGTGACTTCTGTAACGTAACAAATTGGTGATAGGTGCGAGGTACCCACGTAAAACAACGGATTTCCGCAGCGGTCATCACCTCGGAGTGGGCAACATTACGGACGAAGCAGGATGCGACATGGCGTGGTCTACATCGTCGTCTACACGACTGATGGTCGTGCTGACTCAGCCGCGGGATCCAGGAACGTTCTGCTGCACCGACATATTCAACGTGGAAGATTGGATTGCTACGTATCAGCGTATAAGTGCCCACAACGAATGGGAACCGACGATTATGTAAGCTAACTTGGTCTTCAACCTGCAAGGCACGGCGAAGGTGTGGTATACCACGAGAAAAAGCTTAAGGACTGCGACACGTGTAAGCAGAAGCTGAAGGAGTTGTTCGGCCGTCCCGCAGGGCGGAAGTGCTCCGTTAAGAAAGAACTAGCGACCCGTGCCCAGACGTCCACAGAATCATACGTCTCTTACATGCAGAACGTGCTGGCTCTTCGCCTTAAGGCCGACAGCGATGTGGCTGCCAAACAAGGCTGGGTATGTATTGAAAAGGATCGCTGACGATGCTCTCAACCTGCTCATGTGCAAAAATTGTGCGACAATATAATACATCATAAAAGAGTGTTGACGCTATGAGCAGGCCAAGAGCCACCGCATTGCAACGCAATTCGCACGCCTGCGGAACACAGCTGCGACATCCTCTTGTGACGGCAGGCTAGAAATGCAGTGGCCATCATCATCAGATGACTTGACACGGAGAGTGCGGCGAGAACTTGAAGCCATGGCTCCTGTACCCCTCTTTTCCAGTCCCAGTGAGCCAAACAACTTTCTTACAGCACCATCTGTACAGGCAATAGTCTGCGAAAAACTCGCTACTCTTGCAGTTTATTCTGCATGTGCCGTTGCACCTTCAAAGTTATCTCATGCTACGGGTCTATCAACTGGTCCGTAGTATCCTGCACGCTACCGAAATCCAGCCGAGTGGTACACCACTGATGGTCGGCCAATCTGTTTTGCCTGCTGGCGTATCGGTCACATTGCAGTTCCAAGGTTACTAAATAAATTCATATTTGAACGTTTTTCTCTTGAAACATCTAGTACACAAACTCTAAGAAATCATTTTTTGTAAGCCGCTGTATTCCCTTTGCATTAAAGTCCGACACGAATGACATTTGCATCTCTGTTAACACCTATGCATTGTGTAATAATGAGCATGTACCAAGAGTTTATATCGATTGTTCTGAATTTCACTTATAATGATATTTCGGAATTGTTCCGCTGTATTCCCTTTGCGTTAAAGTGTGATACGAATGACATTTGCATCTCTGTTAACACCTATGCATTGCGTATTAATGAGCATGTACCAAGAGTTTATATCGACTGTTCTGAATTGCTTGTATTATATTCTGTTATGTAGTGTGTGTGGATTTTGTACTTTTTTAAAAAACTTTTGACCTTGCTGTACGCCATGCACTCTAAGAACAGTTTACACCCTTTGGAATGCCCCTTCTGCCACACAACGATAATCGTCATCTGCCTTGATGCGTTTCCTTTCTTTAACGCTGCGAGCCCGGTACTTTCCAGTAACGAACAGCATGCGCGTCATCAGCATGATAGCATTTCTTGTCGGCAATGCTATCATGCTGATAACACGCGTGCCGTTTGTTACTGGAAAGTAGCGGGCTCGCAGCGTTAAAGAAAGGGAACGCACAAAGGCGGATGACGATTATCGTTGTGTGGCAGAAGGGGCATTCCAAAGGGTGTAAACTGTTCTTAGAGTGTGTAGGGGGGCTCGGGCTCCCTCAAGCGAAAATCGTTCTCTTTTTTGCCTGAGCCTACCCACATCATAATGATGTAAATAAAACTGACTTGACTTGAATTGCTCGCCATTGTAACAACCGCACTGTCTCCTCTCCCCTACGGCCGCCATTCACTAGTTATTAGCTCCCCGAACATAGCGAGGGTTGTTAGCGTCCTCAATTGACACCACAACAGCCAAAGAATGACGCTCGTGCACCTTGGAAGAGTACCTCGTCGTCATTCCAATCAGCTTGTCGACCATCGTTCCTATCGCCGCAGGCTGGTCGCCCACTGTACCCCCCAATGCAGCCCCGACGCCCGTCCCAAGGAAACTAAGCGATGCAGCTCGCCGAGGTGACGCTGCATTGACGACTCGACCGCAAAAGCATCTGACCACTTTGCCGACAAACCAGAACATGACGAACGTTTCAATCGATGGCGTCCCAGCACTCATTGACACTGGCGTGGACGTATCCCTGGTGAGTGCCCAATTACGCCGACGCCTGAACAAAGTTCTCACACCCTCTGCATCACGCACCCTCCGCGTCACCGACGGAGAAACGCCTACCGCGCATTGCGGGGCGCTTAACATCTTTTGCTTGCCGCTTTGGAACAATGCCGTTACGGTGTGATACTCGGTTTAGACTTTTTATCGTCCGATTTAGCCCTCTTTGATTGCACGTCTAGTTTCATTCAGCTTGAACTGCCTCACGGCAGTCACACAGCCACGGTTATGCTCTATCGAAGACGACCTACTATCACCTCAAGCCACTACGTACGTCACCCTGCTATCATTTCCGTCTGTTCCTGACAGCATCCATGTACTATGTACTGACATACTGCTTGAAAGAAATTTGGTCATTCCCCACGCCGTGCTCACTGCGACAGTCAATCAGACTTCGCTCCCTCTCCTTAATTTTAACTGCTCGACTCAAACTTTCCCAGATGCATGTCTTTGGGCGACATCACGCCTGTGAACGACTGCGACATATGGCGCTTGACGCGAACATTCCATCTCCCTCTACAGGAACCTCCGATTCACCGACTCTCACAGACGATCTTAGCGAGATGATTGTACCTTATCTTCTTCCGGCACAAGGCTGTTGACCTCCGCCGCGTCTTAGAAACTTACCGCGACATTTTTTACCTATCGTATTTACACCGGAGACACCAATCCGATATGCCGCTGGTCGTACCGTGTTTCACATGCTGAACAAGTGATAGAATAAGAAATGGATAGTATGTTGACTAAAGGCGTTATCGAGCCATCTTGCAGTTCGTGGGCGTCCCCTGTTATCCTTGTCAAGAATCAGAACGGGAGTTGGCGCTTTTGTGTAATCCACACAAAAGCCCACCTCAACAATATAACACCCAGGGATGTCTACCCTTTGCCGCGTGTTCATGACGCATTCGACTGTTTGCACGGAGCCAAGTACTTTTCATCGATGGACCTCCGATCAGGCTATTGGCAAATCTCGGTAGATGACATGGACCTGAGAAAGCTGCCTCCATAGCACCGGACGGCCTGTAACAATTGCAGGTTATGCCATTCGGCTTTTGTAATTCCCCGGCAAACTTCGAAATAATGATGGACTCCTTACTTCGCGGCTATAAATGGTCCACATGTCTGCGTTATCTAGACGATGTCATCGTCTTTTCCTCAACTTTCGCGAGTGATCTAACGCATCTATCGGCTATTCTTGCTGTTTTCCTGCGCGCCGGCCTGCAATTGAACTCATCCAAGTGCCACTTTGGATGTCGTCAACTTACCATTCTTGGCCATCTTGTCAGTGCTGCTGACGTTCAACCCGACCCTGACAAGATTCACGCTGTCCAGAACTTTCCTGTTCCGTCTTTCACCGCAATGTAAAAAGCTTTGTTGGGCCATTCTCATATATTTCCATCGTTTTATCAAGAATTTTGCCGAAACCGCTCGCCCACTCACCGACTTAATTAAGAAGGACATTGCTTTCACAATGGGCTTTGCTCAAACCAAAGCCTTCTCAGCTATCGTACGCTTGCTCACGGCTCCCCCATTGCTGGCTCCTTATGATCCTGAACTTCGCGCGGATGCCAGTGGCCATGGAATGCGGGCTGTTCAATGGCAGCCTAACGCAGAGGGCGTAATTTCATACGCCAGCCACCTCCTGTCAACTGCCGAAAGGAATTTTTCAGTTACCGAATAGGAGTGCCTGGCTTTAGTTTGGGCAGCTGCTAAATTCCGCCCCTGTTTGTACGGCCGCACATTTTCCGTGGTTACCTATCCCCATGCCTTGCGCTGGCTTCCCTCACTCACTGTCACTGGACGATTGGGTAGATGGGCGCTACGGCTGCAAGAATGTTCATCGGCTGTTTTACAGAAGTAAGCACTTTTCCACAAGAACGCCGACTGCTTCTCCCGCCATCCTGTCGGCCTCCCTGAATGTGATGCGCATGACACCGAGTCTTGAGTTCTGGCCATTTCTTATCCGCACGAAATCCGCACTGAACAACCGCTTGTTGAAGGCTTACGTGTTCTCATCGATCGTCTCAATTCTGGACATTCGGAGCACATGCTGCGCATGCTCGCGCTTCGTGACGACGTTCTTTACCGGCGCAGCTTACGTCCTGAAGGATCAGAATTTTCTCTCGTTGTACCACGCCATCTCCGTACATTAGTTCTTTAGCAGTTTCATGACGCCCCTACAGTACACCACCTCGGCAATTCGCGTACTTACGACCGCGTACGGCGCCGCTTCCACTGCCCAGACCTATACCGCTCTATGCACCGCTACGTTGCTGCCTTCGGTCAGTGCCACAAAAAACCTGCTGTGCTGCCCGCTGCACGCCTTCACCCCATCGATGTGCCTTCAAAACCATTCTTTCGCGTTGGTATAGATCGTCTCAGCCCTTTTCCGACGTCAGAACCTGGCAATAAGTGGGTCGTTGTCGCGACTGATTACGCGATCTGGTACGCGTTCCCGCGAACTTTGTGCGCAAGCTCTGCAGCTGAGGTGGCAGATTTCCTTACACAAGACGTCATCCTCCATCACGGCGCGCCCCGGCAGCTCCTCACTGATCGCGGCAGCATCTTCTTGCCTCGAGTAGTGGAACACCTTCTTCGCTCCTGTTCTGCCGAGCACAAGCTCTCCAACGCCTACCTCCCGCAGACAAACGGACTGACGGAGGGGCCTAATCGCACGTTGACAGAAATGCTGTCTATGTTCGTTTCTGACGACCCCATTGATTGGGACAGCACGTTACCCTTTATGATTCGCTCATAATTCGACCCGTCACGAGAAGGCTGGCTTTTCGCCCGTTTACCTTCTGTTCGGCCGCCACCCGTCTTTGCCCTTTGACACAGTGCTTCCTTCCTCACGGGTTATCCTTCCTTACAGGCCCACGGGTTACAGCAGACGTTTTAATGTAGAAGGTAAGGTAGAGAGCAGTGATCAAGGGTTAGTAAGGCCTAGAATTGCTCTCAATTAGATGAGAGAAAGAGCAAGATTACTCTAGAATAAATAGGCTAACCTACATGAACTATTACACCTTTCCACATACCTCGGAGCACCTCGTACGTATTGCGTCCCCATAGAGCTCTGTGCTTCATTACGGCTGCATTTCTCTTCCCATTCACTGTTATTGTTTTTCCTGTGTTTTCATATATCTATTGCTTCGTTTATCCATATACCAAGGTATTTATATTCTGTTACCCGAGGTATTTCCTTGCCTTGTATCGCCACTGTCTGTTTACTGTTGTCATTGAATAACACATCATCTGATTTTCTAACTCTAAATTTCAAACCTAAATTGTTGCCTTCCTGTCCACAGATATTAGCCAGAGATCGCAAATCATTTTGCTTGTTAGCCAGCAACACAATGTCGTCCGCATAAAATAAACCTGGAAGCTGCTGCTCTACTACTGTACCCGCCTGTTTGTATGAGAGATTAAAGCCGATATTCCGCCTAGCGCCCTCTCCATCTTCACCATGTACATCATAAACAGCAATGAGGATGAAGGGCACCCCGGCCTCAGTCCTTCCTTTCCATTCAACGCAAAGCGGTATTTTCCAGGTAAATCTCTCTCAAAAGCTGTAGACAATCGTCACCTAAGCCTTCACCTTCCAGAATATCCCACAAAATATTGCGGTCTACGTTGTCATAGGCTTCTGTAATGTCTAGAAAGGCCACATATAACGGTCTGGTTTCTACTTTGGATATTTCAATACACTGTGCAAGAACAAATAACCTATCATTTAAACGCCTACCTATTCTGAAGCCATTCTGAAGTTCTCCCAAAATGTCATTATTCTCTGCCCACGCTTGAAGCAATAATTGGAATGCCTGCATTGCCAGCCTGTATATTACCGCTGTAATGGTCGACGGTCCATAGGAGTGAATTCTATCTTTCTCCCCCTTACTTTTATACATTAAATTCATTCTACTTTGCCGCCAACTGTCGGGTATTCGTCTATGTTTTAAAGTTTTTTCCAGCGCTTTCACCAGAGCTTCATTGCTTTTTCTTTGGACACGTACCAACTAGCGCACCAAGCGGCCACGGCACGAAGCTAGCGCGTTTTCAATGGAACAAGCAGGTTTTTCGCTAATAAATAAAGCTGCAGGTCGAATATTGAAAAAGGCAGGTGACAGATATGTTCTGGAAGACAATTGAAACGAGCCAAATGCAGCGGCCACGCTCTGGCAAGCAAGAATTTCATTCCCAGAGTGATTAAAGATTCAGCACTGGAAGCCTGTGGAAACGACGAAAATTTGTACTCGATTTTCGAGACAGAAATGGTAGCTGTGATAAACTACGGCTTTCTGTCGTAGTATTCAGTGCAGCGTTCCGGAGAGTCAGCTATCGATTGATGACTATCTCATATCTCTACACTTGCGTAACACATGTTTGCAAAAGCGATTTTTGAAACACAGTCGTGCAAGTTCACGTGGTGTCTAATATAAGCCCAAGCGTATCAATTACGGAAAGTTTGGAAACCGTAGGCCAATAAAAGAAAAGCCGTAGCCGTGTCGTTTAATCGCTTGCACCTATAATTCCGTGTCACGCTGGCAGCGGTTGCATGCCGTGCTGCGCGATACCATCTTTTTTTGACGCCACGTAGAACTGAGTTCGACAGTCTTCCACCATATGGCCGAAACACAAAACTCAAGATTTGGTTTCAGTTGTCCGCGCCAAGAGGATAGTCCTTTTTAACAACATATGCATTTATGGCAATAAGTCGGAGCATAGGGGGTGCGTTAAAGCAGTGTCTTGGTCGGGGATTTGCGGTTATGTCCCACGAGAGGGTGCAAATCGTCTTGCACCCTCTCAGTAGAGGGCACATAGAGTGGAAGACGCGCGAAATTCAAACCATAAAGATATTTATTACAGCTGGAGTTTTAAACGGTACTTGTTTGCACGCATGTATTTTTGTGAAGCAACAGGGCCGGAAAGGGAGGGAATATGGGTGTGCACCCCTTGAGCGGCGTGCGTTGTACTTGTATTTGGGGGTGCGCGCGTGTTTGTACCTGGGTATTTGAAAAAAAAAAAAACGTGCGCACAAGGGCGTGTATGCGCCTGCGAGCACACGCGTGTTTGCGTGTGCTTGCGTGCGTACATTCTTGTTCATCTGTGCATGCGTGGGCGCGTGTAAATGTGAATGTGGGCAAGCATGTGTGGTAACTCTGTGTACACGCGTTTCTGTGAGCGTGCGCGAGCGTGCGTAAGTGGGCGCGTGCGTGTGTGCGTGTACGTGCGCATGCGTGGGCGCATGTAAATGTGAATGTGGGCGAGCATATGTTGTATCTCGGTGTGTGTCCGTTGGTGAGTGTACGCGAACGTGCGTTGGTGTGTGTATGTGTGTGAATGCGTGGGCAAGTATAAAGATGAATGCGGGCGAACAGGTGTCGTATCTTTGTGTGTGTGCGCGTTTGTGTAAGTGTGCGCGAACGTGCGTGCGTGTGTGCATGCTTGGACGCGTGTAAATTAGAATGCGGGAGAACATGTGTCGTATCTCTGTGCGTGTGTGCTTGTGTGAGTGTGCGCGAACGTGTGCGTGTGCATGCCTGGAGGTTTGTAAATGTGAATGCGGGCGAGCATGTGTCGCATCTCTGTGCGTGTGTGCTTGTGTGTGTGTGCACGCCTGGGTGCGTGTAAATGAGAATACGGGAGAGCATGTGTCGTATCTCTGTGCGTGTGTGCTTGTGTGAGTGTACGCGAACATGTGTGTGTGCATGCCTCGGCGCGTGTATATGTGAATGCGGGTGAGCATGTGTCGTATATATGTGCGTGTGTGCTTGTGTGAGTGTGCGCGAAGGTGCGTGTGTGCTGCCTGGGCGCGTGTAAATGTCATTGCGGGCGAGCATGTGTCGTATCTCTGTGCGTGTGTGCTTGTGTGAGTGTGCGCGAACATGCGTGTGTGTATGCCTCGACGCGTGTAAATGAGAATGCGGGCGAGCATGTGTTGTATCTCTGTGCATGTGTGCTTGTGTGAAGGTGCGCGAACGTGTGTGTGTGCATGCCTGGGCGTGTCGAAATGAGAATGCGGGGGAGCATGTGTCCTATCTCTGTCGGTGCGCGCGAACGTGTGTGTGTGCATGTCCCGGCGCGTGTAAATGAGAATGCGAGTGAGCATGTGTCGTATCTCTGTGCGTGTGTGCTTGTGTGAGTGTGCGCGAACATGTGTGTGTGCATGCCTGGGCGCGTGTAAATAGGAATGTGGGGGAGCATGTGTCGTATCTCTGTGCATGTGCGTTTGTGTGAGTGTGCGCGAACGGGCTTGCGTGTTTGCATGCCTGGACGCGTGTAAATGAGAATGCGGGCGAGCATATCTCGTATCTCTCTGTGTGTGCGCTTGTGTGAGTGTGTGCGAACGTGCGTGTGTGCGTGCCTGGGCGCGTGTAAGAGTGAATGCGGGCGAGCACGTGTCGTATCTCTGTGCGTGTGTGCTTGTGTGAGTGTGCGCGAACATGTGTGTGTGCATGCCTGTGCGCGTGGGAATGTGAACGCGGGCGATCATGTGTCGTATCTCTGTGCGTGTGTGCTTGTGTAAGTGTGCGAGAACGTGCGTGTGTGCATGCCTGGGCGCATGTAAATGTCAATTCGGGCGAGCATGTGTCGTATCTCTGTGCTTGTGTGAGTGTGCGCGAACGTGCGTGTGTACATGCCTGGGCGCGTGTAAATGTGAACGCGGGTGAGCATGCGTCGTATCTCTGTGTGTGCGCGCTTCTGTGAGTGTGCGCGAATGTGTGTGTGTGCATGCCTGGGCGCGTGTAAATGTGAATGCGGGCGAGCATGTGTCGTGCGTGTGCGCTTGTGTGAGTGTGCGCGAACATGCGTGTGTACATGCCTAGACGCGTGTAAATGAGAATGCGGGCGAGCATGTGTCGTATCTCTGTGCGTGTGTGCTTATGTGAGTGTGCGCGAACGTGTGTGTGTGCATGCCTGGGCCCATGTAAATGTGAATGCGGGCGAGGATGTGTCGTATCTCTGTGCGTGTGTGCTTGTGTGACTGTGCGCTGAGGTGTGTGTGGGCGTGCCAGGGCGCGTGTAAATGTGAAAGCGGGTGAGCATGTGTCGTATCTCTGTGCGTGTGTGCTTGTGTAAGTGTGCGAGAACGTGCGTGTGTGCATGCCTGGGCGCATGTAAATGTCAATTCGGGCGAGCATGTGTCGTATCTCTGTGCTTGTGTGAGTGTGCGCGAACGTGCGTGTGTACATGCCTGGGCGCGTGTAAATGTGAACGTGGGTGAGCATGCGTCGTATCTCTGTGTGTGCGCGCTTCTGTGAGTGTGCGCGAATGTGTGTGTGTGCATGCCTGGGCGCGTGTAAATGTGAATGCGGGCGAGCATGTGTCGTGCGTGTGCGCTTGTGTGAGTGTGCGCGAACATGCGTGTGTACATGCCTAGACGCGTGTAAATGAGAATGCGGACGAGCATGTGTCGTATCTCTGTGCGTGTCTGCTTATGTGAGTGTGCGCGAACGTGTGTGTGTGCATGCCTGGGCCCATGTAAATGTGAATGCGGGCGAGGATGTGTCGTATCTCTGTGCGTGTGTGCTTGTGTGACTGTGCGCTGAGGTGTGTGTGGGCGTGCCAGGGCGCGTGTAAATGTGAAAGCGGGTGAGCATGTGTCGTATCTCTGTGCGTTGGTGCTTGTGTGAGTGCGCGCGAACGTGTGTGTGTGCATGCCTGGGGGCGTGTAAACGAGAATGCGGGCGAGCATGTGTCGTATCTCTGTGCCTGTGTGTTTCTGTGAGTGTGCGCGAACGTGTGTGTGTGCATGCCTGGGTGCGTGTATATGTGAACGCGGGCGACCATGTATCGTATCAGTGCGTGTGGGCTTGTCTGAGTATGCGCGAAGGTGTGTGTGTGCATGTCTGGGCGCGTGTAAATGCGAATGCGGGTGAGCATGTGTCGTATCTCTGTGCGTGTGTGCTTGTGTGAATGTGCGCGAATGTGTGTGTGTGCATGCCTGGGCGTGTCGAAATGAGAATGCGGGGGAGCATGTGTCCTTTCTCTGTCGGTGCGCGCGAACGTGTGTGTGTGCATGTCCCGGCGCGTGTAAATGAGAATGCGAGTGAGCATGTGTCGTATCTCTGTGCGTGTGTGCTTGTGTGAAGGTGCGCGAACGTGTGTGTGTGCATGCCTGGGCGTGTCGAAATGAGAATGCGGGGGAGCATGTGTCCTATCTCTGTCGGTGCGCGAACGTGTGTGTGTGCATGTCCCGGCGCGTGTAAATGAGAATGCGAGTGAGCATGTGTCGTATCTCTGTGCGTGTGTGCTTGTGTGAGTGTGCGCGAACATGTGTGTGTGCATGCCTGGGCGCGTGTAAATAGGAATGTGGGGGAGCATGTGTCGTATCTCTGTGCGTGTGTGCTTGTGTGAGTGTGCGCGAACGTGCATGTGTGCATGCCTCGACGCGTGTAAACGTTAATGCGGGCGAGCATGTGTCGTATGTCTGTGCATGTGCGTTTGTGTGAGTGTGCGCGAACGGGCTTGCGTGTTTGCATGCCTGGACGCGTGTAAATGAGAATGCGGGCTAGCATATCTCGTATCTCTCTGTGTGTGCGCTTGTGTGAGTGTGTGCGAACGTGCGTGTGTGCGTGCCTGGGCGCGTGTAAGAGTGAATGCGGGCGAGCACGTGTAGTATCTCTGTGCGTGTGTGCTTGTGTGAGTGTGCGCGAACATGTGTGTGTGCATGCCTGTGCGCGTGGGAATGTGAACGCGGGCGATCATGTGTCGTATCTCTGTGCGTGTGTGCTTGTGTAAGTGTGCGAGAACGTGCGTGTGTGCATGCCTGGGCGCGTGTAAATGTCAATTCGGGCGAGCATGTGTCGTATCTCTGTGCTTGTGTGAGTGTGCGCGAACGTGCGTGTGTACATGCCTGGGCGCGTGTAAATGTGAACGCGGGTGAGCATGCGTCGTATCTCTGTGTGTGCGCGCTTCTGTGAGTGTGCGCGAATGTGTGTGTGTGCATGCCTGGGCGCGTGTAAATGTGAATGCGGGCGAGCATGTGTCGTGCGTGTGCGCTTGTGTGAGTGTGCGCGAACATGCGTGTGTACATGCCTAGACGCGTGTAAATGAGAATGCGGACGAGCATGTGTCGTATCTCTGTGCGTGTGTGCTTATGTGAGTGTGCGCGAACGTGTGTGTGTGCATGCCTGGGCCCGTGTAAATGTGAATGCGGGCGAGCATGTGTCGTATCTCTGTGCATTGGTGCTTGTGTGGGTGTGCACGAGCGTGTGTGTGCATGCCTGAGCGCGTGTAAATGTGAATGCGAGCGAGCAGGTGTCGTATCTCTGTGCGTGTGTGCTTGTATGAGTGTGTTTCAACGTGCGTGTGTGCGTGCCTGGGCGCGTGTAAATGTGAATGCGGGCGAGCATGTGTCGTATCTCTGTGCGTGTGTGCTTGTGTGAGTGTGCGCGAACGTGTGTGTGTGCATGCCTGGGCGCGTGTAAATATGAATGCGGGCGAGCATGTGTCGTATCTCTGTGCGTGTGTGCTTGTGTAAGTGTGCGAGAACGTGCGTGTGTACATGCCTGGGCGCGTGTAAATGTGAACGCGGGTGAGCATGCGTCGTATCTCTGTGTGTGCGTGCTTCTGTGAGTGTGCGCGAATGTGTGTGTGTGCATGCCTGGGCGCGTGTAAATGTGAATGCGGGCGAGCATGTGTCGTATCTCTGTGCGTGTGTACTTGTGTGACTGTGCGCCGAGGTGTGTGTGTGCGTGCCAGGGCGCGTGTAAATGTGAATGCGGGTGAGCATGTGTTGTATCTCTGCGCGTTGGTGCTTGTGTGAGTGCGCGCGAACGTGTGTGTGTGCATGCCTGGGGGCGTGTAAACGAGAATGCGGGCGAGCATGTGTCGTATCTCTGTGCGTGTGTGTTTCTGTGAGTGTGCGCGAATGTGTGTGTGTGCATGCCTGGGTGCGTGTATATGTGAACGCGGGCGACCATGTATCGTATCTGTGCGTGTGTGCTTGGGTGAGTATGCGCGAAGGGGTGTGTGTGCATGCCTGGGCGCGTGTAAATGCGAATGCGGGTGAGCATGTGTCGTATCTCTGTGCGTGTGTGCTTGTGTGAATGTGCGCGAATGTGAGTGTGTGCATGCCTGGGCGCGTGTAAATGTGAATGCGGGTGAGCATGTGTCGCATATCTGTGCGTGTGTGCTTGTGTGAGTGTGCGCGAACATGCGTGTGTACATGCCTGGGCGAGTGTAAAAGTGAAGCGGGCGAGCATGTGTCGTATCTCTGTGCGTGTGTGCATGTGTGAGGGTGCGCGAACGTGTGTGTGTGCATGCCTGGGCGCGTGTAAATAGGAATGTGGGGGAGCATGTGTCGTATCTCTGTGCGTGTGTGCTTGTGTGAGTGTGCGCGAACGTGTGTGTGTGCATGCCTCGGCGCGTGTAAACGTGAATGCGGGCGAGCATGTGTCGTATCTCTGTGCATGTGCGTTTGTGTGAGTGTGCGCGAACGGGCTTGCGTGTTTGCATGCCTGGACGCGTGTAAATGAGAATGCGGGCGAGCATATCTCGTATCTCTCTGTGTGTGCGCTTGTGTGAGTGTGCGCGAACGTGTGTGTGTGCATGCCTGGGCGCGTGTAAATGTGAACGCGGGCGAGCATGTGTCGTATCTCTGTGCGTGTGCGTTTATGTGAGTGTGCGTGAACATGTGTGTGTGCATGCCTGTGCGCGTGGGAATGTGAACGCGGGCGATCATGTGTCGTATCTCTGTGCGTGTGTGCTTGTGTAAGTGTGCGAGAACGTGCATGTGTGCATGCCTGGGCGCGTGTAAATGTCAATTCGGGCGAGCATGTGTCGTATCTCTGTGCTTGTGTGAGTGTGCGCGAACGTGCGTGTGTACATGCCTGGGCGCGTGTAAATGTGAACGCGGGTGAGCATGCGTCGTATCTCTGTGTGTACGCGCTTCTGTGAGTGTGCGCGAATGTGTGTGTGTGCATGCCTGGGCGCGTGTAAATGTGAATGCGGGCGAGCATGTGTCGTGCGTGTGCGCTTGTGTGAGTGTGCGCGAACATGCGTGCGTGTGTGCATGCCTAGACGCGTGTAAATGAGAATGCGGACGAGCATGTGTCGTATCTCTGTGCGTGTGTACTTGTGTGACTGTGCGCCGAGGTGTGTGTGTGCGTGCCAGGGCGCGTGTAAATGTGAAAGCGGGTGAGCATGTGTTGTATCTCTGTGCGTTGGTGCTTGTGTGAGTGCGCGCGAACGTGTGTGTGTGCATGCCTGGGGGCGTGTAAACGAGAATGCGGGCGAGCATGTGTCGTATCTCTGTGCGTGTGTGTTTCTGTGAGTGTGCGCGAACGTGTGTGTGTGCATGCCTGGGTGCGTGTATATGTGAACGCGGGCGACCATGTATCGTATCTGCGCGTGTGTGCTTGGGTGTGTATGCGCGAAGGGGTGTGTGTGCAAGCCTGGGCGCGTGTAAATGCGAATGCGGGTGATTATGTGTCGTATCTCTGTGCGTGTGTGCTTGTGTGAATGTGCGCGAATGTGAGTGTGTGCATGCCTGGGCGCGTGTAAATGTGAATGCAGTTGAGCATGTGCCGCATATCTGTGCGTGTGTGCTTGTGTGAGTGTGCGCGAACATGCGTGTGTACATGCCTGGGCGAGTGTAAAAGTGAATGCGGGCGAGCATGTGTCGTATCTCTGTGCGTGTGTGCATGTGTGAGGGTGCGCGAACGTGTGTGTGTGCATGCCTGGGCGCGTGTAAATAGGAATGTGGGGGAGCATGTGTCGTATCTGTGCGTGTGTGCTTGTGTGAGTGTGCGCGAACGTGTGTGTGTGCATGCCTCGGCGCGTGTAAACGTGAATGCGGGCGAGCATGTGTCGTATCTCTGTGCATGTGCGTTTGTGTGAGTGTGCGCGAACGGGCTTGCGTGTTTGCATGCCTGGACGCGTGTAAATGAGAATGCGGGCGAGCATATCTCGTATCTCTCTGTGTGTGCGCTTGTGTGAGTGTGCGCGAACGTGTGTGTGTGCATGCCTGGGCGCGTGTAAATGTGAACGCGGGCGAGCATGTGTCGTATCTCTGTGCGTGTGCGTTTATGTGAGTGTGCGTGAACATGTGTGTGTGCATGCCTGTGCGCGTGGGAATGTGAACGCGGGCGATCATGTGTCATATCTCTGTGCGTGTGTGCTTGTGTAAGTGTGCGAGAACGTGCGTGTGTGCATGCCTGGGCGCGTGTAAATGTCAATTCGGGCGAGCATGTGTCGTATCTCTGTGCTTGTGTGAGAGTGCGCGAACGTGCGTGTGTACATGCCTGGGCGCGTGTAAATGTGAACGCGGGTGAGCATGCGTCGTATCTCTGTGTGTGCGCGCTTCTGTGAGTGTGCGCGAATGTGTGTGTGTGCATGCCTGGGCGCGTGTAAATGTGAATGCGGGCGAGCATGTGTCGTGCGTGTGCGCTTGTGTGAGTGTGCGCGGACTTGCGTGCGTGTGTGCATGTCTAGGCGCGTGTAAACGAGAATGCGGACGAGCATGTGTCGTATCTCTGTGCGTGTGTGCTTATGTGAGTGTGCGCGAACGTGTGTGTGTGCATGCCTGGGCCCGTGTAAATGTGAATGCGGGCGAGGATGTGTCGTATCTCTGTGCGTGTGTGGTTGTGTGAGTGTGCGCCGAGGTGTGTGTGTGCGTGCCAGGGCGCGTGTAAATGCGAAAGCGGGTGAGCATGTGTCGTATCTCTGTGCGTTGGTGCTTGTGTGAGTGCGCGCGAACGTGTGTGTGTGCATGCCTGGGGGCGTGTAAATGAGAATGCGGGCGAGAATGTGTCGTATCTCTGTGCGTGTGTGTTTCTGTGAGTGTGCGCGAACGTGTGTGTGTGCATGCCTGGGTGCGTGTATATGTGAACGCGGGCGACCATGTATCGTATCTGTGCGTGTGTGCTTGTGTGAGTATGCGCGAAGGTGTGTGTGTGCATGCCTGGGCGCGTGTAAATGCGAATGCGGGTGAGCATGTGTCGTATCTCTGTGCTTGTGTGCTTGTGTGAATGTGCGCGAATGTGAGTGTGGGCATGCCTGGGCGCGTGTAAATGTGAATGCGGGTGAGCATGTGTCGCATATCTGTGCGTGTGTGCTTGTGTGAGTGTGCGCGAACATGCGTGTGTACATGCCTGGGCGAGTGTAAATGTGAATGCGGGCGAGCATGTGTCGTATCTCTGTGCGTGTGTGCATGTGTGAGTGTGCGCGAACGTGTGTGTGTGCATGCCTGGGCGCGTGTAAATAGGAATGTGGGGGAGCATGTGTCGTATCTCAGTGCGTGTGTGCTTGTGTGAGTGTGCGCGAACGTGTGTGTGTGCATGCCTCGGCGCGTGTAAACGTGAATGCGGGCGAGCATGTGTCGTATCTCTGTGCATGTGCGTTTGTGTGAGTGTGCGCGAACGGGCTTGCGTGTTTGCATGCCTGGACGCGTGTAAATGAGAATGCGGGCGAGCATATCTCGTATCTCTCTGTGTGTGCGCTTGTGTGAGTGTGCGCGAACGTGCGTGTGTGCGTGCCTGGGCGCGTGTAAGAGTGAATGCGGGCGAGCATGTGTCGTATCTCTGTGCGTGTGTGCTTGTGTGAGTGTGCGCGAACGTGTGTGTGTGCATGCCTGGGCACGTGTAAATGTGAACGCGGGCGAGCATGTGTCGTATCTCTGTGCGTGTGCGTTTATGTGAGTGTGCGTGAACATGTGTGTGTGCATGCCTGTGCGCGTGGGAATGTGAACGCGGGCGATCATGTGTCGTATCTCTGTGCGTGTGTGCTTGTGTAAGTGTGCGAGAACGTGCGTGTGTACATGCCTGGGCGCGTGTAAATGTGAACGCGGGTGAGCATGCGTCGTATCTCTGTGTGGGCCCGCTTCTGTGAGTGTGCGCGAATGTGTGTGTGTGCATGCCTGGGCGCGTGTAAATGTGAATGCGGGCGAGCATGTGTCGTGCGTGTGCGCTTGTGTGAGTGTGCGCGAACATGCGTGCGTGTGTGCATGCCTAGACGCGTGTAAATGAGAATGCGGACGAGCATGTGTCGTATCTCTGTGCGTGTGTGCTTATGTGAGTGTGCGCGAACGTGTGTCTATACATGCCTGGGCCCGTGTATATGTGAATGCGGGCGAGGATGTGTCGTATCTCTGTGCGTGTGTGCTTGTGTGAGTGTGCGCCGAGGTGTGTGTGTGCGTGCCAGGGCGCGTGTAAATGTGAATGCGGGTGAGCATGTGTCGTATCTCTGTGCGTTGGTGATTGTGTGAGTGCGCGCGAACGTGTGTGTGTGCATGCCTGGGCGCGTGTAAATGTCAATTCGGGCGAGCATGTGTCGTATCTCTGTGCTTGTGTGCTTGTGTGAGTGTGCGCGAACATGCGTGCGTGTGTGCATGCCTAGACGCGTGTAAATGAGAATGCGGACGAGCATGTGTCGTATCTCTGTGCTTGTGTGCTTGTGTGAGTGTGCGCGAACGGGCGTCTGTGTCTGGGCGCGCGTAAATGTCAATTCGGGCGAGCATGTGTTGTATCTCTGTGCGTGTGCTTGTGTGAAGGTGCGCGAACGTGTGTGTGTGCATGCCTGGGTGCGTGTAAATGGGAAATCAAGCGAGCATGTGTCGTATCTCTCTGCGTCTGTGCCTGGGTGAGTGTGCGCGAATGTGTGTGTGTGCATGCCTGCGCGCGTCTAAATGAGAATGCGGGGGAGCATGTGTCGTATATCCGTGCGTGTGTGCTTGTGTGAGTGTGCGCGAAGGTGCGTGTGTGCATGCCTGGGCGCGTCTAAAAGAGAACGCGGGGGAGCATGTGTCCTATCTCTGTGGGTGCGCGCGAACGTGTGTGTGTGCATGCCCGGGCGCGTGTAAATGAGAATGCGGGCGATCATGTGTCGTATCTCTGTTCGTGTGTGCGAGCATGTGTGCGTGTGCATGCCTGGGCACGTGTAAATGCGAATTCGGACGACCATGTGTCGTATCTCTGTGCGTGTGTGCTTGTGTGAGTGTGCGCGAACGTGTGTGTGTGCATGCCTGGGCGCGTGTAAATGTGAACGCGTGCGAGCATGTGTCGTATCTCTGTGCGTGTGCGTTTGTGTGAGTGTGCGCGAACATCTGTGTGTGCATGCCTGTGCGCGTGGGAATGTGAACGCGGGCGATCAGGTGTTGTATCTCTGTGCGTGTGTGCTTGTGTAAGTGTGCGTGAACGTGCGCGTGTGCATGCCTGGGCGCGTGTAAATGTCAATTCGGGTGAGCATGTGTCGTATCTCTGTGCTTGTGTGAGCGTGCGCGAACGTGCGTGTGTACATGCCTGGGCGCGTGTAAATGTGAACGCGGGTGAGCATGTGTCGTATCTCTGTGTGTGTGTGTGCTTCTGTGAGTGTGCGCGAATGTGTGTGTGCATGCCTGGGCACGTGTAAACGTGAATGCGGGCGAGCATGTGTCGTGCGTGTTCGTTTGTGTGAGTGCGAACGAACGTGCGTGCGTGTGTGCATGCCTAGACGCGTGTAAATGAGAATGCGGACGAGCTTGTGTCGTATCTCTGTGCGTGTGTGCTTATGTGAGTGTGCGTGAACGTCTGTGTGTGCATGCCTGGGCCCGTGTAAATGTGAATGCGGGCGAGCATGTGTCGAATCTCTGTGCGTGTGTGCTTGTGTGAGTGTGCGCGAGCATGTGTGTGTGCATGCTTGGGCGCGTGTAAATATGAATGCGGGCGAGCATATGTCGTATCTCTGAGCGTGTGTCCTTGTATGAGTGTGCGCGAACGTGTCTGTGTGCATGCCTGGGCGCGTGTAAATGTGAATGCGGGTGAGCATGTGTCGCATCTCTCTGCGTGTGTGCTTGTGTGAGTGTGCGCGAACGTGCGTGTGTGCATGTCTGGGCGCGTGTAAATGTGAATGCGGGCGAGCATGTTTCGTATCTCTGTGCGTGTGTGCTTGTGTGAGTGTGTGCGAACGTGTGTGTGTGCATGCCTGGGAGCGTGTTAAAGTGAATGCGGATGAGCATGTGTCGTATCTCTGTGCCTGAGTGCTTTTGTGAGTGTGCGCGAACGTGCGTGTGTGCATGCCTGGCGCGTGTAAATGAGAATGCGGGTGAGCATGTGTCGTATCTCTGTGCGTGGGCGCTTGTGTAAGTGTGCGCGAACGTGCGTGTGTGCATGCCTGGGCGCGTGTAAATGAGAACTCGGGTGCGCATATTTTGTATCTCTGTGCGTGTGTGCTTGTGTGAGCGTGTTTGAACTAGCGTGTGTGCGCGCCTGGGCACGTGTAAATGTGAATGTTGGTGAGCATGTGCCGAATCTCTGTGCGTCTGTGCTTGTGTGAGTGTGCGCGAACGTGCGTGTGTGCAAGTGTGGGCGCGTGTAAATGTGAATGCGGGCGAGCATGTGTCGTATCCTTGTGCGTGTGTGCTTGTGTGAGTGTGCGCGAACGTGTGTGTGTGCATGCCTGGGTTGGTGTAAATGTGAAGGCGGGTGAGCATGTGTCGTATCTCTGTGCGTGGGTGCTTGTGTGAGTGTGCGCGAACGTGTGTGAGTGCATGCCTGGGTGCGTGTAAATGTGAACGCGGGCGACCATGTATCGTATCTGTGCGTGTGTGCTTGTGTGAGTATGCGCGAAGGTGTGTGTGTGTGCGTGTCTGGGCGCGTGTATATGTGAATGCGGGTGAGCATGTGTTGCATATCTGTAGGTGTGTGCTTGTGTGTGTGTACGCGAACATGCGTGTGTGCACGCCTCGACGCTTGTAAACGTGAATGCGGGCGAGCATGAGTCGTATCTCTGTGCGCGTGCGTTTGTGTGAGTGTGCGCGAACATGTGTGTGTGCATGCCTGTGCGCGTGGGAATGTGAACGCGGGCAATCATGTGTCGTATCTCTGTGCGTGTGTGCTTGTGTAAGTATGCGCGAACGTGCGTGTGTGCATGCCTGGGCGCGTGCAAATGTGAATTCGGGCGAGCATGTGTCGTATCTCTGTGCTTGTGTGAGTGTGCGCGAACTTGCGTGTGTACATGCCTGTGCGCGTGTAAATGTGAACGCGGACGAGCACGTGTCGTATCTCTGTGCGTGTGTGCTTGTGTGACAGTGCGCCGAGGTGTGTGTGTGCGTGCCTGGGCGCATGTAAATGTGAAAGCGGGTGAGGATGTGTCGTATCTCTGTGCGTTGGTGTTTCTTTGAGTGCGCGCGAACCTGTGTGTGTGCATGCCTGGAACTGCGTAAATGTGAATGCGGGCGAGCATGTGTCGTATCTCTGTGCGTGTCCGCTTGTGTGAGTGTGCGCGAACATGCGTGTGTGCATGCCTGGGCGCGTGTAAATAAGAATGCGGGCGAGCATGTGTCATGCGTGTGCGTTTGTGTGAGTTTGTGCGAACAAGCGTGCGTGTGTGCATCCCTGGACGCGTGTAAATGAGAACGCGGGCGAGCATGTGTTGTATCTCTGTGCGTGTGTGCTTGTGTGAAGGTGCGCGAACGTGTGTGTGTGCATGCCTGGGTACGTGTAAATGTGAATGCGGATAAGCATATCTCGTATCTCTCTGTGTGTGCTTGTGTGAGTTTGCGCGAACGTGTGTGTGTGCGTGCCTGGGTGCGTGTAAATGTGAATGCGGATGAGCATGTGTCGTATCTGTGCGTGTGTGCTTGTGTGAGTGTGCGCGAACGCGTGTGTGTGCGTGCCTGGGTGCGTATAGATGTGAATGCAGGTGAGCATGTGTCGTATCTCTGTGTGTGTGTGCATGTGTAAGTGTGCGCGAACGTGCGTGCGTGCATGAATGGGCACGTGTAAATGTGAATGCGGGCGAACATGTGTCGTATCTCTGTGCGTGTGCGTTTGTGGGAGTGTACGCGAATGTGAGTGTGTGCGTGCCTGGGCGCGTGTAAATGTGAATGCGGGTGAGCATGTGTCGCATCTCTGTGCGTGTGTGCTTGTGTGAGTGTGCGCGAATATGTGTGTATGCATGCCTGGGCGCGTGTAAACGTGAATGCGGGCGAGCATGTGTCGTATCTCTGTGCGTGTGCGTTTGTGTGAGTGTGCGCGAACGTGTCAGTGTGCATGCCTGTGCGCGTGTGAATGTGAACGCGGGCGATCATGTGTCGTATCTCTGTGCGTGTGCGTTTGTGTGAGTTTGCGCGAACGTGTGTGTTTGCGTGCCTGTACGCGTGTAAATGTGAACGCGGGCGAGCATGTGTCGTATCTCTGTGCGTGTGTGCTTGTGTGAGTGTGCGCGAACGCGTGTGTGTGCGTGCCTGGGTGCGTATAGATGTGAACGCAGGTGAGCATGTGTCGTATCTCTGTGCGTGTCTGCTTGTGTGAGTGTGCTTGAACATGCGTGTGTGCGTGCCTGGGCACGTGAAAATGCAAATGCGGGCGAGCATGTATCGTATCTCTGTGCGTGTGTGCTTGTGTGAGTGTGCGCGAAGGCGTGTGTGTGCGTGCCTGGGCGCGTGTAAATGTGAATGCGGGTGAGCATGTGTCGTACCTCTGTGCGTGTGTGCTTGTGTGAGTGTCCGCGAATGTGCGTGTGTGCATGCCCGGCCGCGTGTAAATGAGAAATCGGGCGAGCATGTGTCGTATCTCTGTGCGTGTGTGCTTGTGTGAGTGTGCTTCAACATGCGTGTGTGCATGCCTGGGCACGTGTAAATGTGAATGCGGATGAGGATGTGTCGTATCTCTGTGCGTGTGTGCTTGTTTGAGTGTGCGCGAACGTGCGTGTGTGCATGCCTGGGCGCGTGTAAATGTGAATGGGGGCGAGCATGTGTCGTATCTCTGTGCGTGTGTGCTTGTGTGAGTGTGCTTGAACGTGCGTGTGCGCATGCCTGGGTGCGGATAACTGTGAATGCAGGCTAGCATGTGTGGTATCTCTGTGCGTGTGTGCTTGTGTGAGTGTGCGCAAACGTGCGTGTGTGGGTGCCCGGGCGTGAGTAAAGGTGAATGCGGGCGAGCATGTGTCGTATCTCTGTGCGTGTGCGTTATTCTGAGCGTGAGCGAACGTGCGTGCGGGTATGCATGGGCGCGTGTAAATGTGAACGCGCGCGAGCATGGATCGTATCTCTGTGAGTGTGCTTGTGTGAGTGTGCTTAAACGTGCCTGTGTGCGCGCCTGGGCACGTGTAAATGTGAATGCGGGTGAGCATGTTTCGTATCTCTGTGCGTGTGTGCTTGTGTGAGTGTGCGCAAACGTGCGTGCGTGGGTGCCTGGGCGCGAGTAAACGTGAATGCGGGCGAGCATGTGTCGTATCTCTGTGCGTGTGTGCTTGTGTGAGTGTGCGCGAATATGTGTGTATGCATGCCTGGGCGCGTGTAAACGTGAATGCGGGCGAGCATGTGTCGTATATCTGTGCGTGTGCGTTTGTGTGAGTGTGCGCGAACGTGCGTGTGTGCATGCCTGGGTGCGGATAAATGTGAGTGCAGGCTAGCATGTGTCGTATCTCTGTGCGTGTGTGCTTGTGTGAGTGTGCGCAAACGTGCGTGCGTGGGTGCCTGGGCGCGTGTAAATGTGAATGCGGGTGAGCATGTGTCGCATCTCTGTGCGTGTGTGCTTGTGTGAGTGTGCGCGAATATGTGTGTATGCATGCCTGGGCGCGTGTAAACGTGAATGCGGGCGAGCATGTGTCGTATATCTGTGCGTGTGCGTTTGTGTGAGTGTGCGCGAACGTGTCAGTGTGCATGCCTGTGCGCGTGTGAATGTGAACGCGGGCGATCATGTGTCGCATCTCTGTGCGTGTGTGCTTGTGTGAGTGTGCGCGAATATGTGTGTGTGCATGCCTGGGTGCGTGTAAACGTGAATGCGGGCGAGCATGTGTCGTATCTCTGTGCGTGTGCGTTTGTGTGAGTGTGCGCGAACGTGTCAGTGTGCATGCCTGTGCGCGTGTGAATGTGAAAGCGGGCGAACATGTGACGTATCTCTGTGCGTGTGCGTTTGTGTGAGTGTGCAGGAACGTGCGTGTTTGCATGCCTGGACGCGTGTAACTGAGAATGCGGGTGAGCATGTGACATATCTCTGTGAGTGTGCTCGTGTGAGTGTGCGCGAACGTGCGTGTGTGGGTGCCTAGGCACGTATAAATGTGAATGCGGGTGAGCATATGTCGTAACTTTGTGCGTGTGTGCTTGTGTGAGTGTGCGCGAACGTGCGTGTGTGCATGCCTGGGTGCGGATAAATGTGAGTGCAGGCTAGCATGTGTCGTATCTCTGTGCGTGTGTGCTTGTGTGAGTGTGCGCAAACGTGCGTGCGTGGGTGCCTGGACGCGAGTAAACGTGAATGCGGGCGAGCATGTGTCGTATCTCTGTGCGTGTGTGCTTGTGTGAGTGTGCGCGAACGTGCGTGTGTGCATGTCTGGGCGCGTGTAAACCTGAATGCGGGCGAGCGTGTGACGTATCTCAGTGCGTGTGCGGTTGTGTAAATGCGCTGCGTGTTTGCATGCCTGGACGCGTGTAAATGAGAATGCGGGCGAGCATGTGACACATCTCTGTGCGTGTGTGCTTGTGTAAGTGTGCGCGAACGTGCGTGTGTGCATGCCTGGGTGCGTGTAAATGTGAATGCGGGTGAGCATATGTCGTAACTTTGTGCGTGTGTGCTTGTGTGAGTGTGCGCGAACGTGCATGTGTGCATGCCTGGGTGCGGATAAATGTGAGTGCAGGCTAGCATGTGTCGTATCTCTGTGCGTGTGTGCTTGTGTGAGTGTGCGCAAACGTGCGTGTGGGGGTGCCTGGGCGCGAGTAAGCGTGAATGCAGGTGAGGATGTGTCGTATCTCTGTGCGTGGGTACTTGTGTGAGTGCGCGCGAACGTGCGTGTGTGCATGCCTGAGCGCGTGTAAATGAGAATGCGGGCGAGCATGTGTCGTATCTCTGTGCGTGTGTGCTTGTGTGAGTGTGCGCAAACGGGCGTGTGTGCGTGCTTGGGCGCGTGTAAACGTGAATGCGGGAGAGCATGTGTCGTATCTCTGTGCGTGTGTGCTTGTGTGAGTGTACGCGAACGTGTGTACGTGCATGGCTGGGTGCGCGTAAATGTGAACGCGGGCGACCATGTGTCGTATCTCTGTGCGGGTGTGCTTGTGTGAGTGTTCGCGACCGTGTGTGTGTTCAGGCCTGTGCGCGTGTAAATGTGAACGCGGGTAAGCATGTGACGTATCTCTGTGCGTGTGCGTATCTGTGAGTGTGCGCGAACGTGTGTGTGTGCATGCCTGGGCGCGTGTAAATGTGAATGAGGGCGAGCATGTGTCGTATCTCTGTGCGTGTGTGCTTGTGTGAGTGTGAGCGAACGTGTCTGTGTGCATGCCTGTGCGCGTGTAAATGTGAACGTGGGCGAGTATGTGTCGTATCTCTGTGCGTGTGTGCTTGTGTGAGTGTGCGCGAACATGCGCGTGTGCATGCCTGGGCGCGTGTAAATGAGAATGCGGGCGAGCATGTGTCATGCGTGTGCGTTTGTGTTTGTTTGTGCGAACAAGCGTGCGTGTGTGCATCCCTGGACGCGTGTAAATGAGAACGCGGGCGAGCATGTGTTGTATCTCTGTGCGTGTGTGCTTGTGTGAAGGTGCGCGAACGTGTGTGTGTGCACGCCTGGGTGCGTGTAAATGTGAATGCGGATGAGCATGTCTCGTATCTCTGTGCGTGTGTGCTTGTGTGAGTGTGCGCGAACGTGTGTGTGTGCGTGCCTGAATGCGTGTAAATGTGAATGCGGATGAGCATGTGTCGTATCTCTGTGCGTGTGTGCTTGTGTGAGTGTGCGCGAACGTGCGTGTGTGCATGTCTGGGCGCGTGTAAACCTGAATGCGGGCGAGAGTGTGACGTATCTCTGTGTGTGTGCGGTTGTGTGAGTGCGCGCGAACGTGCGTGTTTGCATGCCTGGACGCGTGTAAATGAGAATGCGGGCGAGCATGTGACATATCTCTGTGCGTGTGTGCTTTTGTTAGTGTGCGCGAACGTGCGTGTGTGCATGCCTGGGCGCGTTTAAATGTGAATGTGGGCGAGCATGTGTCGTATCTCTGTGCGTGTGTACTTGTGTGAGTGTGCTCGAACGTGCGTGTGTGCATGCGTGGGAGCGGGTAAATGTGAATGCAGGCTAGCATGTGTCGTATCTCTGTGCGTGTGTGCTTGTGTGAGTGTGCGCAAACGTGCGTGTGGGGGTGCCTGGGCGCGAGTAAACGTGAATGCAGGTGAGCATGTGTCGTATCTCTGTGCGTGGGTACTTGTGTGAGTGCGCGCGAACGTGCGTGTGTGCATGCCTGGGCGCGTGTAAATGAGAATGCGGGCGAGCATGTGTCGTATCTCTGTGCGTGTGTGCTTGTGTGAGTGTGCGCAAACGGGCGTGTGTGCGTGCTTGGGCGCGTGTAAACGTGAATGCGGGAGAGCATGTGTCGTATGTCTGTGCGTGTGCGCTTGTGTGAGTGTACGCGAACGTGTGTATGTGCATGGCTGGGTGCGCGTAAATGGGAATGCGGGCGACCATGTCTCGTATCTCTGTGCGGGTGTGCTTGTGTGAGTGTTCGCGAACGTGTGTGTGTGCATGCCTGTGCGCGTGTAAATGTGAACGCGGGTAAGCATGTGACGTATCTCTGTGCGTGTGCGTATCTGTGAGTGTGCGCGAACGTGTGTGTGTGCATGCCTGGGCGCGTGTAAATGTGAATGAGGGCGAGCATGTGTCGTATCTCTGTGCGTGTGTGGTTCTTGGAGTGTGCTTGAACGTGCGTGTGTGCGTGCCTGGGCACGTGTAATTGTGAACGAGGGCGAGCATGTGTCGTATCTCTGTGCGTGTATGCTTGTGTGAGTGTGCGTGCCTGGGCGCGTGTAAATGTTCATGCGGGCAAGCACGTGTCGTATCTATGTGCGTGTCTGCTTGTGTGAGTGTGCTTGAACATGCGTGTGTGCGTGCCTGGGCACGTGTAAATGTGAATGCGGGTAAGCATGTGTCGCATCTCTGTGCGTGTGTGCTTGTGTGAGCGTACTTGAACGTGCATGTGTGCATGCCCGGGCGCGTGTAAATGCTAATGCGGGTGAGCATGTGTCGTAGCTCTGTGCGTGTTTGCTTGTGTGAGTGTGCGCGAACGTGTATGTCTGCATGCCTGTGCGCGTGTAAATGTGAACGCGGGCGAGCATGTGTCGTATCTCTGTACGTGTATGGTTGTGTGAGTGTGCTTGAACGTGCGTGTGTGCGTGCCTGGGCACGTGTAAATGTGAACGCGGGCGAGCATGTGTCGTACCTCTGTGCGTGTATGCTTGTGTGAGTGTGCGCGAAGGTGTGTGTGTGCGTGCCTGGGCGCGTGTAAATGTGAATGCGGGTGAGCATGTGTCGTATCTGTGCGTGTGTGCTTGTGTGAGTGCGCTTGAACGTGCGTGTGTGCGTGCCTGGGCACGTGTAAATGTGAATGCGGGTGAGCATGCGTCGTATCTCTGTGCGTGTGTGCATGTTTGAGTGTGCGCGAACGTGCTTGTGTGCATGCCTGGGCGTGTGTAAATGTGAACGCGGGCGAGCATGTGTCGTATCTCTGTGCGTGTGTGGTTGTTGGAGTGTGCTTGAACGTGCGTGTGTGCATCCCTGGGCACGTGTAATTGTGAACGCGGGCGAGCATGTGTTGTATCTATGTGCGTGTATGCTTGTGTGAGTGTGCGTGCCTGGGCGCGTGTAAATGTTCATGCGGGTGAGCATGTGTCGTATCTGTGCGTATGTGCTTGTGTGAGTGCGCTTGAACGTGCGTGTGTGCGTGCCTGGGCACGTGTAAATGTGAATGCGGGCGAGCATGTGTCGTATCTCTGTGCGTGTGTGGTTGTTGGAGTGTGCTTGAACGTGCGTGTGTGCGTGCCCGGGCAGGTGTAAATATGAATGCGGGGGAGCATGTGCCGTATCTCTGTGCGTGTGTGCTTGTGTGAGTGTGCGCGAACGTGTGTGTGTGCATGCCTGGGCGCGTGTAAATATGAATGCGGGCGAGCATGTGTCGTATCTCTGTGCGTGTATGCTTGTGTGAGTGTGCGTGCCTGGGCGCGTGTAAATGTTCATGCGGGTGAGCATGTGTCGTATCTCTGTGCATGTGTGCTTGTGTGCCTGTGCGCGAACGTGCGTGTGTGCATGCCTGTTCGCATGTAAATTTGAATGCGGGCGAGCATGTGTCGTATCTCTGTGCGTGTGCGTTTGTGTGAGTTTGCGCGAACGTGTGTGTTAGCGTGCCTGTACGCGTGTAAATGTGAACGCGGGCGAGCATGTGTCGTATCTCTGTGCGTGTGTGCTTGTGTGAGTGTGCGCGAACGCGTGTGTGTGCGTGCCTGGGTGCGTATAGATGTGAACGCAGGTGAGCATGTGTCGTATCTCTGTGCGTGTCTGCTTGTGTGAGTGTGCTTGAACATGCGTGTGTGCGTGCCTGGGCACGTGAAAATGCAAATGCGGGCGAGCATGTATCGTATCTCTGTGCGTGTGTGCTTGTGTGAGTGTGCGCGAAGGTGTGTGTGTGCGTGCCTGGGCGCGTGTAAATGTGAATGCGGGTGAGCATGTGTCGTACCTCTGTGCGTGTGTGCTTGTGTGAGTGTGCGCGAATGTGCGTGTGTGCATGCCCGGCCGCGTGTAAATGAGAAATCGGGCGAGCATGTGTCGTATCTCTGTGCGTGTGTGCTTGTGTGAGTGTGCTTCAACATGCGTGTGTGCATGCCTGGGCACGTGTAAATGTGAATGCGGATGAGGATGTGTCGTATCTCTGTGCGTGTGTGCTTGTTTGAGTGTGCGCGAACGTGCGTGTGTGCATGCCTGGGCGCGTGTAAATGTGAATGGGGGCGAGCATGTGTCGTATCTCTGTGCGTGTGTGCTTGTGTGAGTGTGCTTGAACGTGCGTGTGCGCATGCCTGGGTGCGGATAACTGTGAATGCAGGCTAGCATGTGTGGTATCTCTGTGCGTGTGTGCTTGTGTGAGTGTGCGCAAACGTGCGTGTGTGGGTGCCTGGGCGTGAGTAAAGGTGAATGCGGGCGAGCATGTGTCGTATCTCTGTGCGTGTGCGTTATTGTGAGCGTGAGCGAACGTGCGTGCGGGTATGCATGGGCGCGTGTAAATGTGAACGCGCGCGAGCATGGATCGTATCTCTGTGAGTGTGCTTGTGTGAGTGTGCTTAAACGTGCCTGTGTGCGCGCCTGGGCACGTGTAAATGTGAATGCGGGTGAGCATGTTTCGTATCTCTGTGCGTGTGTGCTTGTGTGAGTGTGCGCGAACGTGCGTGTGTGTATGTCTGGGCGCGTGTAAACGTGAAAGCGGGCGAACATGTGACCTATCTCTGTGCGTGTGCGTTTGTGTGAGTGTGCAGGAACGTGCGTGTTTGCATGCCTGGACGCGTGTAAATGAGAATGCGGGTGAGCATGTGACATATCTCTGTGAGTGTCCTCGTGTGAGTGTGCGCGAACGTGCGTGTGTGGGTGCCTAGGCACGTATAAATGTGAATGCGGGTGAGCATATGTCGTAACTTTGTGCGTGTGTGCTTGTGTGAGTGTGCGCGAACGTGCGTGTGTGCATGCCTGGGTGCGGATAAATGTGAGTGCAGGCTAGCATGTGTCGTATCTCTGTGCGTGTGTGCTTGTGTGAGTGTGCGCAAACGTGCGTGCGTGGGTGCCTGGGCGCGAGTAAACGTGAATGCGGGCGAGCATGTGTCGTATCTCTGTGCGTGTGTGCTTGTGTGAGTGTGCGCGAACGTGCGTGTGTGCGTGCCTGGGCGCGTGTAAATGTGAATGCGGGTGAGCATGTGTCGCATCTCTGTGCGTGTGTGCTTGTGTGAGTGTGCGCGAATATGTGTGTATGCATGCCTGGGCGCGTGTAAACGTGAATGCGGGCGAGCATGTGTCGTATATCTGTGCGTGTGCGTTTGTGTGAGTGTGCGCGAACGTGTCAGTGTGCATGCCTGTGCGCGTGTGAATGTGAACGCGGGCGATCATGTGTCGCATCTCTGTGCGTGTGTGCTTGTGTGAGTGTGCGCGAATATGTGTGTGTGCATGCCTGGGTGCGTGTAAACGTGAATGCGGGCGAGCATGTGTCGTATCTCTGTGCGTGTGTGCTTGTGTGAGTGTGCGCGAACGTGCGTGTGTGCATGTCTGGGCGCGTGTAAACCTGAATGCGGGCGAGCGTGTGACGTATCTCAGTGCGTGTGCGGTTGTGTAAATGCGCTGCGTGTTTGCATGCCTGGACGCGTGTAAATGAGAATGCGGGCGAGCATGTGACACATCTCTGTGCGAGTGTGCTTGTGTAAGTGTGCGCGAACGTGCGTGTGTGCATGCCTGGGTGCGTGTAAATGTGAATGCGGGTGAGCATATGTCGTAACTTTGTGCGTGTGTGCTTGTGTGAGTGTGCGCGAACGTGCGTGTGTGCATGCCTGGGTGCGGATAAATGTGAGTGCAGGCTAGCATGTGTCGTATCTCTGTGCGTGTGTGCTTGTGTGAGTGTGCGCATACGTGCGTGTGGGGGTGCCTGGGCGCGAGTAAGCGTGAATGCAGGTGAGGATGTGTCGTATCTCTGTGCGTGGGTACTTGTGTGAGTGCGCGCGAACGTGCGTGTGTGCATGCCTGAGCGCGTGTAAATGAGAATGCGGGCGAGCATGTGTCGTATCTCTGTGCGTGTGTGCTTGTGTGAGTGTGCGCAAACGGGCGTGTGTGCGTGCTTGGGCGCGTGTAAACGTGAATGCGGGAGAGCATGTGTCGTATCTCTGTGCGTGTGTGCTTGTGTGAGTGTACGCGAACGTGTGTACGTGCATGGCTGGGTGCGCGTAAATGTGAATGCGGGCGACCATGTGTCGTATCTCTGTGCGGGTGTGCTTGTGTGAGTGTTCGCGACCGTGTGTGTGTTCAGGCCTGCGCGCGTGTAAATGTGAACGCGGGTAAGCATGTGACGTATCTCTGTGCGTGTGCGTATCTGTGAGTGTGCGCGAACGTGTGTGTGTGCATGCCTGGGCGCGTGTAAATGTGAATGAGGGCGAGCATGTGTCGTATCTCTGTGCGTGTGTGCTTGAGTGAGTGTGAGCGAACGTGTCTGTGTGCATGCCTGTGCGCGTGTAAATGTGAACGTGGGCGAGTATGTGTCGTATCTCTGTGCGTGTGTGCTTGTGTGAGTGTGCGCGAACATGCGCGTGTGCATGCCTGGGCGCGTGTAAATGTGAATGCGGGTGAGCATGTGTCGCATCTCTGTGCGTGTGTGCTTGTGTGAGTGTGCGCGAATATGTGTGTATGCATGCCTGGGCGCGTGTAAACGTGAATGCGGGCGAGCATGTGTCGTATATCTGTGCGTGTGCGTTTGTGTGAGTGTGCGCGAACGTGTCAGTGTGCATGCCTGTGCGCGTGTGAATGTGAACGCGGGCGATCATGTGTCGCATCTCTGTGCGTGTGTGCTTGTGTGAGTGTGCGCGAATATGTGTGTGTGCATGCCTGGGTGCGTGTAAACGTGAATGCGGGCGAGCATGTGTCGTATCTCTGTGCGTGTGTGCTTGTGTGAGTGTGCGCGAACGTGCGTGTGTGCATGTCTGGGCGCGTGTAAACCTGAATGCGGGCGAGCGTGTGACGTATCTCAGTGCGTGTGCGGTTGTGTAAATGCGCTGCGTGTTTGCATGCCTGGACGCGTGTAAATGAGAATGCGGGCGAGCATGTGACACATCTCTGTGCGAGTGTGCTTGTGTAAGTGTGCGCGAACGTGCGTGTGTGCATGCCTGGGTGCGTGTAAATGTGAATGCGGGTGAGCATATGTCGTAACTTTGTGCGTGTGTGCTTGTGTGAGTGTGCGCGAACGTGCGTGTGTGCATGCCTGGGTGCGGATAAATGTGAGTGCAGGCTAGCATGTGTCGTATCTCTGTGCGTGTGTGCTTGTGTGAGTGTGCGCATACGTGCGTGTGGGGGTGCCTGGGCGCGAGTAAGCGTGAATGCAGGTGAGGATGTGTCGTATCTCTGTGCGTGGGTACTTGTGTGAGTGCGCGCGAACGTGCGTGTGTGCATGCCTGAGCGCGTGTAAATGAGAATGCGGGCGAGCATGTGTCGTATCTCTGTGCGTGTGTGCTTGTGTGAGTGTGCGCAAACGGGCGTGTGTGCGTGCTTGGGCGCGTGTAAACGTGAATGCGGGAGAGCATGTGTCGTATCTCTGTGCGTGTGTGCTTGTGTGAGTGTACGCGAACGTGTGTACGTGCATGGCTGGGTGCGCGTAAATGTGAACGCGGGCGACCATGTGTCGTATCTCTGTGCGGGTGTGCTTGTGTGAGTGTTCGCGACCGTGTGTGTGTTCAGGCCTGCGCGCGTGTAAATGTGAACGCGGGTAAGCATGTGACGTATCTCTGTGCGTGTGCGTATCTGTGAGTGTGCGCGAACGTGTGTGTGTGCATGCCTGGGCGCGTGTAAATGTGAATGAGGGCGAGCATGTGTCGTATCTCTGTGCGTGTGTGCTTGTGTGAGTGTGAGCGAACGTGTCTGTGTGCATGCCTGTGCGCGTGTAAATGTGAACGTGGGCGAGTATGTGTCGTATCTGTGCGTGTGTGCTTGTGTGAGTGTGCGCGAACATGCGCGTGTGCATGCCTGGGCGCGTGTAAATGAGAATGCGGGCGAGCATGTGACATATCTCTGTGCGTGTGTGCTTTTGTTAGTGTGCGCGAACGTGCGTGTGTGCACGCCTGGGTGCGTGTAAATGTGAATGCGGATGAGCATGTCTCGTATCTCTGTGCGTGTGTGCTTGTGTGAGTGTGCGCGAACGTGTGTGTGTGCGTGCCTGAATGCGTGTAAATGTGAATGCGGATGAGCATGTGTCGTATCTCTGTGAGTGTGTGCTTGTGTGAGTGTGCGCGAACGTGCGTGTGTGCATGTCTGGGCGCGTGTAAACCTGAATGCGGGCGAGAGTGTGACGTATCTCTGTGCGTGTGCGGTTGTGTGAGTGCGCGCGAACGTGCGTGTATGCATGCCTGGACGCGTGTAAATGAGAATGCGGGCGAGCATGTGACATATCTCTGTGCGTGTGTGCTTTTGTTAGTGTGCGCGAACGTGCGTGTGTGCATGCCTGGGCGCGTGTAAATGTGAATGTGGGCGAGCATGTGTCGTATCTCTGTGCGTGTGTACTTGTGTGAGTGTGCTCGAACGTGCGTGTGTGCATGCGTGGGAGCGGGTAAATGTGAATGCAGGCTAGCATGTGTCGTATCTCTGTGCGTGTGTGCTTGTGTGAGTGTGCGCAAACGTGCGTGTGGGGGTGCCTGGGCGCGAGTAAACGTGAATGCAGGTGAGCATGTGTCGTATCTCTGTGCGTGGGTACTTGTGTGAGTGCGCGCGAACGTGCGTGTGTGCATGCCTGGGCGCGTGTAAATGAGAATGCGGGCGAGCATGTGTCGTATCTCTGTGCGTGTGTGCTTGTGTGAGTGTGCGCAAACGGGCGTGTGTGCGTGCTTGGGCGCGTGTAAACGTGAATGCGGGAGAGCATGTGTCGTATGTCTGTGCGTGTGCGCTTGTGTGAGTGTACGCGAACGTGTGTATGTGCATGGCTGGGTGCGCGTAAATGGGAATGCGGGCGACCATGTCTCGTATCTCTGTGCGGGTGTGCTTGTGTGAGTGTTCGCGAACGTGTGTGTGTGCATGCCTGTGCGCGTGTAAATGTGAACGCGGGTAAGCATGTGACGTATCTCTGTGCGTGTGCGTATCTGTGAGTGTGCGCGAACGTGTGTGTGTGCATGCCTGGGCGCGTGTAAATGTGAATGAGGGCGAGCATGTGTCGTATCTCTGTGCGTGTGTGGTCCTTGGAGTGTGCTTGAACGTGCGTGTGTGCGTGCCTGGGCACGTGTAATTGTGAACGCGGGCGAGCATGTGTCGTATCTCTGTGCGTGTATGCTTGTGTGAGTGTGCGTGCCTGGGCGCGTGTAAATGTTCATGCGGGCAAGCACGTGTCGTATCTATGTGCGTGTGTGCTTGTGTGAGTGTGCTTGAACATGCGTGTGTGCGTGCCTGGGCACGTGTAAATGTGAATGCGGGTAAGCATGTGTCGCATCTCTGTGCGTGTGTGCTTGTGTGAGCGTACTTGAACGTGCATGTGTGCATGCCCGGGCGCGTGTAAATGCTAATGCGGGTGAGCATGTGTCGTAGCTCTGTGCGTGTTTGCTTGTGTGAGTGTGCGCGAACGTGTATGTCTGCATGCCTGTGCGCGTGTAAATGTGAACGCGGGCGAGCATGTGTCGTATCTCTGTACGTGTATGGTTGTGTGAGTGTGCTTGAACGTGCGTGTGTGCGTGCCTGGGCACGTGTAAATGTGAACGCGGGCGAGCATGTGTCGTACCTCTGTGCGTGTATGCTTGTGTGAGTGTGCGCGAAGGTGTGTGTGTGCGTGCCTGGGCGCGTGTAAATGTGAATGCGGGTGAGCATGTGTCGTATCTGTGCGTGTGTGCTTGTGTGAGTGCGCTTGAACGTGCGTGTGTGCGTGCCTGGGCACGTGTAAATGTGAATGCGGGTGAGCATGCGTCGTATCTCTGTGCGTGTGTGCATGTTTGAGTGTGCGCGAACGTGCTTGTGTGCATGCCTGGGCGTGTGTAAATGTGAACGCGGGCGAGCATGTGTCGTATCTCTGTGCGTGTGTGGTTGTTGGAGTGTGCTTGAACGTGCGTGTGTGCATCCCTGGGCACGTGTAATTGTGAACGCGGGCGAGCATGTGTTGTATCTATGTGCGTGTATGCTTGTGTGAGTGTGCGTGCCTGGGCGCGTGTAAATGTTCATGCGGGTGAGCATGTGTCGTATCTGTGCGTATGTGCTTGTGTGAGTGCGCTTGAACGTGCGTGTGTGCGTGCCTGGGCACGTGTAAATGTGAATGCGGGCGAGCATGTGTCGTATCTCTGTGCGTGTGTGGTTGTTGGAGTGTGCTTGAACGTGCGTGTGTGCGTGCCTGGGCAGGTGTAAATATGAATGCGGGGGAGCATGTGCCGTATCTCTGTGCGTGTGTGCTTGTGTGAGTGTGCGCGAACGTGTGTGTGTGCATGCCTGGGCGCGTGTAAATATGAATGCGGGCGAGCATGTGTCGTATCTCTGTGCGTGTATGCTTGTGTGAGTGTGCGTGCCTGGGCGCGTGTAAATATTCATGCGGGTGAGCATGTGTCGTATCTCTGTGCATGTGTGCTTGTGTGCCTGTGCGCGAACGTGCGTGTGTGCATGCCTGTTCGCGTGTAAATTTGAATGCGGGCGAGCATGTGTCGTATCTCTGTGCGTGTGTGCTTGTGTAAGTGTGCGCGAACGTGTGTGTGTGCATGCCTGTGCGCATGTAAATCAGAATGCGGGCGAGCATGTGTCGTAGCTCTGTGCGTGTGTGCTTGTGTGAGTGTACTTGAACGTGCGTGTGTGCATGCCCGGGCGTGTGTAAATGTGAATGCGGGTGAGCATGTGTCGTATGTGTGCCTGTGTGCTTGTGTGAGTGTGCGTGAACGTGTGTGTGTGCATGCGTGGGCGCGTGGAAATGTGAATGCGGGAGAGTATGTGTCGTATCTCTCTGCGTGTGTGCTTGTGTGAGTGTGCGCGAACGCGCCTGTGTGCATGCCTGGGCGTGTCTAAATGTGAATGCGGGCGAGCATGTGCCGTATCTCTGTGCGTGTGTGCTTGTGTGAGTGTGCGCGAACGTGTGTGTGTGCATGCCTGGGCGCGTGTAAATATGAATGCGGGCGAGCATGTGTCGTATCTCTGTGTGTGTTTGCTTCTGTGAGTGTGCGCGAACGTGTGTGTGTGCATGCCTGTGCGCGTGTAAATGTGAACGCGGGTGAGCATGTGACATATCTCTGTGAGTGTGCTCGTGTGAGTGTGCGCGAACGTGCGTGTGTGGGTGCCTAGGCACGTATAAATGTGAATGCGGGTGAGCATATGTCGTAACTTTGTGCGTGTGTGCTTGTGTGAGTGTGCTCGAACGTGCGTGTGTGCATGCGTGGGTGCGAGTAAATGTGAATGCAGGCTAGCATGTGTCGTATCTCTGTGCGTGTATGCTTGTGTGAGTGTGCATGCCTCGGCGCGTGTAAATGTTCATGCGGGTGAGCATGTGTCGTATCTCTGTGCATGTGTGCTTGTGTGCGTGTGCGCGAACGTGCGTGTGTGCATGCCTGTTCGCGTGTAAATTTGAATGCGGGCGAGCATGTGTCGTATCTCTGTGCGTGTGTGCTTGTGTAAGTGTGCGCGAACGTGTGTGTGTGCATGCCTGTGCGCATGTAAATCAGAATGCGGGCGAGCATGTGTCGTAGCTCTGTGCGTGTGTGCTTGTGTGAGTGTACTTGAACGTGCGTGTGTGCATGCCCGGGCGTGTGTAAATGTGAATGCGGGCGAGCATTTGTCGTATCTCTGTGCGTGTATGCTTGTGTGAGTTGGCGCGAACGTGTGTGTGTGCATGCCTGGGCGCATGTAAATGTGAACGCGGGCGAGCATGTGTCGTATCTCTGTGCGTGTGTGGTTGTGTGAGTGTGCTTGAACGTGAGTGTGTGCGTGCCTGCGCACGTGTAAATGTGAACGCGGGTGAGCATGTGTCGTATCTCTGTGCGTGTATGCTTGTGTGAGTGCGCGCGAAGGTGTGTGCGTACGTTCCTAGGCGCGTGTAAATGTGAATGCGGGTGAGCATGTGTCGTATGTGTGCCTGTGTGCTTGTGTGAGTGTGCGCGAACGTGCGTGTGTGCATGCCTGGGCGCGTGTAAATGTGAATGCGGGTGAGCATGTGTCGCATCTCTCTGCGTGTGTGCTTGTGTGAGTGTGCGCGGACGCGCCTGTGTGCATGCCTGGGCGCGTCTAAATGTGAATGCGGGCGAGCATGTGTCGTATATCTGTGCGTGTGTGCTTGTGTGAGTGTGCGCGAACGTGTGCTCTTGCAATCCTGGGCGCTTTTAAATGTAAACGTGGGAGAGCATGTGTCGTGTCTCTTTGCGTTTGCGTTTGTGTGAGTGTGCGCGAACGTGTGTGTGTGCATGCCTGTGCGCGTGTAAATGTGAACGCGGGTGAGCATGTGACATATCTCTGTGAGTGTGCTCGTGTGAGTGTGCGCGAACGTGCGTGTGTGGGTGCCTAGGCACGTGTAAATGTGAATGCGTGTGAGCATATGTCGTAACTTTGTGCGTGTGTGCTTGTGTGAGTGTGCGCGAACGTGCGTGTGTGCATGCATGGGTGCGGATAAATGTGAGTGCAGGCTAGCATGTGTCGTATCTCTGTGCGTGTGTGCTTGTGTGAGTGTGCGCAAACGTGCGTGCGTGGGTGCCTGCGCGCGGGTAAACGTGAATGCGGGCGAGCATTGTCGTATCTCTGTGCGTGTGTGCTTGTGTGAGTGTGCGCGAACGTGCGTGTGTGCATGTCTGGGCGCGTGTAAACCTGAATGCGGACGAGCGTGTGACGTATCTCTGCGCGTGTGCGGTTGTGTAAATGCGCGCGAACGTGCGTGTTTGCATGCCTGGACGCGAGTAAATGAGAATGCGGGCGAGCATGTGACACATCTCTGTGCGTGTGTGCTTGTGTAAGTGTGCGCGAACGTGCATGTGTGCATGCCTGGGCACGTGTAAATGTGAATGTGGGCGAGCATGTGTCGTATCTCTGTGCGTGTGTGCTTGTGTGAGTGTGCTCGAACGTGCGTGTGTGCATGCGTGGGTGCGGGTAAATGTGAATGCAGGCTAGCATGTGTCGTATCTCTGTGAGTGTGTGCTTGTGTGAGTGTGCGCAAACGTGCGTGTGGGGGTGCCTGGGCGCGAGTAAACGTGAATGCAGGTGAGCATGTGTCGTATCTCTGTGCGTGGGTACTTGTGTGAGTGTACGCGAACGTGTGTATGTGCATGGCTGGGTGCGCGTAAATGTGAACGCGGGCGACCATGTGTCATATCTCTGTGCGGGTGTGCTTGTGTGAGTGTTCGCGAACGTGTGTGTGTGCATGCCTGTGCGCGTGTAAATGTGAACGCGGGTAAGCATGTGACGTATCTCTGTGCGTGTGCGTATCTGTGAGTGTGCGCGAACGTGTGTGTGTGCATGCCTGGGAGCGTGTAAATACGAATGCGGGGGAGCATGTGCCGTATCTCTGTGCGTGTGTGCTTGTGTGAGTGTGCGCGAACGTGTGTGTGTGCATGCCTGGGCACGTGTAAATATGAATGCGGGCGAGCATGTGTCGTATCTCTGTGTGTGTTTGCTTGTGTGAGTGTGCGCGAACGTGTGTGTGTGCATGCCTGTGCGCGTGTAAATGTGAACGCGGGCGAGCATGTGTCGTATCTGTGTGCGTGTGTGCTTGTGTGAGTGTGCCCGAACGTGTGTGTGTGCATGCCCGGGCGCGTGTATATGAGAATGCGGGCGAGCATGTGTCGTGTCTCTGTGCGTGTGTGTTATTGTGAGCGTGCGCGTACGTGCGTGTGCGCATGCCTGGGCGCGTGTAAATGTGAACGCGCGCGAGCATGTGGCGTTTCTGTGAGCGTGTGCGTTTGTGTGAGTGTGCCCGAACGTGTGTGTGTGCATGCCTGGGTGCGTGTAAATGTGAACGCGGGCGAGCATGTGTCGTATATCTGTGCGTGTATGCTTCTGTGTGTGTGCGTGCCTGGGCGCGTGTAAATGTGAATGCGGGTGAGCATGTGTCGTATTTCTTTGCGTGTGTGCTTGTGTGAGGTGCGCGAAGGTGTGTGGGTGCGTTCCTGGGCGCGTGTAAATGTGAATGCGGGTGAGCATGTGTCGTATCTGTGCGTGTGTGCTTGTGTGAGTGTGCTTGCACGTGCGTGTGTGCGTGCCTGGGCACGTGTAAAATTGAAATCGGGTGAGCATGTGTCGTATCTCTGTGCGTGTGTGCTTGTTTGAGTGTGCGCGAACGTGCTTGTGTGCATGCCTGTGTGCATGTAAATGTGAACGCGCGCGAGCATGTGTCGTATCTGTGCGCGTGTGTGCTTGTGTGAGTGTGCGCGAACGTGCGTTTGTGCATGCCTGGGCGCGTGTAAATGTGAACGCGGGCGACCATGTGTCGTATCTCTGTGCGAGTGTGCTTGTGTGAGTGTGCTTGAACATGCGTGTGTGCGTGCCTGGGTACGTGTAAATATGAATGCGGGTGAGCAGTGTCGTATCTCTGTGCGTGTGTGCTTATGTGAGTGTGCATGCCTTTGCACGTGTAAATGTGAACGCGGGCAAGCATGTGTCGTATCTCTGTGCGTGTTCGTTTGTGTGAGTGTGCGCGAACGTGTATGTCTGCATGCCTGTACGCGTGTAAATGTGAACGCGGGCGAGCATGTGTCGTATCTCTGTGCGTGTGTGGTTGTGCGAGTGTGCTTGAACGTGCGTCTGTGCGTGCCTGGGCACGTGTAAATGTGAATGCGGGCGAGCATGTGTCGTATCTCTGTGCGTGTGTGCTTGTCTGAGTGTGCGCGAACGTGCCTGTGTGCATGCCTGGGCACGTGTAAATGTGAATGCGGATGAGCATGTGTCGTATCTCTGTGCCTGTGTGCTTGTTTGAGTGTGCGCGAACGTGCCTGCGTGCATGCCTGGGCGCGTGTACATGTGAACGCGGGCGTGCATGTGTCGTATCTCTGTGCGTGTGTGCTTGTTTGAGTGTGCGCGAACGTGCGTGTGTGCATGCCTGGGCGCGTGTAAATGTGAACGCGGGCGAGCTTGCGTGGTATCGGTGTGCGTGGTCGTTTGTGTGAGTGCGCGAACCTGTGTGTTTGCATGCCTGTGCGCGTGTAAGTGTGAACGCGGGCGAGCATGTGTCGTATCTCTGTACGTGTGTGTTTGTGCGAGTGTGCGCGAACGTGTGTGTGTGGATACCTGGGCGCGTGTAGATGTGAACGTGGGCGAGCATGTGTCGTATCTCTGTGCGTGTGTGCTTGTGTGAGTTTGCGCGAACGTGTGTGTTTGCGTGCCTGTGCGCGTGTAAATGTGAACGCGGGCGAGCATGTGTCGTATCTCTGTGCGTGTGTTCATGTGTGAGTGTGCGCGAACGTGCCTGGTGCATGCCTGGGCGCGTGTAAATGTGAATGCGGGCGATCATGTGTCGTATCTCCGTCCGTGTGTGCTTGTGTGAGTGTGCGCGAACGTGTGTGTGTGCATACCTGGGCGCGTGTAGATGTGAACGTGGGCGAGCATGTGTCGTATCTCTGTGCGTGTGCGTTTGTGTGAGTGTGCGCAAACGTGCCTTCGTGCATGCCTGGGCGCGTGTACATGTGAATGCGGGTGTGCATGTGTCGCATCTCTGTGCGTGTGTGCTTGTTTGAGTGTGCGCGAACGTACGTGTGTGCATGCCTGGGCGCGTGTAAAAATGAATGCGGGCGAGCATGTGCCGTATCTCTGTGCGTGTGCGTTTGTGTGAGTGTGCGCAAACGTGCCTGCGTGCATGCCTGGGCGCGTGTACATGTGAATGCGGGTGTGCATGGGTCGTATCTCTGTGCGTGTGTGCTTGTGTACGCGTGCGCGAACGTGCGTGTGTGCATGCCTGGGCGCGTGTAGATGTGAACGTGGGCGAGCATGTGTCGTATCTCTGTGCGTGTGCGTTTGTGTGAGTTTGCGCGAACGTGTGTGTTTGCGTGCCTATACGCGTGTAAATGTGAACGCGGGCGAGCGTGTGTCGTATCTCTGTGCGTGTGTGCTTGTGTGAGTGTGCTTGAACATGCGTGTGTGCGTGCCTGGGCGCGTGTAAATGTGAATGCGGGCGAGCTTGCGTGGTATCGCTGTGCGTGATCGTTTGCGTGAGTGCGCGAACGTGTGTGTGCACATGCCAGGGCGCCTGCAAATATGAATGCGGGCGAGCATGTGTCGTATCTCTGTGCGTGTGTGCTTTTGTCAGTGTGCGCGAACGTGTGTGTCTGCATGCCTGTGCGCGTGTAAATGTGAACGAGGGCAAGCATGTGTCGTATGTCTATGCGTGTGCGTTTGTGTGAGTGTGCGGGAACGTGTGTGTGTGCATGCCTGGGCGCGTGTAAATGTGAATGCGGGCGAGCATGTGTCGTATCTCTGTGCGTGTGTGCTTGCGTGAGTGTGCGCGAAGGTGTGTGTGTGCGTGCCCGGGCGCGTGTAAATGAGAAATCGGGCGAGCATGTGTCGTATCTCTGTGCGTGTGTGCTTGTTTGAGTGTGCGCGAACGTGCGTGTGTGCATGCCTGGGCGCGTGTAAATGTGAATGCGGGTGAGCATGTGTCGTATCTCTGTGCGTGTGTGCTTCTGTGAGTGTGCGCGAACGTGCGCGTGTGCATGCCAGGGCGCGTGTAAATGTGAATGGGGGTGAGCATGTGTCGTATCTCTGTGCGTGTGCGTTTGTGTGAGTGTGCGCAAACGTGCCTGCGTGCATGCCTGGGCGCGTGTACATGTGAATGCGGGCGTGCACGTGTCGTATCTCTGTGCGTGTGTGCTTGTGTGAGTTTGCGCGAACGTGTGTGTTTGCGTGCCTGTGCGCGTGTAAATGTGAACGCGGGCGAGCATGTGTCGTATCTCTGTGCGTGTGTGCTTGTGTGAGTGTGCGCGAACGTGCGTGTGTGCATGCCAGGGCGCATGTAAAAGTGAATGGGGGTGAGCATGTGTCGTATCTCTGTGCGTGTGTTCATGTGTGAGTGTGCGCGAACGTGCCTGGTGCATGCCTGAACGCGTGTACATGTGAATGCGGGCGAGCATGTGTCGTATCTCCGTGCGTGTGTGCTTGTGTGAGTGTGTGCGAACGTGTGTGTGTGCATACCTGGGCGCGTGTAGATGTGAACGTGGGCGAGCATGTGTCGTATCTCTGTGCGTGTGCGTTTGTGTGAGTGTGCGCAAACGTGCCTGCGTGCATGCCTGGGCGCGTGTACACGTGAATGCGGGTGTGCATGTGTCGTATCTCTGTGCGTGTGTGCTTGTTGGAGTGTGCGCGAACGTGCGTGTGTGCATGCATGGGCGCGTGTAAATATGAATGCGGGCGAGCATGTGCCGTATCTCTGTGCGTGTGCGTTTGTGTGAGTGGGCGCAAACTTGCCTGCGTGCATGCCTGGCAGCGTGTACATGTGAATGCGGGTGTGCATGTGTCGTATCTCTGTGCGTGTGTGCTTGTGTACGCCTGCGCGAGCGTGCGTGTGTGCATGCCTGGGCGCGTGTAAATGTGAACGTGGGCGAGCATGTGTCGTATCTCTGTGTGTGTGCGTTTGTGTGAGTTTGCGCGAACGTATTTGTTTGCGTGCCTGTACGCGTGTAAATGTGAACGCGGGCGAGCATGTGTCGTGTCTCTGTGCGTGTGTGCTTGTGTGAGTGTGCTTGAACATGCGTGTGTGCGTGCCTGGGCACGTGTAAATGTGAATGCGGATGAGCATGTGTCGTATCTCTGTGCGTGTGTGCTTGTTTGAGTGTGCGCGAACGTGCGTGTGTGCATGCCTGGGCACGTGAAAATGTGAATGCGGGCGAGCATGTGTCGTATCTCTGTGCGTGTGTGCTTGTGTAGGTGTGCGCGAAGGTGTGTGTGTGCGTGCCCGGGCGCGTGTAAGTGAGAAATCGGGCGAGCATGTGTCGTATCTCTGTGCGTGTGTGCTTGTTTGAGTGTGCGCGAACGTGCGTGTGTGCATGCCTGGGCGCGTGTAAATGTGAATGCGGGTGAGCATGTGTCGTATCTCTGTGCGTGTGTGCTTGTGTGAGTGTGCGCGAACGTGCCTGTGTGCATGCCTGGGCGCGTGCAAATGTGAATGCGGGCGAGCATGTGTCGTATCTCTGTGCCTGTGTGCTTGTGTGAGTGTGCGCGAACGTGTGTGTGTGCATGCCTGTGCGCGTGTAAATGTGAACGCGGGCGAGCATGTGTCGTATCTCTGTGCGTGTGTGCTTGTGCGAGTGTGCGCGAGCGTGCCTGTGTGCATGCCCGGGCGCGTGTAAATGTGAATGCGGGTGAGCATGTGTCGTATCTCTGTGCGTGTGTGCTTGTGTGAGTGTGCGCGAAGGTGTGTGTGTGCGTGCCCGGGCGTGTGTAAATGAGAAATCGGGCGAGCATGTGTCGTATCTCTGTGCGTGTGTGCTTGTTTGAGTGTGCGCGAACGTGCGTGTGTGCATGCCTGGGCGCGTGTAAATGTGAATGCGGGTGAGCATGTGTCGTATCTCTGTGCGTGTGTGCTTCTGTGAGTGTGCGCGAACGTGCGCGTGTGCATGCCAGGGCGCGTGTAAATGTGAATGGGGGTGAGCATGTGTCGTATCTCTGTGCGTGTGCGTTTGTGTGAGTGTGCGAAAACGTGCCTGCGTGCATGCCTGGGCGCGTGTACATGTGAATGCGTGCGTGCATGTGTCGTATCTCTGTGCGTGTGTGCTTGTGTGAGTTTGCGCGAACGTGTGTGTTTGCGTGCCTGTGCGCGTGTAAATGTGAACGCGGGCGAGCATGTGTCGTATCTCTGTGCGTGTGTGCTTGCGTGAGTGTGCGCGAACGTGTGTTGTGCATGCCCGGGCGCGTGTAAATGAGAATGCGGGCGAGCATGTGTCGTATCTCTGTGCGTGTGCGTTATTGTGAGTGTGCGCGAACGTGTGTGTGTGCATCCCTGGGTGCGTGTAAATATGAACGCGGGCGAGCATGTGTCGTATCTCTGTGCGTGTATGCTTGTGTGAGTGTGCGCGAAGATGCGTGTGCGTGCCTGGGCGCGTGTAGATCTGAAGGCGGGTGAGCATGTGTCGTATCTCTGTGCGTGTGTGCTTGTGTGAGTGTGTGCGAACGTGCGTGTGTGCATGCCCGGGCGCGTGTAAATGTGAATTCGGGCGAGCATGTGTCGTATCTCTGTGCGTGTGTGCTTGTTTGAGTGTGCGCGAACGTGCGTGTGTGCATGCCTGGGCGCGTGTAAATATGAATGCGGGCGAGCATGTGTCGTATCTCTGTGCGTGTGTGCTTGTGTGAGTGTGCGCGAACGTGTGTGTGTGCATGCCTGTGCGCGTGTAAATGTGAACGCGGGCGAACATGTGTCGTATCTCTGTGCATGTGTGCTTGTGTGAGTGTGCGCGAACGTGCGTTTGTGCATGCCTGGGCGCGTGTAAATGTGAACGCGGGCGAGCTTGCGTGGTATCGCTGTGCGTGATCGTTTGCGTGAGTGCGCGAACGTGTGTGTGCACATGCCAGGGCGCCTGCAAATATGAATGCGGGCGAGCATGTGTCGTATCTCTGTGTGTGTGTGCTTGTGTGAGTTTGCGCGAACGTGTGTGTTTGCGTGCCTGTGCGCGTGTAAATGTGAACGCGGGCGAGCATGTGTCGTATCTCTGTGCGTGTGTGCTTGTGTGAGTGTGCGCGAACGTGCGTGTGTGCATGCCAGGGCGCATGTAAAAGTGAATGGGGGTGAGCATGTGTCGTATCTCTGTGCGTGTGTTCATGTGTGAGTGTGTGCGAACGTGTGTGTGTGTGCATACCTGGGCGCGTGTAGATGTGAACGTGGGCGAGCATGTGTCGTATCTCTGTGCGTGTGCGTTTGTGTGAGTGTGCGCAAACGTGCCTGCGTGCATGCCTGGGCGCGTGTACATGTGAATGCGGGTGTGCATGTGTCGTATCTCTGTGCGTGTGTGCTTGTTTGAGTGTGCGCGAACGTGCGTGTGTGCATGCATGGGCGCGTGTAAATATGAATGCGGGCGAGCATGTGCCGTATCTCTGTGCGTGTGCGTTTGTGTGAGTGGGCGCAAACGTGCCGGCGTGCATGCCTGGCAGCGTGTACATGTGAATGCGGGTGTGCATGTGTCGTATCTCTGTGCGTGTGTGCTTGTGTACGCCTGCGCGAGCGTGCGTGTGTGCATGCCTGGGCGCGTGTAAATGTGAACGTGGGCGAGCATGTGTCGTATCTCTGTGTGTGTGCGTTTGTGTGAGTTTGCGCGAACGTATTTGTTTGCGTGCCTGTACGCGTGTAAATGTGAACGCGGGCGAGCATGTGTCGTGTCTCTGTGCGTGTGTGCTTGTGTGAGTGTGCTTGAACATGCGTGTGTGCGTGCCTGGGCACGTGTAAATGTGAATGCGGATGAGCATGTGTCGTATCTCTGTGCGTGTGTGCTTGTTTGAGTGTGCGCGAACGTGCGTGTGTGCATGCCTGGGCACGTGAAAATGTGAATGCGGGCGAGCATGTGTCGTATCTCTGTGCGTGTGTGCTTGTGTAGGTGTGCGCGAAGGTGTGTGTGTGCGTGCCCGGGCGCGTGTAAGTGAGAAATCGGGCGAGCATGTGTCGTATCTCTGTGCGTGTGTGCTTGTTTGAGTGTGCGCGAACGTGCGTGTGTGCATGCCTGGGCGCGTGTAAATGTGAATGCGGGTGAGCATGTGTCGTATCTCTGTGCGTGTGTGCTTGTGTGAGTGTGCGCGAACGTGCCTGTGTGCATGCCTGGGCGCGTGCAAATGTGAATGCGGGCGAGCATGTGTCGTATCTCTGTGCGTGTGTGCTTGTGTGAGTGTGCGCGAACGTGTGTGTGTGCATGCCTGTGCGCGTGTAAATGTGAACGCGGGCGAGCATGTTTCGTATCTCTTTGCGTGTGTGCTTGTGTGAGTGTGCGCGAACGTGCGCGTGTGCATGCCAGGGCGCGTGTAAATGTGAATGGGGGTGAGCATGTGTCGTATCTCTGTGCATGTGCGTTTGTGTGAGTGTGCGCAAACGTGCCTGCGCGCATGCCTGGGCGCGTGTACATGTGAATGCGGGCGTGCATGTGTCGTATCTCTGTGCGTGTGTGCTTGTGTGAGTTTGCGCGAACGTGTGTGTTTGCGTGCCTGTGCGCGTGTAAATGTGAACGCGGGTGAGCATGTGTCGTATCTCTGTGCGTGTATGCTTGTTTGAGTGTGCGCGAACGTGCGTGTGTGCATGCCTGGCCGCGTGTAAATGTGGATGCGGGCGAGCATGTGTCGTATCTCTGTGCGTGTGCTTTTGCGTGATTGTGCGCAAACGTGCCTGCGTGCATGCCTGGGCGCGTGTACATGTGAATGGGGGTGAGCATGTGTCGTATCTCTGTGCGTGTGTTCATGTGTGAGTGTGCGCGAACGTGCCTGGTGCATGCCTGAACGCGTGTACATGTGAATGCGGGCGAGCATGTGTCGTATCTCCGTGCGTGTGTACTTGTGTGAGTGTGTGCGAACGTGTGTGTGTGCATACCTGGGCGCGTGTAGATGTGAACGTGGGCGAGCATGTGTCGTATCTCTGTGCGTGTGCGTTTGTGTGAGTGTGCGCAAACGTGCCGGCGTGCATGCCTGGGCGCGTGTAAATATGAATGCGGGCGAGCGTGTGCCGTATCTCTGTGCGTGTGCGTTTGCGTGAGTGTGCGCAAACGTGCCTGCGTGCATGCCTGGGAGCGTGTACATGTGAATGCCGGTGTGCATGTGTCGTATCTCTGTGCGTGTGTGCTTGTGTACGCGTGCGCGAACGTGCGTGTGTGCATGCCTGGGCGCGTGTAAATGTGAACGTGGGCGAGCATGTGTCGTATCTCTGTGCGTGTGCGTTTGCGTGAGTTTGCGCGAACGTGTGTGTTTGCGTGCCTGTACGCGTGTAAATGTGAACGCGGGCGAGCATGTGTCGTGTCTCTGTGCATGTGTGCTTGTGTGAGTGTGCTTGAACATGCGTGTGTGCGTGCCTGGGCACGTGAAAATGTGAATGCGGGCGAGCATGTGTCGTATCTGTGTGCGTGTGTGCTTGTGTGAGTGTGCGCGAAGGTGTGTGTGTGTGCGTGCCCGGGCGCGTGTAAATGAGAAATCGGGCGAGCATGTGTCGTATCTCTTTGCGTGTGTGCTTGTGTGAGTGTGCGCGAACGTGCGCGTGTGCATGCCAGGGCGCGTGTAAATGTGAATGGGGGTGAGCATGTGTCGTATCTCTGTGCGTGTGCGTTTGTGTGAGTGTGCGCAAACGTGCCTGCGTGCATGCCTGGGCGCGTGTACATGTGAATGCGGGCGTGCATGTGTCGTATCTCTGTGCGTGTGTGCTTGTGTGAGTTTGCGCGAACGTGTGTGTTTGCGTGCCTGTGCGCGTGTAAATGTGAACGCGGGTGAGCATGTGTCGTATCTCTGTGCGTGTGTGCTTGTGTGAGTGTGCGCGAACGTGCGTGTGTGCATGCCAGGGCGCGTGTAAATGTGAATGGGGGTGAGCATGTGTCGTATCTCTGTGCGTGTATTCATGTGTGAGTGCGCGCGAACGTACCTGGTGCATGCCTGGGCTAGTGTAAATGTGAATGCGGGCGAGCATGTGTCGTATCTCCGTGCGTGTGTGCTTGTGTGAATGTGCGCGAACGTGTGTGTGTGCATACCTGGGCGCGTGTAGATGTGAACGTGGGCGAGCATGTGTCGTATCTCTGTGCGTGTGCGTTTGTGTGAGTGTGCGCAAACGTGCCTGCGTGCATGCCTGGGTGCGTGTACATGTGAATGCGGGTGTGCATGTGTGGTATCTCTGTGCGTGTGTGCTTGTTTGAGTGTGCGCGAACGTGCGTGTGTGCATGCCTGGGCGCGTGTAAATATGAATGCGTGCGAGCATGTGTCGTATCTCTGTGCGTGTGCGTTTGTGTGAGTTTGCGCGAACGTGTGTGTTTGCGTGCCTGTACCCGTGTAAATGTGAACGCGGGCGAGCATGTGTCGTATCTCTGTGCGTGTGTGCTTGTATGAGTGTGCGCGAACGTGTGTGTGTGCATGTCTGTGCGCGTGTAAATGTGAACACGGGCGAGCATGTGTCGTATCTCTGTGCGTGTGTGCTTGTGTGATTGTGCGCGAACGTGCGTGTGTGCATGCCCGGGCGCGTGTAAATGTGAATGCGGGTGAGCATCTGTCGTATCTCTGTGCGTGTGTGCATGTGTGAGTGCGCGAACGTGCCTGTGTGCATGCATGGGCGCGTGTAAATGTGAATGCGGGCGAGCATGTGTCGTATCTCTGTGCGTGTGTGCTTGTTTGAGTGTGCGCGAAGGTGTGTGTGTGTATGCCTGGGAGCGTGTACATGTGAAAGCGGGTGTGCATGTTTCGTATCTCTGCGCGTGTGTGCTTGTGTACGCGTGCGCGAACGTGTGTGTGTGCATGCCTGTACGCGTGTAAATGTGAACGCGGGCGAGCATGTGTCGTGTCTCTGTGCGTGTGTGCTTGTGTGAGTGTGCTTGAACATGCGTGTGTGCGTGCCTGGGCACGTGAAAATGTGAATGCGGGCGAGCATGTGTCGTATCTGTGTGCGTGTGTGCTTGTGTGAGTGTTCGCGAAGGTGTGTGTGTGCGTGCCCGGGCGCGTGTAAATGAGAAATCGGGCGAGCATGTGTCGTATCTGTGTGCGTGTGTGCTTGTTTGAGTGTGCACGAACGTGCGTGTGTGCATGCATGTGCGCGTGTAAATGTGAATGCGGGTGAGCATGTGTCGTATCTCTGTGCGTGTGTGCTTGTGTGAGTGTGCGCAAATGTGCCTGTGTGCATGCCTGGGCGCGTGCAAATGTGAATGCGGGCGAGCACCTGTCGTATCTCTGTGCGTGTGTGCTTGTGTGAGTGTACGCGAACGTGTGTGTGTGCATGCCTGTGCGCGTGTAAATGTGAACGCGAGCGAGCATGTGTCGTATCTCTTTGCGTGTGTGCTTGTGTGAGTGTGCGCGAACGTGCGCGTGTGCATGCCAGGGCGCGTGTAAATGTGAATGGGGGTGAGCATGTGTCGTATCTCTGTGCGTGTGCGTTTGTGTGAGTGTGCGCAAACGTGCCTGCGTGCATGCCTGGGCGCGTGTACATGTGAATGCGGGCGTGCATGTGTCGTATCTCTGTGCGTGTGTGCTTGTGTGAGTTTGCGCGAACGTGTGTGTTTGCGTGCCTGTGCGCGTGTAAATGTGAACGCGGGTGAGCATGTGTCGTATCTCTGTGCGTGTGTGCTTGTGTGAGTGTGCGCGAACGTGCGTGTGTGCATGCCAGGGCGCGTGTAAATGTGAATGGGGGTGAGCATGTGTCGTATCTCTGTGCGTGTATTCATGTGTGAGTGCGCGCGAACGTACCTGGTGCATGCCTGGGCTAGTCTAAATGTGAATGCGGGCGAGCATGTGTCGTATCTCCGTGCGTGTGTGCTTGTGTGAATGTGCGTGAACGTGTGTGTGTGCATACCTGGGCGCGTGTAGATGTGAACGTAGGCGAGCATGTGTCGTATCTCTGTGCGTGTGCGTTTGTGTGAGTGTGCGCAAACGTGCCTGCGTGCATGCCTGGGCGCGTGTACATGTGAATGCGGGTGTGCATGTGTGGTATCTCTGTGCGTGCGTGCTTGTTTGAGTGTGCGCGAACGTGCGTGTGTGCATGCCTGGGCGCGTGTAAATATGAATGCGTGCGAGCATGTGTCGTATCTCTGTGCGTGTGCGTTTGTGTGAGTTTGCGCGAACGTGTGTGTTTGCGTGCCTTTACCCTTGTAAATGTGAACGCGGGCGAGCATGTGTCGTATCTCTGTGCGTGTGTGCTTGTGTGAGTGTGCGGGAACGTGTGTGTGTGCATGCCAGAGCGCGTGTAAATGTGAATGCGGGCAAGCATGTGTCGTATCTCGGTGCGTGTGTGCTTGTATGAGTGTGCGCGAACGTGTGTGTGTGCATGTCTGTGCGCGTGTAAATGTGAACACGGGCGAGCATGTGTCGTATCTCTGTGCGTGTGTGCTTGTGTGAGTGTGCGCGAACGTGCGTGTGTGCATGCCCGGGCGCGTGTAAATGTGAATGCGGGTGAGCATGTGTCGTATCTCTGTGCGTGTGTGCATGTGTGAGTGCGCGAACGTGCCTGTGTGCATGCCTGGGCGCGTGTAAATGTGAATGCGGGCGAGCATGTGTCGTATCTCTGTGCGTGTGTGCTTGTCTGAGTGTGCGCGAACGTGCCTGTGTGCATGCCTGCGCACGTGTAAATGTGAATGCGGATGAGCATGTGTCGTATTTCTGTGCGTGTGTGCTTGTTTGAGTGTGCGCGAACGTGCGTGTGTGCATGCCTGGGCACGTGAAAATGTGAATGCGGGCGAGCATGTGTCGTATCTTTGTGCGTGTGTGCTTGTGTGAGTGTGCGCGAAGGTGTGTGTGTGCGTGCCCGGGCGCGTTTAAATGAGAAATCGGGCGAGCATGTGTCGTATCTCTGTGAGTGTGTGCATGTTTGAGTGTGCGCGAACGTGCGTGTGTGCATGCCTGGGCGCGTGTAAATGTGAATGGGGGTGAGCATGTGTCGTATCTCTGGGCGTGTGCGTTTGTGTGAGTGTGCGCGAACGTGCGTGCGTGCATGCCTGGGAGCGTGTACATGTGAAAGCGGGTGTGCATGTGTCGTATCTCTGTGCGTGTGTGCTTGTGTACGCGTGCGCGAACGTGCGTGTGTGCATGCCTGTACGCGTGTAAATCTGAACGCGGGCGAGCATGTGTCGTGTCTCTGTGCGTGTGTGCGTGTGTGAGTGTGCTTGAACATGCGTGTGTGCGTGCCTGGGCACGTGTAAATGTGAATGCGGATGAGCATGTGTCGTATCTCTGTGCGTGTGTGCTTGCTTGAGTGTGCGCGAACGTGCGTGTGTGCATGCCTGTGCGCGTGTAAATGTGAACGCGAGCGAGCATGAGTCGTATCTCTTTGCGTGTGTGCTTGTGTGAGTGTGCGCGAACGTGCGCGTGTGCATGCCAGGGCGCATGTAAATGTGAATGGGGGTGAGCATGTGTCGTATCTCTGTGCGTGTGCGTTTGTGTGAGTGTGCGCAAACGTGCCTGCGTGCATGCCTGGGCGCGTGTACATGTGAATGCAGGCGTGCATGTGTCGTATCTCTGTGCGTGTGTGCTTGTGTGAGTTTGCGCGAACGTGTGTGTTTGCGTGCCTGTGCGCGTGTAAATGTGAACGCGGGTGAGCATGTGTCGTATCTCTGTGCGTGTGTGCTTGTGTGAGTGTGCGCGAACGTGCGTGTGTGCATGCCAGGGCGCGTGTAAATGTGAATGGGGGTGAGCATGTGTCGTATCTCTGTGCGTGTATTCATGAGTGAGTGCGCGCGAACGTACCTGGTGCATGCCTGAGCTAGTGTAAATGTGAATGCGGGCGAGCATGTGTCGTATCTCCGTGCGTGTGTGCTTGTGTGAATGTGCGCGAACGTGTGTGTGTGCATACCTGGGCGCGTGTAGATGTGAACGTGGGCGAGCATGTGTCGTATCTCTGTGCGTGTGCGTTTGTGTGAGTGTGCGCAAACGTGCCTGCGTGCATGCCTGGGCGCGTGTACATGTGAATTCGGGTGTGCATGTGTGGTATCTCTGTGCGTGTGTGCTTGTTTGAGTGTGCGCGAACGTGGGTGTGTGCATGCCTGGGCGCGTGTAAATATGAATGCGGGCGAGCATGTGTCGTATCTGTGTGCGTGTGTGCTTGTGTGAGTGTGCGCGAAGGTGTGTGTGTGCGTGCCCCGGCGCGTGTAAATTAGAAATCGGGCGAGCATGTGTCGTATCTCTGTGCGTGTGTGCTTGTTTGATTGTGCACGAACGTGCGTGTGTGCATGCATGGGCGCGTGTAAATGTGAATGCGGGTGAGCATGTGTCGTATCTCTGTGCGTGTGTGCTTGTGTGAGTGTGCGCGAACGTGCCTGTGTGCATGCCTGGGCGCGTGCAAATGTGAATGCGGGCGAGCATCTGTCGTATCTCTGTGCGTGTGTGCTTGTGTGAGTGTACGCGAACGTGTGTGTGTGCATGCCTGTGCGCGTGTAAATGTGCACGCGAGCGAGCATGTGTCGTATCTCTTTGCGTGTGTGCTTGTGTGAGTGTGCGCGAACGTGCGCATGTGCATGCCAGGGCGCGTGTAAATGTGAATGGGGGTGAGCATGTGTCGTATCTCTGTGCGTGTGCGTTTGTGTGAGTGTGCGCAAACGTGCCTGCGTGCATGCCTGGGCGCGTGTACATGTGAATGCGGGCGTGCATGTGTCGTATCTCTGTGCGTGTGGGCTTGTGTGAGTTTGCGCGAACGTGTGTGTTTGCGTGCCTGTGCGCGTGTAAATGTGAACGCGGGTGAGCATGTGTCGTATCTCTGTGCGTGTGTGCTTGTGTGAGTGTGCGCGAACGTGCGTGTGTGCATGCCAGGGCGCGTGTAAATGTGAATGGGGGTGAGCATGTGTCGTATCTCTGTGCGTGTATTCATGTGTGAGTGCGCGCGAACGTACCTGGTGCATGCCTGGGCTAGTGTAAATGTGAATGCGGGCGAGCATGTGTCGTATCTCCGTGCGTGTGTGCTGGTGTGAATGTGCGCGAACGTGTGTGTGTGCATACCTGGGCGCGTGTAGATGTGAACGTGGGCGAGCATGTGTCGTATCTCTGTGCGTGTGCGTTTGTGTGAGTGTGCGCAAACGTGCCTGCGTGCATGCCTGGGCGCGTGTACATGTGAATGCGGGTGTGCATGTGTGGTATCTCTGTGCGTGTGTGCTTGTTTGAGTGTGCGCGAACGTGCGTGTGTGCATGCCTGGGCGCGTGTAAATATGAATGCGTGCGAGCATGTGTCGTATCTCTGTGCGTGTGCGTTTGTGTGAGTTTGCGCGAACGTGTGTGTGTGCATGTCTGTGCGCGTGTAAATGTGAACACGGGCGAGCATGTGTCGTATCTCTGTGCGTGTGTGCTTGTGTGAGTGTGCGCGAACGTGCGTGTGTGCATGCCCGGGCGCGTGTAAATGTGAATGCGGGTGAGCATGTGTCGTATCTCTGTGCGTGTGTGCATGTGTGAGTGCGCGAACGTGCCTGTGTGCATGCCTGGGCGCGTGTAAATGTGAATGCGGGCGAGTATGTGTCGTATCTCTGTGCGTGTGTGCTTGTCTGAGTGTGCGCGAACGTGCCTGTGTGCATGCCTGGGCACATGTAAATGTGAATGCGGATGAGCATGTGTCGTATCTCTGTGCGTGTGTGCTTGTTTGAGTGTGCGCGAACGTGCGTGTGTGCATGCCTGGGCACGTGAAAATGTGAATGCGGGCGAGCATGTTTCGTATCTCTGTGCGTGTGTGCTTGTGTGAGTGTGCGCGAAGGTGTGTGTGTGCGTGCCCGGGCGCGTGTAAATGAGAAATCGGGCGAGCATGTGTCGTATCTCTGTGAGTGTGTGCATGTTTGAGTGTGCGCGAACGTGCGTGTGTGCATGCCTGGGCGCGTGTAAATGTGAATGCGGGTGAGCATGTGTCGTATCTCTGTGCGTGTGCGTTTGTGTGAGTGTGCGCGAACGTGCGTGCGTGCATGCCTGGGAGCGTGTACATGTGAAAGCGGGTGTGCATGTGTCGTATCTCTGTGCGTGTGTGCTTGTGTACGCGTGCGCGAACGTGCGTGTGTGCATGCCTGTACGCGTGTAAATGTGAACGCGGGCGAGCATGTGTCGTATCTCTTTGCGTGTGTGCTTATGTGAGTGTGCGCGAACGTGCGCGTGTGGATGCCAGGGCGCGTGTAAATGTGAATGGGGGTGAGCATGTGTCGTATCTCTGTGCGTGTGCGTTTGTGTGAGTGTGCGCAAACGTGCCTGCGTGCATGCCTGGGCGCGTGAACATGTGAATGCGGCCGTGCATGTGTCGTATCTCTGTGCGTGTGTGCTTGTGTGAGTGTGCGCGAACGTGCGTGTGTGCATGCCAGGGCGCGTGTAAATGTGAATGGGGGTGAGCATGTGTCGTATCTCTGTGCGTGTGTTCATGTGTGAGTGTGCGCGAACGTGCCTGGTGCATGCCTGGGCGCGTGTACATGTGAATGCGGGCGAGCATGTGTCATATCTCCGTGCGTGTGTGCTTGTGTGAGTGTGCGCGAACGTGTGTGTGTGCATACCTGGGCGCGTGTAGATGTGAACGTGGGCGAGCATGTGTCGTATCTCTCTGCGTGCGCGTTTGTGTGAGTGTGCGCAAACGTACCTGCGTGCATGCCTGGGCGCGTGTACATGTGAATGCGGGTGTGCATGTGTCGTATCTCTGTGCGTGTGTGCTTGTTTGAGTGTGCGCGAACGTGCGTGTGTGCATGCCTGGGTGCGTGTAAATAGGAATGCGGGCGAGCATGTGCCGTATCTCTGTGCGTGTGCGTTTGTGTGAGTGTGCGCAAACGTGCCTGCGTGCATGCCTGGGAGCGTGTACATGTGAATGCGGGTGTGCATGTGTCGTATCTCTGTGCGTGTGTGCTTGTGTACGCGTGCGCGAACGTGCGTGTGTGCATGCCTGTACGCGTGTAAATGTGAACGCGGGCGAGCATGTGTCGTGTCTCTGTGCGTGTGTGCTTGTGTGAGTGTGCTTGAACATGCGTGTGTGCGCGCCTGGGGACGTGTAAATGTGAATGCGGATGAGCATGTGTCGTATATTTGTGCGTGTGTGCTTGTTTGAGTGTGCGCGAACGTGCATGTGTGCATGCCTGGGCACGTGAAAATGTGAATGCGGGCGAGCATGTGTCGTATCTCTGTGCGTGTGTGCTTGTTTGAGTGTGCGCGAACGTGCGTGTGTGCATGCCTGGGCGCGTGTAAATATGAATGCAGGCGAGCATGTGTCGTATCTCTGTGCGTGTGTGCTTGTTTGAGTGTGCGCGAACGTGCGTGGGTGCATGCCTGGGCGCGTGTAAATGTGAATGCGGGTGAGCATGTGTCGTATCTCTGTGCGTGTGTGCTTGTGTGAGTGTGCGCGAACGTGCCTGTGTGCATGCCTGTGCGCGTGTAAATGTGAACGTGGGCGAGCATGTGTCATATCTCTGTGCGTGTGCGTTTGCGTGAGTTTGCGCGAACGTGTGTGTTTGCGTGCCTGTACGCGTGTAAATGTGAACGCGGGCGAGCATGTGTCGTATCTCTTTGCGTGTGTGCTTGTGTGAGTGTGCGCGAACGTGCGCGTGTGCATGCCAGGGCGCGTGTAAATATGAATGCAGGCGAGCATGTGCCGTATCTCTGTGCGTGTGCGTTTGTGTGAGTGTGCGCAAACGTGCCTGCGTGCATGCCTGGGAGCGTGTACATGTGAATGCCGGTGTGCATGTGTCGTATCTGTGTGCGTGTGTGCTTGTGTACGCGTGCGCGAACGTGCGTGTGTGCATGCCTGGGCGCGTGTAAATGTGAACGTGGGCGAGCATGTATCGTATCTCTGTGCGTGTGCGTTTGTGTGAGTTTGCGCGAACGTGTGTGTTTGCGTGCCTGTACCCGTGTAAATGTGAACGCGGGTGAGCATGTGTCGTATCTCTGTGCGTGTGTGCTTGTGTGAGTGTGCTTGAACATGCGTGTGTGCGTGCCTGGGTGCGTGTAAATGTGAATGCGGGTGAGCATGGGTCGTATCTCTGTGCGTGTGTGCGTGTGTGAGTGTGCGCGAACGTGTGTGTGTGCATGCCTGGGCGCGTGTAAATGTGAATGTGGGCGAGCATGTGTCGTATCTCTGTGCGTGTGTGCTTGTGTTAGTGTGCGCGAACGTGTGTGTGTGCATGCCTGTGCGCGTGTAAATGTGAACGTGGGCGAGCATGTGTCGTATCTCTGTGCGTGTGCGTTTGTGTGAGTGTGCGCAAACGTGCCTGCGTGCATGCCTGGGCGCGTGTACATGTGAATGCGGGTGTGCATGTGTGGTATCTCTGTGCGTGTGTGCTTGTTTGAGTGTGCGCGAACGTGCGTGTGTGCATGCCTGGGCGCGTGTAAATATGAATGCGTGCGAGCATGTGTCGTATCTCTGTGCGTGTGCGTTTGTGTGAATTTGCGCGAACGTGTGTGTTTGCGTGCCTGTACCCGTGTAAATTTGAACGCGGGCGAGCATGTTTCGTATCTCTGTGCGTGTGTGCTTTATGAGTGTGCGGGAACGTGTGTGTGTGCATGCCAGGGCGCGTGTAAATGTGAATGCGGGCAAGCATGTGTCGTATCTCTGTGCGTGTGTGCTTGTATGAGTGTGCGCGAACGTGTGTGTGTGCATGTCTGTGCGCGTGTAAATGTGAACACGGGCGAGCATGTGTCGTATCTCTGTGCGTGTGTGCTTGTGTGATTGTGCGCGAACGTGCGTGTGTGCATGCCTGGGCGCGTGTAAATGTGAATGCGGGCGAGCATGTGTCGTATCTCTGTGCGTGTGTGCTTGTTTGAGTGTGCGCGAACGTGCGTGTCTGCATGCCTGGGCACGTGAAAATGTGAATGCGGGCGAGCATGTGTCGTATCTCTGTGCGTGTGTGCTTGTGTGAGTGTGCGCGAAGGTGTGTGTGTGCGTGCCCGGGCGCGTGTAAATGAGAAATCGGGCGAGCATGTGTAGTATCTCTGTGTGTGCATGTTTGAGTGTGCGCGAACGTGCGTGTGTGCATGCCTGGGCGCGTGTAAATGTGAATGCGGGTGAGCATGTGTCGTATCTCTGTGCGTGTGTGCTTCTGTGAGTGTGCGCGAACGTGCGCGTGCGCATGCCAGGGCGCGTGTAAATGTGAATGGGGGTGAGCATGTGTCGTATCTCTGTGCGTGTGCGTTTGTGTGAGTGTGCGCGAACGTGCGTGCGTGTATGCCTGGGAGCGTGTACATGTGAAAGCGGGTGTGCATGTTTCGTATCTCTGCGCGTGTGTGCTTGTGTACGTGTGCGCGAACGTGCGTGTGTGCATGCCTGTACGCGTGTAAATGTGAACGCGGGCGAGCATGTGTCGTGTCTCTGTGCGTGTGTGCTTGTGTGAGTGTGCTTGAACATGCGTGTGTGCATGCCTGGGCGCGTGTAAATGTGAATGCGGGTGAGCATGTGTCGTATCTCTGTGCGTGTGTGCTTGTGTGAGTGTGCGCGAACGTGCCTGTGTGCATGCCTGGGCGCGTGCAAATGTGAATGCGGGCGAGCATGTGTCGTATCTCTGTGCGTGTGTGCTTGTGTGCGTGTGCGCGAACGTGTGTGTGTGCATGCCTGTGCGCGTGTAAATGTGAACGCGGGCGAGCATGTGTCGTATCTCATTGCGTGTGTGCTTGTGTGAGTGTGCGCGAACGTGCGCGTGTGCATGCCAGGGCGCGTGTAAATATGAATGCAGGCGAGCATGTGCCGTATCTCTGTGCGTGTGCGTTTGTGTGAGTGTGCGCAAACGTGCCTGCGTGCATGCCTGGGAGCGTGTACATGTGAATGCCGGTGTGCATGTGTCGTATCTCTGTGCGTGTGTGCTTGTTTGAGTGTGCGCGAACGTGCGTGTGTGCATGCCTGGGCGCGTGTAAATATGAATGCGTTCGAGCATGTGTCGTATCTCTGTGCGTGTGCGTTTGTGTGAATTTGCGCGAACGTGTGTGTTTGCGTGCCTGTACCCGTGTAAATTTGAACGCGGGCGAGCATGTTTCGTATCTCTGTGCGTGTGTGCTTGTGTGAGTGTGCGGGAACGTGTGTGTGTGCATGCCAGGGCGCGTGTAAATGTGAATGCGGGCAAGCATGTGTCGTATCTCTGTGCGTGTGTGCTTGTATGAGTGTGCGCGAACGTGTGTGTGTGCATGTCTGTGCGCGTGTAAATGTGAACACGGGCGAGCATGTGTCGTATCTCTGTGCGTGTGTGCTTGTGTGATTGTGCGCGAACGTGCGTGTGTGCATGCCCGGGCGCGTGTAAATGTGAATGCGGGTGAGCATCTGTCGTATCTCTGTGCGTGTGTGCATGTGTGAGTGCGCGAACGTGCCTGTGTGCATGCCTGGGCGCGTGTAAATGTGAATGCGGGCGAGCATGTGTCGTATCTCTGTGCGTGTGTGCTTGTTTGAGTGTGCGCGAACGTGCGTGTCTGCATGCCTGGGCACGTGAAAATGTGAATGCGGGCGAGCATGTGTCGTATCTCTGTGCGTGTGTGCTTGTGTGAGTGTGCGCGAAGGTGTGTGTGTGCGTGCCCGGGCGCGTGTAAATGAGAAATAGGGCGAGCATGTGTCGTATCTCTGTGAGTGTGTGCATGTTTGAGTGTGCGCGAACGTGCGTGTGTGCATGCCTGGGCGCGTGTAAATGTGAATGCGGGTGAGAATGTGTCGTATCTCTGTGCGTGTGTGCTTCTGTGAGTGTGCGCGAACGTGCGCGTGCGCATGCCAGGGCGCGTGTAAATGTGAATGGGGGTGAGCATGTGTCGTATCTCTGTGCGTGTGCGTTTGTGTGAGTGTGCGCGAACGTGCGTGCGTGTATGCCTGGGAGCGTGTACATGTGAAAGCGGGTGTGCATGTTTCGTATCTCTGCGCGTGTGTGCTTGTGTACGCGTGCGCGAACGTGCGTGTGTGCATGCCTGTACGCGTGTAAATGTGAACGCGGGCGAGCATGTGTCGTGTCTCTGTGCGTGTGTGCTTGTGTGAGTGTGCTTGAACATGCGTGTGTGCGTGCCTGGGCACGTGTAAATGTGAATGCGGATGAGCATGTGTCGTATCTCTGTGCGTGTGTGCTTGTTTGAGTGTGCGCGAACGTGCGTGTGTGCATGCCTGGGCACGTGAAAATGTGAATGCGGGCGAGCAGGTGTCGTATCTGTGTGCGTGTGTGCTTGTGTGAGTGTGCGCGAAGGTGTGTGTGTGCGTGCCCGGGCGCGTGTAAATTAGAAATCGGGCGAGCATGTGTAGTATCTCTGTGCGTGTGTGCTTGTTTGAGTGTGCACGAACGTGCGTGTGTGCATGCATGGGCGCGTGTAAATGTGAATGCGGGTGAGCATGTGTCGTATCTCTGTGCGTGTGTGCTTGTGTGAGTGTACGCGAACGTGTGTGTGTGCATGCCTGTGCGCGTGTAAATGTGAACGCGAGCGAGCATGTGTCGTATCTATTTGCGTGTGTGCTTGTGTGAGTGTGCGCGAACGTGCACGTGTGCATGCCAGGGCGCGTGTAATTGTGAATGGGGGTGAGCATGTGTCGTATCTCTGTGCGTGTGCGTTTGTGTGAGTGTGCGCAAACGTGCCTGCGTGCATGCCTGGACGCGTGTACATGTGAATGCGGGTGTGCATGTGTCGTATCTCTGTGCGTGTGTGCTTGTGTGAGTGTGCGCGAACCTGTGTGTGTGCATGCCTGTGCGCGTGTAAATGTGAACGCGGGCGAGCATTTGTCGTATTTCTTTGCGTGTGTGCTCGTGTGAGTGTGCGCGAACGTGCGCGTGTGCATGCCAGGGCGCGTGTAAATGTGAATGGGGGTGAGCATGTGTCGTATCTCTGTGCGTGTCCGTTTGTGTGAGTGTGCGCAAACGTGCCTGCGTGCACGCCTGGGCGCGTGTACATGTGAATGCGGGCGTGCATGTGTCGTATCTCTGTGCGTGTGTGCTTGTGTGAGTTTGCGCGAACGTGTGTGTTTGCGTGCCCGTGCGCGTGTAAATGTGAACGTGGGCGAGCATGTGTCGTATCTCTGTGCGTGTGCGTTTGTGTGAGTTTGCGCGAACGTGTGTGTTTGCGTGCCTGTACCCGTGTAAATGTGAACGCGGGCGAGCATGTGTCGTATCTCTGTGCGTGTGTGCTTGTGTGAGTGTGCTTGAACATGCGTGTGTGCGTGCCTGGGCACGTGAAAATGTGAATGCGGGCGAGCATGTATCGTATCTCTGTGCGTGTGTGCTTGTGTGAGTGTGCGCGAACCTGCGTGTGTGCATGCCCGGGCGCGTGTAAATGAGAAATCGGGCGAGCATGTGTCGTATCTCTGTGCGTGTGTGCTTGTGTGAGTGTGCTTCAACGTGCGTGTGTGCGTGCCTGGGCACTTGTAAATGTGAATGCGGATGAGCATGTGTCGTGTCTCTGTGCGTGTGTGTTCGTTTGAGTGTGCGCGAACGTGCGTGTGTGCATGCCTTGGCGCGTGTAAATGTGAATGTGGGTGAGCATGTTTCGTATCTCTCCGCGTGTGTGCTTGTGTGAGTGTGCGCGAATGTGCCTTTGTGGTTGCCTGGCCGCGTGCAAATGTGAACGCGGGCGAGCATGTGTCGTATCTCTGTGCGTGTGTGCTTGTGTGAGTGTGCGCGAACGTGCGTGTGTGCATGCCAGGGCGCGTGTAAATGTGAATGGGGGTGAGCATGTGTCGTATCTCTGTGCATGTGTGAGTGTGTGAGTGTGCGCAAACGTGCCTTTGTGCATGCCTGGGCGCGTGTAAATGTGAATGCAGGCGAGCATGTGTCGTATCTCCGTGCGTGTATGCTTGCGTGAGTGTGCGCGAACGTGTGTGTGTGCATACCTAGGCGCGTGTAGATGTGAACGTGGGCGAGCGTGTGTCGTATCTCTGTGCGTGTGCGTTTGTGTGAGTGTGCGCAAACGTGCCTGTGTGCATGCCTGGGCGTGTGTACATGTGAATGCGGGCGTGCATGTGTCGTATCTGTGCGTGTGTGCTTGTGCACGCGTGCGTGAACGTGTGTGTGTGCATGCCTGGGCGCGTGTGCATGTGAACGTGGGCGAGCATGTGTCGTATCTCTGTGCGTGTGCGTTTGTGTGAGTTTGCGCGAACGTCTGTGTTTGCGTGCCTGTACGCGTGTAAATGTGAACGCGGGCGAGCATGTGTCGTATCTCTGTGCGTGTGTGCTTGTGTGAGTGTGCTTGAACATGCGTGTGTGCGTGCCTGGGCACGTGTAAATATGAATGCGGGTGAGCAGTGTCGTATCTCTGTGCGTGTGTGCTTTTGTGAGTGTGCGCGAACGTGTGTGTGTGCATGCCTGGGCGCGTGTAAATGTGAATGTGGGCGAGCATGTGTCGTATCTCTGTGCGTGTGTGCTTGTGTGAGTGTGCGCGAACGTGTGTGTGTGCATGCCTGTGCGCGTGTAAATGTGAACGCGGGCGAGCATGTTTTATATCTCTGTGCGTGTGTGCTTGCGGGAGTGTGCGCGAACGTGCGTGTGTCCATGCCCGGGCGCGTGTAAATGTGAATGCGGGTGAGCATGTGTCGTATCTCTGTGCGTGTGTGCATGTGTGAGTGTGCGCGAACGTGCCTGTGTGAATGCCTGGGCGCGTGTAAATGTGAATGCGGGCGAGCATGTGTCTTATCTCTGTGCGTGTGTTCTTGTCTGAGTGTGCGCGAACGTGCCTGTGTGCATGCCTGGGCGCGTGTAAATGTGAATGCGGGCGAGCATGTGTCTTATCTCTGCGCGTGTTAACTTGTGTGAGTGTGCGTGAACGTGTGTATCTGCATGCCAGGGCGCGTGTAAATGTGAATGGGGGTGAGCATGTGTCGTATCTCTGTGCGTGTGTTCATGTGTGAGTGTGCGCGAACGTGCCTGTGTGCATGCCTGGGCGCGTGTAAATGTGAATGCGGGCAAGCATGTGTCGTATCTCCGTAGATGTGTGCTTGTGTGAATGTGCGCGAACGTGTGTGTGTGCATACCTGGGCGCGTGTAGATGTGAACGTGGGCGAGCATGTGTCGTATCTCTGTGCGTGTGCGTTTGTGTTAGTGTGCGCAAACGTGCCTGTGTGCATGCCTGGGCGCGTGTACATGTGAATGCGGGCGTGCATGTGTCGTATCTCTGTGCGTGTGTGCTTGTGCCACATAATTTGTTATGTAACATACGTTAAGGATGTCCTTGGCAGTCGCACAACTCTTGAAACAATTAAGTGTCAGGAGTTGTGCGCGAGGTCTTTGAGTATGTGGATAGCCTTTATGGCGTTCGATAGCTGCTAGTCTACATTGCGGCTATATAATAAAGGCGGAACGGCAACATGGTAGAGAATGTGGAGAACATACACATCCCGCATATATTACTGCACAATAATTTTAAATATCGTTCTTGCTCCACGCACGTGGAATACCGTGACAGGAGACTACTTTGGGAACTAACTGCAAGTAGTATATATTTCACACTCAAGGTGTACCTGGCACGGTGGCCAGTAAATGTGACGTAATATTGCGAGCAGCTTCGGCCATAGCACGCTAACGGATGACGACAGAGAGACACTTTGCTTAATTCTGGTGTCGTGCCTTTTGCATTAAAGTGCAAAACCATCATAACCATGTATATCTTAACCTTAATACTTAAGCACATTCGAGAGGTGCAGCAGTGGCGTAGAGGTAGAACACCCGCCTCGCGTGCAAGAGGTCCGTGGTTCGAATCTCAATACCGCGTAATTTTCCACCGGATTAAAAAAATATCCGCGTGTTGATAAAATTGCATAAACAGGCCTGGAGTGTGGCCTGATCCCGGTGAGCAGAACCGGTAACGCACTCCCTCACCAGAGCAGGATTGGCCACCCTGGCCACAACCTCCGATATGAACACAACAATAAAACGCCGGCCCTCAGTCCCCAGCAGCTGCGACGCAACTGGCCACGGCGGCGGTCAGACCTGCGACGCAGCAGAGGGTGCTAAGAATCCCTGGCTCCGGACAGGCCGCCATTGGAATATGAACCTGGCAACGTTTAACGCTAGAACTTTATCTAGTGAGGCTAGTCTAGCAATGTTATTGGATGAATCAGAGGGCAGTAAATAGGACATAATAGGGCTTAGTGAAGTTAGGAGGCCCTAAGAAGCATATACAATGCTAAAGAGCGGGCACGTTCTGTGCTAGCGGGTCTAAGCGGAGAGACGAGAACTAGGAGTCGGATTCCTGATTAATATGAATATAACTGGTAACATACATGAATTCTATAGCATTAACGAGAGGGTGGCAGGTCTTGTTGTGAAACTTAAGAGGTGCAAAATGAAGGTGGTACAGGTCTACGCCCCTACATCCAGTCATGATGACCAGGAAGTCGAAAGCTTCTATGAAGACGTCGAATCGGCGATGGGTAGAGGGAAAACAAAATACACTATGCTGATGGGCGACTTCAATGCCAAGGTAGGCAAGAAACAGGCTGGTGACAATGCAGTGGGGGAATATAGCATAGGCTCTAGGAATAGCAGGGGAGAGTTATTAGTAGAGTTTGCGGAACAGAATATGCGGCTAATGAATACCTCCTTCCGCAAACGGGATAGCCGAAAGTAGACGTGGAGGAGCCCGAACGGCTAGACTATAAATGAAATAGACCTCATACTCTGCGCTAATCCTGGTATCACACAAGATGTGGCCGTGCTCAGCAAGGTGCGCTGCAATGACCATAGGATGGTAAGAACTCGAATTAGCCTAGACATGAGGAGGGAACGGAAGAAACTGCTATATAAGAAGCCGATCAATGAGTTAGCGGTAAGAGGGAAAATAGAGGAATTCCAGATCAAGCTACAGAAGAGGTATTCGGCTTTAACTCAGGAAGAGGGCCGTAGTGTTGAAGCAATGAACGAAAATCTTGTGGGCATCATTAAGGAGTGTGCAATAGAAGTCGGTGGTAACTCCGTTAGACAGGATACCAGTAAGCTATCGCAGGAGACGACAGATGTGATCAAGAAATGCCAATGTATGAAAGCCTCTAACCCTACAGCTAGAATAGAACTGGCCGAACTTTCGAAGTTAATCAACAAGCGTAAGACAGCTGACATAAGGAAGTATAATACGGATAGAATTGAACATGCTCTCAGGAACGGAGGAAGCCTAAAAGCAGTGAAGAAGAAACTAGGAATTGGCAAGAATCAGATGTATGCGTTAAGAGACAAAGATGGCAATATCATTACTAATATGGATGAGATAGTTCAAGTGGCTAAGGAGTTCTGTAGAGATTTATACAGTACCAGTGGCACCCACGACCATAATGGAAGAGAGAATAGTCTAGAGGAATTCGAAATCCGACAGGTAACGCTAAAAGTAAAGAAAGCCTTGGGAGCTAGCAAAGGGGGAAGGCAGCTGGGGAGGATCAGGTAACAGCAGATTTGTTGAAGGATGGTGGGCAGATTGTTCTAGAGAAACTGGCCACCCTGTATACGCAATGCCTCATGACCTCGAGCGTACCGGAATGTTGGAAGAACACTAACATAATCCTAATCCATACGAAAGGGGACGCCAAAGACTTGAAAATTATAGACCGATCAGCTTACTGTCAGTTGCCTACAAACTATTTACGAAGGTAATCACAAATAGAATCAGGAACACCTTAAACTTCTGTCAAGCAAAGAACCAGGCAGGATTCCGTAAAGGCTACTCAACAATAGACCATATTCACACTACCAATCAGGTGATAGAGAAATGTGCGGAATATGACCAACCCTTATATATAGCTTTCATTGATTACGAGAAAGCGTTTGATTCTGTCAAAACCTCAGCAGTCATGGAGGCATTGCGGAATCAGGGTGTATACGAGCCGTATGTAAAAATACTGAAAGATATCTACAGTGGCTCCACAGCCACCGTAGTCCTCCATAAAGAAAGCAACAAAATCCCAATAAAGAAAGGCGTCAGGCAGGGAGATACGATCGCTCCAAAGGTATTCACAGCATGTTTACAGGAGGTATTCAGAGACCTGGATTGGGAAGAATTGTGGATAAAGGTTAATGGGATAAAGGTTAATGCCTTAGTTAATGCCTTAGCCTGGGTTAATGAGATAAAGGTTAATGCCTTAGTAACTTGCGATTCGCTGATGACATTGCCTTGCTTAGTAACTCAGGGGACCAATTGCAATGCATGCTCACTGACCTGGAGAGGCAAAGAAGAAGAGTGGCTCTAAAAATTAATCAGCAGAAAACTAAAGTAATGCTTAACAGTCTCGGAAGAGAACAACAGTTTACGATAGAAAGCGAGGCGCTGGAAGTGGTAAGGGAATACATCTACTTAGGACAGGTAGTGGCCGCGGATCCGGATCATGAGAGTGAAATAATCAGGAGAATAAGAATGGGCTGGGGTGCGTTTGGCAGGCATTCTCATATCATGAACAGCAAGTTGCCATTATCCCTCAAGAAAAAAGTGCATAACAGCTGTGTCTTACCAGTGCTCACGTACGGGGCAGAAACCTGGAGGCTCACGAAAAGAGTTCTACTTAAATTGAGGACGACGCAACGAGCCATGGAAAGATGAATGATAGCTGTAACGTTAACAAATAAGAAAAGAGCAGATTGGCTGAGAGAACAAAAGGGAGTTAATGACATCTTAGTTGAAATCAAGAAAAAGAAATGGGCATGGGCACGACATGTAATCAGGAGGGAAGATAACCGATGGTCATTAAGGGTTACGGACTGGATTCCAAGGGAAGGGAAGCGTAGCAGGGGGCGGCAGAAAGTTAGGTGGGCGGATGAGATTAAGAAGTTTGGAGGGAATACATGGCCACAATTAGTACATGACCGGTGTTGTTGGAGAAGTATGGGAGAGGCCTTTGCCCTGCAGTGGGCGTAACCAGGCGGATGATGATGATGATGACATCGTGATTTGCAGCTGCTAAGGTAGCCATGAGTGCCGATAGCAAAGTCGCTAGGGAAATAATTGGGGGCATCTTAACGAAATCGATAGGCCAAAAGCAAGAGCCGTCCACTAAGGCATCTCTTGTAGCCGCTGTACGATGTTCGGACGTTTCAGAATGTGTGCCGACTGACGAAAAGCTGCCACGGACGAGCGCTGACTTGCAACTGAAGTTTTTGGCTTGGAACGAAGAGTATATAAGAGCTCCAACCAACAGCAGAAACGAAAAAGAAAACATACGTATATACATGCCGCACTGAGCAAGGGAGATAACTGTAATCATATCCCCCCCCCCGCCACTAAAAATGCCAGTTCTTTGGACCTAATCGATAAAGAGGGGCTACTGACGCATGCGTCTTTTGACCAGGCGATGTGCGCTGCTTCGGTGATTTCACGTGTTAGTTGGTTACTATGTTTACTATGGCTGTCGCAGTCTCTACAGTGGATGCCAAGGTGCCCTTTCACAGAATTATGCACATTGTTGTTGTGCTCCTTCAGGCGTTCATTAAGGAGTCTCCCCGTTTGACCGACATAAAGCCTACCACATGACAACGGAATGGCGTAGACAACTCCTTCTTTACAAGAGACGAATTAATTTTCATGTTTGATGCTGCACTCTCTTGGAACGAACTCAGTATTAACCATTTTGCACATCTTCCCAAGCTTATCCGGTGCCGAAAAAACTACTTTGACACATTCTCTGTTAGCTATCTTTTTTATTCTGTGGGAGAGATGAATTTAAGGCACTACAGTGGTTTTGACTGTTTGCTTTCCTGTCGTCGAATCTACCCGTTGTTCTTTTCTGTTTTTTCTGTTTTTCTGTTTTTTCTTTCTGTTTTTCTTTTCTGTTTCTGTTTTCTGTTACTCACATTTCGTAAGCACTCCGTCCATCGCGTTTATCAAAGCTGAGGTCGAGTTTGCCTGGGCGAACGGGTGCAAGTGAACGATGTATGCCTGACCCGAACTATGATCACATTTCGTCAACTTGTCATATCTTTTATACCCCCCCTCCCACGCCATATCTCCTTGTATATAAGCGCGTTATTTAACAATATTAAACAGTTGGTAGTTTGCGCTACGTCCGTCCACGTCCTGTCCTTCCTTAATATCGTCTGTGTAAAACTGAGCGCAAAACAACCATGAACGTTCACCAACTAGCCCCCTTCATTGCTTTACTAAACTTATAATATTTGAGAAGTTCGTGAATTAATTAATATACATATCTAATTAGGCGGAATGAAAGAAAATTATTTGAGTGTCTTCAAGCGACGGCGAACAACATTATCTTGGTTTTGTCCAGCTACGTGGCGCTCGCATATATTTAAACTCTGGCTAAATTTAGCTGGAACACTCCGTATATTTCCCACACCTAAAAGCAAACGTATGATTTGCTCGTCAGTTTGTTGTTTCGCCGGCGTATGTCCACAGTATCCAGTATTACTGCAACAATAAACCTAGAGTCGTGCCAAAATGTTTCGGAATAAGTGGACAAGCTGGCGCGGCGCTGCCTTGCCAGTAATATAATGCAAGTCATTCTTATCGGCAATAAAAACTATACAGGAGACCATCTTTTCGCACTTAGACTATCTTAGTGCGATTACTGCTGTTACCACGGTTCCTTATTTGAAATTGGTGTTGGGCTGCTGCTGAGCACGAGGTCCCGGGATCGAATCCCGGCCACCGCGGCCGCATTTAGATGGGGGCGAAATGCGAAAATACCCGTGTATTTAAATTTAGGTGCACGTTAAAGAGTGTAAAACCGCTGTGTCTTACCAGTACTCACGTACGGGGCAGAAACCTGGAGGCTTACGAAAAGGGTTCTGCTTAAATTGAGGACGACGCAACGAGCTATGGAAAGAAGAATGATGGGTGTAACGTTAAGGGATAGGAAAAGAGCAGATTGGGTGAGGGAACAAACGCGGGTTAATGACATCTTAGTTGAAATCAAGAAAAAGAAATGGGCATGGTCAGGACGTAATGAGGAGGGAAGATAACCGATGGTCATTAAGGGTTACGGACTGGATTCCAAGGGAAGGGAAGCGTAGCAGGGGGCGGCAGAAAGTTAGGTGTGCGGATGACATTAAGAAGTTTACAGGGACAACATGGCCACAATTAGTACATGACCGGGGTAGTTGAAGAGGTATGGGAGAGGCCTTTGCCCTCCCATACTTCCCGAGCTTTATTTTTTTTATTTATTAGAGAACATGAGAGTAGAGCAAGATAAAGAAGGGCCAAACATTTCAAAGCACATTAAGTCCTGCCCATCACGCTCTTGTGAGCCATGTTTTGCAGGGGCACGAATTCTGGCAAAAAGTAAAGATCAAGAAGCTCGGGAAGTGATTGAAGCTTTCTTTATCGGAAAGAAAGGAAGCATGTGCGTCAGCGATCCGTCAATATCTTTATATATGGCTGAAAAGAAATATTTAACCAGTTCGCTTCCATATCAATCTTGATGTGATTGTGGTCCTCGCGTTTAAAAGGGGTATATAAGTGTGTGGTGTGCCTGAGAATAAAAGCAGTTGTAAGTGGCGCTCTGTCCCGTCTCCTTCCTTGTGTCGTGTGTGTTTTCGCGCCTAGTACCCAAGATGTTTGGGGTACCATCGGCCTTAGTGAGATTAGAAGAAGTGGTGAGGCTTATACATTGCTGAATAACGGACATGTGCTCTGCTATAGATGTCTCCTAGATAAGAAGCAATACGGGGTAGGATTCCTAATCCATAAGGACATAGCGGGCAACATTGACGAATTCTACAGCATTAATGAGAGGGTAGCTGTAGTCGTAATCAAACTTAATAAGAGGTTTAGATTAACGGTAGTACCAGCCTACGCTCCAACATCCAGTCACGATGATGAGGAAGTAGATCGGTTTTATTAAGATGTTGAATTAGCCATGAGAAAAGTGCAAACTCAATACACTGTAGTAATGGGCGACGTCAATGTAAAAGCGGGGAAAAAGCAGGCTTGTGAACAAGGAATTGGCGACTACGGCGTCGATTCTAGGAACGCTAGAGGAGAGATGCTGGTAGAATCAGGGGGGGGGGGGGGGGGACACTCCCCGGTTCCGGTGGCACAGGAAATTGGCGCCATCTCTGTAATGGGCGACGCAAAAATCCGTTTCCCTTGCATGGCCTCGTAGATCGTTGCGCGCACGCGCGCCGATTCAGGTGGCCAAGCCCTTCCCCCCGCTTAACTCCTCTCTCTACGCCCTCACTTTCGACTGTCTACGCGCCCGCGCCGCCGTGCCATCCCCGCCGGCCCGGCTGCTGCTTAGTCCGCTACGTAACGCTTTTTTGTTATCTACTGTCATCGAGATGCGTGCGCTGCTGTGCGTTGACCGACGTGGCTAGTTTCGTCAGTTCTGTGGTCCTCGATAGCTGTGTGCTTGTGCTCCGCGATGTTTCACCCGTTTCACGACTCGTACCGCTCGTGCATCGTGCAGTGGTGCACAAATACCTCAAAAACAAGACCTGCAAGGTTGTTCCGGGTGCCTAAAGGCAACAGGTGAGCGCTCAGACCCAAGGAAATCAGAAGGCGCATGTACACGAACACAGCCCTGTCCATTTGTGTACTCCATGAGGCTCCGGACGTCGTTGCGCCTTGATTGTGCTACACTTGCCTCTTCCCGGTAGAGAAAGCTGACAAACAGATGTTCCTCCTCATTGTCACCTGGTCTGTGACTTGTGTTTTTTCTGTGCCAAGTCTCATTCTGCAACTTCAGTAACTTGCCCAGCTTTCCATACCGCCCTCAGTGCTTTTTCTGTGTATCACGTTCTACAAATCAACTAACAGCTGATAAATTACTGTTAGTGTTTGTGTACTATCTCAGTAACCCCCGATGGGAAAACCGCGCGAACAACCTTCATGCCTAGGCATGATACGCTTTTTTTTCCTCTGGAAAGCATGAGCATTGCAAGTGTCCTACATGCAGATTTTTGCAGTTCGTGTTTATTATACAAGGGAGAGCGCAGTAGGTACGACTTAGTGCCTTAAGTGACGTAATTTTATTGCTAAGCATTGCATTCGGGTAGAAAGAAAAGTCGTGTTGGCTTGTTTTACCTGGTCTTTGATTGAGGAATAAGCCTTTCTGCGAATGTTTTCTCTGTGCTACTGCAAAAGCCGACTATCTTCTGTTCCCCTTGCCACCGTTACTCAAGTTGTGGCCAAGTGCAAAATAATGTGATAATGTGTGTTTCAGTTTTTAGTACAATGTTATTTTTTTCTGCCATGTTTTTTTCAATTTGTTCAGCAGTAATGAACATGTCAAGCATTTCATATACTTTCGTGCAGATTTATAAGTAAGTTTTCTTTTGGTATGGCTCTCAATCAAACAATGTTAGCATTTTATCCTATCTTTCAGGTATTTTGCGTGTCATTGTTTTTGCCATTACTAGTGAGTTTTCCCTTTTTATAGTTGTCATGACTATGTCATACACGTCGTCCAATTTTGTGCAATATCTTAGTGCACATATCAGGAGCTCGTCTACATTTAGGTCTTGAGGACGTTATATAAAAATTTTGTTTTTATATGTGTGTACACGAAATGGCCTTCGCGTTTTCTAGCACTTTCTTTTGTTATTTCACCATCTGTGAACTTTTGTCTTTAGTACTCTTGTATATGTCATGCACCTTTCACTTTTGCTCATTTTTTGAGCGTGTATCACACCACGTTGTAAGAAAAATCTCTTTTCGGAAACGAAGTCAATAAAGCGAGACTAAACATCTGTTGTGTTGGAAGTGGAATTTTTTTTATGTCCCGGCACATGCTGGTATAATATAAGTATGGGCAAGACTGCGTGCGTGCCAACGCATAGCCCACGGCGCAGCACGCGCCAGCTCGCAAGCAATGCCAATGCGCGGCGTAGCGCGCGCATTGCTTGCGAGCTGGCGCGTGGCGCGCGGTAACAAGCGCGCTATAAAAAAGAAGAAAAAACGCGCCGCTTACGGGTAAAAACAAAAAAAAGTGAGCGGCGCGCGCGGCATGGGGGAAAGGGGGAAAGGGAGTGGAGCGGGTCGGCATAATAAAAACAAAAAGGAAAGAAAAACGTTTGGGACAGGAGGTGCCGCGCGGCTGCTGTTGCTGTTGCCATGACAACGTAAACAATCATGTGCGCCGCCATTTTGCTTAATGCGTCGCCCATTGGTTAGGGCCGTAACTGAAGGGGACCTTGGCGCTAGTGTCGAAAGAGCGTCTGCTCGAAAACGGCCAATGGGATGTATACGGAGTGTCCCCCCTCTGGTAGAATTCGCAGAAAGGAATAAGTTTCGAATAATGAACACCTTCTTCAGGAAGTGTAGCAACAGAAAATGGATCTGGAAAAGCCCTAATGGTAAAACAAGAAATGAAATTGACTTCATACTTTGTACTGATCCCAGCATAGTGCAGGATGTGGAAGTGATAGGGCGTGTAAAGTATAATGATCATAGGTTGTTGAGGGCTAGGATTCCCTTCAATTTGAAGAGAGAAAGAGCTAAATTAGTCAAGAAGAAGCAGGTCAACCTAGAGGCAGTAAGGTTAAAAGCACACAAATTCAGGCTCGTACTTGCAAACAAATATGCAGCCTTGCAACAGATAGATGATGATGACATAGAGCTAGTGAATGAAACCGTTACTAGCTTGGCTTCAGAGGCTGCAATTGAAGTGGGAGGCAAGGCAACAAGGCAACCAGTAGGCAAGCTCTCCAAAGTAACAAAGGACCTAATAAAGAAACGACAAAAAATGATAGTTTCCAACTCAAGAGATAAGATGGAACTCGCGGAATTGTCAAAACTGATCAACAAGGCGAAAAGAAGGGATATTCGAAACTATTACGTGAGAAAGACTGAAGAAGCCGTAAAAAATGGACGCAGCATGAAATCGGAGAGACAGAAACTTGGCATAGGACCAACCAAGATGTATGCACTGAAAGATAAGCAGGGTAATATCATAAGCAATCTCGAAGATATAGTAAAAGCAGCGGAAGAATTCTATACTTACCTGCACAGAATACAGAGGAGTCAGGATACCTCAATTAGAAACAGCAATGAACATGATACAGGAACTGCTCCTATAACTAGCGATGAGGTCCGAAGGGCCTTCCAAGACATGAAACGAGGAAGGGTGGCAGGAGAAGATGGAATAATAGTCGATTTAATCAAAGATGGAGGAGACATAATGCTTGAAAAACTGGCGGCTCTTTATACGAAGTGTCCATTGACTACAAAGGTACCACAAAAGTGGAAGAATGCAAACATTATACTAATCCACAAAAAGGGAGACGTTAAAAAATTGAAAAATCATAGGCCCATTAGCTTACTCCCAGTATTATATAAAATATTTCCCAAAATAATCTCCAATAGAATCAGGGCAACGCTGGATTTTCTTCAACCAAGGGAACAGGCTGGCTTCAGGAAGGGATACTCTACAATGGATCACATCCATGTCACCAATTAAGTTATCGAGAAATCCGCAGAATACTATAAGCCTCTCTATATGGCTTTCATTCAAGCGTTTGATTCAGTCGAAACCTCAGCAGTCATGGAGGCTTTACGGAATCAGGATGTAGACGAGCCGTAGGTGAAAATACTGAAGGATATCTATAGCGGCTGCAGAGGCACCGTAGTCCTCCATAACGAAAGCAAAAAAATGAAATTATGGGGTTTTACTGCCAAAACCACTTTCTGATTATGAGGCACGCCGTAGTGGAGGGCTCCGGAAATTTCGACCACCTGGGGTTCTTTAACGTGCACCTAAATCTAAGTACACGGGTGTTCTCGCATTTCGCCCCCATCGAAATGCGGCCGCCGTGGCAAAGATTCGATCCCGTGACCTCGTGCTCAGCAGCCCATAACGAAAGCAACAAAATCCCGATAGAGAAAGGCGTCAGGCACGGAGATACGATCTCTCCAATGCTATTCACAGCCTGTTTACAGGAGGTATTCAGAAACCTCGATTGGGAAGAATTGCGGATAAGAGTTAATGGAGAAGACCTCAGTAACTTGCGATTCGCTGATGATATTGCCTTGCTTAGTAACTCAGGAGACCAACTGCACTGCATGTTCACTGACCTGGAGAGGCGAAGCAGAAGATTGAGTCTAAAAATTAATCTGCAGAAAACTAAAGTAATGTTTAACAGTCTCGGAAGAGAACAGCAATTTACAATAGGTAGCGAGGCACTGGAAGTGGTAAGGGAATACATCTACTTATAGGACAGGTAGTGACTGCGGATCCGGATCATGAAACCGAATTAATCAGAAGAATAAGAATGGGCTAGGGTGCGTTTGGCAGGCATTCTCAGATCATGAAGAGCAGTTTGCCATTATCCCTCAAGAGAAAAGTGTTTAATATCTGTATCTTATCAGTACTCACGTACGGGGCATAAACCTGTAGGCTTACGAAAAGAGTTCTACTTAAATTGAGGACGACGCAACGAGGTATGCAAAGAAGAATGATAGGTGTAACGATAAGGGATAAGAAAAGAGCTGATTTGGTGGGGGAACAAACGCGAGTTAATGACATCTTAGTGGAAATCAAGAAAAAGAAATGGGCATGGGCAGGACACGTAATGAGGAGGGAAGATAACCGATGGTTATTAAGGGTTACGGACTGGATTCCAAAGGAAGGCAAGCGTAGCTGGGGGCGGCAGAAAGTTAGGGGGGCGGATGAGATTAAGAAGTTTGCAGGGACAATATGGCCACAGTTAGTACATTACCGGGGTAGTTGGAGAAGAATGGGAGAGGCCTTTGCCCTGCAGTGGGCGTAACCAGGCTAATGATAATGATGATGATGATGGTATTGCTTTCATAGATTACAAAAAGGCATTTGATTCAGTAGAGATACGAGCAGTCAAAAAGGCATTAGGTAATCATGGAGTACAGAACGCTTACGTAAATACCTTGAAAAATATCTACAATGGCTCTACAGCTACCTTAACTCTACGCAAGAAAAGTAGGAAGATACCTATAAAGAAAGGGATCTCACACGGAGGCACAATCTCTCGAGTGCTATTCACTGCGTGCTTACAAGAAGTATTCAAGCAATTAAACTGGGAAGGTTTAGGTTAAGGATCCATGGTGAATATCTCGGCAAACTTCGATTTGCGGATGACATTGTTCTATTCAGCTACAATGCAGAGGAGTTACAGCAAATGATTGAGGACCTAAACAAAGAGAGTGTAAGAGTGGTGCTGAAGATTAATATGCAGAAGACAAAGATAATAATAAATATCCGCGCAAAGTAACAAGAGTTCAGGATCGCCAGTCGGCCTCTAGAGCCGTGAAGGAGTACGTTTACCTAGGCCAATTAATTACAGGGAATCATGATCATGAGAAGGAAATCCACAGAAGAATGAAAATGGGCTGGATCGCATACGGCAGAGATTGCCAGCTCCTGACTGGTAGCTTACCATTATCATTGAAAAGGAAGGCGTACAATCAGTGCATTTTACCAGTGCTGACATATGGGGCAGAGATCTGGAGACTGTCAAAGAAGCTTCAGGACAAGTTAAGGACCGCGCAAAGAGCGATGGAACGAATATTCTTAGGCATAACGTTAAAAGACAGAAAGAGAGCGGTTTGGATCATTGAGCAAACGGGTATAGACGATATTCTGATTGACATCAAGAGGAAAAAATGGAGCTCTGCAGGCCATGTAATGCGGCGGTTAGATAACCGTTGGACCATTAGGGTTACAGGATGGGTACCAAGAGAAGGAAGACGCAATCGAGGACGACAGAAGACAGGGTTAAGCGATGAAATTAGGAAATTCGCGGGCGCTAGTTGGAATCGGTTGGCGCAAGGACAGGGGTAATAGGAGAACACAGGGAGAGGCCTTCGTCCTGCAGTGGACATAAAACAGGCTGCTGCTGCTGCTGCTGCTGTTGATGTAACCATTAGGACACAGACACTCTTCCCCCATAACGACCTACCTCATAATCGAATTGTAGTTTTGACAGGTTAAATTCCGATAGTGATTTAAAATAATTCAATGGATGATCTCAATGATAGCGCAGCAAAGAAAAAAAAACTGAATCCGACGCTCATTGTAGTCCCCTCACGCGAGGAGTACAGCAATAAAGGGGTGGCACGCAGTGACTCCGCCCCCTAACTCACCACCAACTCACCCAAGAAGTCTGTCTTTCGTCGACTGCAACTGAGGATTGAATCGCCTTCAAACTATTTTTTCTTGTTTTGCAAATGGCAACGCGCAAGTAACTCCCGGCCGTGGCGTCTGTCCTCCTGAATAGTACAGTGCATCAGGCGATGCTCAAATTGAAGTGGACTTTGATTGCGCGCGCACGGCATGGCCGATCTCGCTGCTTCTCGGCGTTTTAAGGCGATGACATGGCGTGCAGTTTAGTGACTTCAGGGCGGTTGACGCTCGCACAATATTGATAAATGCGGGAGCCTATACATCGCGGTCCACCTTTAAAGGGAACAGATGTCTGTAGATCACCTGCGCGAGGTGTTTCTTTCCCCTTTAACAAATGACCCGGGCTTCTGAGCAGATAACTTGTAGTTAATGCACCTTTCTGCACATATGCGTAGAGCGTGGACGTGGCTTCAGTCGGAACTAGCAGCTAGATTGTCAGCGACGCCAGACCCACACGTTAGAGTCCTTTGCTTAATAATTTGACCGCACCATGTAGATGGAAGGATAGGGGCAATAACGTACACTGGCGTGGAGATCATCTTGATAAACTCCTCGTAGTCCACATGGCCAGCGTTGGTGGGGTCCGCCTCCCGGGTGAGCTCGTCGGCCTCCTCGTCCGTCATGCGCTCGCCCAGTGTGGTAACCACGTGACGGAGCTCGGCCGTCGTGATGAATCCATGGCCATCGCGGTCGAATACGCGGAATGCGTCGCGCAGGTCTGTCTGAGGGCTGAACGCACGTGTGCACTTCTGCACCATTTCCACAAACTCTGGAAACTGCACCTGCGGTGGGCACGGCGCACGGCTAGTCTTGCAGTAACAGCAAGAAGAGACACTCTTCAGAAGGGTGGAACAGCGCACAGACCAATACCAAAATAGCACAAGCGCTGGTGCCATTTCCATCAAAGTTATCGCGAGACTTAACTGTGATGTCCAATCGGCTGCCTGCCAGATATTTTAGTACATTAATAACTTTCAAGCTCTTGGTTTAGTTGCAGCTCTCATGCCTCTTTTTTTATCGTTAACCCGTCGGTATAAGAACGTTAGTGAAAATGAGACTTTTACTGTGTGACACTGGGATGCTTCTGAAAGCGGGGTCACAAAATAAGGCGCGCTACGGCGTGCAAGCGTACAAATGAGCGCAAAAAGGCGTATAAAGAAGCTTGCGTTTGCGGTTGCGCAAATCGGCTTGACGACGATATTTCTAAAAACCTTATAAAGGAAAAAAAGATTCTGTCAAAAGGATTGATCTGCGCATGCGTGACCTTGTCACTAAGCGAGGCCTTCTCTTTGTACCTTTAGTTGAAAGGATAGCGTTTGTGTACTTCCATCTCGCTCTCTGTTCTGTATATCGCTTTAGTTCATCCTTGATATGACCGGACTAGTTTGCGTCCATTAGCAAACAACCGGGGCAAGACTCGCAGCGGGGCAGTACACAACGTGACACTGCATAATGCAATGTATGGGCAATTTCATTTCGTACATTGGCGCCATATATCTTAAATAACTTACAATCCTACGCAACAGATTACAAGGCAGCGATATAATAGGGCCGACACTCCCGTTGCAGTGCATTGATGATGAATTCATCTAGCGTGGCCTCTTACCGACTCGAATGTCCCGGCTCGCGCCCGTGCAAAGGATGACACTATATAAAGCGACGCCTGTGCCGGGAGGTTACCGATGAGCCTGTTCATACGCGCAGTTTGCTGTCATTTACTAAGCGAGTCCTGTTTCTGCACCATTACATAAAGAAATGAAGACATGCGTTTAGTAAGTGCGTGAAAGTTTGTTTTACCACAAAAACGAAAGGCGAGACAAACAACAGCTCGGGCATTGTGTGGACAGGTCGTCCAGGGAGAGTTCCTCTAAGGGGCCCCTCACCAGGTTTAGGCAATGCAACCACACGCGAGGAGCGTAGGTCAGTTTGCGACAGTAGTGCATACTAAAAGTGTTACCTCCATGTAGGCCACGAAGACGACTCAGAAATATGCTCGTCCGCCTACTCGCAGTGACGACATAAACCTAATGATATAGTTCAATTGTGTGAGCAAAATCGAGCGCTCACCTTCTTCCCAAGGTCATCGGGCACGGTGCTCTTCACGCGCTTCTTGAACTCGGGGTCGGTGATGATTCGGGCGGCGGTTCGGAGGATCTCGTCGACGTGCTCGAACGCCACCGTGCCCGTGCGCTCCGTGTCGAACTTGAAAAACAAGTCCCGCAGCTCGGACACTTGCGCGTCGTTCAGTTCGTCTTCCTTGGTGAAGGACATGGCAGACCCGGCCTCCGCGGCTGCTGCCGCAGACCGTGGCCGACAGGCTTCCTTTTCTTTCTCCACTGCACGCGCGCAGCTGCTCGTGATTATAATGATGATGATGTCCTCCAATGTAGGCTCGAGCTGGCTATGGAAGCTAGCGCGAGAGTCGAATCGTATTTTACAAAAATAAAAGTATAAATGAAAATAGAAAGTGACCCGCACATGTGAACGGAGCAGGGTGCTTTATTGGTCTAAAGGGACGCGTAACTATGCGAAGTACGAAGAGGACAGGAAAGAAGCAAGGAAGCCGCTGTTATTCAGCGCTGTTCTTACTTCACATTGCTTCGCTGCGAAATACATAACCGCCAATTCCCCCATCTTTTCCGCGAGATTCCCAAATTCCGATCAATACGGCCAATTTTACGGACACGTCCATATATCTCCGCAAAGCGTGCCCTAAAGCAACCACACAAAAAAAGAAAAACGATGACCACCTCGCGCCCTGCTCTCGGCCACCTTGCGTGCGCCTTGAATGAGACCGTGCGTAGGGGTCTTGTACACGTTCGTTAATTGTACACGCGAGAATGCGCCGTATCCGGTCACACTACGAGCACCGAGACGTCTAATAACTGTACTGACAGCCATTCAGAGCTGTCTATGAGGTTATTGTGGCCCATAAAAAAAGAAAGAAATAAAAACAAGGGAATTTTTTTTTCTTCATTCGGAGCCTTAGCGGTTAGCTCGCTGTCCCTTGAGATGACTCAACATCGACGCTGCCAGCATATTGTCACGTGGTCGTGACGTCAAAGAACACAGTACTAATACTGTGAAACACAAAACTAAGTTTCATTGGGCGAACCTGTGCCCAGAAAAGAGGCTACACTTATAGCACAACGATAGCGGCGAACACTGTCGGCGATCGTCGAAAATCTGATCAGTGGGTCAAGCGCGTCGGCTTTTATACTGCAGTCGTCGAATGTTCCAGACTAATCGTTCGGACCCGCGTGCCTTCCACAATGTTCTACACCATTCGCGTCACGCGATGAAATCAGATAACACAGGGTTCGGCGACAACAGACAGCCGGATGGAAGCGTCGATAACTTTCCAGAAACTTCGGATACATGCAGGCGCATCCCACGCTGTGCGATTACATTTGTTTGGCGGCGAAACGTGGTCGCCCGATAAAGATAAGTACACGCGTCAATACCCCCCTTTTAAAAAGCATCGTCTCGATGCTACAAATATAAGAGAGCGAAACACAAAAGGACACTTATTAAACATAAGTAACAAAACAACGAAAAGAAACAAAGTCCAAAGGTCAGTTACTCGAAGTCCCAAAGTTCAGTATCGCTGGTAGTACGGCTTGAGTCGCACAACGTGGACTATTTCAGGTCGTGAGCGGCGCCGCTGTGATAGCGAAATGCCGTCTGGCACGACCTCATAGTCCAGTGCCCCAACACGTCGGATGATCTTGTACGGTCCGAAATAGCGACGCAATAGCTTCTCGCTCAGTCCTCGCCGGCGTAGAGGGGTCCAAACCCAAACACGGTCACCGGGCTGGTACTCGACGAAGCGTCGTCGGAGGTTGTAGTGTCGGCCGTCGGTACGCTGCTGGTTCTTGATCCGTAGGCGGGCGAGTTGTCGGGCTTCTTCGGCGCGCTGGAGTAAGGTCGCGACGTCAAGATTCTCTTCGTCGGTGACGTGCGGCACCATGGCGTCGAGCGTCGTCGTCGGGTTCCTGCCGTAAACCAGCTTAAACGGCGTGATCTGTGCTGTTTCTTGCACTGCCGTGTTGTAAGCAAAGGTTACGTACGGCAGGACCGCGTCCCAAGTCTTGTGCTCGACGTCGACGTACATTGCTAGCATGTCGGCTAGGGTCTTGTTCAAGCGCTCCGTGACACCATTCGTCTGCGGGTGATAGGCAGTTGTCCTCCTGTGGCTTGTGTGGCTGTACTGCAGAATTGCTTGGGTGAGCTCTGCTGTAAACGCTGTTCCTCTGTCGGTGATGAGGACTTCTGGGGCACCATGTCGCAGTAGAATGTTCTCGACGAAAAATTTCGCCACTTCGGCTGCGCTGCCCTTCGGTAGAGCTTTAGTTTGAGCAAAGCGGGTGAGATAGTCCGTCGCCACGACGATCCACTTATTTTCGGATGTTGACGCCGGAAACGGTCCCAACAAATCCATCCCGATCTGCTGAAATGGTCGGTAAGGAGGTTTGATCGGCTGTAGTAATCCTGCTGGCCTTGTCGGTGGTGTCTTGCGTCGCTGACAGTCTCGACACGTCTTGACGTAACGAGCGACGTCGGCAGTCAGACGCGGCCAGTAATACCTTTCCTGTATCCTCGACACCGTTCGGGAGAATCCGAGGTGCCCAGCGGTTGGATCGTCATGTAGAGCGTACAGTACTTCTGGACGCAGCGCTGACGGAACAACAAGAAGGTAGCTGGCGCGGAGTGGTGAGAAGTTCTACTTTACGAGCAGGTTGTTGTGTTATGTGAACGAAGACAATCCGCGCTTAAATGCCCTAGGTACTACGTCGGTGTTCCCTTCCAAATACTCGACGAGGCATTTTAGCTCCGGGTCTGCTCGTTGCTGTTTAGTGAAGTCTTCTGCGCTTATTATTCCGAGGAAGGCGTCGTCATCCTCGTCGTCTTCCGGCGGGGGATCGATGGGGGCGAGTGATAGGCAGTCGGCGTCTGAGTGTTTTCGTCCGGACTTGTAGATCACCGTGACGTCATATTCTTGCAGTCTGAGGCTCCACCTCGCCAGCCGTCCTGAAGGGTCCTTTAAGTTAGCTAGCCAACACAACGCGTGATGGTCGCTGACGACTTTGAATGGCCTGCCATATAGGTAAGGGCGGAATTTCACTGTAGCCCAAATGATGGCGAGGCATTCCTTTTCAGTCGTAGAATAATTGCCTTCCGCTTTTGACAGCGACCGGCTAGCATAAGATATCACCCGTTCATGTCCGTCTTTCTTCTGGACTAGGACGGCACCAAGGCCTAGGCTACTGGCGTCAGTGTGGATTTCGGTATCGGCGTCTTCTTCGAAATGTGCGAGTACCGGCGGTGACTGCATGCGTCGTTTTAGTTCTTGAAATGCGTCGGCCTGCGGCGTTTGCCATTTGAACTCGACATCAGATTTGGTTAGATGCGTTAGCGGCTCCGCGATGCGTGAAAAGTCCTTGACAAAGCGCCTGTAGTAGGCACACATGCCAAGGAATCTACGCACTGCCTTCTTGTCGATGGGCTGCGGGAACTTTGCGATGGCAGCTCTTTTCTGCGGGTCGGGGCGTACTCCGGATTTGCTGATGACGTGGTCTAGGAACAGAAGCTCGTCGTAAGCGAAGCGGCACTTTTCTGGCTTCAGAGTGAGCCCTGATGATTTGATGGCGTCTAGTACTGTTGAAAGCCGCCTAAGGTGATCGTCGAAATTTCCGGCGAAGACGACGACGTCATCCAAGTAAGCGAGACAGGTCTGCCACTTCAATCCTGCCAAAACCGTGTCCATGATGCGCTGGAACGTTGCAGGCGCCGAGCACAGTCCGAATGGCATAACCTTGAACTCGTAGAGGCCGTCTGGGGAGATGAAGGCGGTCTTTTCGCGATCTCTTTCGTCGACTTCTATTTGCCAGTAGCCAGACTTGAGGTCCATTGACGAGAAGTTTTTAGCGTTGCAGAGCCGATCCAATGCGTCGTCTATTCGTGGGAGGGGGTATGCGTCCTTCTTCGTGATCTTGTTCAGAAGACGATAATCGGCGCAGAAACGTAAGGTTCCGTCCTTTTTCTTCACCAGGACAACAGGAGATGCCCACGGGCTTTTCGACGGCTGGATGATGTCGTCGTGGAGCATTTCGTCGACTTGTTGCCTAATAGCTTCACGTTCTCGCGTCGAAACTCGGTAAGGGTTCTGGCGGAGTGGTTGAGCGCACTCTTCGGTTATTATGCGATGCTTTGCAACTAGTGTTTGTCGAATCTTCGATGAAGTCGAAAAGCAGTCCTTGTATCGACGGAGAAGACTTCTGAGCTCTTGCTGCTTGCTTATGGGGAGACTTGGATTTACGTCGAAGTCTGGTTCGGGGACTATGGTCGGCGGGGTAGATGCGGCAGGATCTGAAAGGACTAAGGCATTGCTCGTTTCCACAATTTCCTCGATGTACGCGATTGTCGTGCCCTTGCTGATGTGCTTGAACTCTTGGCTGAAGTTGGTTAGCATCACTTCCGTTTTCCCTCCGTGGAGTCGAGCGATCCCTCTTGCGACGCAAATTTCACGGTCTAGCATTAGACGTTGGTCACCCTCGATGAGGCCTTCTACGTCAGCAGGTGTTTTTGTGCCGACGGAAATGACAATACTGGAGCGAGGCGGGATGCTGACTTGACTTTCGAGCACGCTTAAGGCATGATGACTACGAGAGCTCTCCGGCGGTATCGCTTGATCTTCAGACAGGGTTATCGACTTCGACTTCAGGTCGGTGACTGCGCCGTGTTGGTTTAGGAAGTCCATGCCGAGAATGACGTCGCGTGAACACTGTTGGAGGATAACGAACGTGGCAGGGTAAGTCCGGTCATGAACGGTAATTCTTGCCGTGCAGATTCCAGTCGGCGTAATCAGGTGTCCTCCAGCGGTCCGAATTTGAGGGCCTTCCCATGCAGTCTTAACCTTCTTCAACTGGGCGGCGATGTGTCCACTCATGACGGAGTAATCAGCCCCTGTGTCCACTAAGGAGGTAACTGCGTGGCCGTCGAGAAGCACGTCGAGGTCGGTGGTTCTTTGTCTTGCGTTGCAGTTAGGTCTCGGCGTCGGATCACGGCTGCGTCGTGTTCAACTGAAGCTGGAACGTCGCGTCGTCAGGTCGTCTTTCGTCGTCGTATTCTTTGCTTCCAGACTTCGTCGGGACGGCGGCGTGTTGTTATGTCGTCGAGGTAGTTTCTTCGGTTTCTTCGTCGGCGGCGGAGGATCTTCGTCAGTTCGACGAACAGCAACCGCACCTCCATCGGTTGCTGCTTTTACTTTTCCGGATATGGGCTCACGGATCGGCCCCGGGCTGGGCCAGTGTATGCTCGGCGCTGCGGCGACAGGTAGCGGCCTGGTGATGGTGAACGCGACGGTCGTCGAGAGCTCCACTGAGTAGCGGCGAGGTGGTCGGCGATATCGCGAGGGCGTTCACCTTGCTGCGGGCGCGGAGCGTTCACGGCGAAACCTTGCAGTCTCATCTGCCGGTATGGGCATCGTCGGTAGACGTGACCCGCTTTTCCGCAGTGGTAGCAGAGCGGGCGGTGGTCAGGAGCGGGCCAAACGTCTGTCTTCCTCAGGGTAGCTGCGCTGGGCGACGGGTGGGCGTGCTGGCGGCGGCGGTCGACGGAATTGCGGCGTTGCGGGGCCCTGGCGCGGTCGTGGAGGGGGACCCTGACGGCAGGCGACGGCGGCGTAGGTCATCGCTTGCGGCTGAGGCTGCGGCGATTCAGGGGCTACTCCGAGTTGTTGTTGGAGCTGCTCACGTACGGCGTCGGCAATCGAAGTCACTTGAGGCTGTGATGATGGGAACAGCTTCTGTAGCTCCTCCCTCACGACGGCTCGGATAGTCTCGCGTAGGTCGTCGGTGGCCAGTGACTGAACTCCGGCGTAGTTTGACGAGTTCGTGCGGCGGTCGAATTGCCGGTTTCGCATCTCGAGTGTCTTCTCGATGCTATTGGCCTCGCGAAGAAACTCGTCGACGGTCTTCGGTGGGCTTCGTACCATTCCGGCAAAAAGTTCCTCCTTCACACCACGCATGAATAGGCGGACTTTCTTCTCCTCGGGCATTTCAGGGTCGGTGTGGCGGAAGAGACGGCTCATTTCCTCCGTGAAGATCGCGGTTTTCTCATTAGGTAGCTGCACCCGCATTTCTAATAGCGCTTGGGCTCGTTCTCGGCGCACGACGCTTGCAAATGTCTCCAGGAAGCCGCTACGGAAAAGTTTCCAGGTCGTTAAGGTGGCTTCTCGGTTCTCGTACCACGTCCTGGCCGCGTCTTCCAATGCGAAGAAGACATGTCGCAGTTTCTCGACGCTGTTCCAGTTGTTAAACGCAGCGAGTCTCTCATACGTCTCAAGCCAGCTTTCCGGGTCCTCGAAAGTTGAACCGCGGAACGTCGGAGGCTCCCTGGGCTGCTGCAGCACGACGGGGGACGCTGGGGCTGCCATTGGGGTGGACTTGGTGGCGATCTTCCTAGTCGTCTCAGGCAAAAGTCCGTGCTCCGGGGGCAGACCTTGCAGCCTGCGGCTACCTCGCTGGTTCTTGGCGACGTTGGTGTCTTCCGTGTGAGGGCTTCGGTCACGGCTTTGTGGGGGCGTCCGGTACATGAACGCAAAGCACCTCCACCAGATGTCACGTGGTCGTGACGTCAAAGAACCCAGTAGTAATACTGTGAAACACAAAACTAACTTTTATTGGGCGAACCTGTGCCCACAAAAGAGGCTACACTTATAGCACAACGATAGCGGCGAACACGGTCGGCGATCGTCGAAAATATGATCAGCGGGTCAAGCGCGTCGGCTTTTATACTGCAGTCGTCGAATGTTCCAGACTAATCGTTCGGACCCGCGTGCCTTCCACAAAGTTCTACACCATTCGCGTCAAGCGATGAAATCAGATAACACAGGGTTCGGCGACAACAGACAGCCGGATAGAAGCATCGATAACTTTCCAGAAACTTCGGATACATGCAGGCGCATCCCGCGCTGTGCGATTACATTTGTTAGGTGGCGAAACATGGTCGCCTGATAAAGATAAGTATACGCGTCAATATTTTGACTGACGCCCTCATCGTAAGCCGAATTCCGGACTACCAGTGCTCCTACGCAGGCTTTGTTGAGATTCGGTGCAGCCATGGCCTTCCGTTTCCACCGCCGTAACCATAGAAGTTTCTAGCGAAGCTCAGACTTGGAGCTAGTAAAACACGACAGTGGAAATAAAAATTAAAGACTGGCTAAAAAATAAAGAAAATAACCGTGCGATGAAGCCATTTCTTTGAGAGAAGTGTACACAGTGCGATTTTTAGAGCGCAGCTCTTAATAGAGACATCAACCCGCCGTGGTTGCTCAGTGGCTATGGTGTTGGGCTGCTGAGCACGAGGTCGCGGGATCGAATCCCGGCCACGGCGGCCGCATTTCGATGGGGGCGAAATGCGAAAACACCTGTGTACTTAGATTTAGGTGCACGTTAAAGATCCCGAGGTGGTCGAAATTTCCGGAGTCCTCCACTACGGCGTACCTCATAATCAGAAAGTGGTTTTGGCACGTTAAACCCGATAATTTAATTTAGTAGAGACATAGCTCAGCGGGTTTACGCGCCTGCGGGCCCAGTGGGCAAGCGAGGAGGCCACTGCGCGTGTGCGTTACTCTGGGGCGGCCAGCGTTTTTACGGAGCGGGCCACTCGCTCACTGGTATCCCCTCCCCAGCGGACCTGCGTTTTTGCAAAACAAACATGGCGACAAACCGCACGAACAGCGGCATGTTGTTGCCGTCGTCTTCAAATATGGCAGTGGCTCGCCCGCAGGCGAAAAACCTTGGAGGAGTTTCCCCACCGAAGAGGACCTCTGTATCCTGATTTGAAGTGCTGTGACCGAGAAGCTCAAGCGAGCGTACTGATCTTTTCACAGTAACTTCAACCTTGTTCGACAGGTAGCGCAGCAAAGTGTTCCGCTGTAAAGTGTCTTGATAATTTGAAAGTACCGCCACTTTGCCACCGCCGCGCGACCTGCTCGCCTCCTCCTCGCCCCTTGCGCGTCCCCTCCCCCCCCCCCCCCCCCCCGGGGCCACCAGTGTTGCCCCCGTGTTTCTGCACGACGACTGGTGTCCTTGCCATTGGAAACGCGCGGATCTTGCGTTTTGCTTGTGTTTTACTTCTTCGTTGGCGCCATTTTTCTCCTGAGCTCGGTTGGCTCGGCGCAGCAAACATTGCACGCTGTGTTTCCTACTGTGTTGTGCTAGAGATATGTCGTGCTGGGGGGGGGGGGTGTAGCGCATATAACTGCAGCAAGAAGCCTGAAGATGGTTATGCAGTTTTTATCATACCACAGGGAAAGCGGGATGGATTGCGCAAGAAACAGTGTCTGCACAACATTGGCCAAAAGAACTTTGTTCCGACAAAGAATAGTGTTGTTTGCGTGGTAAGGCGCATTTCTTACTGCTCGTATCAAAACGTCCACCAATGCTTCATTTTTTTTTATTCTTCCGGCATCGGAGTTTTACTACGACATATGTGCATTGCATAAAAATGGGGGTGTCCTCAGTATGATGAATATTCTGGAGGGACTCATCACCTCACATGTCATCAACTGTTATCCTGTCGAACATGCAGCACTATGGGTTCTGTGTTCCACTGTGAACAATTATTTGCGAAGATACGGCCTCTCGATGGCACTTTTCGTGATGGTTAGGATCCGTTGCCTATTTTAGTGAAAATCGAAATAGCAGCTTGCAGATGAGCTTTCTTTTCAGCTTTCCTCGATGTGTGCGTCAGTGAGATACAATGAATGCAGGCTCCGAAAAAATTAATGCCAAGTATACCCACGGCATTGCGGGTGATGAGCGCCAGCTAGTCTACATTGCGTTTTTAATGTGTAAGCATTCATTGGCGAGTACCCAGGCCATGTCACGCGAAAAGTCTTGTATCGGCACAAAAATGTGTAGATTGCACAGTTAAGATATTTAAAAGTTATGGTAGTGTAAATGTACATGATTGGTAGCTTCATAAGCGATAAGAAACATTTTAACCTCCACCCCCCCCCCAAAAAAAATATATATACCCACAGAGATACACAGCTCCCTATTGAAAATCCCAGCATTGCCCATCGTGAATTTTATGCTGGATATTCTGGAAAATGTGCTGGACATGACGGAGAACATGGTGGGTATGGTGTAATTCATTGTGGGTATGCTGGGTGGATGCTTGGATGTATTGGCGGGTTGCATACTGGGCGATATGTCTCAACGGTGGGTGTTTTGTGTGAATGGTGGGTGTGGTGGGTGGATGATGCGTTACATATTGGGTGACCTGTGTAAATGGTGGGTGAATGATGGATATGCTGGGTGAACGGTGGGTGCACGAGGTGGATGGTGGGACCCATACTGGGTGACCTGTGTAAATGGTGGGTGAATGATGGATGCGCTGGGTGAACAGTGGGTGTGCTAGGTGGACGGTGGCACACATACCGGGTGACCTGTGTAATGTGGGGACCCCTTTTGGGACCCCTGTCTCCTGTGCACGCGCGACTTGGGCCATTCGGCTGTGCGATCGCTGGGGACACGCAGGTCCAAGCCTAATTTTGGATAGCGTACATTCCCCGCGGCCGCGGGCGCCGGCGCGACGCGGAGCCTGCTGCTTGCGCGCGCGGCTCACGTTACGCCGTGCGCCGCGCGTAAGAACAGTGCCTGAGGAGCGGTCCCCTCTCGCCCTCTCTTCGGTTTCTCTCTCCGTCAGCATCGGAGGTGCGCGGGCGCTTTCGCCCGGACAGATTGACTTTCGGTGCTCATGGCTGTCGGACGTGCGGACCCCCTTGGTCCCGCGCCCCTCTGAGCAACGCGGCCCCCTTTGGTGTGGCGAACCTGCTCGGAAGAGCCAGCGTGGCGGAGCAGACTTCCCGGGAGCTTTCACCCGTAGTCTGCGACTGCCACCCCAGTGCCGTATTCCTGTATTGTACTCGCATTTTGTACATAGCAGGAAATAAACCCCCATTCGTTGGTGCCACGGCTGGAGTCGTCTCTACGCCTTGCCGGTGCGTCAGCGAACCCGCCGCGGCGCCCCTTTGCGTGCGCTGCGGAGTGGGGACGACCTACGTGTCTCCTTAGACCTTAGCTAGCCGGGTCCGGGCACGTTAGCCCGAAGCCCCACAGTAAATGGTGGGTGAATGGTGGATGTGCTGGGTGGACAGTGGGTGTGCTGGGTGGATAGTAGGATACATTCTGGGCGACCTATGTAAATAGTGGGTGAATGGTGTGCGTGCTGCGAGTACTGGGTGGATAGTGGGATACATAGTGTGAGGACAATGGGTGAATGTATGTGACATAAATAACATAACACGTGGCTTATGGCACTAGTACTGACAGTCATGGCGGGTTCCTGATGTGTACATAGGGTTATGTTTGGTTTGCCAAATGGTACTCAGTAGTCCCATTTTTTACTTATATAAACCTACGTGCACATGTACTTTTCTAACATTTATGCAAGTATTTCTGCATATTATTTTGCGACGCTTAATTATTAACTATTGTACCCTGCTTGTTGGATTTTGTTCAGAATAGCATCTCACTGCTTTGCCATCCTTTGTAGGTAGTGGGAGCTGTTCAAGCGGCTTCATGCAACTTTTACTCCCACAGTTTTTCATGTACAGCACATAAAATAAATAACGAGTTCACTTCAAATTAGGAACACTGATGATGATGGTAAAGCATTCCAGACATGTACCTACTACTTCACTGATTTGGCTATGGTAAAATGCAAGCCCATCATTATTGTGAGAAGCACCACAGTTTTCTCAGTGAGTGTCAAGAGATCAATAGCAGGCAGGGAAACCGCATAGCCAAAAAAATTTATTCTGACGTAATTTGTTAAATGTAAAAGGTACAAATGACAATGATGCATGTAGCACATTAAAAGAGGACATAATACTGACAAAGTTTCTATTACAAAATGCCTAACTCGATTCCAATATAACTGAAGGATCATGTTCTTCAAGGCACAGACACTATTGTAACAGTGCACTGCTGCAAAATTGTTCTGCAGGCTGTAACAATCAGCAAATATTGAATAAATTAGGTTATTAACAATGTTTTTTTTTTTTCAATGCGCTGTCCCGGCCTATAAATCTGTGGAGTTTCAAGAAACTTAGCATAGTAGAGGCATAATGTAGAGAATGGAGAATAATAGTAGAAGCTTAGTGGTAGAGGCATAATCGTCCCGATTATGCCTCTACCATCCATTACTTACCGGGTATCAGTGACCACTTATTACTAAATATTCACTTTAATACTGCGTTTGTGAAACTTCCGAAGACTAAAAAAATAATTAGAGACTATAAGAGAGCTAACTTCGAAGCAATAAATAATGAACTCAGTCTATTTCTTAACATATTCATGAGTGATGTTGAAAATCGTAGTGTGCAGTCAAACTGGAACATGTTTTCGGCAGAGGTAAATCGCTTAATCAATAAACACATCCCAACCCGTACTATAACATGCAACCCGCGCGCGCCTTGGTACAATAATCATTTAAAACGACTATCCAACAAAAAAAGACGACTGTATCGTTCCGCGAAGCAGTCACCCACTGACTCACGTTGGAAAGCCTACACATTAGCATCTAACACCTATGTAGCCGCACTCAAATGCGCTAAAGAAACATTCTTATCAACAACATTACCATCTATGCTGATAACTAACGTAAAAAAATTTTGGCGCGTCATACATCCACTTTCCGATGATTCTATCACTCTTAACACTTGCTCTGGTAACCCTGTTTCGAAAAACCTATGCGCAAATCTCCTGAATAATAACTTTGTTAAAAATTTCTCGTGCACAGTTGCTATTGAACTACCTATCTTGAATGACTATAACTTCCTAACTATGCCTCCAGTGACTGTTGAAGTTCCCGGAGTTATTCGACTAATAGATTCATTGAAGATGGATTCGTCACCCGGCTTTGATAACATCAGTGCTAAATTTCTGAAAAACACCTGCACTTATAGTTCCATTATACTAACCAAAATATTTCAACAATCACTCAACACATCTACTGTTCCATCAGAATGGAAAATAGGAAAAATAATTCCTTTGCACAAATCTGGCAGCAAAACATCACCTACAAATTATCGCCCGATATCATTAACCAGTACCTGCTGCAAACTGCTAGAACACATTATTTTTACTAAAATTGCGGATTTTCTTGAATCTAATTCATTTTTTTCGTCATCACAACATGGTTTCCGAAAATCATTCTCATGTGAATCACAATTATTAACATTTACTCACAAACTACACCAAATACTTGACTGTTCTTCTCTTGCCGATTGCATCTTTTTAGATTTTTCGAAAGCCTTTGACAAAGTGTGTCATAAACTTTTACTTTATAAGCTAAGCAAATTAAACCTCGATCATAACGTTCTCAAATGGATTGAGTCATTTCTCGCTAACCGTTCTCAGTTCGTAACAGCTAATGGCCATGACTCACCTCAAAGCGACGTTCAGTCCGGTGTGCCCCAAGGTTCCGTCCTGGGACCTCTATTATTCCTTATCTACATTAATGACTTACCTTCAGCAATAACCTCTGACGTACATTTATTTGCAGACGACTGTGTAATCCTCAGAGAAATAACTAACGAATACGACGTCTCCCTGCTTCAGGCCGATCTCAATAACGTCAGCGAATGGTGCCGATTGTGGCGAATGGAACTCAACATTAACAAATGCAAATTTCTGAGAGTATCCCGATCTAACGATAATCTGCCTGTGTACTACTTGAATAACGTTGCTTTAGAATCTACTAACTCATATAAGTACTTAGGCCTACATATAACATCTAAATTAACATGGAATCATCACGTCGAATACATAATTAATCAAGCTAACCGCTTGATGGGATACTTACGCCGTAACTTTTCTCATGCTCCCTCTCCTTTAAAATTACTACTTTATAAAACCCTGTTACGGCCAAAATTAGAATACGCTGCAGCTATATGGGACCCTTACCACGAAAACCTAATACATTCCCTTGAACTCATCCAAAACAACGCCACTCGTTTTATTCTTTGGAATTACTACCGTGGTGCGAGCGTTTCTTCAATGAAATCGAATCTGGGTCTTCAACCGCTAGCAACACGTCGAAAAATTTCCCGCCTTTCATTTTTTCATAAGCTGTATCACCACCCTACACTTCATCCAAAATTCATGTCGCTACCATATTACTTATCTCACCGTACTGATCATCATCATAAAGTTAGAATTGGTACATGTAACACGACACACTTTTTACATTCATTTTTGCCACGTACGTCGAAAGATTGGAATGATCTTCCTACTGACATTGTTTCCATTCATAACAATGATCATTTTCGAAAAGCACTAGCTAACAATGTACAATAGCGAACATTTGTACTAACTGCTCCGGGTGTTTTCCTTTTTCTTGTTTAATGTTACTTTTATGTGTCATGTTCTATTACTGCATTTATGATACTTTCAGCTAACATTGTATAATTAGCAAATATTATGTATAAGCTCATGATATATTTTTTTTCTTCTTATTTGTTGTATAACCAACTCCCCTCTCTAATGCCGAAACGCCCTGAGGGTAAATAAATAAATAAAATAAATATAGATTCCAACAACAAAGTATTAGCAAGGATATTTACCTTTGGACATAACTGTTGAACATTTTCTTATTGCTTTGTTTATTTTATACAGTAATGATAGAAATAATGTATGTAGCAGTTTAAATCAAATACTTTTGCTCTTTTTGGTTGCGATCAAGGATGGCGGGGATGATGCAGCAGCATTTATTGTGTAGTATGAATGTAACTGTTGATCAACAAGCTATATGATGTACATTATAGTAGACAAAAGCAACTTAGGCTTTATTTCTAATAATGGCATTGTTTGAGATTAGCTATATACAGTGCTTTTCCACTGAACACTACATTGCAATGTAATTGTAGTGAATTGTTGTAATCAAGAGAAATGCGACTCACCAGAGAAAATAACATTTTTATGAAGGTGAAGAAGCATGTCCCGGATTAGAAAAATGGAGGCACGGCTTTTTTAAAAATTTTTACGAAAAAAGAATCCCTTTCCATTTCATGTTCTTATTGAGCGATGAACCACTCCTTCCATATGAAGATACTTTTAACTTTTTAAAAGCTGCAGGAATCCTACAAGAACTGTAGCACATTTCACGTTTTATGTTTTACTTGACCATTTACATCATTCTACCGCATTTGAACAAATAAGCTAATCTGAAAAAACATGTGCTTGGCGCATTATAGCCTGCATGGCTGCTGTGCTATAAAAATCTCAAATAATTATCATCACGGTGAAAAAGGAAATCCACCACATTGTTTTGTGCACTACGCTAATTATGGAACCAGACTTTATGACAGAAGATGTAATGTTAAATAAGCCTTTTAGAGTGAGCTTAAAAGTCTACATCCTCTAATATTTCGTTAAAAGTATGCCATTTAATTCTAAGACGGGCATAGATGTCTTTAAATTACAATGCGTAGTTTTTGCAGTGCCGAGTTTAATAACTGGTGTCTGTGAGGGACACCTTTCAGATATATAGCATTACTTTTAATTTTTCCCTGCTGTAGGATGAATGTATTTCTTTGCTATTATTGTTTGCTTCTTGCTATTAAAAATGCGAGACATACCCCCCTCGCAAGCAGGTCACTGCTAGTGTGTTGTGGAGATGAGATGCTTTACTTAGGATTGTACAAGCAACACACAGCAGCACATATGTTAATGGGGTAGGTCACTTGATAGTCATTAGCACTGGTGTTTATGCACACCCAAGTATTAGCACAACACAATTTTGTGCAGGTTCCCTATGCAGACTACACAAAAATATATTATTATTTTGATTCATACAGACATATATGTAACCAAATGGCGCAACCATTACATGATAAAGGCTATGATAATGTGCAAGCAATGTGAAATGTGAATTTTTAAATGCTGCACTTTTGTCTTTGCTTCCTATTTTCACTGATATCACAATCTATTTTCAAACAAAGCACCAATTAGTCTATGTATCTTTGGTGACATGTTTCCACCACTCTTGATTTAACTGAGTCAACTACAGCGCAAGCCGGTCCTTCCCACATCTAACTACTTTCATGTGCGAAACAAACCTACCCAATGGCCACTAATTTTCTCATATCGCAATCTCATAAGATCATTCTGTGCGATGCCATCGCCTTTCACTGCATTCCCGTCTTTTTGGGCACCAAACTCTGTAACTGTATTAGAGTGCAAGTTGTCTGCCCTACAGACCGCGTGACATTACCATTCCCAATACGGCAATATATATAGGTCCTCAATTATTTGTCCTATGCGTCGAATGAAGTGATCTGCTGTCAACCTAATTCCGAAGGGCAGCACTTTTGCAAAACTGCTCTTATGGGAGGTGAACTGGCTACTCAAAGGGCAACTTCGAAACTTGATAGCCAAGACTCTCGAACTACACAACCCTAGTGATGAGTAGAAAGCGGGTTAATGGAGGGGCCCGATTTTTGTTAATCATATCATGAGAAGCCAACAAACAAAGACAACGAGGACCACATAGGGGAAATTACTTCTACTTACTAATTGTATTAAAAAATGATAAATTAATGGCAATGAAAGTGGATGAACACTTGCCGCAGGTCATTGAATTACGCGTGCAATGCTCTAACCAATTGAGCTACCACTGCACCGTTTCCCCGTCCACTTTCTTGGGTATTTATCTGTTACTACTAGAACTAACCTTGGGAATGTTAGCCAGTGTCACCACTCACAAACCCCCCGCAGGGGAGTCTGCGTAAGCAGGCGTCTGGTGTCTTGCGACACCACGTACCCGAGCACACGAGGGTTGGACCCTCCCGCGTGTAGCCGTGTGCGGCTTAGCCGTGTATGGGAAAAAGGGGATCCTTGGGGTTGAGTCGATGCTGGGTGTTTGGACCTTTAAGGCCCCCCGGCGGAGGCAACACACCCCTTTGGCCTCAACTTCACATAGACGGCACCTCCAGACTGACCCACCTGGAGGAAATCGGCAGTCGCCTTTTCCTGTCACCCTCTTCAATCTTTTGCGTTCTCTCTCGCTGTTTCTTCTTTCCTGTCTCCTTATCACTTCTTCTCACTTCCGTATTCTGGGCGGCAAGGGTTAACCTGGTGTAATTATCCAAACTTGGGTATTTTATATTAGGTTATAGCGGCGATGCATGGCTGGCGTCTGCAGGTATTTTCCCGACCTTGTAGCGTCCCCTTGTTGGGCTCGGTGGTGGGTGGCCACCATCGCCGCCCCGAATTTCCAAACTTTGTATGGCAAACGCTTTTCCCCCACTACCTGATCGCTCCCTGAAGAGGGGGCGCACCGATGAACCATTCAGCTTTTTTATGCAACCAAAAGAGTCCTTTCCGAAATAGCACGTTGTTCACAGTCAACACGAAACTAAGACAGTCCGAATGATATCACCTTTTCTTGTAGCCAAATCCCTCACAGAAGGAATAGGCCCAGGTTATAAAGTAACAAAGATGGGAAGCGGTGATCTTCTTCTCGAAGTTCGCGACAAGCCACAATACGACAGACTCTCGAAACTTGTAGCGTTTGCGGACATTCCCGTCTCAGTAGGTCCACGCAGGACGATGAATACAGTGCGCGGGGTCATATCAAAAGATGACCTTCTCGAACTTAGTGAAAGTGAATTACTTGAAGGATGGCAAGAACAGAACGTTGTCAAAGTGCAAAGGATTAAAATAAGACGAGATGACAAAGAAATACCAACTAGGCATATAATCATAACTTTTGGAACCAGCATTCTTCCTGAATCAATCGAGACCGGTTACCGCAAGCTACGCGTCAGGCCATCCATTCCGAACCCGCGTCGGTGTTTTAAGTGTCAACGTTTTGGGCACGGGTCCCAAACCTGCAGAGGGCGTGCTACATGTGCCAAGTGTAGCTCCATCGAACACTATTCTGAGGTTTGCACTTCAGGAACCCACTGTGCCAACTGTGAAGGAGGCCACCCTGCTTACTCGCGATCCTGCCCTTCGTGGAAAAAAGAAGAACAAATAATAAATCTCAAGGTGAAACTAAATCTGACTTTCCCAGTGGCACGCAAGCGTTTCTATTCCAACAATCAGACCGGTCCTTCTTACACCGATGTGGTGCGCCGGGGGGCAGCGCCGCATCGTTCGGCGGCCGCCCAAGTCACTCGGAGTGTGACGGCGGTCACGCCATCCGCTCCCTGACTGGAACAGCCAGCGCTGTTCCGTCTCCCGCAAATGAGGGCCAGCAGACCTCCGGGCCTGTTGAACCCAGGGCCACTGCCGATGCAGATCGGCCCACCACTCCCGTGAAAGTGCCCGCTCCGCGGGCAGTATCCACCGCCTCATACGAGGTGAGGGATACGAGCACAAACCTGGCGTCTCACACGCCCAAGGAACGGCGCAGCTCCCTGGAGCACGCCCGGAAATTAGAGAGATTCCGTTTCCCGGGGCCTGGAAAGGTCTCGCGAGATAATCTAATCTATATTTCTTAGACACACAGCACAAAACACATACATCATGGATACACAGATAATACAATAGAACGTCAGGGGTTTACTCCACAACCTAGACGACATTAAGGAACTCTTACATAAGTACAGTCCAAAGGTGCTGTGTGTCCAAGAAACACATCTTAATCCTTCACGCACGAACTTTCTCCGGCAGTATGCCGTTTATCGAAAAGACCGCAACGACGCCCTCGCTTCGTCTAGCGGTGTGGAAATAATAGTAGATAAGGGTGTTGCTTGCCGGTAACTACAGCTTAAAACACCCCTAGAGGCAGTTGAAGTCCGTGCCATACTTTTTAATAAGTTGATCACAATTACCTCTGTATACATCCCCCCGAACTACCAACTTTCAAAAACGGAATTTCACACTTTTATCTATGAACTGCCCGAATCCTACATTGTCGTTGGAGATTTTAATGTACACAACACCCTTTGGGGAAGCCGTCATTGTGATGCCAGAGGACGCTTAGTTGAAAACTTCCTCCTCACTACAGGTGCTTGCTTGCTAAATGGGAAAGAACCTACATTTTACAACGTCGCAAACAAAACATTTTCATCTATCGATTTAAGCATCGCATCGAGTTTACTCTTGCTGCATCTGGAGTGGAATGTGATTAAGAATCCCTACGGGAGCGATCATTTCCCCATTGTCATAAAACTAACAAAAGGTGATGAGTGCTCTCCACATGTCTCCCGGTGGAAAGTCGATTGTGCCGACTGGACACGATACAGGGAGCTGACACATTTGACTTGGAATGATATCTGTAATCTTTCTATTGAAGATACAGTGGTATATTTCACGACGTTCATAGTTGATGCGGCGTCAATATGCATCCCCGTAACAAATGGATCGTCCTGTAAGCGACGTGTTCCATGGTGGAATGATGACGGCAAAAATGCGCGTAGAAATCAAAATAAAGCTTGGAACAACCTTCGAGACTCTCCATCTATGGAGAATTTGATCATGTTCAAGAAAATAGTCTGAGGGTAGAAGAACGCGGCGCCGTGCCCAAAGGGAAAGCCGGCAAAGAGATATCTCTAGCATTAACTCTTATACTGACGAACGAAAAGCCTGGAACAGAGTGAATAAAATCAAAGGTCGGCAAACTCATCCTCTGTCATTAGTAAACACGCAAGGAAATACTCTTCAGGACCAAGCTGACTCTCTAGGGGCACATTTTGAAAACATTTCTAGCTCATTGCATTACTCCGATGCATTCCTTAGATACCAGCAACAAGCTGAGAGACTGCCTCTGGACTTAAAAGGAAAGAGCAATGAACCTTACAACCGCCTCCTAGGTATACTTTGTGGCGCAAAATACATTTCTGCAAAAGGGACAGAAGAAAGGGAGACAGTGAAGCGCCAAACTGGCGTTGGCGCTTCACTGTCTCCCTTTCTTCTGTCCCTTTTCCAGAAATGTATTTTGCGCCACAAAGTATACCTAGGAAATCTAAGCACCAACTTGCCCAAGAAGAAGTCCTTACAACCGTCCTTTTAATATGGCGGAATTTCAAGCTGCGCTACATAGTTGTAATAAATCAGCTCCTGGAACCGATCGAATAATTTACGAGATGATTCAACACCTACACCCCGAACCACACAAAACACTCCTCTCTCTTTTTAACGCCATATTCTTTTCCAACTACATCCTGTCAGCCTGGAGGCAAGCAGTCATAATCCCTCTTCTGAAAGAGCGCAAGGACCTGTCTTTGGCCAGCAGCTATAGGCCTATAGCCCTAACAAGCTGCCTATACATGTTTTTGAGAAAATTACTAACCGACGCCTGGTGCATTTTCTTGAAAGTAGCAAGATACTAGATCACTTGCAGTGCGGCTTCAGGGAACATAGATCCACAACAGATCAACTTGTCCGTATCGAGACAAATATCCGGGATGCCTTTGTGCATAAACAGTTTTTCTTATGAGTATTTTTAGACATGGAGAAAGCATATGATACTACTTGACGTTTCGGAATCCTTCGTGATCTTGCTGGAATGGGCGTCCGAGGCAACTTGCTAAAAGTGATTCAAAGTTATCTGTGCAACCGCACATTTCATGTTTGGATCGGTAACGTCCTCTCTCGTCTATTTACTCAGGAAACAGGTGTGCCACAAGGTGGAGTGCTGAGATGTACTTTATTCCTTGTAAAAATGAATTCGCTCCATACTATCATACCACGTACAATGTTTTATTCCGTATACATGGATGATATCCAAATAGGTTACAAGTTATGTAATCTTAGTATCTGCGAGCGACAAGTGCAGCTTGGCCTGAATAAATTGTCTAAGTGGGCAGAAGCGAACGGCTTTAAACTAAACCCTGAAAAAAGTACATGCATTCTCTTCTCCAATAAGAGAGGCGTAATACCGGAGCCCGTTATTGGCCGTAATGGAGAACGGTTATCTGTGAGTCATGAACATAAATTTCTAGGCCTCATTTTAGACTCCAAACTAACTTTTATCCCACACTTAAAATATTTGAAACTGAAGTGCTTGAGGACAATGAATCTACTGAAGCTCTTGTCCCGCACATCTTGGGGAAGTGACAGAAGATGCCTCTTGAGCTTGTACAAAAGTCTTGTACGGTCACGCCTTGAGTATGGAGCCATTGTGTATAACTCTGCCACGCGTAGTGCTTTGAAGATGCTCGATTCCGTCCACCACTTGGGTATCCGTCTCGCTACTGGTGCGTTCAGGACTAGCCCCGTAGAAAGCCTGTATGCTGAATCTAACGAATGGTCCCCACATCTTCAAACAACATATTTAAGTCTTTCTTGCACCCTCAAAGTAAAATCAGATTTCCATCATCCAAGTCATTCAGTTATTCAGGACCTGTCTACGGCTAGGCTTTTCCGTAACCGCCCAGGCACTAGACCTCCTCTGTCCCTTCGGTTGGACGCATTGTCCGAAGAAACGGGCGCGTTGATTTTAGATAATGTCATAATGGCAACCACGCGGCTTCCACCGCCTTGGGAGTGGAAGACTATCGAATGTGACGTGTCGTTTGCAGAAATGTGAAAACGAGCACCTGAGGCACACATACGCTCACATTTTCTTTAGCTTCAGGAAAAGTATTCTTTTGCTGAATTTTACAGGGATGCCTCTAAGCCCCCTTCTGGTGTTGCTTACGCAGTACTAGGATCAGCATTTGTAATATCTGGTACGTTGAACCCACATACATTTATTTTTACAGCGGAAGCGTATGCAATACTCTCTGTAGTAAAGCACATCAAGCAAACGAATCTGACTAGGGCTATTGTGTTCACAGACTCATTGAGTGTAGTCCTAGCCCTAATGAATGTACGTATACATAAAAACATTGTCTTTAATGAACTGTATACATTGCTATGCTCAGCTTATAGTGCTAAACGAATGATCATCCTATGCTGGGTACCTGGCCACTGTGGTATAAAAGGCAACGAAACTGCTGACGAAAAAGCTACTTCAGTAGCTTTTAGTGACACGGACATAAACATACCCATCGCAGCCACAGATCTTAAAGCATACTTGCGTCACAAGCTGAAAATACACTGGCAGCAACAGTAGAATGCTTAGATATCAAATAAACTGCGCTTGATAAAACCCAAATTAGGATATTGGGTATCGGAGAGAACATCACGATATCACGAAGTGCTCCTTTGCCGATTAAGAATAGGACATACTTATGGCACTCACTTTTACCTCTTGACTGGGGGGTATCCTCCGACTTGTGGCAAGTGCGGCCAAAATGTCACAGTCCTGCACGTTCTTATTCAATGCCCTGTAATAGAAGCACAGAGAAAAAGGTATTTAATTTCTGCATATCGCGAAAATATTCCTCTTCACCCGAAATTTTTTCTGAGCAATGAACCGCTTTTTAATCCGAAGCTAGTCTTAGAGTTTTTAGCTGAAACAGACACTCTGAAAATCATTTGGCCAGGGAATTTTTGGCGCACTATAACAGCCCCTGTACTCAAAAGCTTTCTCGAAGCTAAAGTGTCAATGTTATGTTTTATTGCGTCATGCTTTTAACAAAACCCCATTACCATTGCCCACAGCACTACTTAGTCAGTGTCATTATTTTAGCAACTATATATTTTACGTCATCCACAGCAACCGATTTTAAGCCTTTTTACAGCCACGTCACATATACCATGAGAAACTCATTATCTAATTCATTGTCTACACCCTTCACAATACACCGTTAACATCACCTTTTTCATGGCGCTCTTTGGCCATATCTGGCCCTTGCGCCATAAAAACCACACATCATCATCACCACTCACAAACCTTAGCGGCGGATGTGGAGCATCGCACACGTAATGCGAAGACGTAACGTGTTCCCCACCTGCGGCAAGTTATTTTTTTCATCCACTTTCATCGACACTAATTTATCAGAATCAGAATCAGAATCAATTTATTCATGACAAAAAAGAAAATAATTACTGCAAATGTATATACAGAAGGACCTCCCGTAGTTAGAAACTGAAATGGCACCACCTGTGCATGATGACTAGAATTAATAACACAAACAACAATGGCAACATGTAAAATTTACGAATAAAGGTTTTAGGAGACAAGGCATAAATGAACAGAAAAGCAGCATATGAATGTATTAAACAGTAACAAGGCTTCGGATTAGTCAACACAAGGAGAAACTACAGAAATAGCTTAAGAAAAAAAGTAAAAAAAATGCGGGAGAGAAATGGAGAAACAAAGCGAAAGCTCATAATACAACTCATACTATACTCAAATGGGAAAGTCGGAGGAAGTTACAAGTCCTTAAGTTCTGTACGAAATCTGTGAGCTTTTCTCATTTCTTTTCTCAATTCTTTAATTCAGTTAGTAAGTACAAGTAATTTCCCCCATGTTGTCTTTGGTGTCTGTTGACTTCTCATGACACCCCTAGTGAGTGACAATCGAAGGAAAATTTTGTCATCATTGAATGGTGCAAGAGTTATAAAGATTGCATGTTGGTGCATTTGTTCAAAGGCTACTTTTGAATGTAATATGTGACCTGAAGGTTGAGCCATTGTACAGATGTACCTATGCTATGTTACAGCTTCTGTAGCAAAATTGTGGTATTCATGTTGTAGCTTACATTTCATTACAATTAGGCAAGATGTTTCACAAAGAATAAATAGTCTTATCACCGTAAAGCTATCATGATGAAAACACCAATAAAGCAAAATTAAACGCCTGTTCCACTACTTCAGTAAGTGGTGGCCGGTAAACTGTTTTTATTACTTTCCATAACTCAAAACAGGGGATGCATAACACTGATAACAGTCCAGCTACTCAAAAACAAAGGCAAGGGCCAACACAAGTGGTGCACCATACCTTTTCTTACGTGGCCTATACAAAATACGTACAAAAGGAGGCCTATGAACTACAAAGCCCAATATAGTCTTGAAACATCCTTCAATGACATACACAGTGATGTAAATGGCCAAAGCACCTTAAAGAAAATTTTGCAGCAGGTAAAATTGCAATTTGTAGCCTCACCTTTTATAGAAAGTTCAGAAAAAAAAACAAGAATATATCCGAAATATACTGTGTAAACAAAATATCGTTGCACACAGTGTTTACTTCAAAGATATAAAGGTAATGAATAAGGAGGGTTGGCACTTTCTGGGGGTAACACAGGGTCAGCCCAGCCGAATGTTGGCTTTGTTCACTATATCCTTGGTCTATTTCCAATAGACCATAGAGATGGGAGGTAATAAAAATTATGGGGTTTTACTTGCCAAAATCACTTCCTGATTATAAGGCACGCCATAGTAGAGAACTCTGTAAATAGGACTACCAGGGCTCTTTAACGTGCACCTACATCTAAGCACATGGGTGTTTTTGCATTTCGCCCCCACCGAAATGCAGAATACCTCCCATCTCCCTGGTCATTAGCACAGGCATGTGCAGTACAATATTGCATCTCCAATGCTTTGAGATAATGTTTGTGCACCCAATTTGGCTCCTTGGCAGCACCCGGTAGAAAATGTCTACTTTAGCAGCTACAGAGACAGCCTGTATTATGATCTAACCCAAGAATCCTACAATGACCCTTTTGTAGGACCCCAAGGATCCTACAATGGCCCTCTCCCCAGTGGTGCATCACCCCAATTGGAAAGTAGCTAGTGTGGCTTATGAAAATAAGGGCACTGGAAAGTACTTCAACAGAACTTGTACTTCAACAGAACTTGCACTTCGGGAAGTTGGTGCTTAGGTTTACTAAACATATATTTCTTGGTGCGAAGTAGAACATGAAGCAGGGGCACAGAAGTATGCAGAGAGACGTAGAAGCCAAGAACACTGTTTAGTAATTACCACGAAATGTACACAGCCAACTTAGACACCTCCAACTATGTGTATGGCGAAGAGTTGGGTTCATGTGCTTATTGAGTGTCTATACTATGACTTCAGTTGACACAGATGCAACTCCTTCCGTCATGAGCATGGTGTTTAAAGGTATTCTGGCATGCAAGAACACGTTTCGTAAGGACCAACGCATAAGCTTTTGTGGATAGAGTGGTTGGTCATTATACCAGGTTAGTATTTGTAAAGGAGACGTCTTTTTGGTTGATGAAGTTTTTAACAAGTTAGCTGTTTTTCATTTCACACACGATGGGATTCGCGGGATCAACTTTTTGCTGTTGTGCGGTGCCATTGTTGATTGCTGAATGGTAGAACTCAGTGTGAGTAGAAGTGTTTCTTCTGGGCTCTTGAAAGACTTGCCTAATCGTGCAAGTACGCTTTCTATGTCCGGAAATACAGTAGGGCTTGCTTTATTTATTTATTTATTCGTACCTCAAATACCGCATTTGGGGTTTTAGAGGGGTCGGCATATTTAGATCATATTTTGAATGAATGCCTTGAACGATGAATGACTGGAGTGGTGCACCGCTTCAGCCGGTAGATGATTCCTGTCTTTCGCTGTTTGAACGAAGAAAGAGTTAAGATGAGCGGAGGTGCGAGCTGGAGGGGGATAAACAGCCTTTGAATGGCTATGACGGGATGAAGTGCGATGCGCAGGCGTGATATCGGTCTGATGAAGTAGTGAGTAATAAAATTTGTAAAAGAGGCACAGTCTTGCTGTTTTGCGGCGCTGCTCGAGGGTCGGAAGGTTCAGACATGACTTAAGTTTAGTAACGCTAGTGTGGTAAGAGTAGTCACAATGAATGAACCTTGCTGCACGATTCTGTATGGATTCTAGTGCTCTTGCCAGGTTAGATTGGTGGGGGTCCCACACTGAGCATGCGTATTCCAGTTTGGGTCGAACGATAGTTAAATATGGGAGTATTTTTGCTGAGGGCGGAACAAGACGTAGATTACACGCACGTAGCATAGTACACGATTGGCATCATTGCTAATGTTGCAAATGTGCGAGGACCAACTGAGGTTATTGGACAAGTTAATGCCTAGGTACTTATATGAAGTCACAGCACATATTTCCAAACCGGCGATAATGTAATTAGCTGAAATAAATGATTGGCGACGATGAAAAGTAACTAGCGACGTTTTTTTTTGACGTTTAGGGGCATTAGCCAATTATTACACCAAGTTTCAATGACGCTAATGTCGGACTGGAGAGCGCGAGAATCAGCGTCATTAGTAATAGAACGATAGATTACACAATCATCAGCAAATAAACGAATTTTGGAAGAACAACCTATCGGTAAGTCGTTAATGTATATTAAGAAGAGTAGTGGCCCCAGGACTGTGCCTTGTGGCACGCCGGAGATAACGGGTGATAAGGTAGACGAGCATTGGTTAGCGTAAACGAACTGTTGACGGTTAGTCAGAAAGTTGCGTATCCATTGGAGAACACAAGGGTTAAGATTAAGACATGATAGTTTTAGAAAGAGCCGTTCATGGGGAACCTTGTCGAAAGCCTTTTAGAAATCTAGAAAGAGGGCATCTATGGGTATGTATTGATCAAGATGTGAGCTGATGTCATTAATGAATAGAGCTAGTTGAGTCTCGCCGGACATGCCTTCCTGAAAACCGTGTTGATTAGGATTAAAGAAATTAGCGGATGTTAGGAAGTTTACAATATGAGAATAAATTTTATGCTCCATTAGTTTAGAACAAACACTGATGAGGGAAATTGGACTGTAATTGTGGCACGATGACTATGATCCTCTTTTGGTGTGGGAATTATCTTACCTATTTTCCAGTCTTGCAGCACCACTCCATACACTCTAAAAATTTTCACACCCTTATGGGTGTAATATGGGTGTATTCGTCTTTTCACCCTTGTAAACACCCTTGAAACACCCTTTTTTAATGGAAAAGGGTGTTCAACAAGAAAACACCCTTGGAACACCCCAGTCTTTCTAATATGCACCCTAATTATAAGGGAGTAAGTGAACAAGCTTACAGTATATGATAAATGAACATTGCCAGTTAAGGCGTTGATATTGGCTTTACATGAAACGCGCGCTACCTGCGCTTGAATCAGGTAGCTGGAATGATTAGATCGGGGCATCTAGGCAGCAGCGCGCTGGCTCCGAACAGCGGTCAAAAATGAAGTTTCCCACTAATGTTAATGTCGAACGGATGCCACTAACGCGCAGACTTTGCATAGCCAGATATCTGCAAAAGGCTTGATATGATCAATGGCAAAATATTTACAATGCTATCACTGAATACTTAAAGGTGTGCAACCAGTTAGACTGGGAATTGTTAGGAGTGAGGGCTAATGGTATATAGCTCACCAACTTACGGTTTGTAGATGACATTGGCATACTCAGCAAAGCTGCAGACTATTTGCAACAAACGTTTGAGGACCTTGACGAAGAAAGTGTAAGAGTCTGATTGAGAGTTAGTATGCAGAAGGGAAAAGTAATGTTCCGCAGCCTGGCGAGAGAACGAATGTCATGGTCGGCAGTCAGCCTCTAGAACCTGCGCAGAAATACGTTTATTGAGGTTAATTACTCGCAGGGGCCTCTGATCAAAGAAATTAACAAAAATAAAAAATTAGCTGGAGAGCTTACGGCAGGCATTACTAAATCATGACCAGGGAGCTTACTGCTAATCATTGCTTTCTACCGTTACTAACGTATGGGGCCGAAACTTGGAAGTTACCAAAGAAGCTTGGGAAGACGTTGAGGACCGCGCAACGAGCGATGGAATGAAAGTTATTAGGCATGACGATAATAGACTGGAGGACAGCGATGTGGATTAGCGAACGGGGATAGCTGATATTCTGGTTGACATTAAGAGGAAGAAGCCGTGCTTGGCAGACATCGCAATGCGTAAGGGAGAGAACTGCTGGTCTATTGGAGTTGCAGAATGGGTGCTAAGGGAAGGGAAGCACAGTCGAGGACGGCAGAGAATAATGTGGACGTGATGGAATTTGGAAACTTGAAGACACATGGAACCAGTTAGCACAAGACAGGGGTATTGGAAATCGCTGGAGAAGCTTTCGTCCTGCGATTGACGTCAAAATAAGCTGATGATGATGATGATGATGTGACGACATCCATGCCAGCTTCGCGGCATGTCATTCATGTTATGACATGCATGAGTGTCATGCACGTTCTGATAGCTCGATTTGCGTCGATTGCGGGGTAAGGGGGGGGGGGGGGGGGCTAGTAGCGGCGTAGCCAAGTGGGGCACGCCGGGCACTTGTAACGCTCACTAATAGTAAATTTTTTGCTACTATGGCAATGGCCCCGCTCCTTCCCCCTCCACGGTCAATTGGGATCCCACCCCCGCTCACACGAAAAAATTTTCTGGCTACACCACTGTGGGGAGGGGGGTGTAAGATTGCTCCTGACCCCTCCCCCCCACTTTTCAACGGAAACGGGGGAGGGTTGGGCCGCTGCCACCGGGCCGCAAGCCTTAGGCAGCCCAATTACCGGCTGCATTTCCCTTTGGACGTGAATACTGCTCTAATGTCATTACACTGTAGGATTCGTGGCGGTTCGAGGGCCCCCATGCGACAATAAAAAAAAACACATACAGCCATCAGCAAGTCTTAGCTTGAGCAGATCTTCGGGAGCTGGGCAAGACTCTCATAAAAAAAAAAGCTTGACACCCCTCTTACATGCATTGTCAACTCTGGGTCACCGCTGACTGCACATTTCCGGTAAAAAAAATCACACAGGAACTCCTCTCGGATTTGTCTAAGTATGCGTAAGCATTGTGACTCTTCCTCATCCACACGCAGTCCATGTCGTTATCAATGTTATGAGACTTGATCCGACGAGTATAAGCGACAGCGCTGCGGCGACACGAGCTGCTGTGGTCGGCGGCGCCAAGTGAATGGCGCAAGCACAGTACTGCAGGTGGCGGGGCCAGGTGCGCTGTGACGTTCATTTTGAGCCGTTATCGCTCTTTAGCACTTCTCATCCGCGTCGAACCATTATCAACCGTTCTCCGGCGGCGGCGGCTGCTTGTGGCACGGCCGCGCGAACCGTATCTCGAAAGCGAACTGCAATTTGGACAGAGTGTGCCCACTGCTGAAAACTCCACGCGCTGTGTTCTCACCGTTTACTTCGCTTTGAAAACAGACGCGCGTACACCTATCTTGAAAGTGATCTGCGAAAAGAGCATAGTGCGGCATAAGCTGAGAGCTTCGTGAGCGCTGTGTTCTCGCCGCTTCAGTCGCGTTGAAGCGAGAGCTAGCACGAAGGTGAATTCACTCGCTGCTGCGGGTTCTATTGTCACGCGCTAAGGGGCTCTTATTACAATTTCAAAATTCGTATAAATAGAGACAATTTCTTCTTGTAGATTTAAAAAAAAACGTTTTCTGTGGACCTCCACATACTAAGTGTACGCAGTGTGTTTTTATTGTCCCTCCTGTACGTGTACCCCCCTCCACAAACACTCACAGATCCAACTGTTTGTTCACTCGTTTCTTTGCCTTGAAGAACCGCCTCAGGTAGAGAACTTGCCAGGTGGCCAGTCCAAGCAGGCAGCACAAGGAGAAGATGGAGAAGTACAGCACGCGCGAGTTGGTTGACTCATTGGTGTCGCGCATCTCTTCCTCCCGTTGGCGCATGTATGCAAAGTCCTTCACCACAGCCTCCGACAGGTCCTCCAGCTGTTGGAGCTTCATCTCTAGAGGCTTCAGCTTGCCTACTTCGGCCAGGCCTTGGTAGTTCTTGGCCTCTGCACCATGCTTGAGCTGGAGCTGGACTTCCCGGTCCCCACCTTTCACCTCACAGGGCATCTTGGTGGTGAAGCACACCTCGTACACATCATACGCATCTGTGGTGAAGGCGAACTTGCCTTCTTTGATGTCATCCTTGTTGTAAAGTATGTGTCCATTGCTGTCCTTGACTGTCAGGTCTGTCTTGTGACCCGGCGTCTCGGAGACGTGGTACTCGCCAGAAACGAGGACGTCTTTGAGTACCTCATCCTTCAGGCAGCGCTTGGTGTTTGGCTTTATATGAAAGCGTATCGCGTGCACTACGCCTAGATATAAGGTCAAAACCGATATTAAGGTGGCACAAGACACCATCGTACTCTACGATGGTGTCTACGACTTCTACGACTGCTTCACCGTGTATGAGCTTGTCACATGCCACTTGAACCACGACACTTGCACGCGGTGGTAACGTGACAGCGTCGTCGATAACACGAAGAGGTGCTCGAGGGTGGATGGTGTTGGTCGTCGCTGTGGCGCTTTTTGTCGAGAAAGTGACGACGCGTTGTCGAATGTTGATGATAGCGCCGTGCTCCCTGAGAAAGTCCATGCCGATGATTAGGTCTCGAGAACACTGGGGGAGAATGCTCAAACTGGCAACAAACGTAGAGCCGCGAATCTGTATTCGTGCCGTGCACATGCCGAGTGGTGTGACGATGTGCCCGCTAGCTGTACGAACTGGCGTTTGATTCCAAGGCGTGGTCACTTTCTTCAGAAGGGTGGCCAGTTTTTCGCTGATTATAGAATAATCCGCTCCAGTGTCCACTAAAGCAGTCAATTCACGACCGTCAAGCAGTACAGGAATGTCCAAGGAAATTCTTTTTCTCTAATCAGCAGGTACTGTCGTCGTCGATGTATCGTCGGTCCGCGTACGCGTCAGTAGGGGTCTTTGAGCACGTCCAGACTGAGCGGCCTCGCCCCCAAAGGTCGCAGTGGTTAGTTTTCCCGTCGTGGGCTGGGTGACCGACCCTGCACCACGCTTGTATACGTACGGCGAGTCGGAGAAAACCGCCGCGGCGAAGGGGAGCGTGACTGGTGTCGAGCTGATGGAGATCCGCGCTGCTGGGCAACGTATTCTTCAATTTCAGGGGGACGCTGGCCGAACCTAGGTCGCGGCGAGTTCGCTGAGAATCCGCGTAGTCCCAGCTCTCGATAGGAGCACTGTCGGTAGACATGCCCAGCTTCGCCACAGTGAAAGCAAAGGGGACGGCGATCAGGTGCCCGCCACACGTCTGATTTCCTCGGGGCCTGTCGGTGGTCCTGGTAATACGAGGCAGCTTGGACGGGCTCTAGCATGGCCGGGCGCGCGGCGCGAAGCGGGGAGGGAGGTGGGGCAGGTTGCCTCAAGGCTTGCGAATATGACATATGTGGGCTGTCATTTCTTAGCGGTCGAGCTTCTGTACTGAAGGGTGGTTCTTTTAGCGCATGCTGGACTTCGTCACGGAGAACGCTGGACAAGGAGCTGAGCGTCGGCTGTGAAGGTACCGACAGTTTCTGGAGTTCTTCGCGGATCACGGAACGAATGAGCTCTCGAAAGAAATCGACGTGACCCCCGAGAGCTCCGAAGAAGTCCGTAGGTGAGGCAGTGTTCACTTGACGTTCGTATGATGGTGTCCGCTGGCGAAGAGTCTGCTCCATGGTGATGGCCTCGGAAAGAAATTCTGACACAGTCTTAGGAGGACTGCGCTCGAGACCGCCGAACAGCTGCTCTTTTACTCCGCGCATCAGGTACCGCACCTTCTTTTCTTCCGACATGCTGGGGTCGGCTCGTCGAAAGAGACGCGTCATGTCCTCGACGTACATTGCGACACCCTCGTTCGGCATTTGTATGCGGGACTGGAGATCACGCTCAGCTCGCTCTCGGCGATCAGGGCTCGCATACGTCTCAAGAATCCGCCGTTTGAATTCTGCCCATGAAGTTAAGGCATCTGCACGGTTCTCGTACCAAACACGTGCGCCATCGTTAAGGCTGAAATAGACATTTTTCAGCTTGTCTGCGTCATCCCACTTGTTGAACGCGGCGACACGTTCATAGTGCACCAGCCAATCTTCAACGTCCTCATGTATGGCGCCGTGGAAGGGATTCGGCGTTCGCGGATTGAATAGCGTACAATGAATCGGCGTTGTGCCTTCCATACCGGTTGGGGTGGTCGGAGCTGCCATTTTCTCTGGGAGGAGTCCAAACTCAGGGGCTTGTCCACGGATCCTTCTGCAGGCGCGGTGTACAGGCGTAACCACCGGTACGGGGCTGGAGCTCCTGCTGCCTGGAGGGGTTTGGTGCATAGATTAGATTACCCAGCACCTCCACCAGTTTGTCACGCGCTAAGGCAAGAATAAGCAGCAGTATCAGCAGCCAGACACGAAAATGTCAGACACAAGGAGGACGGTTCACCAGCTGGCGCAAGATCCTTGACTTCGTCGTCTTCAATCACCGTTTTTGCTGGGCATGCAACGCTGGCTCAAAACACCAGGTGGCACTATTTTGAAAGGTATCGTGCGGTACGGACTGACGGACGGATGGTTTTTATTTGTGGGTAATTATAGAAATGCTTACGTTATAAAAAAAATCGCAGGGTTCGCGGATGTCGCGATAACAACCAACTCCGTCTTGATCGCCCCCTCCCCACCCCGGGAAAAGGGACACTACGCCTCTACCTCAGTTGAAGAAACGATGATGAAACGTTAACGACAAAAACGGCATTTTCTAACGCGTTGTCTTATGGCCTCCGAGATTTGCGCGCAAAGCTGGCGCGCGCGAACCTGGGGGGCCATAATTGGCTGCTTAATAGCATTAAAGGACAAAAAGATAATACCAAATGACACAGTAAAAATGCAAACAAAGAACTGATCTTCGCTATACTGTTTGGGGAAAAGAAATAAAAAATTAGACAGCCGCAACACACGCCACTAAAGCCACCACCGCCGGCATAACGCGGAACCAACAGTTGGCAACATTTATTTGCGCTTCATTGCTTCGCCCCACTCTTCGTCCGCTTCGTCTCCGCAACTAGAGCCCCCATCCTTTCGCGCCGGCCGTATTGTCATAGTTTTGTTTTTCTGCAAATCCGCGCACGCAGCTCATCGGTAGATGCACGGGTGCACGGCGTCGCATTGCGACCTGCGGCATTTTCTCGTGTTCGCGCAATCGGTGTGAAACATGTCGCATGTGAAACATTTGATAGAAGAGCCTCACGTCCAAGTCAAGCCGCCGTACGGGTGTATGGCTGTGTGCCCCGTTCTCGGAAGCGTCGACGGGTTTCCGGCATGCGGATTTCAGGTACGTGCAAATGCGTTTCGCCCTCCTATTGAGCTCCGGAGCAAAGCGTTCAATATTTCATGTGAAAGATGCAGTGCCCGTCATCATGGTGTGAATTTCGAGCGGCAAACGAGAACTGTGGCACTTAGAGCACACCGCGGCTGCTAAGTCAGCGTTGAAATTGTTTTACGTTACCGTAATATGTTGCTGTCTGTCTAATCTGCGGCTTGTGGACAGCTAGCCCATTGACTTTTGCTTGTGGCAGCGATAGGTATATAAATGGAAGCGGTAATAATTTTCGAAAGCAGACAGTTGTTTCGCGCGATGTTTAGTCGTGTACATGGCGTTATGAAAGCTAGAAAACTAACTGGCTTGATCGTGCTTAGTTCCAACTCTAAGAGGCGTAACGTTGGCGCTGTATATGTTTGTTTTCCGTGCCGCGAGTACCACTTTAATGCTTTTGTTGCATGAGAGTGGTAGCTGCTGCATGCCGTCTGGGCAGAATACAATAAAAGCAATTTCCTCACTTTCATACGTATGCAATGTGACTTAACAAAATTTCCAGCGTTTTATTCGGAGCGTAAATGTCCAGTATAGTTTAGTAAGAAACTCAAATTCTGTCTTAGCTTAGTAGGCGTGAAACAAGTGAAACTCTCATTCCTTTTTGAATTGTTCGCCCAAACCGCACCGCCCGCAGATGCGTCATCGGGTAATTGACAGTAGCTTCGCTACGTGAGTTGTTTTATGCGCCAATATTGCCCGGTTAAGTATCCTGTTAATTTATGCCGACGCTCGTTCATCTTGATTTTAAGCGATTACTATCCCCGAGTACCGGACGATGCCAAACTTGTTGTGAGGTGTAGCAAACGCGGGAAATTCAAAGTGGCGTGGCTGCAAGTTCCTGTTTTTACGTCTCTTGCATTCAAAGCCAACAGACACAGTATCACTGATTTATTTCCATTTCTGCTGTACTTGATCAATCTAATGTGACAACTGCATTTGCTCTTTAATGTTCTCCATTTATGTGTATTCAGCTTGGCTGCCAGAAAATGCTTGAATTTTTTTCAGTATCCAAGTGACGAAATATTTCACTTACGGCCGTGTGTGAAACACGCAAGATGACAAAACTGATAGCAAAATGATGAGATGTTTCTTTTATAGCGTTTGGACTCGACTTTTGGTGAGGATGTCGATCGACCTTGGGCCTGGTGACAGCACACCCGACATGGCCAAAGTGCAGCCTATCAGTTGAGTGCCCCCGAATGGACCATCAACATCGGAAAATGAAACAGAGCCAGGTAGGGGCAATTTTTACTTTGGAACAGAATACTGACAGCTGCCTCTTTTTTTAAGAACTAAATAACATATTTACAAACCCATCCTTTCTCTTTGTGCAGCCTACATACAATTGTTTTTTGCTTGTTATACAGATCTTCAGAAAGCAGTTCTTCTGAACCCTTTCTGCATGCACAAATAAATAAAGAGGAGTGCACTTTCTGAAGAAATTGATGCACTGAAATGTGCGTTCGACACACAATGAGATGCAAAATAACCAATAACATTAAAGCGGTAAAAAAAAAAAATTGAAACATGTTCTAACATCATAACCTGCCTTGGCATACGGATCTAAATATAACAGCAACAGAGCTGCATGCAGAAAAGTGTTTGTAAATGTTTGCAAGATATGTACGTTGTCTAAGAAATTGTTTTTACTTACTCGGAGCTTCTTGGTGCCGTGGCAGTGCAGTAAAAGCCCAAAATGATGCCCCTGCTCCTAATAAAGCACCTTTAGATTTTAAAATTAAATTATGGGCTTTTACATTCCAAAGTCACAACCTGAAGGTTTGGGAACCTGGCCTTCTTTAATGTACACCCGAATCTAAGTGCATAAGCGTTATTGCATTTTACACCCATTTGAGGGCAGCTGCCATGGCCTACATTGAAGTTAGGACCAGCATGACTGAGCAGCATGGCATCATAGTAAGTGGGCTATAACACCAGGTCAAAATGAGAAATACTGCTTAGAACTACCAACTTCATGGCTCACAAACACTTTGCACTAAGTTAAAGAAGTATGGAGTACTGACAGCGACCACTTATGTACCACTTTCTTTTTAGGCTGACTCTGTTATTAGGGTGCGAAGCTTCAATTAGTCAAAACCAGCCTAAATTACAGAACCAGCTCAAAACATGCACCATGTATAGCTGGATATGGACGTGAAAATGGAGTCAATTCATGTCGCCGAAAATGGAGGTGGCAGTCACACTATTTCATGCATTTTGCCTAAAACATAGTCAATAATAATTAATAAATTTCTAAAATATTCTTTTCAAAAAGTTTTTTTCAAGCATGAAAGGGGGAGCCAAATGGTGTTCAGGTGCACGAGTGGTTAGTTGCATGGCACTTTTCGCATGTATTCACTGGCTTCTTTCAAGCTTGAAAAAAAAAACTTGTTGCACCTATTGAGCAGTAGAAAGCTGGATTGGTAATTTTTCAGGATGCTCTACAATTTTTGCACTGACACTCTTGCTTTGAATATAATATTTGAGCAGTTAAATAATCGTTAATAACTAATTACCTAATTAGGAAAAATGCAAGAATTGGTTTCACTTCCTCAAAACAATGGCAAACGACATTATCTTGGTGCTTTCCAGCTACGTGGCACTTTTACATATTTAAAGCTTGCACATGTCAGACAGACCACCTGGTAATTACAAGGCATATATAGCAGTGGCTAAGTTGTGTGAGCCAGCCATGTGTAGCGAATCATGCGAAACGGCCATGTTTCTTTGACTTAAGGGCATGATAAGATTTACATGCTCGACACCTTGTATCAGTGGGTTCTAGGCTTGTTCGTAGTTTAGCTGCTACATAAACAATATTTCTCCACGTGTAAGCTCATGCATCTTTCAAGTATATTCCCTCATGTGTCCAAAATAAACCATCCTCGCGCTTCCTTCATTATGTCTTCATCTGTTGCTGTGCTAAATTTTTAACATGCAACTGCACAAATTGTCATCTAGTTTTCATATTTCCTCGTTGTTTGGTGGCTTTATTTCTGAACAAGTTGTTTTCGTTAAACCCTGTTGCACACAGCAGTACACAGCATTTCTGCTAGAGTGGTTTTTTTTTTCAGATTGACATTAATACACCTTGCCTGGGCAATGTAAGGCATTCTACATAACACGGCCCTGCAATAATGTTTTATATTGCATTCCAGCATCATGCAAAAGCTGTTTACTTACCAGATTAGAATATGTATAAGTGTTGGAAGTAACAGAACTGGAAGAAGCCAGCAGATAATGAGGCCAAGGAAAGCATACAGGAACATGTTTTAAGTTTTTTATATGAAGTATAGAAATGATAAATTCTAGGCAAATGAAAGTGGATTAAAAGATATCCACCTGTGGGTGAGGAACGGACCCATAACCTTCACATTACGCATGTGATATACTAACCGCTGTGGTACTACGGCCGTGTTCGAGCGTCGACAATCTGAGGGGCCGTTGTGCACGGTTGAATGCTGCCTCGGTGGCACAGTGGTTAGTGCATCGCATGCCTAATGCAAATGCTGTAGGTTCGTTCTCCCCCCATGCCTGTTTTTTTTACCATTTTCATTTCCCTTTATCATTTCTACATTTAAATAGAAAATTACAAATAAGTTTCCACGTGCCTTCCCTGGCATCTTCCAGCTGTGATTCAGAAAAAGTTTGACCCTAAGTATCCTTTCTTCTCATTTGGAAGAACAGGAGCTTCATTTTAAAAATAATGAGTTCACTTTGTTCAGCATCTCAATGTGGTCTCAAATCTTATCACAGCATGTGTATTACTAAGTGAAGTTTTTGTTAAGATGATGATATAGCATGGGACCTAATTAGTAGCCTTTGTGTTCAGATATATGACTAGTCTAATAAATAGGAGGATTTTAAGAAGCACTTCTAACATGGTCTGATCATGTGTTTAAAAAAACTAATCTAGCATGATTTCAGGTATAACTGTTGCCCCTGAAAAATATTTGGATCATCAACATTGGTATTGTTTTTAGAGAGCACCAATACTGCTTTGGTTGAAGTAGCCTCGTGGAACATGAAGCATCGCTTCTTGCTGAGTCAGAGAAATATCTGCATATCTGAGGTGCATGTGTCATATGCTCGAATGCTGTTTAAAGGCTGCTAATAAGAAAATTACTTCACTTGCCTTCCAGAGATTGCTTAGTAGTCTATGCTACTCGATCATACACAATTTACCAGAGTGAACATTCATCAATCACAGTTGGCTTTGCAATGTTTATGCAAAATACCACAATTGCCTACTAGACATGTGACTGCACTAAAGCTTGGAATTAATGACCAGTAAGATTTATGGGACAGCAAAACTTGTGTTTATTACTCCAGAACAAAATGCCAGGCACTTCGGTTATTTCTTCCATAGTTTCTTACAGTAATTACTAGACGGAACTCTGGCGCTCCAGTCGTACCACCATGGAAATGATGGGAAGCATATGGATTTGTCTGATATTCGTGCTTGTGAATTCAGACGTTCTTGTGGCTTCGTATATTATACGCTATATAACTCTTATTGTCGTAAATTTAAGCGCAGTCTATACTCTTCGAAGTGCAGAAGACGGCGCCAACACGCACAATTGCTATTAATTGCAACGATTGAGCTTGTCCAGGTGGCCAAATCGAAAGGCGCCAAGCGTCTCAAGGCACTGGTATGCCCGCGATAACTTCATCAGGGCGTTGCACTCGCTTGTCGTTACATGCCTCTGTGGCTTAATGGTTTTAATATCAGACTTCTGCTCAAGAGTTCCTGTGTTTGAATCCTGTCGTCGGACGATTTTAATTTTTATTTATTTATTACACAGTATATTGTGGAAAATGACTAGTTTACAAAGTCACAAAGCCACTTGAAGCCAAACAGACGAAGTTTAGGCAAATCCATGTACTTCCCATAATTTCCATGCTGGTAAAGCCGTTCTTGTTTGATCTCCTGTAGATACTAATGTCAAAGTTCCCTCTAGTAATTATTGTATGAAACTGATTTCTGCACCTCACTCTTGCAGAAGCGGCACCACACCTGCTGCGTAAACATGCACTACCTTTCGTCTAAGTGCAGGGAATGCTGTGAACTCGCCCTGTACAAAGCCTGCACTAAGTAAAACAAATCACAACGTGCAGTTGCTGTCACGTTGAACTGGTGGAATGAGTATTGAAATGCAGCACCTCCTGAACTAGTTCAGGAAGTGCTGGTTAATCAAGTGGAGATTATATAGTAACAGAAGTTGAGTGATTCTGCATTATATTCACGAAAGATACTTCATGATACTTTTCCATTTATTTCCTCAGTTATTAAGAATCCATTTTGCATTATTGGACAAAACTACAGAATGCCAACATATTTTCTAGCATTCACTGGTAGCAAACATGTCAAAACTTGTTCTAGTTTCTGGATTGCCGCTTCAACCGTTAACCCCCTAGTTAATTCCGGAAAAATGTACAAAATTTTCTAAATTTTTTACGTACTCAATTTTTCGGTGTCATTCTCATTCTAAAACTAATTACTTCATTGGTCTCTAGTTAGAAATAACACAAAAATAAGAGCTGCTCTTGAGGGCAGCTTTCCCTCAATGCCGACTGTAACTCATCTTTGACAATAACAGCAGCATAACATCGGGCAGAAAGAGTGCGACTCGTCATTGCCGATATTGGTACTACCTGCAGTCACTAGTACAGCTTGGGATCAAGGGTTAAAGGTTGCGACTTTGTTGCTGCCCAATTTTATTTCTGCAGCTGTTACACTTGGGTGTATCGTGTATATGTACGTGTGCATGCATTAAAATGACTTCACGCTAGAGCAAAGCAACTGTAGCGCAGAGAGGCATTAGTCATCTTTATATATTTGCTTTGTAAAGATGCGCTAAGTTTATCTTTTGCAATATAGACTTGGTGCTCTTTGGCCAAAGATGACCTTGTGCTACTAAAACCTATCAATTAGCTTTTTGCAGTAGCAGGTGCTTATTCCTTTTTTGGGATTGGTGGGTGAGTTTTAATTTGTTTTTCTTGAACTGTGTAATTCCCACTCAGAGGACTGCATGTCATCTGAGGTGTTCCTTTTTCAATCAAGAATGTTGAGGTTGTGTTTGTGAAACTCGATTTCTTGCCTCAAACGAGCTTGTACAAACTGACCAAGCTGATAATTCTACCTGCTTATATATGAAATATGTTGCGGTTATGAACCCTCATAATGAATGACACATAGTATAAAAATTTTATCTATTAAAACAATTTAATGAAATTTTTCATGTTTTTCGCGGTCGTGTTCACTTCTCTACTCTCGTGTCCTGTCTGCATGCCTCACCTCTTTTTTACCACAATGCAGGGGGAAAAGGTTCCGGTAACACCATGCATTCAGTATGGTGGCCCAGACGTGTATGCAAGCAATCTCCTTCATGTGGACCAAGAGCTACTCTGCAGTGTCTCGCAGACTTCCATGCGAAGTCCTCAACATTCTCGTCTCAGTGGAATGGCTGCTCATCTATCTGCGTGTCCATCACCAAGACGGCCAGTTGTAAAGCTCCTGTACCCGTTTAAGAAAGCTTAATGATTTTTTTATTTAGTTTTCACGGTTGGCCGTAGAATCTTAACATTTTTGATGTTTATAACATTTTTAACTGGCACGAAGTGGTGCAATAACTTTAAACCAGTGTAATGTATTTAGTGATGCTCACTCTAATGCCTATCTGGTTTTGTCAGTGTTTAAGAAATTTGTATGTCTGATGAGGTAACAGCATTTGAATTTGTCATCGTGGCCTGTTTCAATGAGCTGCTAGGAAAAAAGTCGCAAAACTTATCACACGCCAGTTGTAGAATTTTTGTTTTCATGACTATAGTATACACGTTTCAAAAGATGGAAAGTGGGGAAAAAACCTGAAGAACATAATCATCCTAGGATTGTCATGTCCTTACAACTCTGCAATGATAATGCCTCATACATCTTGGGAGCACATTGGTCACAATGCCTACAGGTATACTTGATAAGAGAATAGCTTGCACCCAGATTTGCCACACAGTTGATGGCTGATGGCTTTTGTTTATCGTCTTCATGTTACTACTATGTATTCAATATTCATTTAGATGTAAAGGACACTAGAGGCACTGAAGTACCAAATGGCACTTGCATTTCAGGGGACAAAGTGCCCAGCATGCCTGTCACAAAACGTGTTCTAGGGGCTACCTTGCCTCTATAGGTAAATGGATACCAGATGCTCTGTGTACACTGTAATCGGTGTACTTGTCTGGAGTGCTTGAAAGATGTGCTACGGGCTGTACTGGCACTGTCTGAAGATAAGGCATGGTTCTAGAAAGCCTGCAGCTGAGCATCTGCCACCATACTAAAGGAACTGTCCTAATTTTGTTGATGTTGAAATGTAGGAGCTGCAATGAATGTGGCAGTGCTGCCAAACTAAAGCACAAATTACCTCGACTCACACAATGCACTCTGAAAGTTTTGCTACGTGGTAACTGTGTTTGCTGCCTGACCTTATGGCACCTTTACGAGCAATCGCAGGTGATTGCAGGTGCTGAGGCTTTATCAACTGGCAAGTTGAAAAAATAATGCTGTGCCACCAGTGCGGCTGCACATTCCGAGATGCAAGCTATCTTGAACCAGGTGTTCGGTAGACAGTACCTGTGCAGCCAAAACATGGTGTTTGAGCCCTATAGGCAACTACGTTCACAACTGCCCACAAGTGTGCTGTCGGAACAGAAAGTTGAGAACAAGCAGGATTTTTACCGGGGTTCAAACATTAGTGCAAGTCATTCTTTCACCAAGGCTGGTAATCATGCATATGTAATGAGAACAGGGCATTTGTTACGCACAAGGGGTCATGTGTCAAGTTTAATTAGATCAGTAATCTATGAGATGGAATTATAAAAAGTGTACCTTTCGTTCCTCAGTGGTCTCTTGGAGAGATGACCATTTCCGGCAGTTTAGTTTTGCCTTCTTATGTCTAGATTTGGTGTGCATATTGCAACTATAACTAACAGTCAGTGCTCTGTCCTGCCCAGTTTTTATGCTGCTTTTGTGGTATTTGCAATATTTTGCAGTTCAGCTGCAAAATATTGTCTATAGTATTATATATTGTCTATGCAAGTATATGTCTTTACTATTACTAGTTTTCATGTTCAACTTTTGTGCAGTGCTCACTAGTTATTACTAGCCATGTTTTGTTCACACATGCTCTTGGATTGTTGCGAGAAGTGACACAGACACAGACTACAAGCACTCTCAACTAAATATTTCTTGAAACGAAGAGCATATATATATATATATATATATATATATATATATATATATATATATATATATATATATATATATATATATATATCTATATATATATATATATATATAAAGTGATTGCAGAAAACCGCAGCATAAGAACATGACAAGGTATGAAGAAATCAGTTAAACATATCAGGAAGTAGGGAAGTCAAAAAAGGAAACAACAAAAAGACACTACTTCAGATTAACACACGTGTTGTGAAGATACTGAAATTCGCATTCTAACAGAAAAAGATGCATGGCTAATGCAAGTCTCTCCTAATCTTTTAATGTGGAATGCCTTGATTATTTCCCGTGTGGTTTGACATTTGTCTCGAAAGAATTTTTGTGTCTTCAAACAAAGGTTTACAACCGCAATTGAAACAATGTGATGCTAGATGTGAAGCATTAGGGTTGTAAAGTGAATGTTTGTTTTCTTTTAGTCTAATATTAATGCACCTGCCGCTCTGTACAATGTAAGTCTTCCCGCACTTGAGAGGATACTGATAAACTATACCATTGTTACAAGGCACAAAAAGGGACACATGTCAAACGCCGCAATTATCTTTTCTGTTTTGCCACCCTGTTCAAGTTTCCTATTTATCATAGGCACATGATAGACAACTTGCGGGGCCGAGAAAACTTTATCCACATCATATGTATTGGCCACGTTCCATAAACCATCTGATAATCTATGTATATAGGGCACCACAGCAAACCTTTTTCTGTTTTTCTTGTTTCTTAGCCTGGCCTTTTACCCATTTTAAGAGCTTTTTGCAGGTTAGTGATAATAAATGCACAGGATAACTAGCCTTCTCGAGCCTATTTGCTGTGAAAAACTGTTTCATATTGTGTGGACATAACTAGCTTACTCAGCTCTTAAGTTTGCCATTACTAATGTCCACACAATATGAAACAAAGTTTTTCACAACAAATAGATAGAGGCATTCCACATTAAAAGATTGGGAGAGACTTACATTAGCCATGCATCTTTGTCTCTGTTAGGATGCGAATTTCAGTATCTTCAGAACACGTGTGTTAATCTGAAGTAGTCTTTTTGTTGTTTCCTTTTTTACTTCCTTACTTCCTGATATGTTTAACTTATGTCTTCATACCTTGTCATGTTCTTACGCTGCGGTTTTTTGCAGTCACCTATATATATATGTTCTTCGTTTCAATAAAAATTTAGTTTAGAGTTAGCGCTCATCCTGGTCTGCTTCTAGTGTGTGTACGTGTCACTTCGCGCTACAATCCAAGATCATCTTACTGTACCAACTCGCCCAACTTTCTATCCTTGTGTTAACATAGACACACTCAGACTTGTTCTTACTTATGTGACCGGTTATTTTTGTACTTTATAATAAGATGCAGTGCTTTTCGAATGAAAACGTGATAGTTCGTAGTGAGATTATTTTAAAAAAACTTTTCTGCTTAAGATTTATTTGAACAAGCCTGTGCCATTATACGGTGCTTATGTCTTTGTATTGGTATGGTTTAACTCCTTTTCTTCCTTTTTACTTTTAATATGTGCAAACATTATTATGAAAGCATTTCTGTTTAATGAAATAATAAATACTTTTCTTATGACTTTTCGTCACAAATTTTACAATGATTTTGTTCAATTAGGTAAGCTTAGACTAGCTGATTGTTATTCTGATAGCTTAACTTACTATGCCTGTGGGATATTCAATGCAAGCACATGGTGAAAAATAAACTAAATTATTGGGTATAAGCAGGTCCCTGGCAGTAAATGGAGCATACATATATTTCAGGAAATAGGGCATGCTTATGTATTGAACAGCATGCACAGCTACACATGCTGTTTTGTTCGTAAATGCTGAAACAATATTCGAAGTGGAAGCGCTTTGTTGCACTTTGTTCTTTGGCTTTCAGTGCTACCTTTAAGTCATATATGTGAAAGTACTAGTAGAAGCATCCCGTGGAGATAAATGACAACTTTGATGAATAGAGGTATAAAATGTGTGCTTAAAACGGCAAAAAACTGCTTCACAGGCAAACGTATGCTTCTGTAGTTCTGCACTTGTTACCGTCGCCAATCCATGCATTGCTTGCGCTCTATTGCATTCAATATGAGCTACGACAACGAGCTGTGGTGTCTTTCCCTCCTGGTCGAGGTGGTGTTGCGAAAATTTTTGACCAAGTGGAGGTTTTTATTTATTTCTGAAATGCATGCAACCATGCTTTTGGCTGTGTGCTGTTTCCACGGAGTGATAAGTACTGGTGCACCAAGGTGCGGGAGATCCTGTGTCCTTTGTGCAGCGCGCGTTGTTATTGCGCTCTGCATCCTGTCGGCAGTGTACTATCACTGCAGAGGAAGATTACGAAAAGCATAGGATGTGTGCATTTCTGCGATCATGAAACTTAAATTTTTTTCCTGAAAGGGTCGCACGTTATGCTACCACATGACGGACCAGAAGCGCAATATGACGACGCCTCACAGATTCTGGCTCATACTGAACAAGGTAGTACCATAGCTAAGGCTAGGCAGCATTCACAACAGCTAGTCTGCCTATTAACTACATGGCTGTAGTGAACGCTAAAATACTTGCAGGGATAACACCCTTTCGGAAGGGTGTTGTCCATGCTACACCCATATTGAAAGGGTGGTGTCTGTGTTACACCCCATATAGAAAGGGTGTCGTTTGTTTTACACCCATAGGCAAGGTGACGTCATATTAACACCCCTTCTTTTGCGGGGTGTTAATTTGCATCCCTTTGCTTGGGGTGTAGCAATACACCCAAAAAGGGTGTCACCCATGGGACAAGTCATTTACACCCTTAAGGGTGTTAAAATTTTTAGAGTGTATGATAATTATTGCTGAAAGATGTGGCATAAAAATACACTAGAGATGTTCGCAGTGTTCTTAAGCAATTTGGAATTGATTCCATCGATGCCGGCTGAGGATGTTAATTTGAGGGATTCAATTAGCTTGGTGATACGATGTGCTTCGATTGTTATTTCTGGCATCGTTGGGTTGTTTAGGTAAGGAAAGTCTGGGAGGTCAGTGTTAAGTTCCGAAGTGAACACGGAAGAGAAGACAGAGTTTAGTACTTCAGATACTTTATGGTCTGGAACACGGTTTTTGTCGTTATCATATAATAATAATGGTTTACGGTTATTTGGGGTAATGTATTTCCAGAATTGTTTGGGATTGTTTTGCAGCATGTTAGGGAGTGTAGTTGAGTAGAAGGTTCATTTAGCTGTTGCGGCCAAAGAATCAAACTCCTTTTCAGTGACGTTATATTTTTCCCAGGCCGGAGCGGCATTGGAACGCTTGGCTTTACGAAACAATCTTTTTTTTTATTGTTTAGTCGTTTTAATGTGTTGCTGAACCATGGGGGCGAAGGTCGCTCTGTTAAAATGATAGTTGGTATGTAACTCTTAGTGAGTTCGATCATTTTATTTTTAAAACGCGTCCAGTTGGTGTCTGCTGTGCGTTTCAGGAAATCTATAATTTACCAGTTGTAAAACTCGGCTAGTGGAGTGTTGATGCTGATGTAATCAGCTTTATCGTAGAGTGTTATTTTCTTTTTTAATTTTTTTTGCAGTGAGGTAACTGCCAGGATAATTCTGCATGCAGTACCGAGTGATCACTTAGTTCTGGTCAATGTGTTACACAAGAAACACTGTCGGGATGGGATGTCAAGATAAGGTCGAGTATGTTAGAGCACTGTTCGTTTTTTCGCGTTGGGGTAGATACTAGCTACGTCAAACCAAAGGTGAGGCATGTGTTCAGAAAACTACATTCAAGGTTATTTTTAGACAGTGTTATGGCTGGTTCGGACCATGTTATATCAAGAAAGTTAAAGTCACCTAAGAGGAGTAGTTGCGCATGATTAAATGACTTCGTAATAGTTTGCAGTGCCTCGTGGAAGTGAATAGTGAAGGAAGCATCTGCGTCGAGGGGTCGATAGCATACATCGATAATAGTTTGTAGGTGTGAAGAACTGCACAATACGAATAAAATTTCTAGAGGTGAAGTGATATTGACAATGGAGCAACAAAGGCTGCGATGGGCAGCTATCAGAACACCTCCTCCGCGTTTGCCTACACGATCCCGCCTAAAGATGTCAAAATCAGGAAGGAAAGAATTAAGCTCCGTGTTGTCGACGGTAGAATTGAGCCACGTTTCTGTTAGTACAAGAACCTTACAATCAGAGGAATCGATAAGGCCAAAGAGTGCTTCGCGTTTGGGAAACAAGCTTCTAATGTTAGTATAAACGAATGACACAGGGATGCTATATGGTTTTGCGATAGTGCGTGATGGTAGCTTTGAAGTTGATATAACTGTATTTGTAGTGTTATCATACTTGTAAGTTCTGTTATCCACGATAAGGGTCCAACTTGATATTAAGATTAGAAGCACAAAGTTCCACAATCTTCTCCGATTCTTGCCACGTTTCACGCTCAGTATGAGATATACAAAAAACACAAGGTTAGAACGACGAGCCCTATCTTCTGAATCGTTTAGTGTTGATGAAATGTCAGAAATGGCTTTAGTGTTTGTATCGACCACTGTCCTGATGCAATTAACTTCGGTATTTAGTGCAGTTATGGAGGAAACACCATCTTCAATTTTTGTTAGTCGCCTTTTAATGTCGTCAAAATTTTTGTCGTTCTGCGATAGTTTATTTCGAACTGATTTCATTTCACTTAGAAGAGATGCCTGACCTGAGTTTATTTCCTCCAATGCTGCCATTATTTCATAGGATGCCTGCGTAGAAGTGGAACGGGTGTTAGGGCCGGGATTCGATTCTATGTCGCCAGAGAGAGCAAGAAGTTGTAACATGACAGACGGGCAGTCGCGAACAATGGTAATGCAGCAGCCTGGTCTTGGCAGCACTAGCAAAGCGGCAAAGCGGGAACGACGCGCATAAATAGCGTAATTGGTTGTTACCTGTAATGCGAAAAGGCGTCAGGCGTCAGTGAACCGCATTGTCGGAGTGCTGCCAAGCCCACTGATGGGAGCGAGGGGGTGACGTGTTTTATGCGTGAAGGTTGATGTCTGTGTCGATGCGTCGGCTGAGGCAAGGTTGTATGAAGACGATAAATGCGATGAATTTCCGTTCAGGGGCGGTGCGGCGCCGTAGTGAACGGCGCTTGCGCCGTTTTCGGAGCACTGGAGGGTAGACGAGGTTGGCCCGTCTGTAACACCAGCGCGCTGAGGGTAGGGCGAGCCTACATCACGCACGAAGACATACAGCAGACTGTAGATGTGAGGCGGCGCTGAGCGTCGGTCAGCATTGGCATGCCCGGGCAGACGATAGAGGATGCTCCACCAGGTAAGTGTATCCCGCAAGCCAGCACACCGTAAGCCGGGAGTTTCCGCAGGCTTCGTGGCGACTCCGGGAGAACAGCAGGTGCCAACGGGCAAGCAGAAGCCTGTGAGCACCTGTAATGCGAAAAGGCGCCGGGCGTCAGTGAACCGCATTGTCGGAGTGCTGCCAAGCCCACTGCATGCATCACATATCTGTGATATGTGATGCATAAGTGATGATGCCGTAGACACTGTACATGTGAACCATCTAAATATAATTGTGTTGGTTATGCATTGCATGATTTTGGTATTGAATGGATGCATATTGCTGTGGGCAATAAAGTGTTCCCTCAAGCGGTGGTGCTGCCTCAGGGGTTAAGCCTTGTCCAGTTTCGAGAAGACTGGCCGATACCCATTGCAGTCCTTATACAACTTCCAAATACAGATGAAGCTAATCCCCTGCTCTATGTGTACTCAAAGGTATTTTCCCTGGTCACCAATTCACTCAGTGACCACAAGCGTTGTGCACTGGTGCCCTCCTTTTGAGGAACTGCTTGATATTCGACTGCAGAGCACAATGACCCACCATTGATTGAATTCGGCACCTGCCGTTGCCTCGACAAGGGATCTGCCTAAAAAGTCTGACAAAACCACGAATGTGTATTGCCCATAGAGCATGATATAATCAGCAATCAAGCCAAACAAATGCTAGGCAAAGGAGTCGTTTAGCAATCATTTTAAGCAAGCTCTTAGGCAGGCTCTTGGGCAGCTCCTGAGAGGTTGGTGGAAAATAAAGATAGTACATGTTGAATTCGTGTCACTGCCATCTAAATACCAATATACTAAGTTAGCAAATGATTATGCATCGACTGTTTCTTGCAGCCTCTTACTTCTCTGTTAATGTTTAGTCCGGTTACTGCCTAATTCCAATGCACATGGATGACAAGTAAAAAGAGAATTTCTAATGCTGACAGACTATTTCAACCGAACTTCACGCCTTTTGGGCTGTAACATACAATGTTCAAAAAGTTCATAGAAACTATACTGTGCGGCTTCAAATGGAAAGATTGCACGCGTTACCTAGACGACGTAATATTCAGGCAAACATTTAGTGAGCAAACAAGTGTCTGGACTTGGTTGAAAACATCTTAGACAAAGACGGCCTTGTGCTCATTTCAAAGTGCCAATTTTATGAACAACAAGCTGTTCTTGTGCGAGGTCATCTGATTGATAAAAAATCATAAAATCAGATCTACAAAAGACTGTGGTGGTACAGGCACTTAAGAAACCTCACTATGTCAAGCAGCCATTAAGTTTGTCGGGCCCTTGGGCCCTCTCTGCAGCGCGCACGGGGGAAGTCATTGAAACACGCGCCACAACGGCACTCGTTGCATGGAGCATGCGCACCAATAGCGTATCGTAAGAACTCGCGCGGGGACTGCCGGGAAGGCAGCTGCCCGATAAGAAGGCAGCGGAGACGGCACTCGGGGCTTCTTTCCGGGGCGCGGGCCTGGGGAGGCGCTGGTGGGGCGTGGCCCGTCTAGGTTTCTTTCCGAACGTGCTGCAGAGTAGGGGGAAAAGCGTTTTTTTCATTGTGTCCGCGTGAAAGAGTGCTCTTGTTGTTCGCTTCTGGGACTGTGTCTGCGCGCCTGGTTCGGTGCTTTGCTTGCTGTGTGCGCTTTATGCATTGTTATCGACCGAAAGATTGTGTTGGTTGATGGTTTGTAACGGCCGTTCTTTCGTCGCTCCCTTTGGTTTGTATATTTTGTTGCCCCGCTGTTCTGCTGCTTGCTTCTTTGCCTTTAGCTTTTCTGCTGTTGGCCGCGAGGCTGCGGTAATTGTTTGAGTGTTTCATTATATCGTAAATTAAAGCGGTTATTGTTCTTTGCGCCACTGGTCCTTTGTCGTGCTGGTCGCGGCTCGCGCACCGCCTGAGCGAAGGCTAGGGGCCTTCATCTGGCGCCCAACGTGGTTTTCTTCTTTGTCGTTTTTTTCTGTTTGTTCTGGAGTGCGCATCCGCACCGCAGGGACCACGAGCACGGGAACAAGGGAACCGCCCCCATCTCGAGGCAGCTGGTAATCCTCCCTAGGCCTACTTGTTTCGCTCAGACATCGGGTCCCACAGGTCACGCATCTGTTCCCAACCACTCTGACCCGCGTAAGCTGACTGAACGTTTTTATTCTACCTCTCGCTCTCCTTGCGCCCCTCTATTCCGCGCCGTCCTGCCTCCGCAGAACCGCTTGACATTGCTTGACCATTCTGTCGGACCGCTTTGCCCGTCCAATTTCAACACCAAAGATGCACCGCCGGCATTTTAATGCACCTACGTTCGGGTAAAGTCAAGAAGGGCGCAGCGGAAAATCATACTCGCGAAACCACTAGTACGACGCCTGATAAAAAGGACCAGGGCGCGCCCGCACAAGATACCTCCAGTATTATTGCCCAGCTGACCGTGCTTCTCGAGCATCAGACAAATATAACTCCAGCAGCCAGTTTCCGTTTGCAGCTCGCAGTGCCTACGTATGAAGGCTACACAGATAAGAAATCGGTGGCGGACTTCCTTCAGGAAATGCAAGGTTACCGCAATGCGGAAGCCATTACGGATGACGTTCTTCTTCAGCGCGTTTTGCCCGTCGCCCTGACTGGGTCCGCCGCCCGCTGGCGTCGTCGCCAGTCATTCCAAATTTGGACGCCCTTTGAGCAGCTGCTGCGAGCAGAGTCCCCCCCCCCCCTGACTACGTTGTCCGCATGAAAGACTAGCTTCGCGGCCGTAGTCAGGTAGAGGAGGAAAGCCTCCAAGAATACATACGGTCCTTTCAGGAGCTTTACGAGCGCGCAGACCCTTCAGCACCCGAAACGGAAAGAGTCACCCGGGCAATCCGGCAATCTCACCCACGCTTTCAGGCTTATCTAAGGGCCGTACCTTCTCTTCGCTTGATGATCTCGCTCAAGCGGCGTCCGAAATTCAGGCGGCGATGTTGGCAGAGCTCACTTACCAGCCTCCACCCCCGCCTCAAGCCTCCCTCGAGCCGTCTTGCGCGTGCGCGGTTCTCTAATTGCAAGCCCCGGGAATATGGCACCGCCTCCGAGGGCGCTGGATCCATTCATTCACCGCACGTTTGCCATCCAGGTACCTTTCCGGCCTCCGGTCCGGGAACCTGCAACAACTTTGCGAGGCACTCGGGGCCGCAGCAGGCCTGTAGCGGCTGCCGCCCGATCAGGCGCAGAAGATACACAGAGGAGCATTCCAGTCTGCTTCCTGTGTGGAGGACGAGGCCACTATAAGAGCCAGTGCCCGAGCCCCCCTGGCTCCGGCCAGCAGGGAATCGACGAGGGCCGGCGGTGGTGAGCAGCTGCCAGTCGCCGGCCAACGACCTACCGCACCCCGATGTCACCTCGCCACATGCAGGCTCCGGAACGACCTCTCCGGCAGCAGCCGACCCTCACGCGGTGTCACTCGCAACATCGAAGCATCTTGCAGTGGCTGTCAAGCACACAGCGGGGGCAGGCATTTCCAAGACTACGAAAAGCCGGGTGTTTTGGTCGTGTCGCCATCCTGCTGCCACGGCGCTGAGCCGCGGACCACCTGGGCAGCGGAGAGGAGGAAAGAAACGGCTCCTCGCACTCGAATCACCACCGGCATTAACGGTAGTAGCTGTACCGGAAAGGTGTCACCCCCCCCCCTCCCCAGATCAAAGGCCTAGGATCTCGGACAAATGGTGAGGGCTTTGCCGTCCACGTTCAGTCTTCTTGGCGCCCACCTTGAGAAAACACCATTGGTGGCGGTGAGAATGGCCGGAATAGAAGTGCCTGCTATTTTAGTTACCGGCTCTGCTGTTTCCGTTTTCGGCGATCGTGTCAAAAGCGCCTGTGAGACGAAACGTCTACAGTTACGAAGTGTAAACACGACTCTTCGCATGGCTACCGCACACGTTGCGTCCGCTACGTCAGCAGCCCGGTTAACGGTTACCATCAATGATAAAAAATTCCGGCAACGCTTCCTAGACCTCCCAGGACTTACTTGTCCTGTGATTTTGGGCCGTAACTTCATAGCCAAAGCCGGAATCGTTCTCGATCTCTCTAAAGGCACCTACCAGTACGACATGCATGTACATCCACTCAAGTTCATGACTAAGCTAGGAGAACCACAGTCAAATCAGTTTACCGCCAATATCTCTGCGGTCTCCGTGACTGGTAGTGGTATTCTCACTGTTCTGAAGTCTTTCACAGGATGTCCGGCGGAGAAGACCAAAATCGAGACAGCGCGACAATGAATGTAGGACGCAGGTACCACCATTAATCCCCGGAAGGTTCAACTGGTTTCGACGAGAATCAACCTCCTAGGTTTAATTGTCGAGCAAGGCACATTCCGGCCTGACGAGGAGAAACTCCAGGCCACACTGCAGCTTCCACCACCAACAGACGTCAAGAGCCTGCAGCGGTATTTGGGCATGGTGGGCTCCTACCGCCACTTTATCCCCAACTGTGCTGACCTGGCAAGGCCTCTCCACCAGGTCCTACGGGAAGGTGCCTGTTGGTACTGGACTGACATGGAGCAGGGATCACTTCGGGATCTATCATCGGCTATCGCCGATAATGTAACTCCTAAATTGGAGAGGTATATTTCTCCCCAAAATATCATCCTCAATGGGCTAAACAAGAGCCGCGGGAAAGCCCATTCATCTTTTTGATAAATCTAAGCCCATAGTCTACTTAGCAATGGTGCATCATAACCCAGCAAACAAGCAAGTGAAGTAAGGAAGCAGAAAACAATTCCAAGAATTTCAGAATGGGAGTAGTGGACATGTCCGATGGTCTGTAATAAGCTTTATGCAGTAGTCACCAAGGGCCTATTCTCCATTTATTTAAGAATATGGGGCAAAGTCACGTAAAGGTTTTTGTTTCATTTCTTAGAATACAAAGTGATAAAGTGCATGTTAATAAATACGAATGTTAGGTTAGGTGCTTAGAATCAGTAAGCGTCTACTAAACATAGTACTGTTGACAGTGATGCTGGCAACACTGTCCCTGTTGTTTCTTTGATTGAAACAACCGAAAGAGAATTGCAACGCAACTCAGGTTCCCTCTGCTGAATGGCTGCTTTCTGGCATCACATGGACCTCCTTCAAGTTAGGAGCAAATTTAATTCAATGTGGTCTGTTAAAATTGGTGAAACTACTGTTTCACATCCCAGAACCTATAGAGCTGTTTTGATTGATGAAATTTGGTGAACGTGCTGCTCCTTGAGCTGAGCAGTAACCATACTTGAGCACAGCTTCTCCGCGATTCGAGTATTAGAATAACACTTTCAGGCTACTTAAACATGTCCTCCATGCCACTAGAATTGGAGCGTGCTTCACAGACAACTATTCATTGCAATGACAGCCAAGTAGCACAGATAATGCACAAATGCAGCTCATTTCATCTGGCGCACCCGCCAAAAACTCCTGCCAATGAAGGCAACTTTTAAATTTTAGAAGCATTTGAGTGTGGTGGCATTATGCACTTATGATCATATGAACAGTCATTTCAAATGGTAGGCTATTGTAGCAAACAACTGCACACACAGGCTACTTGAAAGTCGTTTGTAATGCCAATGGCAAGTTGCTAATTTTAAAAAATGTTAATGTATAAATGCAATCGGAAAGGATATATGGTACTTTCTTATAACAGCGCTGACCCTGGTGGGGTCAAGAGCCACTTTTCCCTTTCGTGTTATTTCCAAAGCCCAAATGGCCCATGAGCTCCTCCTCTGTGAACATATGGTGAAGCAAGGTTCTTGAAAAATTTCGTGGTCCACCATGGCAGGCCATGGTAAGCTGTGCCAGGATAACCTTCTCAATGTGCGCTCCTCCAACGTATGTGAACCTGCATGTTTAAGTAAATTTTAGCAAAGCAGTTTTAAGCCTTTCAAGCACATTTACACAACAGCCTTACTGCAAATAGATTACAAAAGTACCTGTTGGAAATCTAGAATGCTAATCTTGACTTCGGACTAGCTCCTTATGCTGTCTGGATGCCACATGTTTCAGAAGAACAATCCAGCACAAACAAGAAAAATAATAAGTAAACCAAGGTATCGAAAACATCTGGTATTATTTATTGTGATTACCATTCTTAGGATACTTCATATTTTCAGGTGTTTGTCTCTATTTTACCATCCATTTGTGTCAATTGGTAGCCCATGGTCTAATGGGGAGATCGGGCTGCTATGTTGAGGGAAGTGGGTTCATAATCAACCGTCAGAACAGCTTCGGTGACTGGGTATGCGACCCTGGGCATATGTCACTTTTCAATGAATCTCTTTCACGTTATCTTGGGCAACTGCTGCTGCTGGTGTTGGCAAGCAGCATTAGGAGCTCGAATAGGGACATGACTGTCGATGATTACTAAGATTACCACTACACATCAGGTTCGCTTGCTGCCCTCGAGAAGTAATATGTGAGATTCCATTCCACTGTATGAAATGTACATAAACCGCAAAGACAGCATGTGCCAACCCGCACCTCATCAATTAAATTAATCCACTCGCAAATCACAGGCTGCACAAGATCACGGACTGAACTCAGAAGTTTGTGGACAGTCAGTTGATGTCCATGTCAGGGGCCTCTACGGAGACTCGGTCATTTCCTCGATGTGCGCCGTCGTGTCCTCCCACATTGTATTACAACTCTGTCTGTCTTCTTGTGCCACCATTCTAATAGTCATCACGTATCACCACTAATTGAAATATGCATAGACACTCATATCAGCTGTTTATTTAATCATTATGGAGAATACTAAAGCTCAAAGGAGCACAAAAGTAAAATGAAATTAATTTAATTCTGGCGTTTTAAGTGCCAAAATGACAATCTGATCTTGAGGCAAGCCATAGTGAGGAACTCCGAATTAATTTTTAACAAATCAGGCTGTACGGTACATGGGTAGTTTTGCATTTCACCTCCATCAAAATGCGGTTGTTGGATCCTCTGACCTCGTGCTTAGCGGCGCTGTGCCAACGCCCCTAAGCAACTACGGCATGAAAACACTAAAGAGAAAAATTATTTTAGATGTATCTGTCGATGACCTTCCTACAATTCAAGAGATTCACTCGTACCGTGACAAGAGGCTGAGTAAACTGTAAAAGCAGCAAGAGGAAAGATTGGTGACGCTACCACCAGCAGCGCTGACCTAAGATATATGAATGATCGAACAAACCAAATCATATTTTAGAGCCAGTTTCAGATGGTGACCTTGTAGCTACATTTCTAACTCTCAGCAATAGCAAAGCCACTGGTGCGAACAATATTCAAAGAAACCAGTAAAATATGTAATTGACATACTAGCACCCTGCCTTACCTACATCTTTAATATCAATCAATCAATCAATCAATCATTATGCAGACAGCAAAAGTAACAGTTGTATATAAAAAGGGTAATAGAAATGACATGTCCAACTACCGACCTATATCAGTTCTGCCTGTATTTTCCAAAGGTTTGGAGAAAATAATTTTGAAACGCCTGACCTCTTTCACTGACTGCTTCAACTTGATCAGTTCTGCACAGTATGGTTTTCGCAGAAACAAGTCTACAGAGCTCGCACTACTGGCCCAAAAGAAATTCATTCTAGGAAATTTCGAGTACAGAAATATGGTACTTGGGCTTTTTTTAGACTTTTCAAAAGCTTTCGACCTCATTAATCATGATATTCTGCTTCAAAAACTAGATCAATATGGCATAAGAGGTATCGCGCACAAATTAATCAAGTCGTACTTACTATACCGCACTCAATTTGTAGTCATTGAAGGAAAACATTCCTCAATAAAATCTATTAAAGCAGGTGTCCCTCCGGGAAGCATCCTGGGACCACTTCTGTTCATATATTAATGAGATTGTCTACATTGATGAAACAGCCCATTATATGATCTATGTTGACGATACGAGTTTATTCTTTTCAGGCAAATCATGTGCCGATTTGGGCAGTCGAGTGAATAGCGCACTGTCTGAAATTAATGCATGGGCTCAAATTAACTCCCTAAAACTAAACATTCATAAAACGAAGGCTGTTCGATTTCACCCCACCACACAGTTACCCACCATTTCGTTAAATAACTCTAAAATTGAAGTGATAAAAAGCTTCAAATCACTGGGCGCGTATTTTTCACAAAACATGACATGGGATGACACGTGAACTACATTATTAATAAACTATCTAGGACAACCGGCATTATGCGCCGTCACTCTATTTTCCTACCTCTGTTAACATAATCATATGTAACTCTTTATTTTTTTTCTCTATTGAATTACGCGTTTCTTGTATGGTCAACAATAACAGCTTCAAACATTAGCAAACTTTCTGTCTTGCAAAAAGGTGCCCTACGCCTAGCCTGTAAAGTCCCATATCGCTACCACAGTGCAGAATTGTTTAAGAAGCACCACATCAGTCAGGTTCCATCAATGTATGATTACAAGCTATGCCGTTTATCTAAACTCGGTTTGCTGAAAAATAATGATGCCATGGCAAACCTAGCAAGGCTAGAGAAAAACTTCCTTGCTTATAATGTGCGCCATCCTGAAGTGTGGTACGTCGCCAAATGTCGGACCAATTACGGAAATCAAATGTCAAAATTTCAATTGCCTACACTTCTAAACCACATAATAAAAGAAAATGAGATTGACATATCTACTACATCACCAAAATAACTGCGTTTAATGTTTGTATAATGATGTGATACGATGATTTTGTATTTGACTACTGTATAATTCCCTTTACAAGTGATGTTTTATAACTCCTGTAAGTGTTTTCCTCTTAGTAGCTTCAAGGGGAGTACGGTAGCGCGATGAAAAGACGGGACAAAGAAGACACATAGAGACACACACAGCGCTATGTTACCATTACCAGTACCATTGTTGTTGGCTACCATTACCAACAAGCCCACATTGCAACCCTCTTAGTACGTTGTACTCCCTTAGCCGCACGCTTTTATGCTTCCCCGTGTGATAAGGGGTCAAGGCTCCTTAAGCTGTTTTTACAGCTTTTACCTGTCCTCCTCGTTACATTTTCTTGTTGCGGAATAAACTCAATAGTGCTGCCTTGAAGTCACCACGCCAGCTTGCTGTGACGTCATGGATTTTGATGATGTCTGTTCCGATGTAGCAAGTTTTTTTACAAATAAAGATGTTCTTTATCGTATTGCAAAAAGCCAAAAAAAGCCACTAAGTTTCTGAACGCCCCTCTTATATCAGGCATATACACTAAAAAAGGCACGTTCTGCGTTTAATATGTTCACAAGTGACACTGCAATTTACTCCCAGTCCCGGTGCACTTGCAAAGTCTTTCAGCTGAGTGCTTAAAGGCACCATACTATGTCTGCTACTGAAGGCACTCTGCACGAATTGATCAGTGGAGGAAATGCCTTGCATCAGCAATGTTGTCTTTTATGCTTCCTGCAATACATTTTCATGGCCTCACTGTATTTGATCATGGTGACGCTACAGAATGGATGGTCAAAGAATTCACCTTTAGCGTTCCAGCTGGGGCGTCTCCCAGCTCATTTTGAATCTGAAATAAGATCTCAGTATTAAAACGTGAAGCCACGATGCAGCAAAAGCAACAGTCAAAAGAGCTAGATGGACCACTAGGCTGACATAAATGGACGGATACAAATGACTAGTCATTGAATACACTAAAGTGTGGCTGCTCTTGCCAATGGCAGTGTGAGCTGGCCAAATAATTTATTTCACATTCCTCTCCTTATATTAAAAAGTTGTTTCTGCTCATATATACTTAACTATTATGGTCACATCTTAAAGGCAGCTCCTTCGTATAAAAACCACAGTGTTACATTCATTTACTCCCCGTCTACCTGATACTACTGAAGTTTTGCTTAATTTTAAAGAAGATATTTCACAGAACTGCTTCACCGACAGAGCATTATTCCAAGCTTGTGGCGAAGCGTCATTTAGTTCACAACGATGCGCTCCCCTTTCAATCTGCTGTCACTGTAGTGCTCGGATTCAAAGCAAAAATAGCTAATCGACATAACTAGCTACTTCTATGGTCACAAGAAACTTTGCTAATTATTGATGTTTGTGTTGCCGATAACGTATACATGCCGTCTGGAAACACAGTGGGACGACAAGGCAGATATGCCCAGGCATCTCCCTTTACTGATTTTAAAACTTTGTTAAATCAATCAGTTACTGAAGTGGGAAAAGCTGAAATTTCACGCTATTACATTATTTTGAATGTTCTATCCCAGTAAAGTAGGACCTGGAGTGCCATGGAGTCTGCCTTTTCCGTGAATGCAAAGAGCGCCTACGCGAAGCCGTTTGCGCGAAGCGCTCGATGGCGTCGAACGGAGATGAAAAAAGGAAGTTTAATGCGCGCAAAATGGGGCAAAACCACACACACGCAGTTGGCAAGGCGTATAACTCGATGATTTCGCAGCACTCGGTGGCACCACCTCTATTTTATCTCACGTATCGCATAGAATCGCATGTACACCCTTGAAATTCTTTATTGTTATCGCGCGATAGCCTCCTCTGTGTTTTCTGATCGCGCGAACGTCGTCCGCACGACGTATCAGTGGCCTTACAGCAACGCGGGGTCACTCGATCCCGAAGCGAACAGCGCAAGAGAATAGTTTTCGCCGATCCCACCGCCCCTCGTTGCTACAAGCCCGCTCACAAGCCATGTACTAGACGGCGTGGCGCAAACAAATTATCTTCGATTACAGTACAGATCGGATGGTTTCACGTCGCATTGTTTTGTGCTCATTAATAAAGCTATCGCAATCGGTGCTCGAACACCGTATAAGAGTTATAGACGTACAGCATGCCCTGTTTTACCTGGCCCCACATAGCTCCTTACGTCAGCACAAGCGGAGTGGGAAGTTAAACCAGGTGAAAACTCCACGTTAGATGACACAAGTCTAGTGCTGTATAACCAATTCTCGCAACGGAAGGATAGTACTAGGAATGAAAAGAAGAAAAGAGGCGCGCGGAACACACGCACAGGCGCTGAACGCATTTCCGTGCTTTCGTTCACCACGTCACAATCGACGAACAAGGGGTATTCGAAACACTAACTCACCTTTGATGTTGCTGAGTCGGAGGCGATCACGGCGATCTTCGAGGCAACAAGCCCATAAAACGCGAGCAACACGCAGGAATATTCCATAGAAGTCACAGCGAAGCACACAAAAAAAGCAGAAAACGCAAGAAGCTCTCAAGCAAACGGCGCACGCAAACTCCCGGAATGCGCCGAAGCATCAACAGCGCAGACGCGCAATCATACATGTACACTCATACAAATACACGCTTATATTATCTTAACTTGTAACAATTGATAACAAATTTTGTAATATCATTATATTGCTGAACAATTTCTGCTATTTCCAAATGTATGAAAGTTTTATGCTTCGCTTCTTTGATGAACTTCTTTCTTTATCGCAGTAACGCAGTGCACCGGCCGGAGCTAATAGAGTCCGCGGGAAATGGCGCAAAATTCAAAGGTCCCAAATGCCGCGCCATGTGTGCGCACACAGTTTTCGTCGTTTGGATTTAAAAAGAAAGAAAGAATGCGTGCCGCAACTATTTGAACTGAACTATTGACCACAAAAGTACAGAGATGTCGCTGTTTGTGCTTCTTACTTCGACGTCTTGGCAAACTGCAGACGGAACATTTTGCCATTTTTTAAACATTCGTGCGTGTGCTTCTGCGCTGTGCGAATTGTCACCGGGAAAGTATAGCAGCGCAGATTGTGCTTAGTGACCAAGCAGGTTCCTTGGCTTTGGCCTCCATGTGAAATAGGGAAGACGAAGTGACTGCGAGCCAGAACGCTATTTTTCTAGCTCAGCTATTTTCGGATGCAACAAGGTGCCGAAAGCGTGCTGGTATCAAGTTTCAAGGTAGGAAACGATTTTTCGCTACATTACAAAGCAATTCCGCGCGAGCAACGCTGACGCCGCGTTAAGACGCTGCGCACACCTGGAGGCCAGCCTAGGCGAGCTACCGCCCGCCAGACCTAACAATACCCAAGCGCTATGCACCAATTTTTCGCCAAGCATGGAGGTCCAGGTCGAAGGAGAAGAGTTGCCTCCCGAAGAATTCGGTGGAGATGCCGGCTGGTGCATGATCGGCTCCAAAACCCAGTCCGGTCCCAGCGCATCGCGGGATAGACCTAAGAACGAAGCCTACTCCCGCACCGGTGAGGGAGACGGTCAACAACCGCTGCGACGCCCGCGGAACGTAAAACAACCAGTACTCAAGGCCAGCAGAATGGCGGCCCGAGGAACGACATCAAGATCATCGTTAGACACCAAGGGCGGCCTCAACACCGCAACGATTTGCGCAGTCAGGATTCCGTCAGCCATATACTGGGCTGCAGGAGTTTCCGATCAAGACGACAGCGAAGATACCGTCTGCCCAAACACCCATCAAAACATCGTCCTTATCAGCACACCCAGTAGCACCAATGCAGAAAAATACAGGAAGCTCTAGGTCATCGGCATCGGCGACCGCCAATACGAGGTCAACGCGTGCGAAAGGGCACCCGATCATACGGCCAAGGGGTCATCCGAGGCATACCTCTCGAAAAAGACTCCAGCACCATTAAATCTAAGATCGTCAACGAAAGGAACCCGACAGCACTAGCAGCCAAGCATATTAGCAACACTACGTCAGTCATCATCGCCTTCGAAGGCCTAATAGTGCCCGCTCTCGTCAGGTACGGAGGCACTCTGCTTCGCTCTTCTCTGTACAGGAAGCTGGTCGACATCTGTCACCAATGCGGTAGACTGGCGCACCGTATGGACGTCTGCCCAAATCCCCAGGACAAGATCTGCAGGGGCTGCGGTGCCAAGAACCCAGACCCCAATCACCAGTGCATCCCAAACTGCCGCCTATGCGGAGGGGAACACCCTACGGCAGACAAATCCTGCCGAGCAAAGTTCAAGACCCCGTATATAGTCAAGAAACGAAGATGGGAAAGGAAAAGAGCTGAAACGGAAGCAGAACTCGAGGTGGTCAAGGAATCCGGAGGAGAGCAAGCCCCCGCCCTGCTAAAGCCAAGATTCATATCCAGAGGTCGGGCCAGGTTCAGATCGACCTCGGCTACCGGGACCCCTCGATTCCGCCAGCACAACCGGTCGAGGAGCAGAGCTCGCAGTCGCACCTCGGGACCAGGCCGAGCCAGGTAGATTCAGTCGACGCCGCAAGACACTCAGGACGTCCAGGTCCTCCCCGAAAATGTGAGCTGGGCAGACGCGGTCAAGGGTGCGCCAAGGCGCGGGGTCTACGGAGTAACTGCCTCAGAACTGCAAGTCACAAATAACATAGACAATGAGATTCTTGCAGAACTAAAACGTGAGAACGCCATGCTCAGGAGCCTAGCACAACAGCTAACCCAAGAGGTACGCGAAGTGAGAAAGGTCGCGCCTCCCACGCAACCTCCTAGACCCACTCCCGTCAGCACTCCTGTTCCGAGCAACAATGGCGAGGAACAGGTCAGAGCAACGCCACCCGCGAACAAGCGAGCCGTGCAAAGCCAAGACACCAGCCGCGCCGAACTGGCGAGATCGGAAATTAAAGCCATGCTTACCGAACTACAACGTGCAATCGACAATCTGTATTCCGCCCAATCCGGCCTCACAACCAGGGTGGTCAACCACGAGGAATGGGCGATCTGGGCACCGTCCCTGTCGCAATCACCACAGCCGAACGCGGGAACTCATAATATAAATCCCGTAATCCCAGAAGTTCCCATGGTGGAACCGTCCCCCGCGCACCGCTCCAGTTTCTCAACAGCTTCTTATTTAAGACTCCAGGATGACCAGACATGATAAAGAGCTATTGGTCTGGCAGTGGAACTGCAGAGGTCTAGCCAGGAAAAAACCGGTCCTACAACAGTACGTAAGAAACATCCAGCCCAAACCCGATGTGATAATGCTACAAGAAAGCGTGGGTGCGTCGGCCAACATCCCGGGCTACCGCGCCCTCGTCCCTAAATTCCAGAACGATAGGGGCATCGCCACACTAATCAGAAGGGCCTAGTACATACAGAACGTGAAATTAAAGGCTCGCTGGCCGAGCATATAATGATAGAGATTATTCCTAACAGAACGCAAATGAATAGCATCTTTATACTGAACATATACAGTAACCCATCCAAAAAACGGCAGCGTGTTCTCTCCCTGCTCGCCGGCCTGAACTCGTTAATAGTCGGTCGGGACTTCAACGCTCCGTGCCATACCTGGGGATACGGCCGCACCACAACCAAGGGCAAACAGTTATGGCAGAAGATACGACAAGATATACCACATCGGGCTTCACAATGATCAAGAACATTCAGATGGCTACCTGGAGAAACACCCTAGAATACCTAGGTAGCGACCACATGATCATCGAAATCACGATCCCCCGAGCGGGAACTACCCCCCCCCCTCCCATCAAAAGCTTCAAATGGACAGACTGGGACAAGTTCCGTAAGCACCGGGATATCAGCCTAGACGACGAGCCGATCGGTGACATTGACACATGGATCGCGGACCTGACCAGGGATGTCGGGCAGGCCACGCAAACCATCACTCCCGAAATCCTAACGGAGAAGATGAAAAGTCGCCTCGCCCACCTCTGAGAAGCCAAGAAATCCATACAAACCTGATGGCAAGGCCAGCGGCTCAATTGAAAGCTGAGAAAACAGCCGAACTAAACAAACAAATCGAAGAGCACTGCAATACCTTGATCAAGCAACAGTGGGACGAAGGCTGCAACGCCGCGGATGGCCTACTCCACAACGGAAGTACGTGGCGACTGCTGAGGCACCTGCCGGGAGAAACCCAAAGCAAATCGAAGCAAAGAGCCGACAGGCAGAGACTTTTGCACGAAGCTAAAGAGGCGGCGAGTGAGAAGCAAATCGTCATGAAACTCTGCGACAAGTACCTCTCGCAACGACCGACGGTCGAGCACGGCCGTCGGTCAGAACCAATCAGAACGGCACTCGAAGGGTTCAACGGCAAGTCAGGCCCAGGACCGGATAACAACATCGCTCAACAAACGCTTAACAACAAAACGCTCATAAACCTGGACGACAAATCTGTCACCAAACTCATGGGCTATATGAATAAGTGCTGGAGAGAAGGCCGCATCCCGGAGCAGAGGAAGAGGTCCAAGGCTGTCCTCATACCCAAGCCCGGAAAGCCGTTGAGTTTGGAGAACCTACGCCCAATCTCTCTCACGTCGTGCGTGCGTAAGGTCTTAGAACAAGCCTTCCTGAACTTTATCAACAGCCATATAGAAGAGACGGAAGCCTACCCCCCCCCCCATGACAGGCTTCCGATCCCGCCTGTCAACGCAGGACGTCATGTTGCAGCTGAAGAACCAGATCCTTGACGACAAGACAAGAAACACCAAAGCCATCCAGGACTAGACCTGGAGAAAGCATTTGACAACGTCGCTCACGAGTCGATCCTGAAACAAGTGTCTAATCTGAACCTGGGGGAAAGGGCCGACATCTACGTGAGGGACTTTCTGAACGATCGCAAATCCACCCTGACGGTTGCAGACCTCGAGTCTGAAGAACGAACCCAGGGAAGTGCAGGTACCCCCCAGGGCTCAGTTATATCGCCGCTCCTTTTCAACTTAGTCAAGCTGGGTCTCTCCAGCAAACTACGGGAAAACGAAGGAATACACAAGACGATATACGCAGACGATATAACCATTTGGGCGGACCGCGGCAGTGATGGCCAAATTGAGAATGCACTACAAACAGCCATTCACAAAGTCGAAGAGTACCTCCAAGGAACGGGGCTCAAATGCTCCCCGAGCAAGTCCGAACTACTCCTTTACCGGCCCATGCGCAGAGGCATGCTACCAAAGAGCTACACGGGACCGCGGAAGTACGAGGAAATCGGCCTGTACACCCAAGACGGAACAGCAATCCCCAAAGTAAACAAAATCAAAATTCTCGGAATGATCATTGAGACTAATGGAGCTAACGGCGAAAGAGTGAGGAAGATCGAAGGCAAAGTCACTAGCGCCACGAGGCTCATAAAGAGAATAACCAATAGACACGCGGACATAAGGGAAGAAAACGTCATTCGACTGATCCACTCCTTCGTTGTCAGCCACATCGCCTACATAGCCGCCTACCACAACTGGTACGTCGCGGAAAAGAACAAGATCAACTCGCTTATAAGGAAAACGCACAAGATAGCCCTGGGCCTCCCGGAATCGACGAGCACCGAGCTCCTGGCTCAGCTGGGCATATACAACACCCTGGAAGAAATAGCCGAAGCACAAAGCAACTCGTAGCTCGAACGCCTGTCGACCACCACGACGGGAAGGTACATTATGAACACCCTCGGCATAACGTACCACAACCAGCAGGCCAGAAAATGCTAATCCCCAAGAAAATCAGAAACACCTTTAGGGTGGCAAACATCCCAAGAAATGTGCATCCCGATTACAACCGAGGTAGAAGAAAGGCAAGAGCCGAGGCTCTGCTCCGTTCATTGGGCTGAGAGAGAAACGCGCGCTTTGTCGACGCAGCCGAATATCCGAACGGCCAAAAATGCACCGCCGTAGCCATAGACGCAAACTTCAAAATCAGAACCACATGCACTGTATACACCAAACACTCGGAAATAGCGGAGAAAGTAGCGATCGCGCTGGCCCTCACAGAACAGGAATGCGAAGTCGTACTAAGCGACTCGCAAACGGCAGTAAAGAATTACGCCAAAGGTAGAATTTCCAAGGAAGCCCTGTCCATTCTGGCCAAAGCGGGCAGATCCAAAGCCGCGAGCTCGAGGATCATATGGTTCCCCGCGCACGTCACCACGGAAGACGACGCTCTCCCGAACCCAAACGAGACCGCGCACCGGACGGCGCGAGACATGACCCGCCGCGCCAAACAGGGCAACGCCTCTCGCACGATAGCGAACACTCCTCGCCCAGAACGGGACAGGCTCACCAGATACAACGGCATAACCAGTGCGTATCTAAACGCCAGAAGGATATACCCACCGCCGAGGTCCAAATTCAACAGGAGGCAGGTCGTCGCCTGGAGACAACTCCAGACGAACACCTTCCCTAATCTATTCCGTCTGAAACGTATCTTCCCAGATAAGCATCAGGACGACACATGCAAAGTGTTCCAAGAAGGGCCAGCAACACTCAAACACATGCTGTGGGAGTGCAATGTAGCTATAGGAAGGATGGAAGTTGCTCCGGAGACCCTCTCGTCGAGGTTGGCCGCCGCTCTGTGCAGCTCAGACCTCGGAATCCAGACGTGGGCAGTCCAACAAGCCCGTGAGGCGGCGTTGAGGCAGGGATTTGACGTTCCCCCGTGGTAGACCTGAGCACAGGTCGCGGTAAACCTTGCCGGACGCACAAGAAAGTTGTATCCATCCATCCAACCATGTGAAATACGAGCACCATGTCGGCGAAGCTTTTCGTTTCGTTCTATTGTTCGTTAAGGGGTAACATCTAAGCGAAACACACTCTGTAAAAACAATGTTCACTGCTTTCTCCGCCGCACCCGCCGTGGTGGCGTAGTGGCTGAGGTATTGCCCTACTAAGCCAAGTGCCTGGGATCTAATGCCGGCCGCGGCGGCTGCGTATCCATGGGGGTGAAATGCAAGAACGTCCGTGTACTGTGCGTTCGGTGCAGGTTAAAGAACCCCAGGTGGTCAAAATAAATGCGGAGTTTCTTACTACGGCGTGGCTTATAATCAAAGCGTGGTTCTGGCCCGTAAAACCGCAGACAAATTTTCTTAGCTTTCTCCGCCATCTTGATCATATTCAGCATGGAGGCATGCAATGACGTTTCCTGACACACAGCCTGGGCACTGGCCACTTACAATGGACACCGATGGAAATGCAGGATGCGTACAATCATCGGTTGTTGGTCACTGCTTGTAGGGACGTTTGTCTTCTCAAACTGCATATATATATATATATTGGTACGTGCAGAAAGACACAGACGAAAGAGGCTATTAACAGACTATTTACACTAGACTGGAGGCAGAGCGCCGGGCCGACATTCACTCGCGCCAAGGGCACAGACCGACTTCGTCGTCGTTCTCATGGCGGCTCGTCTCTCGGGTATCTACCGATCATATCGTAATACTACCCCCCGGCGGCAAAAGCACCGTCACGGTGCTGTTAAATATTCAAGGCACGTGGAGAGTTGTAGGGCTTGAGTCGGGCGACGTGGACAATGTCACTGGTTGCCACAGCAGAGGACGTAGTGGGCGTGGCGAGAACAATTTCGTAGGTGACATCTGTCACTTGGCGAAGCACGCGATATGGGCCCGTGTAGTAGGAAAGCAGTTTTTCACAAAGGCCAACTTTACGCGATGGTGACCAAAGCAACACGAGGGTGCCGGGCACAAAATTGACATCACGGTGACGGAGGTCGTAGCGCTGTTTGTCTTGAGAGACTTGTAGACGAGCGCGCGCAAGTTGGCGAGCATGGTCAGCATGGGCGATAGCATTGCGGGCATAAGCGCCAGTTGATGCTGTGGTGGACGGAAGCACAGTGTCCAGTGGTAGCGTCGGTTCATGGCCATACAAGAGGTAAAAAGGAGAAAAGCCAGCAGTGTCGAGACGGGAAGACTTATACGCAAAGGTGATGTAAGGTAGAGCCTGGTCCTAGTCACGGTGGTCGTCTGAAACGTATTTGGATAGCATGTCTGTAAGCGTGCGGTTCAAACGCTCGGTGAGGCCGTTCGTTTGAGGGCGGTAGGAGGTGGTAAACTTATGCTGTATTGAGCAGGCACGCATGATGTCGTCAATGACTTTGGCTAAGAACGTACGGCCATGGTCTGTTAGTAATTGACGCGGAGAACCATGAATCAAAATGATATCATGCAGGAAGAAGTCGGCAACATCAGTTGCGCAACTGGTCGGAAGAACGCGGGTTACGGCATAGCGGGTCGCGTAGTCCGCCGCGACTGCAACCCACTTGTTTCCTGATGTAGATTCCGGAAATGGGCCGAGAAGGTCAAAGCCGACACGATGGAAGGGCTCGGCAGGGATGTCGAGCGGCTGCAGCTAACCAGCGGGGAGCTGGGAAGGCTTCTTGCGTCGTTGGCAAAGTTCACAAGCGGCGACGTAACGTCGTTCGGAACGGGCAAGGCCCGGCCAGAAAAAACGGCGACGTACACGGTCATAGGTTCGAGAGACGCCGAGGTGTCCTGCCGTTGGTGCGTCGTGAAGCTCTTCTAAAACGGTTGAGCGGAGGTGTTTAGGTATGACAAGTAGGAACTCAGAGCCGTCTGGATGAAGGTTACGACGGTACAGAGTACCGTCGCGGAGGACGAAGAGGCGTAGTGTGGCGTCGGCCGGAGAGTGTTCAAAACGGTCGATGAGTGCTCTGATGTAGGCGTCCCGACGTTGCTCGTCGGCGAAATGAAGCAGCTGCGACAGAGAGAATACGCAAGCAGCACTGGTAATATTGGAGCATTCAGGGTCGTCAACAGGGTAACGCGACAAGCTGTCAGCGTCTTGCTGCAGGCGGCCAGACTTGTACACCACGGAATATGAAAATTCTTGTAGCCTCAAAGCCCATCGACCAAGCCGGCCTGTAGGATCTCTTAGCGATGAGAACCAGCAAAGAGCATGATGGTCAGTGACTTCGGAAAAAGGGCGACGGTAGAGGTAAGGACGGAACTTCACAACCACCCAGACTACAGCAAGGCATTCTCGTTCCGTAATGGAATAGTTGCGCTCCGATGGTGTGAGGAGGCGGCTCGCATAAGCAATAACGCGAACCTGGCCACGCTGACGCTGCGCTAAGACGGCACCTACGCCATGACCGCTGGCATCTGTACGCAATTCTGTAGGGGCATCAGGGTCGAAGTGGGCGAGAATGGGTGGTGAGGAGAGAAGAGTAACGAGACGAGAGAAAGCGGCGGCTTCTGCAGTACCCCACGAGAATTGTACGACTTTCTTCAAAAGATTAGTGAGGGGTCTAGCAATTGCCGCAAAATTATGAATAAAACGACAAAAGTACGAGCATAGCCCTACAAAACTTCGAACATCTGCGGCTGTCTTCGGAACCGGAAAGTCTAGGACAGCGCGAGTTTTGTCGGGATCAGGCTGTACTCTAGAAGCGTCAACGAAGTGGCCCAGAACAGTAATTTGGCGGCGGCCGAAACGAGATTTGGACGAGTTAAGTTGCAGCTTCGCCTTTCGAAATACATAAAGTATAGCTGTTAGACGCTCAAGGGGAGTGCCGAACGTGGGCGAGAAGACGATGACGTCGTCGAGGTAGCAGAGACATGTGGACCATTTGAAACCTCGGAGCAAGGAGTCCATCATACGCTCAAAGGTGTCAGGGGCGTTGCATAATCCAAACGGCATTACTTTAAATTGGTGCAGGCCATCAGGTGTGATAAACGAGGTTTTTCTCTGTCCACATCGTCAACAGCAATCTGCCAGTATCCAAAACGAAGACCAATAGAAGAGCAATAGCTGGAACCGTGGAGGCAGTCAAGGGCGTCGTCTATACGTGGGAGTGGGTAGACGTCCTTCTTAGTAATGTTGTTCAGATGACGGTAGTCTACACAGAAGCGCCATGTGCCATCCTTCTTCTTAACTAACACTACAGGGGACGCCCAGGGGCTCGAAGAAGGCTCAATGATCTTTTTGTCTAGCATTTTGTTTCCTTCGCTTTGTATTACTTGGCGTTCCGACGCAGAAACTCGGTACGGTCGTCGGCGAATAGGAGTAGCATCGCCAATAAGAATCCGATGCTTGACCGCGAGCGTCTGGCCTAACGGGCGATCGTCGAAGTCGACAATATCTCTGTAGGACGATAATACTTGATAAAGGTCTTCAGCCTGCGCAGAAGACAGGTCCGTCGCAACCATTTTCTGTATCTTGGGATCGGCGGCCGAGGCTAGCACGAGGGGCCTGCTAAGCTCGTAAGAAAGATCGATCAATAAAGTTGCCACGTGATGGTCGCCGAGACAATCAACGTTGGCAAGGCAAATACCTTGCGGTAGAATTTGCTTTGCCAATCCAAAGTTAAAGATAGGCATGAAAGTGCGGTTCGCAGTAATAGTAATTATACTGTGAGGCACGGTAACGTCATACTGTAGTGGAATGTCGGGCAGAGGAGTGACGAGGTACTCGCCATCAGGGACTGGTGGGGAAGACAAGAGTTCAATATAGGCTATTGATTTTGGCGGCAGGCGTATAAAGCCGGTGGGGCATAGGCGACACTGGGGTGCGTCAGAAGGTTCTGCGAGAATCGGCAACTCAAGGCGAAGGGTACTGGCAGAGCAGTCAATAAGAGCAGAATGCGCGGAGAGAAAATCGAGGCCGAGAATGAGGTCGGGGGGGCAATGAGTAATCACGGTGAAGAGGACAAGGGTGTGGCGGCCGGCAATGCTGACTCGTGCCGTACACTTGCCGATAATAGGCACAGTACCGCCATCCGCAACGCGGACGACGCGTACCGACGCTGGGGTGAGGAGCTTGTTCAGTCGTCGTCTGAAGGCAGCACTCATAATACAAAGATGTGCCCCTGTATCGATGAGTGCCGTGACAGAATATCCATCAACGTCAACGTCAATTCGGCAATCAGCAACTCAAGGCGACTTGGCAGCGTGGACAGCGGCGTGAGCGCATTGTGAAACTTCTGCTTTTCTTCAGGCGTATACGGTGCGGAACCGGCGTTTGCTGCAATCGACGACTCTGGTGCCCAGCTGCTTGCGATAAGACTGCGCTCCCTGGAACGAATCAGCCCTTCATCTGACCACGTGGACCACGTGGCCTCTTTCCTGGTGCTTGCACGGGATAAAAGGGCGCTCGGACGGCTACGCGGGTCACTTGGCAGCGTGGACAGCGGCGTGAGCGCATTGTGAAACTTTTGCTTTTCTTCAGGTTGAAATAGTTTTATTATTCTTTTCCATTGGAATTGTATAACCTTGCTGTCCGTGCTGCCAAGTTGCTGTCGGTTATCATACGTATTTTTTTTTCCATTATCAGAGACTTGTGTTGACAATGGCTACTAATATTGCAGACTTGAAAAGAGAATTCCGTAGGGACCTCCGGGAACTGAAGGGCAGTCTTGACTTCATAAACAAAGCCTTTGAGGATCTAAAAACCGAATGTAAAGCCCTAAAGACTGAGAACGAGGCCCTCAAAGCAACGCAAGCGGTGCTTGTGCAGGAGGTTGAGGCGCTGAAAAAGCAAGTCACAGCGCAAGATCAGTATTCCCGGAACAAAAACATTGAAGTGAAAGGAGTGCCGCATAACAAAACAGAGAATCTCGAGAAGCTACTAAATCCGGTTGGAAGTGCACTCGGTGAGCCTATCACGAAGAAGGATGTCGAGATTTGTCACCGCGTTCCTGTGCGCAACACCGATGCAGATCCAAACATAGTGGTTGTTTTCAACCCCCGATCCAAAAGAGATGCTTTGCTTGAGAAGGCCAGAAAGACTAGGCTAACGACAAAAAACATTGGGTTTACCGTAGACAGACCAGTGTACATCAACGAACACCTTTGTCCTCAGCTAAAGAAACTGCTTGGAATGACCATCACTAAGAAAAAGGAAGCAAACTGGCGTTTCGCATCGTCTAAAGGAGGCAAGGTTTTCGCGCGCAAGACAGAGGAGTCGCGCATAGTGCGAATTGCGTGTGAAGGAGATCTGCATAAAATTGGTAACTAAAGACAGCTAGGAAAGCGCATTCGGTCCATTTTTACCTTTTCTATGGTCACACCCAGGGACGTTGTTACCCCTAAATACAGCGATTATATTACCTTTCTACACTGCAATGCGCAATCTGCGCGTGCTAAGCATGACCAGCTCACTACACTTTTCAATGAATTTTCTTTCCATTTTCAAGTTAGCATGATTACCGAGACATGGTATGCGTCTGAAAACGAAGTAATGTGCCTGCCTGGTTACAACACCTTCTTTGTCAACAGACCTTCTCGTCGCGGTGGTGGCGTGTTGCAGCTTGTGTCAGAGCGCGTATCGTGCAGTTTGCTCGACGAATTTTCCATAGCTACCGCAGATTACGAAGTTCTAGCACTAAAGTGTGGAAAATGCGTGTTTGTCGCTGTATACCGCCCACCAGATGGAAACACCAACACTTTTTTTTTCTTTTTTGGAAAAATTATTCAGCTTTGTGTCAGTGAACGAACTGCGCCTTACTATGGGAGGAGACTTAAACATCAATTTTTTACGCCAGACACCACAATCTTCTGAATTGAGAATGATTCTCGAGTCATATCACTGTACTAATGTTATTACTGAACCTACACGCATCGGCCATCTCTCTGATAGTTTAATAGATGTATTTATAACAAATTCTTCTGAACATTGTACAGATTCAGGTGTGATTGTCACTAGTTTAGGTGACCATTTACCAATTTATATGTTCTGCCGTTTTAATCACTGCTTTAAGGATACACATCACGCTGATACATTTCTCGTACAAGAAATCAACGGCAAAACATTAGGGGAATTTCGCACGAAAATTGAAAATATAAACTGGAGCTTTGTGCTTGAAGTAAGTGATGCAAACAACGCTTACAATACGTTTATAAGCATTTTGAAGGAAGCATATACTTGCTGTTTTCCGTTTAAACAAGTAAGAAGGTCCACTAAAATACGCAAGCCATGGGTTACGAATGAGTGTCTCAAAATGATTCGCGAGAAAAATTCATTATATGCTCAATTCGTGAAAACAAAGGCCATTAATGATCTGGCAGCATTCAAGAAATGCCGCAATGGTGTAACTAAACTTTTGAAAAGCACGAAACGTGCATACTTTGAACATCGGTTTAATCAAGCAAATGGTCGAAGTGAAACAGTCTGGCGTGAATTTAACAAGCTTTTAAGACCAGACCGCGAAGATGAGTTGGAAGTTACTGTGGGTGGCAAATCGTTAAGGGGCGAAGAGCTAGCAAACAGCTTTAATGACTACTTTACTTCTCTAGCCTATAAACAATAAACATTCAGCCTTTTTTGAGCCAACGTCTCCGGAAGAGGTTTTCTTAGTTTTCATGTCCCTGAAAAACAGCAAAGCGCGTGATATTGATGGGCTGCAAATAACACCCATTTAATTTGTGCTCGATCTTCCGTCACCTGCCCTCACTCATATATTCAATATTGCTTTATCTACTGGAGTCTTTCCCGAAGCAATGCAACATGCCAAAGTTACTTTACTGTTTAAATCGGGGAACAAAAACGAATTTTCAAATTACAGACCAGTTTCAGTATTACCTGTAATTTCAAAAGGATAAGAAAACATTATCTGTAAAAGGGTTACATCATTTTGCGAAAAACATTCTATCATATCCCAGCAACAATTTGGTTTTCGAAAAGGAATGTCGACAGAGCTTGCTTTACTGCCACAAAAAGAATTCATTCTCAACGGTTTTGAAGATAAAAAGATAACAATAGGAGTTTTTATTGACTATTCTAAAGCGTTCGACCGGATTAATCATTTAATTTTATTTGATAACTTACGACATTATGGGTTTCGCGGCACTCCATTAGCACTTATACAGTCATATTTAAGACATAGAAAGCAGTGCGTCTCAAATCCCACCAATCAACTCTTCAAAAAATTTTGCAAGGAGTTCCGCAAGGCAGCGTTCTTGGGCCAACATTGTTCAACATCTACATAAATGACATCGTTCATATAAGCAAAAAACCCTTCATAATTTATGCCGACGACAGCAGCTTGTCTTTCCAGTCAACTAGCCTGGCTTACCTTTCGAACCTGGCAAATAACACCCTGAGTAGTTTACATAATTGGAGTAAAACTAACTCGCTGGAAATAAACAGTACGAAAACAAAAGCTATTCTGTTTGCTCCACCACAGAAAAAAATTGATAGAAACACAATGTTAACGCTTGGTGCGGAAAGGATAGAGCTTGTAAAAACAGTAAAGACTCTAGGAGTAGTTTTTAATGAGCATTTATTGTGGGATGATCACGTCGCCCGAGTTTCAACGTCTTTGGCCAGGGCTTGTGGCATACTATGCAAATTCAGACATGTTTTACCCCCTAAAATTAAACTTTTAATCTACAACAGCCTTCTTGCTCCTCATATAAATTATTGCAATCTCGTATGGGGAACCACTTCCCAAACGAATCTTCAGAGACTACTAGTCCTGCAGAAAAAAGCCGTTCGCAATATTGTGAATGCCTCTTACGATGCTAATACAGCTGCAATATTTCACTCCCTTAATGTGATTCCCGTACAACACTCGTACGAAACAAACCTTGTTTTAAAGTGCAAAAACAGTCTTCTATACAACAACACATTTTTCTTAGATATATGCAAATTAACTTTCCCCACACATGTACCGTACAATATGAGGCAAAAGAATGCTAGGCTACTGCCATTTTCAAGAACAAATTATGGCTTTACTAGATTAGAATATCGCATACCGAAGTTACTAAACACCTTACAGAGTGTTGATATAACCCTAAATGATATTTCTAGGCGAACGTTGACAGCACAAATTTCAGAATACGGCGCATTTGCGTGGAACCGGTGACGCAAACGGTTGAGTAATGACTCACATGACTTATATAACGATATTTTGCTTATATTTCTTGAGTATCCTTTGTACGAAAGCATGATGCTGTACTAAATAATACCCTTATAAGTGGCTGTATGAGTTACAATGGCATGTTTTCGAAAAATTAATGTTGTAACAATGTTTAAAGAACAATGTTTCAAGAAAATGCTATAAATGTACTTGTATTTTTTTTTCTATTGGTGAATATGTGCGCACTTCATTCTTTTTTTTCTCTCTCTCTCTTATTGACAAATTAACAGGAAGTTTTTTGGTATGAGTGTGTGTATATGCATATATGTACTCTGAATGTATGTATCAATCTGTGCCTGTTGCCAAGAAAAGGGGCAAGGACCTAGTCAAGCTGCTGCTTTGCAGCTTTTTGTTCTTGCCCCAGTGTTCTTTTTCTGCTGTAAAAAAAAGAATGCTGAAATAAATGAAATGAAATGAAATGAAAAAGAAGGTTTTGGTTCCTGCTTAACGTGAGCAGAGGATTTGAGGGCAGTGTCGACAACGCAGCTTCACCTCCAGAAGCTGCAGTGCCTAGTTTTCCGGCTGGGCCCGGGAGGTGATAGGCGGCGAAGAGAAGCGGCGGGGTTGGGGCGAACGAGACTGACGGCGTCGAGGTGAGGGCGAGCGGCTGTAGCGAAGGTTCGGAGCAGGAGCATCAGCGACAGTGGGTTCACGGCGGGTAGCATAGGGAACAAAAGGTCCAAAGGTGCGGGAATAAGTGGCGGCGTATGTCCGAGGAGGCGGAGGCCATCGGTTGCGGCAGTGAAGAGCGACGTGGCCGATGCGACAGCAGTGGAAGCAGATTAGTCTGTCATCAGGGGTACGCCAATCGGACGGGTTGCGGCGAGATGTGGCGGAAAAGGACTGTCGGGGAGGAGGTGGGCCGGTAGAGAACTGGGGAACGCTGGGTTGAGATGTTGAACACACGGAGGTTTGACCCATGTTCTCAAATTCCTGTCGGACTACGGCCTGAATCATGGCAATCGTGGTTGCTGTCGGATCGGGAGGCGTCGTGGAGAAAGCTGGCGAACAGGCGGCCTCGAGCTCGCAGCGAACAATACGGGTGACGTCTTCACAGGTGGTGGCCTGACGCGATCGACCCTCACATGTCGACGTAGCAGCGGTGTTGGGTAGCCGCGTTATGTGGTGCGTGATACGGCGGCTCTTGGCTTGTTCAAGGCGACGGCATTCTTTAATGATGGCGTCGATTGTCGAGACATTGCCGAAAACAAGCAGATTGAAAGCGTCGTCGGCGATGCCTTTTAGGACGTGTGACACTTTATCTGATTCAAACATAGCATCGTCAGCTTTGCGGCATAGAGCCAAGACGTCGAAGATGTATGAAACGTACGGCTCTGTAGATGTCTGAACACCAGACGCAAGAGCCTTTCTCGCGGCAACCTTGCGGCCAATGGGGTCGCCGAACAGTTCCCTTAACTTTTCTTTGAAAGAGTCCCAACTGCTTATCTCGTCGTCATGCGTCTGGTACTACACGCGTGGGGTGGGCCAAAATAAAAGATGACATTGGCGAGCATAATGGTTGGGTCCCACCTGTTATTAGCGCTGGCATGTTGATATAGCTTGAGCCATTTGTCAACGTCGTGTCCCTCCAGGCCAGAGAACACACCAGGGTCGCGATGTTGGGCAACCGTGACGATTGGAGCAGTCGGAACAGCCGAAGCCGTTGCAGAGGCGGGCTCGTCACCGGGAGGCATGGTGACAAGCTCGATGTACCGACCACTCCAGAGTTCCGTGGCGAGGACGGGGATCGCTGACCTCCACCAGAATGTTACGTGCAGAAAGACACAGACGGAAGAGGCTATTTACAGGCTATTTACACTCGACTGGAGCCAGAGCGCCAGGCCGACATTCGCTCGCGCCAAGGGCACAGACCCACTTCGTCGTCGTTCGCACGGCGGCTCGTCTCTCGGGTATCTACCGATCATATCGTAATAATCAATATATATATATATATATATATATATATATATATATATATATATATATATATACATATATGGGCATGTTCAGATAAGAACGGTAATCGAGGTCCCATGACCATTTTTTGTTTTCAATGAAATTTTTATATCTGATGGGCAAATGTGTCCACACAAAGGAATGAACCTTAGTTTTGCAAGAAAACAATCGTATGTCACAAGAGCTGGAGAACATCGTTGTTGCCACTTCGCAAAGTTGTAAGTTTGGAGCCTCACTGCATGCGCAATAAATTTTTCCCGCACATAAGTATTTTTTCGTTACTTTTTCGTAACATGTACTATATGAACAAATAAAAAAACAATTTTTCGCTGTGTCAATCTTCTAAATAAAAAATCGCAAACTTCGCTTCTGGAGCTATTTGGTGCAAAAAAGGCACTTTTCAGGGCAGCCTCAGGGCAAGATGCGTAAATATCTCCACACTTAATCTTTTTCTCAGTATTTTCCAGCTACTTTTACTCACTTTAGGCAAGTTTTGTAGTTTTACACTTGACAGATATTTTTCAATATGGCCTCAAATTTGGCCAAAGATCAAAAACGTCAAAAAAGTGACAACTTTGACTTGTATTAAAAAAAAACATCGTCGAATTTCATTAAAATTTGCCTGAATAATCCTCAATAATCGTTAATTCTAAGGTACCAAAAAGGTGTTGCATTATATTGTTTGAAACTATAAAAATGAATACAAAACTGAGTTCATGTTTTTGTTATCTAGAATTGCTTTTTACTGCCTCTTAGAAATAGTAACTCTCAGAAATTTGTTTTAGCACTCACTGAACTTGGTTACATTTTATTTACCACAATATCCGAATGATCCTCAATGTTTGTAGGGCTTCTACTCGCTTGTTAGCGGCGTTCTTGATGCGTCAAAATGGGAATAAATTCGCGATTTCACCTGATGTCTCACGAACTGGTTGGCGGCGGTCAAACGTTTTTTGTATTGCCTAATTTATCATCCTAAGTTACATTGGTATGTAATCAATTCTTTAAAAATATTAGATAATTTATCGGTGCTTAGAAATGTTTTTATATATAAAAATGAATATTAATGTGTTTCTGAAGCCGACGTGTCCGGACCTGCATCTGTTTACCTCTGTGTTCAATGGTTCTACAAAGCACTGTCAGGAGACGAAACGTCGCCTTCTGAGGGGGACAATTTATCTGCAAGGTTTTTAATCAGCAGGAGTTTTAATCGGGACACAATTTACAAATGGTATGCCGCTTTATTTGCAGATTGCAATTCAGAAAATCGTAACAAGAAATAAAGGGCAGCAGTTGACTTCGGTATGCGCACAGTATATTGTCCAGCCGGAAACACAAACCAGATCACAGTCTCTTCAATTCCGAAGCAGCGGTGGAGGCCACGTAGGATGCACTGCCTTCATTTGATTGAACATACTTCCACATGTGGAGCGTCTGAACTCCAGGCACTTTCTTTGCCGTTTTCCATTCTTCCTTCTTCATTTCGCGAAAGTCTGCAAGCTCCCTCTGTGGGAGCTCCAGAATGGTGATGTTCTTTAGCGTTCCTTGAATTGCGTCCACGAACCCGCTGGCTGTTTGTATGGCCTCACTTGCAGGCTTCCGCAAGTTGTGGTGTGATGCTCGATGTTTCACAAGCCCACCAACGCCGTCGCAAGCATTTTTGCCGTGTCCAGTGGCCGAAAACATCCATTTCGTCTCTTGACATTCACTGCGTTCTAGCTCATGAAACTGATATTTATTCTTGAAGTGAGCGGGAGCCCCGTCGCTCACATGTGTTACCTTAGTGTAGATTGGCGCGTTGTCTTCGAAATGTGCTTTGATTTTCGACAGAGCCAAACATGCATGAGCTGAATCATGATACATATCGTCGGAAATAACGGCGTAGTTCCGAGTCGATTTTCTTGACGTGACAACGCAGGTAAACACGGTGACCTGCTTCTTCTGCCAATGGTACGCTTGTACTGCGTCTGGAAGCACAACTGTCCAGTTTTCGGCGAAATCAAAATGCAATACAATTGCACCTCTCTCGGAGCTCTGTTTTTCTTCATGTATTGCTTTTGCTTGCACAGATCTGATATAGTTGTGGGGAATCCATTTCATGGTCATTCTTTGAAATTCTCTCATAAATGATGAAGCGGTCAGAGTTTTTTTAACTAGCTCACCGTATTCCCATGAAGCAATCAACACCTCGTCCTCGCTGCTCATATCAAAATTTTCCAAAGTGAAAATGTCATCTTGTGGACAGTGCTCACAATTCCTGAGGAAACATGACGCAGTAGGTTCCTGGCATACGCAGAGACTCTGCATATCATCGGGAGAAAGCGACCTTCCGGAGGCGTTCTGCAGTCCCACGAGGCACAACTGAAAGTTTGCACAACACACGCAAACACACACTTGCCACTGTGGCGAGCATTTCACCCACTTAGGACGCAAGGATATGAATTTTGTGAGGCCAACCTGGGAGGCAGGGTGAGCTTGCTTGTAGAGGCGGAATGCTTCTCGCAAGGACCGCGTCATGAACCGTTTAGGTACCCATTCCTTCTCTCCCTCCTTTTCGATTCTCACAACATCCTTTTTGTTCGGTGTCTGTCTAGAGCAATCAAGTTCATCCATGGTGTAATATTCTAAAACGGTGGTAATGTCTTCGTGTTGTAGCTTACATCTTGTATATCGCTCCTGTGTTGACCATACGCCTTCTTCATCCACCATCTTCTTCGATTTTTGAATAACGTACCTCGTTCCTTCTGGAATAACTTCCTGCACATATTTCACGGTTAGGTTGCGTGGTAGCAGTGTCAGCAACTGGCAACGCTCTTGAAAGGACGTACACCTATTGTAGGCAGCATGTAGGTTGTCTTCCCAGCTGCTGCACTGCGCACACTTTTCTTGTGACGCACGCGAACTCTCTGGGATATTATATGCTGCCTGTATCCCTGATCGTATTTTCGTCACCATAGCTCTTGCCACCTCTTCCTGCTTTCGCTTTGCATAGGAAAGTCTGAGGCGTTTTTTTAGAGCGCTCGGTGGCTTTAGGGGCGAGATTTCGGAGGTAAGGCTGACACTGGAGTTTAAATTTTCTACGATTTCTTCTCCAGGGCGGAATTCTTCGAATGTTTCGGTTGACTCTGCCTGCATATTATCTATGTCTTCCTTGAACCGACGGTAACAATTCTGACAGATGAAGTCACTTTCTCGTACTCGGAGAGCTTCTTCGGGAAGTAGGACTTTTTTGACAGCAGTGACATTGAGGGTCTTTACACTGCGAAAATTACGTCCTTTTTCAATTCTCTGTTTGTGCCTTTTTGAGTAGTCGGCACAAAACGTTCGCCGCGGAAATCTCTTCATGAATGCAAAAGCTCACCGCTTCCGAAGATTATCGTAGGACAGAAGAGCAGGTGACGGATGCAGGGCCCAGGGCTGCTTTTCCAAAAAAAGGAGATGGACAGATGGATGGATTTTTAACACAGGCTGCCCGCCGTCGACACTGACGCTGGTTCGGTCTGGCGTACGAGCTGAGACTGGGATACCAAGTATGCTTGTCGTGGGAGCCTTCGAGCGCAGAGAAACCACGTGAGTACAGAAAACGACCCCACCGTCTACCATGCCTGCAAAACGACACGCCAAACTCGAGATCCGGACAACATCCGCTCATCGGGCCTGTCTCGGTCGAAGGTCCAAGGCTAAGGTATAACTGCCAGGCGTTCGGTGCCTTGCGATAGAAAGATGATAGCGGCGGCTAAAGCCTCGGTGCGGTGGCGGCACACATGGTGCTATGAAATTCGGGGTCGCGCCGGGCGTTATATAGCTATAGGAGCGGCTGCCAAGCGCGGTTCATCCATGGAGCGGCGGCAGCTCGTTAAAGGCATCTTGAGAGTAGCGACGGATGCAATAAATGTTTGCATAAACGACCACTAACCACACGTCACTAGAAGATAACGTTCTCAAATATGCTTACAGTAATTTAAGTCCCACTGTTAGACGAGTACGAAAGCGAATAGGAGCTTTAGACCTTTGATTGTAAGAGAAAAAAAAAAAACTTAAAAATTACACTTATGAACTCAGCAACTGTAACATTTAAAATTTACCCACAAAAAAAAAACAATACTAAATCCAGCTTCTCACGATAGCGCATCCTAAGAGAAAATACTGAGCAATCGTAGGGATTGAAATTATGAAGTCAGTTTTGTATTAATTTCCATACTTTAAAACAATATAATACAACACTTTTTCGGTACCCTAATATTATCGAGTATTGAGGATTATTCAGGCAAATTTTAATGAAATTCGACGATGATGTTTTTTTTTTTAATAGAAGTCAAAGTTGTCACTTTTTTTACGTTTTTGATCTTTGGCCAAATTTGAGGCCATATTGAAAAATATCTGTCAAGTGTAAAACTACAAAACTTGCTTAAAGTGAGTAAAAGTAGCTGGAAAATACTGAGAAAAAGATTAAGTGGGGAGATATTTACGCATCTTGCCCTGAGGCTGCCCTGAAAAGTGCCTTTTTTGCACCGAATAGCTCCGGAAGCGAAGTTTGCGATTTTTTATTTAGAAGATTGACACAGTGAAAAATTGTTTTTTTATTTGTTCGTATAGTACATGTTACGAAAAAGTAACGAAAAAATACTTATGTGCGGGAAAGATTTATTGTGCGTGCAGTGAGGCTCCAAACTTGCAACTTTGCGAAGTGGCAAAAACGACGTTCTCCACCTCTTGTGACATACGATTTTTTTCAGAGAAAACTACAAAGTTTCTTGCAAAACTAAGGTTCATTCCTTTGTGTGGACACATTTGCCCATCAGATATAAAAATTTCATTGAAAACAAAAAATGGTCATGGGACCTCGATTACCGTTCTTATCTGAACATGCCCATATATATATATATATATATATATATATATATATATATATATATATATATATATATGTATATATATACCAGAAATAAAGCAGTTCTGGGTCCGGCTGAATATTCACAGCGAAGCAGACGCGCGCATGCAATGTATTCTGATGAAGGCCGGACCCCGGCCGAAACGTCAATAAAGCGCTTCATACGCGCGTCTGCTTCACTGTATATATATATATATATATGTATGTAAGTATGTATGTAAGTATGTATGTAAGTATGTATGTAAGTATGTAAGTATGTATGTGTGTGTGTATGTGTGTATGTATGTGTGTGCGTGTGCGTGTGCGCGCGCGCGTGCGTGCGTGCGTGCGCGCGTGCGTGCGTGTGTGTGTAGGGTGTTTCAACTAACTTTACGCCGAGTTTAACCGCTTATGCACTCAATGACGACGCGACCAAATGCATATTGATCACTTTTGTATGCAGTGTGTCACGCTATTTGTATTTTGCTTAATTACCTAATTAGTCAAGGATAAGTAACCAACTTCTGAAGAAAGGAAGCTAGGAAAAAAATTCCAATTAGAAAGTTGCAGAGCAGTTGGCAACACGTCCGAATAAACGGTTTCTGTATTTCTATCTCTTAAGTATTATTATTTTTCAGCTTACTCAGGATGCCCGTGAAATACAAAAAACACCACGTGACATGCCCGCCTGCGAGTCGTGATTGCACTGCTCATAAGCTTTTCGCGCACAATCGAACGTAGCATTTAACCGCTGCGAACACCCGTGTGCTTATAGCCAACGCCTTCGTGACTACCCTGTCGCCTTTTAAGCGGCAGCACACCCTGCTAGATGCTATGTTTGGGAGCGCTGCAAGGACTGCGGGCAAGCGGGTGTGTTACGTGATATTTTTTGTATTTCGCGGGCATCCGCAGTAAGCCGAAAAACATTAACACTTCATTGATAGAACGTTAGAAATTGCCTAATCGGACATTTTACTATGTGCTCAAGAACACTCTAATTGGAATGTTTTGCCTAACTTTGTTGCTTCAGAATGGCTAATTTTCTTGTCTAAGTAACTAATTAAGAAAAATACAAGACATCCTTCACACATACAAAAGTTAGCAACATGCATTTGGTTGCGTCGTCTTAGAGTTCATTGGCATATTTTTAAACGCTGAGCAAAGTTCGCTGAAACACCCGGTATAAGAAAGAATGCGCGTGAAAGAGAGAAAGTTGTTTTCCAAGAAGCGCATCAACTTTTCACATAGAACCTTGCGACCATACATGCCTCTATCTCTAAGTTGTATTGTTAAGAATGGCCGTACGGGCCAGCTTTCAGCCCGCTGCGCGTGTTCCAAGCCCACCAGACAGGGAGCCCTTCCGAGAACTGCGGACGGCCGGCAGCCACGTGGCGCGCGATCAGCTCAGGAAATTGGTACTTGGTGGAGCCATCCGGGACAAAGCAGTTCTATGAAGCCCTCTGACGTCGGCACTGAAAGCTGGGCGGTACCGAGAACTGCGGATGACCGGCAGCCACGTGGCGCGCGGTCAGCTCAGGAATGTGGTACTCCGCCGCGCCACCCGAGACGGAGCACAGTTCTACGAAGCCCTCGGTCGTCGACTCCGGAGCCTTTGTGTGTATGGGCTCGAATGTGTGTGCCTTTGTGTGTGGGAGCCATAGTGCGGCGCGGCGGCGAGTTTACAATGCTTGGACGAACCTTCCCGACCATTCCTGCTCCGCCACACCTCATCCTCCCAAAAGGCGGGTCATCTTGAATGACGTCGAACTATGACGTCGAGCAAGGGCTTATAAGCAGCGTTTGCCGGCTGCTAGGGAGTGCTCGTGTCGTGCTCGTTGTCGGGAGCTGAGTGATCTGTCATTCTAGAAATGTACTAGTGAGCTGTGTGCTCGTAAACTGTTTGCTGTATGTTAGTTTTGCGGGCTCCATATGGGAGTCGCGCTAGTCAGCCAATGTCCTGCTTTAAATGTAAATCCTGCAATTAAATCCTGCGCGCCTAGCCCTGCCGTCCCAAGTTCATCTCTACAGCTACGACTGCCAAATCTAATAGTATACGTGTGTGTGTTTGTTTGTGTGTGTGTGTGTGTGTGTGTGTCTGTGTGTGTGTGTCTGTGTCTGTGTGTCTGTGTGTGTGTGTGTCTGTGTCTGTGTGTGTGTGTGTCTGTGTGTGTGTGTCTGTGTGTGTGTGCGCGTGTGCGTGTGCGCGTGTGCGCGTGTGCGTGTGCGCGTGTGCGCGTGTGCGCGTGCGCGTGCGCGTGTGCGCGTGTGTGCGTGTGTGCGTGTGTGTCTGTGTGCGTGTGTGTCTGTGCGTGCGTGTGTGTCTGTGCGTGCGTGTGTGTGTGCGTGTCTGTGTGTGTCTGTGTGTGTCTGTGCGTCTGTGCGTGCGTGTGCGTGTGCATGTGTGTGTGCGTGTGTGTGTGTGTGTGCGCGCGTGCGCGCGTGCGTGCGTGCGTGCGTGCGTGCGCGTAGGGTATTTTACGTAACTTAACATGTCAATCAGAAAATTGTAGAGCGACGGAAAGAACTCTCGATACAGCTTTCTGTTGCTCAATACGTGCCACATAAAAGTATTTCTCTGAGTGTGAGAGAAGCCCGCGAATACACACAAAGTGCCTCGAGCGGCCAGTCGAGCGGAAATTTTGCGTGCATTTACGGGCAACTTTTAGGCTCGAAATACCCTTTAATGTAGCACGTGTTGAGCAGCAGAAAGCTCTATCGGAAGTTTTTCAGGTTGCGCAAGAATTTTCTCATTGACACTTTTCATCTAATTTTAAAATTTGGAATGTCGCAATATTAATTAAGGTTAATTATCCAATTAGGCTGAACGAAAAATAAATAAATTGAGAATGACCAAGCGACGGCAAAGAAGATTACGTTGGTTCTATTCAGCTACATTGCATTCCCATAATCGAAAACTCTGGCTGAAGTTAGCTGGGACACCCGGGAAAGAAAGCGTGTGTGGATGAGAGATTTTCAAGAAGTGCATCAACTTTTCAAATAACACCTTACGGCAGGCATACATGCCCCGATCATGAAGTTGAAGTCATATATCGTCATCATCAGCCTGGTTACACCAACTGCAGGGCAAAGGCCTCTCCCATACTTCTCCAACAACACCGGTCATGTACTAATTGTCGCCATGTTGTCCCTGCAAACTTCTTAATCTCATCCGCCCACCTAACTTTCTGCCGCGCCCTGCTACGCTTACCTTCCCTTGGGATCCAGACCGTAACCCTTCATGACCATCGGTTACCTTCCCTCCTCATTACATGTCCTGCCCATGCCCATTTCTTTTTCTTGATTTCAACTAAGATGTCATTAACTCGCGTTTGTTCCCTCACCCAATCTGCTCTTTTCTTATCCCTTAACGTTACACCTATCATTCTTCTTTCCATAGCTCGTTGCGTCGTCATCAATTTGAGTAGAACCCTTTTCGTAAGCCTCCAGGTTTCTGCCCCGATGGTGAGTACTGGTAAGACACAGCTATTATACACTTTTCTCTTGGGGGATAATGGCAACCTGCTGTTCATGATCTGAGAATACCTGCCAAACGCACCCCAGGCCATTCTTATTCTTCGGATTATTTCCGTCTCATGATCCGGATCCGCCGTCACTACCTGCCCTAAGTAGATGTATTCCCTTACGACTTCCAGTGCCTCGCTGCCTATTGTAAATTGCTGTTCTCTTCCGAGACTGTTAAACATTACTTTAGTTTTCTGCAGATTAATTTTGAGACCCACTCTTCTGTTTTGCCTTTCCAGGTCAGTGAGCATGCATTGCAATTGGTCCCCTGAGTTACTAAGCAAGGCAATATCATCAGCGAATCGCAAGTTAGTAAGGTATTCTCCATTAATTTTTATCCCCGATTCTTCCCAATCCAGGTCTCTGAATACCTCCTGTAAACACGCTGTGAATAGCATTGGAGAGATCGTATCTCCCTGCCTGACGCCTTTCTTTATTGGGATTTTGTTGCTTTCTTTATTGAGGACTACGGTGGCTGTGGAGCCGCTATAGATATCTTTCAGTATTTTTACATACGGCTCGTCTACACCCTGATTCCGTAATGCCTCCATGACTGCTGAGGTTTCGACAGAATCAAACGCTTTCTCGTAATCAATGCAAGCTATATATAAGGGTTGGTTATATTCCGCACATTTCTCTATCACCTGATTGATAGTGTGAATATGATTTATTGTTGAGTAGCCTTTACGGAATCCTGCCTGGTCCGTTGCTTGACAGAAGTCTAAGGTGTTCCTGATTCTATTTGCGATTACCTTAGTAAATATTTTGTAGGCAACGGACAGTAAGCTGATCGGTCTATAATTTTTCAATTCCTTGGCGTCCCCTTTCTTATAGATTAGGATTATGTTTGCGTTCTTCCAAGATTCCGGTACGCTCGAGGTCATGAGGCATTGCGTATACAGGGTGGCCAGTTTCTCTAGAACAATCTGCCCACCATCCTTCAACAAATCTGCTGTTACCTGATCCTCCCCAGCTGCCTTGCCCCTTTGCATATCTCCCAAGGCTTTCTTCTTGCGGCGTTACCTTTGGGACTTCGAATTCCTCTAGACTATTTTCTCTTCCATTATCGTCGTGGGTGCCACTGGTACTGTATAAATCTCTATAGAACTCCTCAGCCACTTGAACTATCTCATCCATATCAGTAATGATATTGCCGGCTTTGTCTCTTAACGCATACATCTGATTCTTGCCAATTCCTAGTTTCTTCTTCACTGTTTTTAGGCTTCCGCCATTCCTGAGAGCATGTTCAATTCTATCCATACTATACTTCCTTATGTCAGCTGTCTTACGCTTGTTGATTAACTTCGAAAGTTCTGCCAGTTCTATTCTAGCTGTAGGGTTAGAGGCTTTCATACATTGGCGTTTCTTGATCAGATCTTTCGTCTCCTGCGATAGTTTACTGGTATCCTGCCTAACGGAGTTACCACCGACTTCCATTGCACACTCCTTAATAATGCCCACCATATTGTCGTTCATTGCTTCAACACTAAGGTCATCTTCCTGAATTAAAGCCGACTACCTGTTCTGTAGCTTGATCTGGAATTCCTCTATTTTCCCTCTTACCGCTAACTCATTGATCGGCTTCTTATGTACCACTTTCTTCCGTTGCCTCCTCAGGTCTAGGCTAATTCGAGTTCATACCATCCTGTGGTCACTGCAGCGCACCTTGCCGAGCACGTCCACATCTTGTATGATGCCAGGGTTAGCGCAGAGTATGAAGTCTATTTCATTTCTAGTCTCGCCGTTCAGGCTCCTCCACGTCCACTTTCGGCTATCCCGCTTGCGGAAGAAAGTATTCATTATCCTCATATTATTCTGTTCCGCAAACTCTACTAATAACTCCCCCCTGCTATTCCTAGTGCCTATGCCATATTCCCCCACTGCCTTGTCTCCAGCCTGCTTCTTGCCTACCTTGGCATTAAAGTCGCCCATTATTATAGTGTATTTAGTTTTCACTCTACCCATCGCCGATTCGCACGTCTTCATAGAAACTTTCGACTTCCTGGTCATCATGACTGGATGTAGGGGCGTAGACCTGTACAATCTTCATTTTGTACCTCTTATTAGGTTAACAACAAGACCTGCCACCCTCTCGTTAATGCTATAGAATTCCTGTATGTTACCAGCTATATTCTTATTAATCAGGAATCCGACTCCTAGTTCTCTTCTTTCCGCTAAGCCCCGCTAGCACAGGACGTGCCCGCTTTTTAGCACTGTATATGCTTCTTTTGGCCTCCTTACTTCACTGAGCCCTATTATATCCCATTTACTGCCCTCTAATTCCTCCAATAGCACTGCTAGACTCGCCTCACTAGATAACGTTCTAGCGTTAAACGTTGCCAGGTTCATATTCCAATGGCGGCCTGTCGGCCATTGGAATATGAACCTTGGAAGTCATATATATATATATATATATATATATATATATATATATATATATATATGTATATATATACACGCAGGAAAAAGACGACGAACCTTTTGGCAGACTTCTTTACTTAATGTTTTCGGCTGGTGGACCAGCCTTCGTCAGAGTACAGTAACGCATGTACAACACTTCCACAGCTTTAAAGGCACCGTATCACGAGCAGAGGGTGCGCTATCTGCACTCACTAGACCATAGAATGCGCATCATAAATCATTATCATTGCGCATTATAAATGATTATCAATGACACGCATTTTGGAATACAAAAAAATAAATGCAGATGTGTTCACGATAAAATACATACAACCATGACTCTCAGGTAAGTGCCAGCGGTTACCATTATTATGTGTAGTGAAAACAAAATGACGTACACATGCAGATACCAAGGCGTGATGTTTAGCACATGGCATCTCTAACTGCAACCTCGAATTATCTAAAAATTGAGATGTTAAGCGTACAACTTCGAGCCACAGCGAAATACGTCAAAAAAGCCACATGAAAAAGAGACATAAAGAAACACAAAAAAAGCGCTGAAATCATGTATGTACACTGTGTGGGAAGTGTATATTTGTGCTCAATCTAAAGTTAGGCAGGTGTGATAGGAGGATGTGGGCCCAGGCCTCAAGCACACAGGGATGGCACAATGAACACAGAGAGGCTTTAATGACACGGGGACGGGACTAGGATAACGTACACGATAACACACACACAATTCCTTTCATAAATGTCTGTCGCGTAAGTATCGTCACGCTCAGCGTCAATGTAGGAAGGCGTCCGATAGCGCGTCGGTATCACACACTCACGGCACGAAGAGGCGCAGAGATGAATCTCGAGCGGCGAGTGGCGCAGGTGCTGGAGGCCGGGGCGGGTGCCCGGCACACGACGAGCCACTCGCGCGACAGCAGGGTCGGGACGTCGGCCCGCCACAGGGTAGACCGTTCGGAAGGCTTAGCTGCACCGGAACATGCCGGTGTCGGATGCTCGCCCAGCAGTGGAGCAGGCCGGTTGACGACCAAGGACAGCCCGGCCTGTTCTGCCAGCACACCCAGGAACACCGGCCTTGGGTAGATGACTGCTCGGCTCGTTCGGAAGGCCAGCCCAGGCAGCTCAGGCAGATCGCACGGCTGCCGTCTCCGCCCAGACACCGGCTCTTCTCTTCTTCTTCGTCCGTCGCCGCCGCACAGCAATCACGCGCATTCGGCCGCGACATTCAAACAGTCCAAACTCCTATCACATTTCCCCCCAAGTTCAAGAAGTCGAGGAGGGTAGCGCGACAGAGCATCACAAGTCACACAGTTCAAATTATTACTTTCATGACACAGTAGTCCATGTCCGTAGCTATTCTACTTAGATAGTCTGCACCAACGTTATCACATCCACGAATATATTCCACATGAAAGTCATAATCCATAAGGAGTAAACTGCAACGTAGTACGCGCCTGTTCACGTGCTGCGCCGAATTGCGGTACGGCACTTGTTGGTGGTCGGACTGCACGATAAACAGTTTACCGTAAAGGTACACACGAAATTTCTGTACAGCCCACACTATAGCGAGGCACTCCCTCTCAATTGTGAAGTAGGCAGCTTCACGTGGCAAAAGCCTCCGGCTATCGTAGGGCACGGGATGCAAACGCCCGTCGTGTTCTGCTCCGAGACTTCTCGACTTCAACTTTGTGTTGCTGATCCATAGTCAGTTGGTTCGAAATGGCGATGTCTTTTGATGTCTGCGTTCCGACGAGTGATGGGTAAAGCGGCGTTGTCTCTCCAAGCTCTAGACCTGTCGCGTCATCTGTACCCAGTGGGGCGCGTTCGACTAAATGGCGCGGCACCGTTCGTTGACAGACGTCGCACGATTTAACAAACCGTTTCGTCTCCGACTGGACCCCTGGCCAGTAAAAGTCAGCAACAATTCGATCCACCGTTCTCGTCACACCATGGTGACCGGCAAGGATCCCTTCATGAGCCAACTTCATCACCATCTTTCTGAGGTCTTTTGGCACCACTAGCTGATCTAGTATTTTCCCACCTGACACTGTGTGCTTCCTGTATAAAATGTCATCCTTTAAGTAATATTCGCTTGCGCGGCCATCCGCGACCATCATCTTGCCGACCTTTTCGAAGCATCTCCTCAGAGACCCATCGTTCCTCTGTAAAGCTTTTAATTTGCCTTGCTCTATTCCAGTGACTGCGGATGGCGAGACAGGCAGTGTAGGCAGCGACCGTATCTTCATTTCCTTTGTCACAGCAACGAGCTCGGTACCAGATTCGTAGTCTTCTGTATGTCTCGAGGAGGCGGCTGCGTTTTTAGCTGTGGACAACGTTTGGCCCTCTACGTCTGGTAGCTCTGCTTTAACGATGGATGACATCCTCTTGGCAGGGTAACTCGTCTTGTCGCTGTTGTGTTTCAGCGGAGACCATGAATTGGCCGGGTCATCAGGTGCACGGGCACCTTCGATGTTTCCCAATACCACATCATACAGGGGGTCTCGCATACATTTAACTCGCGCGACGCCTGTAAAGAATGGACTGTCTAAGTATACTATCGCTTCCGGTAAGTAGTGAATTGTGCGGTCCAGCAACATTACTGGACTTTTTGTTCCTGTCATTTTGTCCTCAGGTACCAAAGAGAGTCGCACGACTACGGTATTGCAGCCAGTGTCTCGTAAGACAGACACCGGTTGTGATTCGAGGAAGCCTCTTCCCACTGGCAGATTTCCACTGTCACATTTGGGGCCTTGTCGCATTAACGTCATGTTGACTATAGGAACCGTTTCGCCACCTTGAAGCATTACGTATCCGCCACCCTCTTCTGTCGGCTTTTCGGTTTGCGACGGAGCCAGAATACATGAAGCTTGTCCTTGATTTTCCATTATTGAGGATTCACCTCCTTGTCCCTTTCTGCCGGACCATCCGCGACCTGTAGAGTTCTCTTTAGTCCGGGACCAGCACTCCGAAGCTCGATGTCCGGCTTTATCACAAAGGAAGCACCGATTAGTTGCGCGCGGCATCGCCCTTGGAGGTTCAGTCTTGCGAGCAGAGTCTAACACGACCTCCTTGGATAACTTTTCTCTACCTAGATTGGTCAGGTTTTGCGCCTCTATAAAACAATCGGCATTCTTTGACAATGTAGCGAGGGTCTTACAGTTCCTTTCTTTCAGGAACACTCGCAGCGACGCAGAACATCTTCTCAAAAACTGTTCAGCAATCATGGTGTCCCTGAGGGAGTCGAAGGTCCTCTCAATATGGGACATTTCAAGCCAGTGGTCAAAGTAGCCCGATAGTCTACCTGCATATTGTAGGCCAGTCTCATTGTCTTCAGGCCTTGCGTTTCGAAACTTTTCTCGGTATCCCTCAGCGGTGTACCGAAAGCGCTGAAGGAGAGTAGCCTTCAGCTGGTCGTAGTCTAGGGCTGCATTAGAATCAAGCCGTCCTATGACCGTCAACGCTTCTCCTGTCAGGCAGAGGCTGAGGGAGAGCGCCCATTTTGCGCGGGGCCATTCTTGACTTGTTGCCACTCGCTCAAAACGTTGCAAGTAAGCGTCTAAATCATCCCGGGCTTCGTTAAAGGGCGGGATCAACTTATGAGGACTGAATAGCTCAGGAGCCGCCCTGGTAACCGACTGTTCCGTAGTGCTGTCACTCTGTGCGCTTTGTACGCCAGCAGTCTTTTCCTGGAGCTCGATCTTGAGCTTTAGCACTCGTTCTTCCGCTTCTAGTCGTAGACGCTCTTGTTCTGCCTGCGCTTCGGCCTCCAGCGCCTGCGCTTTCGCGTCTTCCCGATGTTGGGCGCGCTGGTCGCGTTCCCTCACGATTTCTGTATCAATCCAACGCTTTAACTCCGCTCCTGTCATTCCTAGCTCTTTCCCTATGGCGTACAACCTCTCGATCTCCATCGCTCCTCCTGTGCGTTTGAATATCCTGGCAGGCTCGCCAAAATTTGTGATAGGAGGATGTGGGCCCAGGCCTCAAGCACACAGGGATGGCACAATGAACACAGAGAGGCTTTAATGACACGGGGACGGGACTAGGATAACGTACACGATAACACACACACAATTCCTTTCATAAATGTCTGTCGCGTAAGTATCGTCACGCTCAGCGTCAATGTAGGAAGGCGTCCGATAGCGCGTCGGTATCACACACTCACGGCACGAAGAGGCGCAGAGATGAATCTCGAGCGGCGAGTGGCGCAGGTGCTGGAGGCCGGGGCGGGTGCCCGGCACACGACGAGCCACTCGCGCGACAGCAGGGTCGGGACGTCGGCCCGCCACAGGGTAGACCGTTCGGAAGGCTTAGCTGCACCGGAACATGCCGGTGTCGGATGCTCGCCCAGCAGTGGAGCAGGCCGGTTGACGACCAAGGACAGCCCGGCCTGTTCTGCCAGCACACCCAGGAACACCGGCCTTGGGTAGATGACTGCTCGGCTCGTTCGGAAGGCCAGCCCAGGCAGCTCGGGCAGATCGCACGGCTGCCGTCTCCGCCCAGACACCGGCTCTTCTCTTCTTCTTCGTCCGTCGCCGCCGCACAGCAATCACGCGCATTCGGCCGCGACATTCAAACAGTCCAAACTCCTATCACAGCAGGTTAGTTTTCCGTTGTTTTCATTTATTCCGGACGAGCCAGTGTTCAATTTGTGAATCAGGTAAGATTCGCGAAGCTCGCGGTCATGGTTGGTGCGGAATCCAGATTCCAGTATTGTTACTTTCAGATTATTAAATGAGTGGCCCGGCATGTTAACATGTTTCGAGAGTGGTAGATTTGGTTGGGATTTGGCATGCGACTTGTGGATGTTAAAACGGACCCTGAAAGGTGTTTCAGTCTGGCCTATGTATCGCATGTGGCAAGTGCCGCACTCGAGCAAGTACACTACGTTATATCAATCACAGTGTAAACTACCTTTCATAGTGAACATGAATTGGCTGGCAGTCAATGTAGGCGCTATATAAGCGCAGACATTGCAACGTCGTTTATTGCAGCGGCTGCAACTGGTCGGGTTAGAAGTGGCGATTTTTGAAGACGTTAGTATGTCACCTATGTTTTTCGAATGTCTATACAAGACATGAGGTGGCTCAGGAGAAATGGGTTTTAACCTGTCGCTTTGGGTGAGAATGTTATAGTGTTTGCGGAGTATGCCTGAGACCTTAGGGTTGGATGCGGAATGTGTGAGTATCAAATTAGCCGACTGGGAGCAGCTGGGCTTGTTTCTGCCTTTAAGAAAGTCCATCCGGTCATATCCTGCCGCTCGGTGTATCACGTCATCGATCATCTTCTCTGGATATTTACGGTTGGGAAGTTTCTTTTTGAGTTCCTGGCAACAAGAATTAAAATCGCCTTCTTCGGAACATATGCGCTTAAAGCGCTGTGACTGGCTATATGGAATCGCAGTCTTGCAATGACGCACACGTGGCTGCTTTCAAAATGAAGAAATTAGTGATTATCAGTTGGCGTTTTGTAAAGATTTGTGATTAGGCGTCCATCGGCAATGGTAATCGTGACATCATGGAAGTCTACAGATTACGGTGAGTAATGATGTGTGAATTTGATAGCGGGGTGTGCCTGGTTGAATTCCGCAATGAAGTTTAAGAGTCCTGTTTCGCCATGCGTCTAAATATAAGATATATCGTCGATGTAGCGTTTGAAGTAGATAGGTTTTAGTCGTACACTATTAAGGAACGCGTCTTCAAGCACTCCCATGAAGACGTTTGCATAGTTGGGGCCTATTTTCGTTCCCATCGATGTTCCACTAATTTGTACATAATGAGAATTATTAAATTCGAAGTTGTTAAACTTGAGAAATAACTTAAGCAGAACCTCGAGGGTTGAGCTATCAATCGGGCTATTACACTGGAGGTGTTCATAGGATCGCAAGACAGCCTGAATACCATCCCTATGGGGAATATTCGTGTAGAGGGAAGTGACATCCACCGTGACCAGAAGCGAGCATTCGAGAACGGTTAGATCTATTATGTCAGCAAGAAAAGCATTAGTATCCTTATGAAAGAAGAAAATGTGGCTGGAATAAATTTGATTAGACTGTCGACGTAACGAGAGATTTATTCTGTGACTGTTCTGATGCCGGATACAATGGCACGGCCTGGATTACCTGGTTTATGTATCTTGGGCAGCAGGTAAAAGCGTCCGGCTATAGGACTACGTGGGAACAAGGAGCTTGCTGTTTTATCGTCGATCTTCTGCTTCTTCACCAATGCTTTTATGGTCTCCTTAACGATGGAAAGGAATTCGTCAGTAGGATCACAGGGAAGTTCTTTATAAAATGTACCGTCAGATAACTGTCTTACGACTTCCTTTTTGTAATTTTCTTTTGTCATTATCACGACCGAGCCAGCCTTGTTCGCCGGTTTAGTAACAATATCATCGCGTGTGCTTAGGCTTCTAAGAGCATCAGATTCGCTAGTGGAAAGATTTCTCTGGAATGGGGCGCGTGTCTTGTAGGTGTCGAGCACGTCGCGAGAAACAGCTTTGATATATAGGTATAGGCATTCGTCCCGTTGCGAGGCAGGCGTCCAGTGTGCCGCGGACGGTATAGCTGGGTAGCCCTGTTTGCTGCTAGCGCGGACATCAAAATATTCTTTGAGTCTTAAGTTGCGGGAGAAGTTTTCACTGTCTTTCATTAACTGGAATTCGTCGAAGCCCCCGGTGGCTGGACAGAAATTGAGGCCTTTTGAAAGAACCCTTTCTTCCGTAGGCGGTCTGTCAAGTAATTTCGTAGTAATCTATTGGCAATACCACGGACGCCGTAATTATTAAGTTTTTCTACAAGAACGCTATGACACACGGTATCAAATGCTTTACGGAAATCTACAAACAGTCCCAGCGTGTAAAGCTTTGACTCGAAATTATTTAGTATTTCACTGTTAATATCGAGTAATGCAAGCTCAGTGGATTTGCCTTTTTGAAAGCCAAACTGGGCCTCACTTAGGATATTATACTTCTTAAAAAATTTTTGTAATCTGATAAGTATAGCACTTTCAAACACTTTCGACAGTATCGGAAGTACCGATATTGGCCGATAATTTGCAATTTCTTTGTCATTACCACCTTTGAAAACCGGACACACACGAGCTATTTTCAGTTGATCAGGAAAAACTCCAGTAGAGGAAGTTAAGTTAATAATGTATGAGAGCGCGGGCGATATCACATCAGCAACGTATTTTATTGGCATAGGTTTGATATCATGTCCTGCCGCACAGTTGTTTTTAATCTTAGTTATTAATTCTTCAGTCTCACGACATGAAACAGAATGCAAAACTATGGAGTTAGGTAAGCCACGGTCATTTATCGATAATCTTGGATCATCGTCAGCACATATCTCATCGTAACCACAACTAGTAATGAAGTAATCGTTCATTTCAGTTGCAACCTCTCTGTAGCCAAGGCCGCTAGAGTTAGCTAGAATGCTAGGGACGTGGTTTTGTTTTATTCAACCGGAAAGATTTCTAACTTCGTTCCAAATTCTCCTGGGATCATTACTTATTTTGCAAAATAAATTCTCATAATATCTGAACTTAGCACACCTTAGTACACCATTTAGCTGGTTTCTGTACTTTTTAAACTCAATAAATAAATTTATGTCGCGTGTCTTTACAAATGCATGGTACATGCTATTCTTCCTTTTATTTTTTGAAGTAAGATATTAGTTATCCAGACTTTTCTAATTTTCTGCCGTTTTACGTACCTTACAGATACCTGGAAAGCATTATTATAACATTTTATCAGTTTAGACATGAAAACGTTGTATGCCAAGTTAGGATCCTTTTCCCGGAACACGTGACTCCACTCGGTCTGAATAACATGATGCCGGAATACTTCTAGTGTCCTAGCGTTGATCTGGCGTGACCGCACTTTTTCGTTAGCTTCGCGACTATCATTGGAAGAAGGAAAGGTACAAAAGATAGGTAAATGGTCGCTTACTTCTACAACCAGCACTCCAGCAACGCAATGCGGCGGGTGTATGTTCGTCAAACAGATATCAAGCAAAGTCGCAGTCTGCGCAGTGATACGGGTTGCCTTAGAAATAACATTTTTGCAAGCAAATGATTTCGCTAGTACTGTTAACTGACGTGACGATGCATCCTGAGATAACATATCGATATTAACGTCGCCCATTACCACAAATGGAAAGCCAGTGTGACACAAATATTCCAGCACGTCTTTCATGAACTTGGCAAATTCAGATTTAGTTCCAGAAGGTGGTCGATAAACGACAACAGCAAATGCTTTTTCTAGGCGTATCATAAGACACTCTACAACCTCGTCAATAATAGAAAATTGGGAGATAACTTCATGTTTTAATGACTGCTTAACGTAAATAGCCACACCACCTCCTCTTCCTAAAGGACGCACTAGGCCATTGTAAATATAGTTTTCAAAGTATGGCGGATCTTCACCCACAGATAGCCATGTTTCAGAAAATAATAGCAAGTCAAAACTAAATGAAAAGGAGCCGAGGACATCAAGGATCATGTCTGTCTTGTTGCGTATGCTGCGTGCGTTTAGATGAAAGGCCTTGATGCGCTTGCGCGTATCCCGAAGTAGGCTATTCAAGGAATGGCTGTCATGATAATCATCGCTAGGCGTTGCTCTGACAGAGTTCATGAAACTTGCGAGCGTCTGTCAAATTTCGGCGTGTTCCGATACCGTGTTTATTCTCCAGTAGTTGCACCTGCTTCTGCAGTCATCTTATCGAGGTCGTTAGCGTTCCTGATTTTCAGTACAGGCGAGCCTTCGTTTCTACGTGAAAAGACATTGCCCCCCGATGTCCAAACAAATTTCCACCGCATTTCCTTCTTTCTCTGTATAGCTGACCAGAGAAGCTGTTTGCCGTGTTTCGTCAGATGTTCATTGACATATACTGCAGAGGACGTCTGGCTGCCTAAATCCTTGCTATCGATTCTGACTTTCTTTGACTTGCTTAAAACAGCAGCCTTCTTTGTCCTGCGCACAAATCGGACAATTATGTTACTTTGGTCATGACGAGCAGTCGGTACTCTGTGACAGATATCGACGTCGTCCGCAGTTATGTCTTCTTGAATGAGAACACCGCTTTTCTTAACTGCTGCAAGTGGTTCAACATCAGGCGGAACACCCTTAATTTCCAGATTATTTGAGCGCTGATATTGCTCAACCTCCTCTATCCTGCGGTGCAGTCTATCATTTTCAGCTCTGAGCTCTTCGTTTAGCCTCATTACTGACTGAATATCTTCTCTGAGATCTTTCACTTCCTTCAAAGCATCTTTTATATCGCGAAGTTCCTTTCTCAATTCACGTCGTAAGTCTTCCATGGCTTTGGCGGTATCGCGCGCATCTTTAGACATAGTTAGCCAACACAAATGAAATCACTAGCAAAGCATCAAAGACAAGAACAGTACGTCCGGCAGCAGTGCACAGCTTGCGAAGTTTAACTGCTGCAAATGCAGCTGGAAATTTCTCACCTGAAAGAGGCGTAGATTTAGTGTGCGATGCCAAAGTGCACTGCTGCCGGACTGTGGACGACGACTTTCTTCCAGCGTCTTTATGTAGCAGCGGTGAACCGTTGCCCTCTGGTGATGCGCAGCTTTCGTCGTCGATGCAGGAAACACGTCCCGCTATGCCAGTTCCGGGGTATCAGGCAGCATCAGCGATGTGTTGGCAGTAGGCGTATCTGAAAGAGGCGTAGACTTAGTGTGCGATGCCAAAGTGCACTGCTGCCGGACTGTGGACGACTTTGTTGCAGCGTCTTTATGTAGCAGCGGTGAACCGTTGCCCTCTGGTGATGCGCAGCTTTCGTCGTCGATGCAGGAAACACGTCCCGCTATGCCAGTTCCGGGGTATCAGGCAGCATCAGCGATGTGTTGGCAGTAGGCGTATCTGAAAGAGGCGTAGATTTAGTGTGCGATGCCAAAGTGCACTGCTGCCGGACTGTGGCCGTACGCTTAACATCTCAATTTTTAGATAAATCGAGGTTGCACTTAGAGATGCCATGTGCTAAACATCACGCCTTGGTATCTGCATGTGTACGTCATTTTGTTTTCACTACACATAATAATGGTAACCGCTGGCACTTACCTGAGAGTCATGTTTGTATATATTTTATCGTGAACACATCTGCATTTCATTTTTTGTATTCCAAAATGCGTGTCATTGATAATCATTTATAATGCGCAATGATAATGATTTATGATGCTCAGTGTATGGTCTAGTGAGTGCAGATAGCGCGCCCTCTGCTCGTGATACGGTGCCTTTAAAGCTGTGTATGTGGTGTACATGCGTTACTGTACTTTGACGAAGGCTGGTCCACCAGCCGAAAATGTTAGGTAACGAAGTCTTCCAAAAAGTTCGTCGTCTCTTTACTAATATATATATATATATATATACAGTGAAGCAGACTCACGTATGAAGCGGTTTATTGACGTTGCGGCCGGCGTCCGGCATTCATCATCTGATGATTCTGATGAAAGCCGGACGCCGGCCGAAACGTCAATAAACCGCGCCATACGCGCGTCTGCTTCACTGTGAATATTTACCCGGACCCAGAACTGCTTTTTTGCTGGTGTATATATATATATATATATATATATATATATATATATTGGTGGTAACACGTGGTGGTGACACGTGGTGGTGACACGTGGTGGTGACGTTAAGAACACAGTGGCAATACTGTGAAAGGCGAAACTAGATTTTATTGGGCGAACCTGTGCCCACAAAACAGGCTACACTTATAGCACAACGAAAGCGGCGAACACAGTCGGCGATCGTCGAAAATCTGATCAGCGGGTCAAGCGCGTCGGCTTTTATAGCGCAGTCGTCGAATGTTCCAGACTAATCGTTTGGACCCGCGTGCCTTCCACAAAGTTCTACACCATTCGCATTACGCGATGAAATCAGATAACGCAAGGTTCGGCGACAACAGACAGCCGGGTAGAAGCATCGATAACTTTCCAGAAACGTCGGATACATGCAGGCGCGTCCGTCGCTGTGCGATTACAGTTGTTAAGCGGCGAAACGTGGTCGCCCGATAAACATAAGTACACGTGTCAATTCCCCCCTCTTAAAAAGCATCGACCCGATGCTGCAAACAAACGAAGTTAATAAACAAAAGCACTCGTAGCAAAGAAAAGAACAAAAATGACGAAGTTCGTCAGCGTCCGTAAAAGGGTTTAAGGCGCACCACGTGGACCACTTCAGATCGTGCGCGGCGCCGCTGTGAATGCGAAATGCCGTCTGGCACGACCTCATAGTCCAGAGCGCCAATACGTCGAATGACCTTGCAGGGTCCGAAATAGCGTCGGAGTAGTTTCTCACTGAGTCCTCGTCGGCGTATCGGGGTCCAGACCCAAACACGGTCGCCAGGCTGGTACTCGACGAAGCGTCGTCGGAGGTTGTAGTGTCGGCTGTCGGTCCTCTGCTGACTCTTGATTCGCAGGCGGGCGAACTGTCGGGCTTCTTCGGCGCGCTGGAGATAGCTAGCGACGTCAACATTCTCTTCGTCAGTTACGTGCGGCAGCATGGCGTCAAGCGTCGTCGTCGGGTTCCTGCCGTAGACCAGCTTGAACGGCGTGATCTGTGTTGTTTCTTGCACCACCGTGTTGTACGCAAAGGTTACGTACGGCAGGACCGCGTCCCACGTCTTGTGTTCGACGTCGACGTACATTGCTAGCATGTCGGCGAGGGTCTTGTTCAGGCGCTCCGTGAGACCATTCGTCTGCGGATGGTAGGCAGTTGTCCTCCTGTGGCTTGTCTGGCTGTACTGCAGAATGGCTTGGGTGAGCTCTGCTGTAAAAGCAGTTCCTCTGTCGGTGATGAGGACTTCTGGGGCACCATGTCGCAGCAGGATGTTTTCGACGAAAAATTTCGCCACTTCGGCTGCGCTGCCTTTTGGTAGAGCTTTAGTTTCAGCAAAGCGGGTGGCAAAGTCCGTCGCCACGACGATCCACTTATTCCCGGACGTTGACATCGGAAACGGCCCCAACAAATCCATCCCAATCTGCTGGAATGGTCGGCGAGGAGGTTCGATCGGCTGCAGTAATCCTGCTGGCCTTGTCGGTGGTGTCTTGCGTCGTTGACAATCTCGGCATGTCTTGACGTAACGGGCGACGTCGGCGGTCAGGCGCGGCCAGTAATACCTTTCCTGTATTCTCGACAGCGTCCGGGAGAATCCGAGGTGCCCAGCGGTTGGATCGTCGTGTAGGGCGTGCAGTATCTCTGGACGCAGCGCTGACGGTACAACAAGAAAGTAGCTGGCGCGGACTGGTGAGAAGTTCTTCTTCACGAGTAGGTTGTTTTGAAGCGTGAACGAAGATAATCCACGCTTAAATGCCCTAGGGACAACGTCGGTGTGCCCTTCCAAATACTCGACTAGGGCTTTTAGCTCCGGGTCCCCTCGTTGTTGTTCGGCGAAGTCTTCCGCGCTTATTTGCCAAGGAAGGCGTCGTCATCCTCGTCATCTTGCGGCGGTGGCTCAATGGGGGCGCGTGATAGGCAATCGGCATCTGAGTGTTTCCTTCCGGACTTGTATGTTACAGTGATGTCGTATTCTTGTAGTCTGAGGCTCCACCGCGCCAGCCGTCCTGAAGGGTCCTTTAAGTTAGCTAGCCAACACAACGCGTGATGGTCGCTGACCACTTTGAATGGCGCCATAGAGGTAAGGGCGAAATTTCGCTGTAGCCCAAACGATGGCGAGGCATTCCTTTTCGGTTGTAGAATAATTGCCTTCCGCTTTTGACAACGACCGGCTAGCGTAAGCTATGACGTGTTCATGTCCATCTTTTCTCTAGACTAGGACGGCACCGAGGCCTAGGCTACTGGCGTCAGTGTGTATTTCGGTATCGGCGTGCTCGTCGAAGTGCGCAAGTACGGGCGGTGACTGCATGCGTCGTTTGAGTTCTTGAAATGCGTCGGCCTGCGGCGTTTCCACTTGAACTCGACGTCACATTTAGTTAGCTTTGTCAGCGGCTCAGCGATGCGTGAAAAGTCCTTGACAAAGCGCCTATAGTAGGCACACATGCCAAGGAATCTGCGCACAGCCTTCTTGTCGGTTGGCTGCGGGAACTTTGCGATGGCAGCTGTCTTCTGTGGGTCGGGCCGTACTCCTGATTTGCTGATCACGTGGCCTAGGAACAAAAGCTCATCTTAAGCGAAACGGCACTTTTCCGGCTTCAGAGTGAGCCCTGATGACTTGATGGCTTCTAACACTGTCGCAAGCCGCCTAAGGTGATCGTCGAAATTTCCAGCGAAGACAACGACGTCATCCGGGTAAACAAGGCACGTCTGCCACTTCAGTCCGGCTAACACCGTGTCCATGACGCGCTGAAACGTTGCAGGCGCCGAGCACAGTCCGAATGGCATGACCTTGAACTCGTAGAGGCCGTCTGGCGTGATGAAGGCAGTCTTTTCGCGATCTCTCTCGTCGACTTCTATTTGCCAGTAGCCAGACTTGAGGTCCATCGACGAGAAGTATTTAGCGTTGCAGAGCCGATCCAATGCGTCGTCTATCCGTGGAAGGGGGTACACATCCTTCTTCGTGATCTTGTTCAGTCGACGATAATCGACGCAGAAGCGTAGGGTTCCGTCCTTTTTCTTTACCAGGACTACAGGAGAGGCCCACGGGCTTTTCGACGGCTGGATGATGTCGTCGCGCAGCATTTCGTCGACTTGTTGCCTAATAGCTTCACGTTCTCGCGTCGAAACTCGGTAAGGGCTCTGGCGGAGTGGTCGAGCGCTCTCTTCGGTTATTATGCGATGCTTTGCAACTGATGTTTGTCGAATCCTCGATGACGGCGAAAAGCAGTCTTTGTATCGTCGGAGAAGACTTCTGATCTGTTGCTGCTTACTCATAGGAAGACTTGGATTCACGTCGAAGTCTGGTTCGGGGACAATGCTCATCGGGGTAGATGCGGCTGAATCCGAGAGGACAAAGGCATTGCTGGTTTCGACAATTTCCTCGATGTATGCGATTGTCGTGCCCTTGTTGATGTGCTTGAACTTTTGGCTGAAGTTGGTTAGCATAACTTCCACTTGCCCTCCGTGGAGTCGAGCGATCCCTCTTGCGACGCAAATTTCACGGTCGAGCAGTAGACGTTGGTCGCCCTCGATGACGCCTTCTACGTCAGCAGGTGTTTCAGTGCCGACGGAAATAATAATGCTGGAGCGCGGCGGGATGCTCACTTGATCTTCGACCACACTCAAGGCGTGGTGACTACGAGGGCTCTCCGGCGGCATCGCTTTATCTTCCGACAGCGTTATTGACTTCGACTTCAGGTCGATGATTGCGCAGTGTTGGTCCAGGAAGTCCATACCGAGAATGACGTCTCGTGAACACTGTTGGAGGATAACGAAGGTGGCAGGATAAGTCCGGTCATGAATGGTTATTCTTGCCGTGCAGATTCCAGTCGGCGTGATGAGGTGTCCTCCAGCGGTCCGAATTTGAGGGCCTTCCCATGCGGTCTTAACTTTCTTCAACTGGGCGGCGATGTGTCCACTCATTACGGAGTAATCAGCCCCTGTGTGCACTAAGGCGGTAACTGCGTGGCCGTCCAGAAGCACCTCGAGGTCGGTGGTTCTTTGTCTGGCGTTGCAGTTAGGTCTTGGCGTCGGATCACGGCTGCGTCGCGTTGACCTGTGGCTGGTATGTGACGTCGTCAGGTCGTCTTTCGTCGTCGCATTCTTTCTTTCCAGACTTCGTCGGGACGGCGGCGTGTCGTTATGTTGTCGAGGTAGTTTCTTCGGCGTCGTCGTCGGCGGCGGAGGGTGTTCGTGAGTTCGACGGACAGCAACCGCACCTCCATCGGTTGCTGCTTTTAGTTTTCCGGATATGGGCTCACGGATCGGCCCCGGGCTGGGCCAGTGTATGCTCGGCGCTGCGGCGACAGGTAGCGGCCTGGTGATGGTGAACGCGACGGTCGTCGAGAGCTCCACTGAGTAGCGGCGAGGTGGTCGGCGATATCGCGAGGGCGTTCACCTTGCTGCGGGCGCGGAGCGTTGACAGCGAAACCTCGCAGTCCCATCTCCCGGTATGGGAATCGTCGGTAGACGTGGCCGGCTTCTCCGCAGTGGTAGCACAGCGGGCGGTGGTCAGGAGCGCGCCATACGTCTGTCTTCCTCGGGTAGCTGCGCTGGGCGACAGGTGGGCGTGCTTGCGGCCTGGGTGGTCGACGGAATTGCGGCGTTACAGGGCCCTGTCGCGGTCGCGGAGGAGGGCCTTGACGGCGTGCGACGGCGGCGTAGGTCATCGCTTCTGGCTGGGATTGCGGTAATTGAGGTTGCACCTCCGGAATCCCAAGCGACCGCTGAACCTCATCTTTGGCGATGTCAGCGATTGAGGCCACTTGAGGCTGCGACGACGGGAAGATCTTCTGGAGCTCCTCTCGTACGACCGCCCTGATAGCCTCGCGCAGGTCGTCGGAGGCCAGCGATTGAACGCCGGCATAGTTTGTAGAGTTGGCGCGGCGGTCGAATTGCCGGTTTCGCATCTCGAGTGTCTTCTCGATGCTAGTGGCCTCGCGAAGAAACTCGTCGACGGTCTTCGATGGGCTTCGTACCATACCGGCGAAAAGTTCCTCGTTTACACCACGCATCAGTAGCCGGACTTTCTTTTCCTCGGACATTTCCGGGTCGGCGTGGCGGAATAGGCGGCTCATTTCTTCCGTAAAGATGGCAACGTTCTCGTTTGGTAGCTGCACTCGGGCGTCCAGCATAGCTTCAGCCCTTTCCTTGCGCACGACGCTTGTAAAGGTGCGCAGGAATCCGCTACGGAACAGGTCCCACGTTGTCAAGGTCGATTCCCTGTTCTCAAACCAAGTTCTGGCGGCGTCTTCTAAGGCGAAGTAGACATGCCGCAGCTTGTCGTCGGAGTCCCAGTTGTTGAACGTCGCGATGCGTTCGTAGGTCTCCAGCCATGATTCCGGGTCTTCAGTCGCTGCTCCATGGAGGGTTGGTGGGTCCCGAGGTTGTTGTAGGATAACGGGGGACGCTGGGGCAGCCATTGGGGTTGTTTTGACCACAATCTTCTTTGTCGACTCAGGTAGAAGTCCGTGCTCTGGGGGCAGTCCTTGAAGTCTGCGGCTAGCACGCTGGTCTTGGGCGATGTTGGTTTTGTCCTCGGGCTTCGGGCTTGGATCGCGGCTTTGGGGGGCGTTCGGTACATGAACGCACTAGCACCTCCACCAGATGTCACGTGGTGGTGACGTTAAGAACACAGTGGCAATACTGTGAAAGGCGAAACTAGATTTTATTGGGCGAACCTGTGCCCACAAAACAGGCCACACTTATAGCACAGCGAAAGCGGCGAACACAGTCGGCGATCGTCGAAAATCTGATCAGCGGGTCAAGCGCGTCGGCTTTTATAGCGCAGTCGTCGAATGTTCCAGACTAATCGTTTGGACCCGCGTGCCTTCCACAAAGTTCTGCACCATTCGCGTTACGCGATGAAATCAGATAACACAAGGTTCGGCGACAACAGACAGCCGGGTAGAAGCATCGATAACTTTCTAGAAACGTCGGATACATGCAGGCGCGTCCGTCGCTGTGCGATTACAGTTGTTAAGCGGCGAAACGTGGTCGCCCGATAAAGATAAGTACACGTGTCAATATATATATATATATATATATATATATATATATATATATATATATACTGCAGCGGTCGGCGCTGAACGCATGACAGAAGACGAAGAGAGACGAAGACGAAGGGGAGAAGTGAGAAGGAAGAAGTTGGAATATAATCGCGGACGACACCCGCCTCACTTCGATTATGTCATTTCTGTTGCCATTCTAGTTACGAACGCTACATTTTGGCGCAGCCGACAGTTTTCGAAGACCAGCCATGCGGGTGACGTTTTTGTGCACACTACTGGCTGTGGTTTTTCGAGTACGCCTGTGACAAGAATATGTGGCACTCCGACGACACAAAGATTTTGAATATGCGCCGCTATTTGGGCGGTATAGCCAGAAAATGGTATGACGTGCAACTCATGGATCATGGAACAACATGTTGGGAACTGTGGAAAAGCAACTTTATAGCGGCTTTCGAAGGCAACGCAGTAGACAGATGGGATTCGGCACTACGGTTCAGTTATAGAGGTGGCTCTCTGCTTGAGTACTGTCTTGAGAAGATCTGAATTGAAGGCGCTAAAATGACGGAGGACAAAGAAGAAACACACACACAGGGCGCCACTTCCAACAATATTTAATCAGGAAGAAACGCCACTGATTTATACTAGGAACGCAATCACAGTTTCTCAGGGCGCATTCGCGTTCAGGTACAGCAGTTCTTTGCGTGACAGTGATATGGATGCAACACTTACGCAGTTATCAGCTGCTTCAATGATTCTTTTGACCTCAATTATTAATCTAACCCATTTGTCACGGCTTCTGGCAGCCACAGCGCAGGGGTGGAAGTCTGGCTTACATCTGCAATTTCTACAATGAATTGCCAGGTGGCCCTCCCTCCCATTGTTCACTTTGTTATTGTGTTGCCTCAGCCTGTCATTCAGGCACTGCTCTGTTTGGCCCACGTACTTTTTACCACAATCTAAAGGAATCTCATAAACAACTCCTGCCTGACAATCTACGTATTTGTTATCGTGTTTAGTAGCACAGGCCGGTGCCTTGCGGGAATAAGGGTTGGTCATTCTTTAGATTCAAATCTCTGGGAAGCGTAAATCATGACTGGGAGGATGGTGAAGAACCAATTACCGCAGTTTATGGCAACCTACTTCCACATAATCTGTCTACCGTGCATCACAAGCCCCAGAAAAAGAGCTTCAGTGAGACAGTGTATTTGGTGTCGTCAAGCTTATTGTATACCCCCATTAAGGTAGATGGCATTGAAGTGAAGGCTCTCGTTGACAGTGGAGCTTCGGTATCAATTATCAACAAGACTCGAGTGGATGCCAGTCGTCTGCACGCTGGTAGAACATTGCGTGTCCAAGCCTACGATGGGTCAGTGACCATGCATAGCGAATGGGCAACCCTGGCTATTGAATTTCAAGGAAATGCTATTACCAGTGACGTATTGGCAATTCCCAATGTCACCTACGATTTTCTTTTGTCCCGTCCAGACATGAAAAAACTTAAGATAAACCTCTATTGGGATGACGAGGTAATGGCCGAAGACACGATAAAAACAGAAGACCCTGGTGAAGAACCTAGTCTATCAAGGCTAATTTTTCACCAGGAAGGCATCAAGACTAAGTGCCGAGAGCTTATATGCATGGAAAGCTACCCTCCAGCAATGAAATCACATGTCGTTCCTTTCGAGCTCGCAGATAAAGCAGTGGTTCGTAGAACCCCCTATAATATGTCTAGAGATAAAAAGGTGTGGCTGAAAAAGGAGTTGCAAGAAATGTTAGACGCAGGTATCATCCGGCCTTCTGTATCCCCATTTGCTTCTCCTATAACTATTGCACCTAAAGAAGACGGGACATTCCGCCTCTGCACAGACTACCGGGCTCTCAATCGTCAAACTGAATTGATACCTTATCAAATGCCGAGAATCGACGACGTCATTGACGAAACTGCTGGTTGCCATTGTTTTTCCCGAATAGATCTCTGCAAGGGCTTTTGGCAGATTCCACTAAGTGAAGAAATGAAGAAGTACACCGCGTTCATAACCCCATTGACTTGTTTGAGTACAACCGCCTACCATTTGGTTGGAAAAACTCCCCTGCGTGGTTTCAGAAGATTATGACGGGCATTCTGAAACCTTACCTGGGCATGTTTTGCAATGTGTACATCGACGACATAATCATCTACTCAAAGACAAAGGAAGAACACCGTAATCATCTCAAAAGTTCTTCATGCCTTCAGACTTGCCCAACTCAAAGTCAACTTCAAGAAAAGTGCGTTCTTTCAAGATACCGTAGTATTTCTTGGCAGGGTGTTTGATGGACAGACTAAAAGCACTAAGCAAGAATCGGTAGAGAGAATCTCCAAGCTGTTAAAGCCTTATGATGTGCACTCCCTGCGCGTTTTTCTTGGCCTTGCAGGACACTTCCGGGCGTTTATCAAAGACTATGCACTGAGAACAAGGTGCCTCACACGTTTAACACAAAGACGTGCCTTTTCATTGGGACGAGAAGTGCGAAGCTGTCTATCGTGAGCTTGTAAAACTAATATTGTCGGACCCCATTTTGCGAATACCGTATTTTTCTCTACATGAGGGGCAGAATATGCAAAACTGCCCTTAGGATCCTCAGAGGGGGTAACCCCTCGGAGGAGGCGAAAATCAAACACAATCTGATCTGGATACCTGGACACGAGGGCATAAGGGGTAACGAGGCGGCGGACGGTCTAGCTCGAGCTAATAGATTCCGGGCTGGGCAGCAGCAGGAGTACCGCGCTAGTTACGCCGGGATCCTCAGTGACAGTTATTCGGAATTACTGCAACACTACAGGGGAACTAGATTCAAGTACCCACCACCCCATCAAGCGCTGATGAAGGAGGAAGCAATGGGCTGGCGTAGGCTCCAGACAAACACCTTCCCCAACCTTTTCATATTCAACAAGATGTTCCCAACGCAGTATAGGGACACCTGCCCCTAGTGCGGGGCTACACCCACACTCTATCACATAACTTGGGAGTGCGAACGAAACAACGCATTCCGCGATCATAAACCCCCGAGTGCGGAGCATTGGGAGAGCCGGCTCGTCAGCTGCGAGCTCGCCGTCCAAAGAAGGATGGTGGAGCACGCTAGGGACGCGGCCAAACTCAGTGGAGTCCTGGACTGAGGGACCACCCGTGCTGAAGAGGCTTCCCTTCGACGAGAAGACAGCGTGAAGAAGAGAAGACCTCGATCCGCGAGAATTCCATTTTATGATTGAATAAATGTTTTTCTCTCTCTCTCTCTTCATCTATACCACGACACCCCTGGATCGGGTGGACATGATGGCTTCTGGCGCACTTATAAGAAATTGCTCATGAGATTCACATGACCGGGCGTGAAAAACGACATCAGCCATTACATCCGCACATGCCACCTCTGCCAGGTGAACAAAGTTAAATTCAAGCAATGAACAGACGTTATGACAAACCCTGAAAATTCAAGCGTCCCGTTCGAAGTAATTCATCTGGACTTCGCGGGGCTCAAAAAGAAGGGGGAAGGAGTCAAGCGAACGCAAGCTTTCTTGCTCTCCATAGATGAGTGCACAAGGACGATTGCGGCTAAAGCTGGCAAAGAAGACGCAAACAGCGTAATAGATCTCCTCAAAGCTGAATGTTTTCAACACACAAAGACGCTCGTCTGTGACAACGGGCTGGCTTTCCGGAGTGCCAAATTATCAAAGTGGGAACAGGAGCACGGCATAATGATAAAGTATTCTTCTCCATACCACCCGGCAGCAAGCGGCCTAGCGGAACGGGTCATACGAGACATCAAACAGTATCTGAAGATGTATCCAGACTTTGCCGGTGGCTGGAAGTGCTGTCTCGAGGCCGCTGTGAAACATCACAACAGATCATACACCACGGCTTTAGGCTGCAGCCCTCATTTTGTAACTTCGGGTACAGCGCCCATACTTCCTGCAGATCGTGAGCTAGGTCTCCTAGAGAACCTCGAACTCGCCGAAGGAAAGCTGTCAAAGTACAGGAGGTCTACAAGCGCCGCATGAAGCGAAACTTTGATAAAAGGCACAGTAGCGAGATACCGGACATACAGCCTGGAGACTATGTCCTTGTAAGGAAAGGAGCTGTGCCTTCAAATTCAAAAATTTGCGGACCATTTCAAGTTATTAAGACTGCATGCCAGCATGGAATATTGAAGAATGTCTGGTGCGCCGGAGCCTCGGACCAAACGTAGTGCGCCACTATTGGAAACATATTCAAGTATTACCCCAGGAGGTGTAATTAAAAGAAATCCGGAAGAGTGAAGCGGTCTGCGCTGGACGCATGACAGAAGATGAAGAAAGGGGCTAGGGGAGAAGTGAGAAGGAAGAAGTTGGAATAAAATGGCGGACGACCCCCGTCTCCCTTAGATTGTCATTTCTGTTGCCGTTCTAATTAGGAACGCTACATATATATATATATATATATATATATATATATATATATATATATATATATATATATATATATTCTAAGGAAGATAACGAACGTGCGCACTGGGTCAGCAGCATCGGCAGCATGAAGCGCGCAGCAGAAGCTCGAGCTCGGGAACTGCTCGGTGCATCGTAGAACCGGCGGTCGCTACGAACCCCAATAAATCTCCTTTACAAGTGGTGGAGCCGTGCGGGGTAACGTTCCACTCTACCATCCTGGAACTCCGTTCTCGGACGCTACCCTCTTCCATGCCGGACGCCGACCAGCAGACTCTCCCACCGCCACCCGTCCCTTGCCCTGGTACCGTACGCCAACGGGAGCCTCCCATCTTCAGCGGAACCTACGACAACGACGTTGAAGAGTGGCTGTCGTCCCACGAGCGGGTGAGCGTTCATAACAAAGGGAATGACTCAGATAAACTGGCTTACGTATCATTCTATCTCGCGGGCGTGGCCAGTCTCTGGTTCAGAAATCATGAGAGGGATATCCGAACGTGGTCGGTGTTCAAGACTTCGATTACCGAGGTATTTGACCGACCCGCCGTCAGGAAACTCCGAGCCGAGCAGCGTTTGCGTACACGCGCACAGGACACGGGTGAGACATTCACCAGCTATATATAAGACATTCTAGATTTGTGCAGGTGCGTGAACGCTGCCATGACGGAAGCGGAAAAGATCAAGCACGTCATGAAGGGAATCGATGATGACGCGTGCCAGATGCTTCTTGCCAAGGACCCACGCACTGTTGGCGACGTCATCAGCTTGTGCCAGAGCTATGATGAGTTGCGTAAGCAGCGAGCTCTGACAAGGCGACATCTCACACCAAATTCGACGTCACTCTGCAGCCTGACCACCGGCCCAGAACAAGCCTCCCTGCTAACCCAAATCAAGGATTTCGTCCGCGAGGAAGTTGCACGATAGCTATCTCTGGTGTCCGTTACTCAGGAGTCTGCCAGCACTTTGCCGTCTCATCTCCTTAACGTGATCCATGAAGAGGTCGCGGAAGCGCTGCCGGCTGTTCACCCGCAAGATGTCGTGACTACACCACTCACTTATGCTACGGTTGCTGCAATGGCCCCTAGCACTGTGCCCGTGCGTCGCTTCCAGCAGCCTGTGCACCGCCCTCCCCCTCCCGTCCCCTGGACCACCACTGCCGTCACTAACCCGTGGCGTACGCCGGACAATCGCCCTATATGCTTCGCCTGTAGGTATCCCGGTCATGTCGCAAGGTTCTGCCGCCGCCGATCGCAGGCGTTCGATGGCGATCGCCGCGCGCCCTATATGCCGCCTGATCCACCTGCGCCTTACGGATCCTTCGACCCATCACCAGCTCGCTCCCAGACTGATTGCCGTCCTCGCTTCGAACGCCTCCGGTCACCCTCCCCACGTCGCCGTTCGCTTTCCCCTATGCGTCGACGGCCCGTCTCTAACGAAGAGGGAAACTAGACGACGCAGTTCCTGAGGCAAGAACTGCGCAAGTGTCGACATGCCGAAGTCCTCCTCCTTTACCTGCTAATGTCATTGATGTGTTTATCGAAGATGTCGCTACAGTCGCCCTCGTCGATACCGGTGCCGCTATTTCAGTTATGGATGCAAGATTTTGCCGTTCGCTTCGTAAAGTGACGACGTCTCTGTCTGGATTGTCGCTCCGAACGGCGAGTGCTCAACCCATTCGCCCTACCGCTGCTTGTGCTGCCCGTGTGACCATACAGGACGTTTAGTACACGATTGAATTCATACTTCTTTCATCGTGCTCCCACGCCGTTATTCTAGGATGAGATTTTCTCTCACGCCACAACGCCATCATCAACTGCGCTCGGGCTGAGATTGAACTTTTCCACCTTGGTGACCTTGCCTCCGTCGATGCTCATCCTGCCGCTAAAATTGTCGTGAAAGAAGACACCTGTATTCCTCCGCGCTCTTCAGCATTCGTACCAGTCTTCTGTAGTATCATATCCGATGGGACGGTCTTCTTCATGCCCTCTCATCACTTTGTTACCCGAAAAGCGCTTCCTTTGCCCTTTGCAGCTCTTGACCTTGCCGCCGGTGTCAGCACGATGCCCATTTACAATCATCTTTCATCGCCGCTATCACTGCTCCGCCGCGAATGCCTTGGTTACGTCGAGTAGGTCGATTCAACACGAATTGTCTCCGTCCACGACGAAGCGCCTGCTACTGCCGTCCATGAACTGAGTGCCCTCTCCGTACCCGACTCAACATGCACTGGTGTCTTCAGCCCATTCATCGCCGAAGATCTGCCGCATTCACAGGGATCTCAACTTCTCGCACTCCTTCAGCACTTCCGCCGTTCTTTCGACGTTGCGCAACCATCTCTTGGCCGCGCATCGACGGCCGAGCATTACATCGACACTGGCTCTCACTCACCGCTGCGACAAAGACCATATCGCGTGTCCGCTACGGAACGTCGCGTCATTGCAGAACAGGTCGATGACCTGCTCTGTCGAGGCGTCATTCAACCTTCCCAAAGCCCATGGGCCTCTCCCGTGGTCCTCGTCCCAAAAGAAGACGGTTCCATCCGCTTCTGTGTTGATTTTCGACGCTTGAACAAGACCACGCTGAAGGACGTCTACCCATTACCACGCATCGATGATGCTCTGGACTGTTTACAGGGAGCCGAGTTCTTTTCTTCGCTGGATTTGCGGTCAGGCTACTGGCAGGTTCCGATGGCAGAGGCCGATCGCCCGAAAACTGCCTTTGTTACACCAGACGGCTTGTATGAATTCACCGTCATGCCTTTCGGACTGTGCAACGCTCCTGCTACGTTCGAAAGAATGATGGATAATGTTCTGCGTGGCCTCAAATGGAAAATCTGTCTTTGCTATCTTGACGACATTGTGGTGTTCGCCCCTAATTTCGCAACGCACCTGCTCCGCCTCCAGCACGTACTCACTTGCTCGACCAACGCCGGGTTGCAACTTAACCTGAAGAAGTGTCGATTTGCAGTTCGTCAGCTCACAATTTTAGGCCATGTCGTGTCAAATGAGGGCATTCGCCCGGATCCCGAGAAGCTACGTGCTGTTACTGCGTTCCCAAAACCTACCACTATGAAAGAGCTACGCAGTTTTATCGGCCTCTGCTTCCGACGATTCGTTCGAAACTTTGCGTCAATTATATCGCCTCTCACGCAGATCCTTGGTGGCGCTAGAGATCTCTCATCATGGTCTCCAGAGTGTGACGACGCCTTCGCAACCTTGCGCCGCTTCTCACGACGCCAACCATTCTTCGCCATTTTGACCCTCAAGCGCCAACCGAAATCCATACCGATGCAAGCGGTGTAGGCCCTGGCGCTGTGTTGGCACAGCGTCAACCTAGCCACACAGAATACGTCGTCGCATACGCGACTCGCACGTTAACCAAGGCGGAAACCAATTACAGCGTTACAGAAAAGGAGTGTTTGGCCATTGTGCGGGCTCTTGGCAAGTTTCGCCCATATTTATACGGCCGATCGTTTGACGTAGTGACCGACCACCACGCACTATGTTGGCTGTCGACGCTCAAAGATCCATCCGGCCGCCTTGCCCGCTGGGCATTGCGAATCCAAGAATATGACATCCGCGTGGTTTACCGTTCCGGGCGAAAGCACTCCGATGCTGACCCGCTATCCCGATCGCCGCTTCCCCCGAAGGCCCGTGACGACTCCACCTGCGAGTGTACATTACCCTCTCTGGACGTTGACACTATCGCTGCTGCACAGCGTAATGATCCCTGGACTGCATCTCTGCTCGACCTTCTCTCGGATACGTCGAAAGTTCCAGCGTCACGTACGCTTCGGCGCCAAGTTCCTCATTTTGCGATTCGAGACCAGCTACTATATCGACGCAACTATGCCCCAGAGGGACGCACCTGGTTACTCGTCATTCCGAGAAGCTTGTGATCAGAGCTCTGCTCCTCGTTCCATGTCGACCCTCAGTGTGGACACGCGGGAGTCTTCAAAACCTACGAAAGACTTCGACACCGCTATTACTGGCGGGGAATGTACAATTTCGTTCGAACGTTCGTCCGCTCTTGTCGTGAGTGCCAACGCCGTAAAGCGCCACCACACAACTCCGCCGGTGGACTCCAGCCTCTGCAATGCCCATCCCGACCCTTTGATCGCGTGGGCATAGATCTCTACGGGCCACTTCCGTTGACTCCTACCGGCAACAGGTGGATAATCGTTGCGGTAGACCACTTAACCCGTTATGCGGAGACCGCTGCTCTACCAAATGCTACAGCACAAGAGGTCGCAAATTTCATACTTCACCGTTTTCTCCGTCATGGAGGTCCACCTGAACTTTTAAGCGACAGAGGCCGCGCCTTCTTATCTGAAGTCATCGAACAACTGCTTGCTGAATGCGCTATTGTTCATCGTAAATGCACTGCTTATCACCCACAGACTAACGGTACCACGGAACGCTTTAATCGAACTCTTAGTGACATGCTCGCCATGTATGTTTCACCTGATCACTCTAATTGGGACCTCGTTCTTCCGTTTGTCACCTATGCCTACAACACCGCGACTCAGGCCACTACCGGATTCTCACCCTTTTACCTTCTTTACGGCCGTCATCCTTCGCACACAATCGACACCATTCTGCCCTACCGGCCAGACCCATCCGAATGCCTGCCGATCTCGGAAGCCGCCAGACACGCCGAGGAATGTCGCCAGCTGGCCCGCCGATCCACCTCGGACGACCAGAACCGTCAAAAAGCCGTTCACGATGCCCAGAACTCGACTCCCACTTTTCTCCCGGGCGCTCTCGTCTGGTTGTTAGTGCCACACCGCACGCCTGGGCTCGCTTCAAAACTCCTTCCGAAGTACGACGGGCCATACCGCGTTCTCGAGAGAACATCACCGTGAATTACCTGATTGAGCCGCTAACGCCGCCGTCCGACATGCGACGTCGTAACCGCGAAGTCGTTGACGTTCAGCGTCTCAAGCCGTATCACGGTTCTACCGTCCTTCCAGAAACCTAAGTCGCCAGGATGGCTCCTTTATTTCCGCGGGGCCATTGTAAGGAAGATAACGAACGTGCGCACTGGGTCAGCAGCATCGGCAGCATCAAGCGCGCAGCAGAAGCTCGAGCTCGGGAACTGCTCGGTGCATCGTAGAACCGGCGGTCGCTACGAACCCCAATAAATCTCCTTTACAATATATATATATATATATATATATATATATATATATATAGCCGCGACGCCACCTCTGCCCAACCACGTTGACGATGACGACGACGACCTCGTGTGTGCAAGCGAGGCGCTAGGGAAGAAGAAGCCTGGACTGAGCGCTTGCACTAGTTCTCTCGATTAAATACCGCTCTCCGCTCTTGTCTCCAGTGAGTCGTGACACTGGTGGAGGTGCTCGGTATCGCATCACCGCCTAATGATTGGGACGACTCCTGCGAGTAGCCCTGCACCCAGCCCTTTAAGACATCATCTACGCGTCGAGACACAAGTGTACCGCGCAAGCCGCCGCCTGCAAGGTCTATGCCCAAAATTGGGGCTCTTGCAAGGAACTTTGTCGGCGACCTCACCGAATCAGGAAATGGCGTTGTAAATCCAACACAGGTGACGGTTCGAAAAATCTATTCCCCACTAGCTTCTACGGTGACACGTATGAAGACGCCGAAGACAGGCTGGACCAGTAGGAATACGTAGCAATCAGTGGCGTCCGTGCCAGAAGCTTTCCAATGTGTACTTCGCTCTTGAAGGTAGCGCAAGGATGTGGTTCCAAAACAGCGAGGCACATTTGACAACGTGGGACGAATTTTGCCGTCGGCTACTTGATACCTTTAGAAGCACTGATCGCCGAGACAATGCACAACGCCTTCCCGAGTTGCGCATTCAAAAGCCGAACGAAAATGTTTCGATGTTTGCCGAGAACATGTCTCGTTTGTTTCGCCACGGGGATCCCAACATGCCTGATTCGAAGCAGCTGAGCCTTTTTATGCGCGGCGTCCGAGAACAGCTATTCGCTGGTCTCGTGCGTAAACCGCCTACAAGAGTGGAAGAGTTCATTAAGGAAGCCACAGCAATCCAGCGGGCGCTGCAGCAGCGTTGCCAGCAATACCACCGCCTGACTAACGATGCGCCTGCAGGAGCAGCAGTACTCACAGTGACGGACGAGACCTCGCTGCGTCAACTAATAATAGACACTGGGCGCGAGGAGATTGCGAAGCAAACTGTGACACCGAAGGAGTTTACTGTTGCTTCGGTCGCTGAAGTTGTCCGCCGAGAAATCCAGCAAGCATTTGCATCACCTGAGCCACTCCCTGAACCGGCGTCCCGAACCACGCTTCAAGCCGCGCGCATGCAGCTACGCAGACGCTGTCCGTCGCCCGCTTTCTACCGGGCCAGTACAGCAGTACCACCAGCAGCCTGGGTACAGAGGGAGCATTTTAGGCGACCCCAGCTTCGCAGGACCGACGTATGGCGCACTGCTGATCACCGACCATTGTGTTTTCAATGTGGCGAACCAGGGCGCATTTACCGTTTTCGCACTCGTCGTGACGGTGGCATCCAGAAAATGTCACCTGCCACTGCGCGATAGTTTTCCAGATAGACACCCACGCTTCGACGACAGTGTCACTCGGGAAAAAGGCAGCTCAGCTAATCTCCGGTCACGCTCGCGGTCTCCGTTGCGTTATTGTTCGCCGAAGCGTCGCAGTTTCGCCGACACCCACCGTGGTTGCTCAGTGGCTATGGTTTTGGGCTGCTGAGCATGAGGTCGCGGGATCGAACGCGGCCGCGGCGGCAGCATTTCGATGGGGGCGAAATGCGAAAACACCCGTGTACTTAGATTTAGGTGCACGTTAAAGAACCCCAGGTGGTCGAAATCTCCGGAGTCCTCCACTACGGCGTGTCTCATAATGAGAAAGACGTTTTGGCACGTCAAACCCCATAATTTAATTTTTTCAGCTTCGCCGACGTGGTAAGAGGCCACTCTCCAAGCCCACGGCGGGGAAACTGAAATCAGCGAACTCCGGGGGGAAGGTTTCAAGTCGTCGAACCACCGAAAGTCCCCCATTATTACTGAGAAACGAGCAGAGCAAGCCGGAGAAACGGAACGCCGACGAATTTGCGAGTGCCTACCTACTCTTAAGGATTGATGGGCACGACGTGACAGCTTTAGTTGATCCTGGCGCAGACTTTTCCGTAATGAGTGAGAAGTTGGCAGACTGGCTTAAGAAAGTCAAAATGCAATGGATGGGCACATATCTTCCAAATTCCGCGGGTCAGATAATGACACCTACAGCAAAATGTACTGCACGACTCCAGATAGGAAATACAGCTTTTGCCGCCACTTTTATGATTTCAAAAGAGTGCTGCAGATCACTCATCATTGGAATGGACTTCTTGCGGGAGTACGGCGCCGTGGTTAACATACCGGTTGGTGAGATAGCCTTATCAACTAGTACAGACACAAGCCAGGACGAAGAGCGCCAAGGTACATCGTTACGGGTCGCCGCCGACGATGTCCGCATACCACCAATATCATACAGTCTTGTCTCCGTCAGTTGCGGAGAACAGTTGAACAAGGACGGTGTAGCCGAACAATTAACTGCACTTCTGTTCCATCAGGGTGTTGCCATTGCTCGCGGTATTGTCAGCCTAATCGGTGGTTTAGCGCCACAACATAAACAAAGTCTCAGGGAACTGCTTGACGATTTTAAGGACTGCTTTTCTACAACATCCCGAGTGTGTCAAACACCACTGGCGATACACCGCATCATTATGGAGGAAACAGCAATACCCATCCGACAGCATCCGTATCGCGTGGCTGAGAAAGAGCGTGAAGCAATACAGCAGCAAGTCAAGAAAATGCTGGAAGATGATGTCATCCAGCCGTCAAAAAGCCCTTGGGCATCACCCGTGGTACTCGTTAAGAAGAAGGATGGTAGCCTGCGGTTTTGTATCGATTATCGCAAGCTCAATCGGGTTACAAAAAAGATGTGTATCCCTTACCACGCATCGACGATTCCCTCGACAGGCTACGGCATGCACGGTACTTCTCATCGATGGACTTAAAAAGTGGATACTGGCAAATAGAGGTCGATGAGCGGGATCGCGACAAGACTGCTTTTGTAACGCCTCATGGGCTCTATGAATTCAAAGTTCTCCCCTTTGGTTTGTGTTACATCCCAGCCACATTCAAAAGACTAATGGATACTGTTCTCTCAGACCTTAAGTGTAAGACTTCCTTAGTCTACCTAGACGATCTCATTGTTTATACTGGCACATTTGATGAACATCTCAGACGGCTACGGTCGGTTCTTCAAGCCATACGGTCCGCTGGGCTTACCTTAAAACCTGAAAAGTGCCACTTTGGCTATGAAGAACTACAGTTTTTGGGCCACGTAGTAAGTCACACATGTGTCAGACCTGATCCTGAGAAAATCGCAGCCGTCGCAATGTTTTCAAGGCCTACAGACAAGAAGGCAGTCAGACGCTTCCTGGTCCTATGCGCATATTACCGGCGATTTATTGCGGGTTTTGCACGCATCACCTCACCGCTCACCTGCTTAACCAGAGAAGATGTCACGTTTGTGTGGGTCGAGGAGCAGGAGGCGGCATTTCACGAGTTGCAGCACCGTCTACAAACTCCGCCTGTTGCCCACTTTGACATGGTAGCGCCGACAATGATCCACACCGATGCCAGCAACGTAGGTCTAGGCGCCATCCGTGTTCAGCGGCAAGACGGCGCTGAGGGGCTCATCGCTTACGCGAGTAGGACACTGTCACGTGCCGAGTCGAACTACTCCACCACAAAGAAAGAGTACTTGGCTGTAGTATAAGCAGTTACCAAGTTCCGCCCGTACATATAAGGCCGCATTTCAAGTTATAAGTGACCACCATTCTCTCTGTTGGTTGACCAACATGAAAGATCCATCTGCACGTTTGGCACGCTGGAACCTACGGCTTCAAGAGTACATGACAGTGGGCTATGAATTGGGAAGACAGCAGGTAGACGCTGACTGCCTTTCCAGATCGCCGATCGAGTCATCAGGCGGAGATGATGACGAATCCGCAGGCTTTTTAAGAGTTGTTGATGCGGCCACCATCTGTCAACAACAGCAAGAAGGCCAGGAGCTCGCGTCACTTATTGATTTCCGAGAACGCCGCACCACAAACAAGCCCGGATTGTTCTCAAGGCACCTGTCAACATTCTGCATACGCAACGGTGTTCTCTTTAGGAGGAACTTCTCTTCAACAGGGAAAAGATATCTACTAGTCGTCCCTAAAACTCTCCGCAATGAAAGCTTGCAGGCCTGTCACGATGAAGCTACCTCAGGTCTCCTAGGCTACACAACAACATTCGCACGGATCAAAGAGAAGTATTACTGGCTACGGCTCGCAGCACAGGTGAAGCACTACGTTCGAACGTGCCTTGACTGTCAGCGACGAAAAGCGCCACCTACGAAACCTGCCGGACTTTACATCCCGTTCCCGCGCCGGAAACGCCGTTTGCACAAATTGGGATGGACCTTTTGGGCCCATTCCCAATATCTGCTGCCGGAAATAAGTGGATCCTTGTCGCGACAGATTACCTCACGCGATATGCTGAAACGAAGGCACTTCCTAGCAGCACCGCAGCCGAGGCCGCACACTTCACTGAAAACGTCGTCCTGAGGCACGTTGCTCAAGCGGTCATCGTAACCGACAGGGGAACCGCGTTCACGGCTGAACTTTTGTAACTGTATTCACCCTCAGTGGCACGGCACATAGAAGGACTGCAGCCTATCACCCGCAAAACAATGGACTTACGGAGCGCCTCAACAAGACTCTCGCAGGCATGCTGTGCATGTATGTCGATGTGGAACACGAGAATTGTGACCAAATATTACCCTACGTAACGTTTGCTTATAATACGGCTCGGCAACAAACAACAAGAATGACGCCATTCAGTCTCCTCCATGGTCGAGAAGTGACTACAATGCTGGATGCTATGCTTCCTTATGATTCCAGCGATTCCGAGACTGATGCCGCCGATTTGACAGATCGCGCCGAAGAAACAAGACAGCTCGCGCGCATTCGCATAGCTAGCCAGCAAGACCGTGATGCCCGACGTTACAATCAACACCATCGATGCGTCGTCTATCAGCCCGGCCAAAGAGTCTTGGTTTGGGCTGCAGTACGCCGCCGAGGCCTCGCGGAGAAACTTCTGCGCCGATACTTTGGGCCGTACAAGATTCTACGACGCCTTAGCGACGTCAACTATGAAGTTGTTCCTGACAGCCCATCCTGCTCGAGGCGCCGTCAGGACCTGCCTGAGACTGCCTGGTTTCATGCGCACGTGGGACGCATGAAACCTTATTTTTCTGAATGACATGGACACTCTCTGGTTCGCTGGAAACTGGATGCTACCCGCCGAGAATTGGGACGATGCTCCTTCTGGACGGGGGCAAATGCCGCGACGCCATCTGTGCCCAACCACGTTGAGGATGAAGACGACGACCTCGTGTGTGCAAGCGAGGCGCTAGGATGGACTGAGCCTGGACTGATGAAGCCTAGACTGCGCGCTTGCACTGATTCTCTCGATTAAATATCGCTCTTGTCTCCAGTGAGCCACCACGAATATATATATATATATATATATATATATATATATATATATATATATATATATATATATATATATATATATATATATATATATATATATATATATATATACGTGCAGGACGTTTCAAGTAACTTACACCACAGGCGTATCTACTAGGTAGACAGGGGGCGCCAACCAGTAACGTGAATGGGGCTCATCACCTCCACCACTCTCTGAAGTGAGGGAGGGAGCACGTCACGTTTTTGAACTATAGGGGTATCTACATGGTGGGCAGGGGTTACTGTACCCCTACCCACTAGATAGATACGTCCATGGTTCAAGTAACGTGAAACAACACCCTGTATATATGCAATGTTGATCAAGTGACCAGTAAAACAACATATATGTGCAAAAGACGCGAACATACTCATGAGCGTGTGTTTTTCACATATATTTCGAAATTCAATATTGCTCAAGAAGACTCAATGTTATTCAACAATAAGCTAACAGCATTTAGTAAACGACTTTATTGTTGTGAACACTCAACAATAGCTCAATAATACTCAATATAATTCAACAATATAGCAACAGAATTTAGTCAACAACTTTATTGTTGGAAACTACTCAACAATGGATGGATGGATGGATGGATAAAACACTTTATTGGGGTCCTTTAGGGCGCGCACTAGCGCGCAGCGGGCCGCTCCGACGTCGGGAGAGAGAGGCCGAGCCTCTCCGCCACGTCGCGGGCCCGTTGGAGAGCCCATAACTGTTCTTCGAGGTTGGGGCTGTGTAGGACCGCGTCCCAGCGTGAAAAAGTGTTGCTTTCATCGCCGCGTAACGCGGGACATCGCCATAGCATGTGAGGTAAGTTCACCAAGTCATTGCATAGTGCATATGAGTTTGTTGCCTGAATTTCGGGGTGCCTCTTGTGAAGAAGTAGGGGGTTTGGATATGTCCCCGTCTGTAGAAGCCTTAGTGTCAAAGCCTGAGGTCTGTTGAGTTTGAAATGTGCGAGGGGGCAGATCCTCCGAGCCAAGTAAAAGTGCTTAGTAATTTCGGTGTACGATGAAGGAGATTGTCAGTACCCCCAGCGTCATGCTGCCCGGCAGCTACGCGGTTGATGATCCCTCGCGCAGCTCCGCGTGCCGACTCATTGAGGTTGGGCGGGGCACCCTCGATCTGTCCCATGTGGGCTGGAAACCAGATCAATGTGTGTGGCTTGATCTCCTTGCTTCCTAGTATCCCTAAGGCCAGCTCGGATATGGTTCCTTTGGCAAATGCCCTAACAGCTGATATCGAGTCACTGTAGATTGCTGTCCTCTTGTCGTCCAATAAGGCCATCGCTATTGCAGCCTGCTCTGCGATCTCAGGGGACATCGTCCGAATCGAGATTGCGTTCGTTATTTGCCCTTCATGATCTACGCTAACTATAGCGAAGACCTGTCCGTCGGCGTAGCGCGCTGCGTCTACGAAACTGTTCTCCGAAGCCCGTTCACGAGCCTTTTCCAGGAGAGCCTTCGCGCGCGCCCGACGTCTTCCCACGTTGTGTTCTGGGTGGACGTTTCGTGGGATCGCGGCGACAGTGATGCGGTCCCGCTGCTCTCGAGGGATGCTGCAGAACTTTGTTTTGATTACTGCGGAGGGAACGCCCAGCTCCTGTTAGATGTGTCTTCCAGCTTGTGTGGTAGATAGCCTGACGAACTGGGCCCTCTCCTGTGCTTCCGCTATTTCCTCTAGCGTGTTATGCATGCCAAGTTGAAGTAAGCGTTCTGTGTGAGTGTATATGGGGAGGCCGAGAGCTCTCTTCATTGCCTTCCTAATTAATGCGTTGAGCTTATTCCGCTCCGATCTTTGCCAGTTGTGCATGGCCGCGACGTAAGTGAAATGACACATTACGAACGCATGTACCAATCTCACGAGGTTATCTTCTCCGAAGCCCTGCTGCCGGTTGGTCACTCTTCTGATTAGTCTGATGGCATTGTGCGTCTTCTTAGTGAGTCGCAGCACTGTCTGGTTGTTTGAACCACTCGACTCTACCATCATGCCGAGAATCCGGATAGCATCCACCCTCAGAATATAGCCTCCGTCGTTTGTGCGCAGCTTTATGTCGCATTCGGCGAGTGCCTTCCACCCCTTTGGTTTCGGGCCTCTGCGCTTGGGTCGATAAAGTAGCAGTTTCGACTTGTGCGGTGAGCACCGAAGACCCGTGGAGTCAACAAGGTATCTCTCGGTAGCATCAATCGCCTCTTGCAGGGCCGTCTCTACCTGTCCATCACTACCTCCCGTACACCAGATGGTAACGTCGTCTGCGTATATGGTATGACTGATGCCGTCGATAGCAGAGAGTGTCCTGGAAAGTCCAATCATGACGAGGTTAAAGAGGGTTGGGGATATGACTGCCCCATTGTGGCGTCCCCTTAGTCCCCAGCTTGATCATGTCTGAAGTCAGGTCCCCGATCTTAAGAGTGGCTTCTCTGTCTGACAGGAAAGATCTCGTGTAGGAATGGAAGTGCTTCCCCAGGTTAAGGCTCGAGATTGTGCTTAAAACGAACGAGTGAAGAATGTTATCAAAGGCCTTTTCCAGATTAAGACGTAGTATGGCTCTCGTGTCCCGCGTATTACAGTCAATAATGTGATGCTGGATGAGTTTCATCGCGTCCTGCGTCGAGAGTCCGACCCTGAAGCCGATCATGTTGTGTGGGTAAATGTCGCGGTCCTTCAGGTAGCGTGAAGCCTGTTTAGAATTGCGTGCTCAGCAACGTTCCCCACGCACGATGTGAGCGAAATTGGGCGGAGGTTATCGAGGCTGGGCGGCTTGCCTGGCTTGGGGATGAGAATGGTGTTGGCCGATTTCCACATTTCCGGGACTTTACCACTGCTCCATGCTTGGTTAATGATGTCCGTTAAGTATTCGATAGACTTCTCGTCCAGGTTCCGTAGAGCTTTGTTTGTGATCTTGTCCGGACCCGGAGCCGATCTGCCGTTGAGGGCGTGGAGCGCTTGTCTGGTATCCTCAATCCCGAATTCTGCGTCGAGCTCAGGGTTCTCGGAGCCTTCGTAGTCAGGGGAAGGTGGTGTAGGGCCCGATGCGACTGATAGGTACTTCTTCACGAGTTTGCATAAAATTTCCTTGCTCGAATATTCTCGCTTGGCTGTGTGTAGAATGCGCGCCAGTGTGTTGCGTTGGTTGGTTTTAGTGTTCGTCTCGTCGAGGAGATGCTTTAGGAGGTTACAGGTGCCCCTGTTGCGCATCTGCCCGTCGATCGAGTTACACACCTCATCCCATTGCTGTTTAGAGGGGGCTCTGCAGTGTTCCTCTATAGTTCTGTTGATTTCCGATATCTTTTTCCTGAGCCTGCGGTTGAGCCGTTGTCCTTTCCACCTGGTGAGCAGGGACTGCTTGGCCTCCAACAGGTGAGCCAGACGGCAGTCCATCTTTTCCACTGGGAAGTCGGTACAAACCTCTTTGGTGGTAGCTTTGATGTCGTGTCTAATCTGTACAACCCATTGTTCGAGGCTAGGCTTGTCCTCACTCTCCGTTCGCTCTTCCCTAATTTTGCGAAATTTGTCCCAGTCTGTGTACTGGAACATGCGCTGTCTCTTCTGCTCGACTTCGAGGTGCGTAGCCAAGATCTAATGGTCGCTACCAAAATCTACCCCGAGGTTCGTCCACTTGACCGCTGCAATCCTCCTGACAAAGGTGAGATCTGGTGTCGTGTAACGGCTCGACGATGTTCCACATCTGGTGGGGAACGCTGGGTCCATGACTAGCATCAAGTTTAGGTTTATAGCTTCAGGCCAGAGGTCCTCCCCCTTGTTAGTGTTATATGGGTAGCCCCAAGTGTGGTACGGCGCGTTGAAGTCACCAGCTATGATCAAAAAGGAGTCGCGCGCTAGTTGCGTGGCCTTGGTGATTAGAGCTTTGAAGCGTTGCCTTGGAGCTTTGGGACTACTGTAGACATTCAGGATGAATATACTTTCGCGGTTCGTTGGGCTAGGGATGATCTCTATCATCACGTATTCGACTTTACTTGCGGTCATCTTAAGGTCGTGAGTGATGTGGGTCAGCTTGTTGCCAACTAGTACGGCGATCCCCGTCCTTCTTCGTGCTTTGCTACGGGCCTGTAGCCTAACAGCGTGACGTTAGATGTTAATGTTTCTTGTAAAAAGATACCATTTGGCTTCTCTGCGTGTGAGCGAATATATTGTTGCAGGGGAGCCCTCTTGGGAAGGAAACCCCTGCAATTCCGTTGCCACATCTTGAATGAGCTAGATTGAGTGGCCATCGTATTGCTCTTAAGTTGCTGTGCTAACCTTCGTAGGGCCGATCGCCCCCAAGCTGTTAATAGTCGATGCTGTTACTGGGGGTGTAGGAGCTTTAGGTACCAGCACAGGTGCTACAACGTTTTCTAAGAAGGACTCAATTTTGCTGATCCGCTGATTAGTGCGCTCCTCCATGGAAGCCATGTTGCTTTGGAAAAGCGAGAACTTTTCATTTATCTGCTTATGCTGTCACTGAGAGCGGAGAGCAACTCGCGAATCTTCGATTTGGCCCTGCCTGGTGCTCTTTCTTGCTCGTTAACAATTGCCCTATTTTTAGCGGGCCTCTCTGTATCGATGTTCTCAACCATGGGGACTTCCATTGGCTGGGGAGCGGCCGGTTGCTTAACCGTATCGCTCTCCTCAACCATGGGGACTTCCATTGGCTGGGGAGTGGCTGGCTGCTTGTCAGCCATGGCGGGTGGACTGCCCTTCTTAATCTCGGCAATTTCTGTCATCAGTCGAGCTATTGTGTTCTTCATCACCTCGTTTTCGCGTTCAAGTTGTGCTAGTCTGCTGTTACCGCTATCATGCTCTGGCGGTGAGCCCCGCGTTACCTTTTCCGGCGTTCCTCGAACTCGGTCGGCCCAGCTCGGGTAGCAATCGGGTCGACGATCCCTGGAGCAGGACCTCGAGCAGAACTTGAACTGGACTTGACTGCCTCGGCGCCGGGATCCGGAGCGACCCCTGGAGCGTGATCTGGTCCTGGTTCTGGAACAAGAGCACCCTCTGGATCGAGAGCGACTCCGGGGGCTCCCTCTGGAGCGAGAGCGTCCCCTGGATCAGGAGTGCCCCCTAGGCTCTTGCGGTGGAGGTTGCTCGAAGTGATTCTTGCTGTCGCTGCTATGCGGTGTTGACGAAGCCCCATTTGTCGAAGCTTCCACCGTCGCACTCTCCCATCGTCTCCTTCTGACGACGTACGTGATCTGGAATCTCTCCTTCCACGTTTTGTCCGCCGTAGGGTGTGGGCTCCCGCACAATCCACACTTTGGCGTGCACTGGTGTTGATCATCCGGGTTGAGTGCCCCACATCCTCTGCAGGTGGACTCTTCGGGAGTCGGGCAAACGTCGGCACAATGGCCGAGTTTGCCACATGCGTAGCAAATATCGACTGGTTTGCGATAAAGAAAACATTTCACAAGGACTGGGCCATAGCGTACGAAGTTCGGAACCTTGAGTCCGTCGAAAGCAATGATGATTGTGCCTGTGTTCTTAATTCTCTTAACCGCCAAGGCCAGCGGGTTTCTCTCGTTGACGATGTTACGTTCCAGGTCCGATGGACTGTCGTTGAGGTCGATGTGTCTGATTACCCCTTTACGCTCTGAGGTTTCAATAATTATTGATGCATTGTTGAAAGGCTATTGTGTCAACAATTCATCAGCAATATGCCAACAACATTTCAACAGTAGTTTTCACAAGGGTAGTTTGGGCTGTCTCCAAGTTCCGGCCATATTTATACGGCCACACGTTTTTCATTAAAACTGCTCCAGCCTTTGTCTTACGAGAACATTTCTGCGTTTTAAATGTATTTTAACAGGCATTTGTAGCTGACCGGACCGAGACAAGTGGTCAGGGGTGCCAAAAGAGAGGTAAAGCGTCATTTTAGGTCTCGAAGGCTATATACAACACATATTCACCCGCGAATGTGGTCTGCGTCAGAACAAGGCACGAAAGCGCGAGGGGGTTGCGAGCGTCATAAGACGTTGCTCACTGAACGCGCGAATAGCATAGATACTGATGCCATCTCTTCGCGTATTTACGAGTCATCTCAACAAGCTTGTTTTATTGCGATAGCAATAATGTTTCAATTTCTAATTGAATATTCTCTACGTATATTTTACAAACAAAAAAGAACAAGGTTCGCACCATTAAAACTAAACCTGTTTCATGCCACGGCTTCTATGGGCGCACTATTGCATCTCCACATGCAAAGATGTTGGCTCAATATTTGTGTTCCCGAAAGCCTGACACTTAGAACTTAATAGGATCGATATTAATATTCGGTCGTTGTTCGCTGCAGCGGTTCGGCTACGTGCACGCATACTGAACCGCTTCTTTCCGCCTGTACAGATCACAGCTGCAAGGAACTGCTGGCAAGAAGACTTCGTCTACCCCGGCTGCGCCACTTATCGGCACAAGAAAAAGCATCCTGGCCCTGGCCGTGCCTACCGCCTAGCGTCTACCGCAACGCGCCTGCGCGCGACCCCAAGCCCGTTGGTTTAAAAGCCCTGCAAGAAGCACGTTCGCATCAGTTGGCAGCAGTGGTTACGGCCACGTGCACGCATACTGAACCGCTTCTTTCCGCCTGTACAGGTTGGTGATTTTTATGCACCTCCCTAATAGTGGGATGCACATTCGGCCGTAGCGGCTGCTGCCACATTCCTGTTCGGATAAACTGTTATTTCTGTTATTTCACTCGTGTTCTTGTTCACTTACCTCCGGTTTGTCCCGCGATCTGGTAGCAATGACAGGCAAGCAAGAGCTCTCTAAACTTTTTGAAGAACTTAAACGTGAGTTCAAGAATGAATTTAGAGAACTGCGCGAATGCCTGGAAAGAGACTTAAGGAAAGAAATAAGAGCAATGAAGGGATTCTTGGAATTTGAGAACAAGAACTATGAGGAAATGAAAACATCTGTGAGTGAGCTGAAAAATGCAAACTCTGATCTAAGAAACACAGTGTCTAGAAAAAGACCGAGATGCCCTGCCCGCAAAACTCAAGGATCATGAAGTAAGGCTCAATGAAAATGAACAGCATACCCAGTGTTTCAACATAGAAATCAAAGGTGTACCAACGCAGCCAAAAGAAAACACCCTGGATATAACTAGAAAAATTACATTTGCACTTGATGTACTGTCGGCCAAAAAAGTAAACGGACCACGGCTTAGGTGGCCGGAGCGGCTGCGGGGCCACACCGGGGCGCTACTATCTCGCTCCGCGCGATAACAACGAGAGTGCCCCGGGTGACGCCAGACTTCGCCCTCACTCTCCCGCCGGGCCTTATCACACTTGATAAATTTCTAGTGCGCCGTTCGGCTGCTCTGGTGTGGACGGTTGCGACGAAGGAGACTGTGCATTGCCGATATTCTAGAACATGGCGCTGTCGCACAGTAACGGATGGCAGCAGGGCATCAAACCGCGGCACTGAGAAGGAACGAAACCCGTTGTGATTGTTGTTTTGCTTATAGTCACCTTATCCGTGGATGTCGCCGGCGTCCACCGCTGCTCAATTTTAGGCAACATAACGCAAGTAACCACAATGACGGCTATGGTGATGCGCGCTATTTCACGCCGGCGTGGTAAGTTACAGGCGCCAAGCTTTACTGAGGGCACGGCTTTTCTGTGAAATTACTTTCCCTGCATTGTCTCCAGCAGTGCGTTTATATCAGTGACCCCTCTGAAAACTGCTTTAATTAGCTACTACAATGCGTAGGCCGTCATGAAACTACAAAAGTGCGGTCATGAAGAGGTAATTGGGACGACGAATCGGAATAACTAGTCAGTCGTGAAAGTTTATTAACGGAAGCATTCCATGGCTTGATGAGGTCTTCAGTGCGATGAAAAGTTGCCGCTGACCGCGATGACTTGGCTTACTCGCCTTGGCATCGAGAGCGCCGCCGCTATAGCTTCGGACGTCCGTGCAGCGCTTCCCGCTCTCTATCACGCCGACGTGAAAGAGCGCGCGTCACCTAAGCCACCGTTGCGGCTACCTTCGCGGTGTTGCCTAAAATCGAACAGTGGTGGACGTCGGCGACATGCACTGATATGAAAGACAAGGTGAATACCAGCAAAACAACGATTAGAAGGGGTCTTCGTTCCCTCTCAGGGTCGTAGTTTGATGCCCTGCGGCCGCCCGCTACTGCGCGACATCGCCACGTGCTGGACTACTGGGGATGCACGGTCCGCTTCATCGCGACCGTCAGCAGCAGAGCAACCGAACGGTGCACTAGAAATTTATCAAGCATGATGAGGCCCCGCGTTAGAGTGAGGGCTAAGTCTGGCGTCACCCGGGGCACTCTCGTCGTCAGAGCGCCGAGCGAGATAGCAGCGCCCCGGTGTGGCCCTGCAGCCGCTCCGGCGACCTAAGCCGTGGTCCGTTTACTCTTTTGGCCGATAGTACATTTCGATTATTCTGATTTTGAAGTTTGCCACCAGGTTAGGACAAGCGGTAACGCTAATTGCCCTGATACTGTGGTGCAGTTCACACACAGGGCCAAGCGCGATTGTTTCCTAGAGAAAGCAAGGAAAAATACAGCTGACAACAGAAGATATACAGCTGGAGCCCAGCACTCCGATTTACATCAATGAACACTTATCTCCTCTGGTGAAACGCTTGTTTGGAGCGGTCAACAGCAAAAAGAAAGAAATCGGCTGGAAATATGCCTGGTATCCTAATGGCAAGGTTTTCGCCCGGAAATCAGGCGGCAGCTCCATTGTCCCCATATGCCATCTTAATGACTTGCAGAAAATAACGTAGGAACAACAGTTGCGTCAATTTTTTTTTCTTGTGGCTCCTTATTTAAAATATGGGTTATGTACCGTCCGAGGTAAATGATTTTGTATCCGATAAACAACCAGCAATGACATTTTTTCATCAACATGTTCGATCGCTCACAAATAATACAGATGAACTTACCATGTTAATACATAGCTTCGGAATACCGATTACACTCATGATGTTAACCGAAACTTGGTGAACGCCCACATCACAATTGTTCCTGCTTTCTGGTTTTCAGTCCTTCTTCTGTAGTCGACAGAATAAGCGAGGGGGCGGTGTAGCGCTTTTGCTCAAAGGTGATATTTTTGCTGAACCTGTCGATGATTTTACTGGTATAACTTCTGATTATGAGGTACTAACACTACAAAACCGTACAAACTTGTTCTCTGTTGTGTACAGGCCACCACCAGGCGATGCCACCCGCTTTCTTGCTTTCGTTGAAAAGATTTTCAGAGTTGCAACAGACGAAAAAAGAGAATTTTGTTTTAGGAGGTGACGTCAATGTAAACATGCTGTCATCTTTCCCGCTGCAAAATGATTTCCAGACTCTAATTACAACATGCGGTTCTTCAAATACAATTTCTACAGCAACACGCATAACTGTTGACGGCGCGTCCTTATTAGATGTGTTCATATCAAATATAAATATTCATTCATTAGAGGCCGACGTTCTGTACACTGATATCAGTGACCATCTAGGCATCATTCTACTGGTGAGTAAAATCAATCGTGTGACTCGGAAAACTAAGGAACCAGTTTATGTTCTGTCAATTATGCAATCAAATCTGGAGGCTTTTCTCCAAGCCATTGCTCAGCAAACTTGGGATAGCGTTTATCGTGCACAAGACAGCGACTCTGCATATAATATTCTGCTTTTAATAATATTTTTAAACCATTATATGACACGCACTTTGCACGCAAAAATATTACGAGGTCATCTAAAGCGCGGAAACCTTGGCTGACCACTGAGCTTCTAGACAGGAATAAACAAAAACATGTTATATATGCGAAATTTGTGAAATCTAAGGATGACGCCTTGCTTGAGAAGTTTAAGAAATACAGAAACAGTTTAACAAATAAACTCAGAGCTGCCAAAGATGCTTATTTTTTAGAAATATTTAGTAACCCTGCTAACCAACGAAGTGATGTACTTTGGCGCAAATTTAATGCAATGTTACAGCCTAACTCCTACTCAGCTATTCCTAATATATTGGAACATGATGGGCACAAAATTTCTGGAGATGCAGTACCAAATGCAGTTAATGAAGTCTTTACTCTAGAACCACAGCAGGACGTAGGCCTCGTTGACTACGCTCAGTTTCTTCCAGTAAACAGGAAACAGGAATGGAGCATCGCTTTTCCTTGCTCCAACTACTCCTCCGGAAGTTTCATCGTGTACCAGAGCTACAAGCAAGTCACTAGACGCCGACGGTATCCAGATTCCATCTGTAAAGTATGTGCTCGATATTATAAGCCTTATTCTAGCCCATGTTTATAACATAATATTATCAACAGGTGCCTTTGCTAAGAGAATGCAAATTACCCGCGTTGTTCCCGTCTTCAAGCGCGGTGATAAAACTGTATAAAATAATTATCGGCCTATATCAATAATTCCAGTATTTTCTAAGGGCATTGAGAAAATAATGCATGCGAGATTACTCTCATTCTTTAACCCTCACCATTTGATTGCAGACATTCAACATGGTTTTAGAAAGCACCGCTCAACGCAAACAGCCCTCCTGAGCCAAAAAAGAAGTAACTTTAGACGCATTCAGCCGTAAGCACATGGCACTAGGCATAGACATAGATTTCTCTAGGGCTTTTGATTTAATTAATCATTCCATCCTTCTTTAGAAATTAGAAATGTATGGTGTACGTGGAATCGCAGACTCGCTTCTGACATTCTATCTGTCCCACAGGTCACAGTTCGTAGATGCCAGTAACGCAATATCTTCAGGCAAGTCAGTTATCACTGGTGTGCATTTGGAAGCATTTGTGCCCACTTTTATTTTTGATTTATGTAAATGAGATTGTACGCTGTACAGATAACGTTACATTCGTTTCGTATACCGATGACACAACCGTTTTTGTTACAGGCAACGTGGAAACAGATATAGAAATAAAGGCTAATAAGACGCTGTCTGACGTAGAACGCTGGTCCGCGATAAACTGCTTAAACATCAACCCTAAGAAAACAAAAGTAATCTTGTACACGCCAAGTGGTAAGTTGTTGACAACAAATAAACTCAGAGCTGCCAAAGATGCTTATTTTTTAGAAATATTTAGTAACCCTGCTAACCAACGAAGTGATGTACTTTGGCGCAAATTTAATGCAATGTTACAGCCTAACTCCTACTCAGCTATTCCTAATATATTGGAACATGATGGGCACAAAATTTCTGGAGATGCAGTACCAAATGCAGTTAATGAAGTCTTTACTCTAGAACCACAGCAGGACGTAGGCCTCGTTGACTACGCTCAGTTTCTTCCAGTAAACAGGAAACAGGAATGGAGCATCGCTTTTCCTTGCTCCAACTACTCCTCCGGAAGTTTCATCGTGTACCAGAGCTACAAGCAAGTCACTAGACGCCGACGGTATCCAGATTCCATCTGTAAAGTATGTGCTCGATATTATAAGCCTTATTCTAGCCCATGTTTATAACATAATATTATCAACAGGTTCCTTTGCTAAGAGAATGCAAATTACCCGCGTTGTTCCCGTCTTCAAGCGCGGTGATAAAACTGTATAAAATAATTATCGGCCTATATCAATAATTCCAGTATTTTCTAAGGGCATTGAGAAAATAATGCATGCGAGATTACTCTCATTCTTTAACCCTCACCATTTGATTGCAGACATTCAACATGGTTTTAGAAAGCACCGCTCAACGCAAACAGCCCTCCTGAGCCAAAAAAGAAGTAACTTTAGACGCATTCAGCCGTAAGCACATGGCACTAGGCATAGACATAGATTTCTCTAGGGCTTTTGATTTAATTAATCATTCCATCCTTCTTAACAAATTAGAAATGTATGGTGTACGTGGAATCGCAGACTCGCTTCTGACATTCTATCTGTCCCACAGGTCACAGTTCGTAGATGCCAGTAACGCAATATCTTCAGGCAAGTCAGTTATCACTGGTGTGCATTTGGAAGCATTTGTGCCCACTTTTATTTTTGATTTATGTAAATGAGATTGTACGCTGTACAGATAACGTTACATTCGTTTCGTATACCGATGACACAACCGTTTTTGTTACAGGCAACGTGGAAACAGATATAGAAATAAAGGCTAATAAGACGCTGTCTGACGTAGAACGCTGGTCCGCGATAAACTGCTTAAACATCAACCCTAAGAAAACAAAAGTAATCTTGTACACGCCAAGTGGTAAGTTGTTGACAACTAATATGAATTTCTGTCTTGGCAGTGAGCAGTTAGAGATAGTGGAATCCGTTAATATTCTTGGGGTGCGTTTTACAAAGCTCCTTACCTGGAATGAGCATGTTGATCATCTCCAATCAAAATTGTCACCTGCCATAGGTGTCATTGCTCGTCTGGGTCGCTTACTCCCGACCAAGGTAAAAATAATGCTACACAATGCTCTGGTGGTATCTGTCATGCAGTACTGCATCATGGTGTGGGGCGCAACTGCTGTGACAAACTTGCAGAAACTATATTTGCTACAAAAAAGAGTTGTGCGTTACATAGCTGATGTGCATTATACGTACTCCGCAGAACCACTATCTTTGTAAATATGAAATTCTTCGTGTGTTTTGTTTTTTTTACAATTATAGGTTGATGTGCTACAAAGGTTTCGTAAAATTTTGCATTGATGATACAGTTCATCTGGCAAAACTTCGAGAGAATACAAACGTTCGTCGGACCCGACATAAAGAAATGTGGTTCGTACCCACCCCGAGAACCTCCTATGATGAGCAATCTTTATCTTATACATTACCTTCACCGTTAAACTTATTAGACCGACAAAATTTTGATCCCTCCAGAAACCGAAACTCTCGCATTAAACTTTTTTTGTCAACTTATTTATTTGCAAGTCTAGACCATGCCTTCTTATTCTCCTATGTTTTGTTCCCCACTGTTGTTTATGTGTGTTGATTATTTCTTGCCGTCTTGTTTCACTCTGTTTTACCCGTTGCTTTGTGATGCTTTTCTTCATTTCTTGTGTATGACTGGCCGTCATCTTGCTGTTATGCCAACTTGTAAGGGGTCGGGACCTCGTCAAGCCGTCCGAGGTTTTAGTACCGTACTCCTCCTTTTTTAAGGAAATAAAATGATTGATTGATTGATCTTTAATTGCACGCTCGACAGCGCCAAACTGCAAGCATAGAAAAGAAAAACATTGCTGAGGTCAAGTTCTCATAGCAACGTGCACAGGCTGTTCAACGCTGAATAACGGGGAAAAATGCCAGCAGAACTGATCTCACGGTAAATGTTTACGTTAGTGAAACGAGCACTGAAGCGACACCGTATTGCGAACGACGCAACGTGTAATGCAGCCGGGTTACTCGCGGTTCCCACTTTTATTCCCACTGCACACGGTTCGCCATCTGGCGGCGCCCCTCCGAAGTCCGTGCGTGCCGAGAGAATCACGACGAACTGAATAAAGTGATAGCAGCTTCTTGTGGTTGAAGATAGGCTCATACGCAGTGGAACCTACCCATTTACCCAAAATGATGTCAAGAAGCTTTATCGAAAAGTGGCACACAGCAAGTAGATCATACCCAGTTAACCAAGTTGGCATCAGATTCACTGAAGGGTGGCACATACCAGGTGGTACGTATACACAGTACTGCAAGTTGCATCAAAGATGTTCCTTGAAGAGCAGCCCGTACTCACTGCCACATACCAAGTGGCTCGAGTTGGTTTGACGATTGAGTTCGAACCCTGTTCCCCCAGCACAGCAGCCCGATGCGCTATCCATGAGACTAACCCCTCCCAGTGACACAAGTTGGCGGGAAAATGGTTATAAACACAGAAAGACAGACATACAGACAGGCGATCAACCACCAAATGGTCACAGGTTCGCCGTCAAGTGCCATAAGAATGCTAATCGCCTTAATAAAACAGCTTTTATTACGTATAGTCGTAGAGAGCGTGAAGCATTTTAGCCAAGTCACCGTCGTCAATGTTTAATTTGATTAACATTCTTAGGGTACTCGACGCACTTCTCGGGTCTGACCGCCTGTGCCCCTACCGTTTTCCCACCTTCTGAATCATTGGGTAGTTCATGGTCTAATGGCTAAAGAATCGGGCTGCTGCGCTATGGGAACTATGCTCGAAAGCCCTCGCTGGGACAACTTGGGTCATGGATACGGTTCATGAGTACGGTCATGGGTACGTCGGACCAGTCGCCGCTCCCGCGTTACTCTTCAAGAATTGGTAGACTGTACATACGTCAAGACATACAGCGCTGTCGTGACATCTCGACACGCCTGAGAATAATGTCATGAAGGCAAATTTCGGGCAGCCTTCATTTTTATCATGCGGGCATTGATATCAAAGCAGGAATTTTTAGATTGTATGGAGTAAATAGCTTTATGTTTTGGGATGCAAGCGACTTGGACACTCAACTTGGTTTTTGCTGGCGATAAAGCACAGAAACAGTTTGTGCAGACACCAGTGGCATGGTAGATGAATATACTATAGCTCCGAATTGAAGGCTTCTTTTTTATTTTGTACAAATTTGTGTTTTCTGATAAAAAGCGATGCGCAATCAAGAATTAACAAGCAAGACTAAGCAAATGTATGGTCATATATGGCATTCTGCTATCAGCCAGCAGAATGACATGAAAGAAATTCGTGATGTTGATAATGACCTTAATGTCTCTGGCACATACTGAAAGAAATTTCGCCCAGCAGGTCTTCACGCACACCTCTACTTTCTCTACCTGCGGCTGTGTCGTGCAGCGTGACAGCTTAACCGGGGGCAAACGAAGCTCTCCGACCGAGCTGCTCGATGGTGATAAAGTTTGGGGTGGGCTACGTGCACGACTTGCGTTTTACGTAACCGACGGTTGTGCGAAGTCATTCTTGCGATTACGTATGTTATGCCACTCAAGCGTTTCAGTATGACGTATGGTGTATCGTGATAAAAATTTTGTGTACAGCCCCTTTTTCCGTACCGGTGTCCAAAGCCAAACAAACTCCCCAGAAGCAAATGTGACGAGCATATGTCGAGCGTCATAACGAGCCTTGGCACGACCTTGAGAGGAGAGAGTCCGGAGGCGGGCCAGTCAACGGGCTCCTTCGGCACGACATAAAGTCTGGCCTATGGAAGAGTCATTATGCGGAGACCATGGAAGGATAGTGTCGATAAAGCTTTGGAGGTTGCAAGCATGTTGGCCAGGGTACGATTCGTGAGCTAGGTGAGGCCGTTTGTTTGCGGGTGGTAAGGGGTCGAGTGCCGGTAATCACATCTACAAAGACGTAGTAGTTCTTAACAACGTGCGCAGTAAACTGCCGTCCACGATCACTAATCACAACGAGTGGAGCACCATGAAGGAGAATCGTGGAGTACAGTAGGAAAGATGAAATGTCACCTGCTATAGCAGAAGCAAGTGCCGCCGTCTCAGTATACCGGGTCAAATAGTTCACACGCACAATAATCCAGTGATGTCCGGTAGTAGAGTTGGGGAAGGGACCCAGCAAGTCGAAAGCGACTTTTTAATATGGCAAGGTCGGCGGCTTAACTGGCTACAGGGTACCCGCAGAAGGCGTCGTTAACTGCTTATGTCGTTGGCGAATCGCACAGCTGGAAACGTACTGCTTCGCCGTCTTCCATAGCTTGGGCCAATAGAAACGTTTGCGCAGTCGGTGGAGCGTTCGAGCAAAGCCATGGTGGCCTGAAGGTAGCGTGGTGATGACGTGATGTCATTGTGCATGGTCTCTAGGATCATAGGTCTCAATGTTTGGGGAACCACGAAAAGTAGAGCGCTGTAAGCAGAATAATTCGTCTTATACGATAAACCGCCAACAATAATCAAAGGTGAGCCCCGTGCTGCTGCCCGAGTGGCGTCAAGAATAGGTGTAATGGAAGGGTCATGCTTTTGCTAGCGCTTGAAGGCGGTCGCATCAGGAAACTGGTGAGAGATGGTAAAGAGGTATTCATCTAAGTCATCGTCCGTATCTTGCATGCTTGCTGACGGAAGGCGAGATAAACAGTCAGCATCGGTGTGACAGCAACCGCTTTTGTATGTGATGGTAAAGTCGTATTCTTGAAGCCGTAATGACCACCAAGCTAATGGGCTTGATGGATTGCGTAGTCCAACCAATTAACAATGAGAATGGTGGTCTGCCACTATCGTGAAGTGGCAGCCATACAAGTATGGTCGAAACTTGTGGGTGGCGAAAACTACCGCAAGGCATTACGATTCGGTTACGGTGTAATTCCGCTCAGCCTTGGTAAGAGTACGGCTTGCGTAGGTGATGTCATGTTGGCGTCCGCCATGTATCTGTACAAGTACTGCTCCGACGCCCGGACCACTAGCATCGGTGTGAAGCTCAGTTGGTGCCTCAGGATTAAAGTGGCGCAAAATTGGAGTTGAAGTGAGCAGAAATTTTAATTGACGGAAGGCAGACTCACACTCAGTAGTCCATGTAAACAGTGCGTCCTTGTGAAGGAGTGCCGTCAGCGGCTGAGCTTGGCGTGCAAATCCTTAATAAAACGATGAAAGTACAAAGATAATCCCAGGAAACTGCGGAGGTCTTTCGCTGTCTTCGGCTGGTGGAAGTCACGAACGGCTACAAGCTCCAGCGGGTCTGGGTGGATGCCTTCTTTGTCGACGAGCCAACCTAAACCAAGTGTTTGACGCTCGCCAAAGTGGCACTTTTTGGAGTTTATTATCAGGTCAGCTTGCCGTATGGAGTCAAGAGCAACTTCCAGCCGTTAGTTGTGCTCATGAAATGCCTTGCCGAAAATGGCAACGTCGTCCACCTAATATATGCATATTTCCCATTAGAAGTCCCCGCAGAATCATGTCCATAAATCGTTCGAATGTTGCCGGAGCACTACACTGACCAAAAAGCATAACGTTAAACTCGAAGAGTCCATCCGGCGTTATGAAGGCAGTCTTCTCCTTGTCTGGGGTGTGCATAGGTATCTGCAAGTAGGCTGAGAGCAGATCGACAGAGAAGTACGAAGGAGAATGTAAACAGTCAATGGTGTCATCTATACGTGGGAGAGGATAGACATCCTTATTTGTAACTGTGTTTAGGCACCTGTGGTCGCCGTAGAATCACCATGAGTCATATTTTTTTTTGGCCAATATAACTGGAGCCGCCCATGGACTATTGGACTCCTGGATTATGCCTTTCCGTAGCATGTCTGCAGCTTCCTGGCGATCATTTTGCGCTCGGCTGACGAAACGCGGTATGGCTTCTGTGGTATTGGCGACGCTGTTCCAGTATTGATGCGGGGGTGTACGCGGGAGTGTGTTGGTGAATGTAGGCGCTCTTATGTAAAGTGAAACACTGAAGCACATCGGGCAAGGAGCTCTTGTTGGTGGGAAGAGGGAAGCGATTTATTAATCATCCTCTTCAATTCTGAAGGGGGTCGAGCTTGCGCCCGTGGAAGTAGCAACTGCACGAGTGCTCACAACACCATCTTCCTTGAAGCGTGCTACTTTCAGTCCTGCAGGCTAAATAACTTACTCGGAGAGCATATTCCCCGTCCACATATGAGCACAACCTTCTACAACTTCGATAACTGAGTGAGGGACAAATACATTCTTCTTTAGAGTGTTGTCGCATTCGGGTTAAATTAATGCACAGCAAAAATCAACACGGGTGCCCGACGAGGTCACTGGGATGAACATTGCGGTCTCCACAGGCACACGTACACAAGTGGGCACGGAAAATAATTCTTGACAGTCGGATGGAACGTCGTCGAGCATTGGTGGTCGGACATTGCTGCTAAGTGAAATTTCACCAGCCCTGCAGTCATGCGTGGCCCGTGCGAGTACACTAAATTCCTTTCGAAATGCCTTTCCACCCACGGTTATGACAACTGAACACACTCCCACAGCACGTAAAAGTTCACCGCCAACTCCGCGAAACGTGGTATTTCTGTCCCAAGCAAACATCACTTTCGTCTTAGGCGTTTCTTGAAAGACGCAGCACAGACACCGAAGCACCAGAATCTACCAAATCCGCAGTATTTACACCATCGACACAAGCACACACTGTGTTCTTTAACGTCACGATAGGCGGAGGCGTTTGAAAAAGTGTCCGTCCCGCGACCTCACCTCCATCGGTCACACCAGCTAGTTTCCCAGCTGGGGCGGCGTAGGCGAAAGAGGAAACGGAGATGGCGATCGACGTGTCCGGGTCGGCGGTGGAGTCAGGCTGTGGTCAGATACTGTGGAGTCATTCCTTGGCGCGAATTCTCGAGGTAGCTGACGAAAAGGGACAAATGGTTTTAGGTTTTTAGCGCACAAAAAGGGACGAGAGACAGAGGTACGACGCGGACACGGCGCTGTGTCCGCGTCGTACCTCTGTCTCTCGTCCCTTTTTGTGCGCTAAAAACCTAAATGTTATGTAATACCAACATGCCGAAACCTACGCTCTTTCAACTGACAAATGGTTACCAGGGTGCGGCTTCTTGCATGTGGGATGAACATGCGCGATCTCGTGCAGCACGCTGTGGGCGACGGCTGCAATACCTCGCGATGTGTCCCTGAGCCCTGCAGCTGTAGCAAACAGGCGGCCTGCGATTTTCATTGAAGTTGGGGACAGATCTCCAAGGTGTGTTGTGGATGGAAGACACACGTCGCGGTTGTCCGTCGTGTCGACGTTCAAAACTCGTTGGCTGTGGCTGGACTATCTTGCTCTAGGTATGGGTGTTGTCGTAAGGGATGGTCCCTGTAGGCAGGTCGTGGTCAAGCTGCCGGTGCCTCGCAGTACCGCTCTTCAACGGAGCATTGGTGGCACACGCGCTTGTCATCTGGGCCTTGCAAACGAGCCAGCTCATCTCTGATAACTCTTCGTCCTAAAGCCGCAAGGTCGTCAGAGGAAAATACGTCCACACTTCCTACGTTGGTCACGTTGTCCAGCTGGCCGAACTTGGGAAGAATGCGGCGTGTTTTAACAGCCTCGAACGTACGAGAGTGATGCCTTAAGTCGGGAGCGGTAGTGAGGTCGTCCTTAAAAATAAGAAAAAATTATATACATCTTCGGCAATTCCCTTGAGCAGGTGTCCAACCTTGTCCTCGTCCGACATACTTGCGTTCACCATTCCGCAAAGCTTCAGGATTTCCTCAGTGTAGATAGTGCACCTCCCTCCCTGTAAATGCGCTCAGCGTGAAAGCGTCTGCTCAGCCCTTTTCTATTTCTAAAGTGAATCGCCAAAGCATATCGTTATCTCTTCGACGAAGCTGTCCCAAGTTGTGAGCGAGCCCTCGTTTTTGTCGAACCACATCGTTGCAGTTCCGGCAAGGAAAAGGACAACGTTATAAAACTGCGCAGACACGCTCCATTCTTCGACGTCCTCATTCGCTTTGCCTGAGAAAATGCGTGCTTCTCGATGAGGTGTCCAGTAGCCAGCTTGCCTCTGGCGAATGCTTTCTTCCCCGGTTTCCTCGCCAACGTCACCTCCGTCCGAATCGCTCGTGTCCGTGTCTCCCGGTGGTAGCCCGGTCAACCGTTTGCTGCGTCGAAGCTGTAGTCGTCCAGTGTGATCTACCCAGCACCACCACCTAAATTGTTACGGATGGGATGGGTTGATTTACAAGATGATAGATGGTTAGCGTAGAGCAAGGGACAGGACGGTCATGCAAGGGCAGCGGCCAGCTCCTCGCGCGCAGCTCTACTTTCTCTTCCTTCGGCTGTGGCGTGCAGCTTGACAATATTGACACGTGTACTTATCTTTATCGGGCGACCACGTTTCGCCGCTTAACAACTGTAATCGCACAGCGACGGACGCGCCTGCATGTATCCGACGTTTCTGGAAAGTTATCGATGATTCTACCCGGCTGTCTGTTGTCGCCGAACCTTATGTTATCTGATTTCATCGCCTGACTCGAATGGCGTAGAACATTGTGGAATACGCGCGGGTCCCAGCGATTAGTCTGGAACATTCGACGACTGCTGTATAAAAGCCGACGCGCTTGACCCGCTGAGCAGATTTTCGACGATCGCCGAGCGTGTTCGCCGCTATCGTTGTGCTATAAGTGTAGCCTGTTTTGTGGGCACAGGTTCGCCCAATAAAAGTTAGTTTTGTCGTTCACAGTACTGCTACTGTGTTATTCAACGTCACGACCACGTGACATCTGGTGGAGGTGCTTGTGCGTTCATGTACAGAACGCCCCCGCAAAGCCGCGATTCAAGCCCGAAGCCCGAGGACAAAACCAACGTCGCCCAAGACCAGCGAGCTAGCCGCCGGCTGCAAGGACTGCCCCCAGAGCACGGACTCCTACCTGAGACGTGCAGGAAGATTGCCACCAAGTCCTCCCCAATGGCAGCCCCAGCATCCCCCGTCGTGCTGCAGCAGCCCAGGGAGCCCCCCACGTTCCGCGGTTCAACATTCGAGGACCCGGAAACCTGGCTCGAGACGTACGAGAGGGTCGCTGCATTTAACAGCTGGAACAGCGACGACAAACTGCGACATGTCTTCTTCGCATTGGAAGACGCTGCCAGGACGTGGTTCGAGAACAGAGAAGCCACGTTAACGACCTGGGACCCTTTCCGAAGTGGCTTCCTGCAGACATTCACAAGCGTCGTACGCCGAGAACGAGCCCAAGCACTACTGGAAACCCGAGTGCAGCTGCCCAACGAGACCACCGCGATTTTTACAGAAGAAATGAGCCGCCTATTCCGCCACGCCGACCCGGAAATGTCCGAGGAAAAGAAAGTCCGGCTACTAATGCGTGGTGTTAAGGAGGAACTTTTCGCCGGTATGGTACGAAACCCACCGAAGACTGTCGACGAGTTTCTTCGCGAGGCCACTAGCATCGAGAAGACACTCGAGATGCGAAACCGGCAATTCGACCGCCGCACCAACGCTACAAACTATGCCGGAGTTCAATCACTGGCCTCCGAAGACCTGCGCGAGGCTATCAGGGCAGTCGTACGAGAGGAGCTTCAGAAGATCTTCCCGTCGTCGCAGCCTCAAGTGGCCTTGATCGCTGACATCGTCAAAGATGAGGTTCAGCGATCGCTTGGAGTTCCGGAGGTGCAACCTCAATTACCGCAACCCGAACCCGAAGCGATGACCTACGCCGCCGTCGTACGCCGTCAAGGCCCTCCTCAGCGACCGCGCCAGGGCCCTGTAACGCCGCAATTCCGTCGACCACCGCCGCCGCCGCCGACAGCGCGCCCACCCGTCGCCCAGCGGAGCTACCCGAGGAAGACCGACGTTTGGCGCGCTCCTGACCACCGCCCGCTCTGCTACCACTGCGGGGAAGCGGGTCACGTCTACCGACGATGTCCATACCGGGAAATGGGACTGCGAGGTTTCGCCGTCAACGCTCCGCGCCCGCAGCAAGGTGAACGCCCTCGCGATATCGCTGACTACCTCGCGGCTACTCAGTGGAGTTCTCGACGACCGTCGCGTTCACCATCACCAGGCCGCTACCTGTCGCCGCAGCGCCGACCATACACTGGCCCAGCTCGGGGCCGGTCAGCGAGCCCATATCCGGAAAACTAAAAGCAGCAACCGATGGAGGTGCGGTTGCTGTCCGTCGAACTGTCGAAGATCCTCCGCCGCCGACGAAGACGCCGAAGAAACTACCTCGACGACATAACGACACGCCGCCGTCCCGACGAAATCTGGAAGGAAAGAATGCGACGAAGAAAGACGACCTGACGACGTCATATACCAGCCACAAGTCAACGCGACGCAGTCGTGATCCGACGCCAAGACCGAACTGTAATGCAAGACAAAGAGCCACCGACCTCGACGTGCTTCTCGACGGCCACGCAGTCACCGCCTTAGTCGACACAGGGGCTGATTACTCCGTCATGAGTGGACACATCGCCGCCCAGTTGAAGAAAGTTAAGACTACGTGGGAAGGCCCTCAAATTCGTACCGCCGGAGGACACCTCATAACGCCGACTGGAATGTGCACGGCAAGAATTACCATTCACGACCGGACTTACCCTGTCACCTTCGTTGTCCTCCAACAGTGTTCACGAGACGTCATTCTCGGCATGGACTTCCTCAACCAACGCGGCGCAGTCATCGACCTGAAGTCGAAGTCAATAACTCTGTCGGAAGACCATGCGATACCGTCGGAGAACCCTCGTAGTCACCACGCCTTGAGTGTGCTCGAAGATCAGGTGAGCATCCCGCCTCGCTCCAGCATTGTTATTTCGGTCGGCACCGAAACACCCGCTGACTTAGAAGGTGTCATCGAAGGCGACCAACGTCTACTGCTAGACCGTGAAATTTGCGTCGCAAGAGGGATCGCTCGACTGCACGGAGGAAACACGAAAGTGTTGCTGACAAACTTCAGCCAGGACTACAAGCACATCAACAAGGGCACGACGATCGCATACATCGAGGAAATTCTGGAAAACAGCAATGCGTTTGTCCTCTCGGATTCCGCCGCATCTACCCCGACGACCATGGTTGCCGAACCAGACTACGACATTATTCCAAGTCTCCCCGTGATTAAGCAACAGCAGCTCAGAAGTCTGCTCCGGCGATACAAAGGCTCCTTTTCGACGTCATCGAGGATTCGACAAACACCAGTCGCCAAGCATCGCATAATCACCGAGGAGTACGCTCGACCACTTCGCCAGAGCCCTTACCGAGTTTCGCCGCGAGAACGTGAAGCTATAAGAGAACAAGTCGACGAAATGCTGCGCGACGACATCATCCAGCCGTCGAAAAGCCCGTGGGCATCTCCTGTTGTGCTGGTGAAGAAAAAGGACGGAACCCTTCGTTTCTGCGTCGATTATCGTCGTCTGAACAAGATCACGAAGAAGGACGTATACCCTCTCCCACGGATAGACGACGCATTGGATCGGCTCTGCAACGCTAAATACTTCTCCTCGATGGACCTCAAGTCTGGCTATTGGCAAATAGAAGTCGACGAAAGAGATCGTGAAAAGACCGCCTTCATCACCCCAGACGGCCTCTACGAGTTCAAGGTTATGCCATTTGGACTGTGCTCGGCGCCTGCAACGTTCCAGCGCGTGATGGACATGGTTTTAGCAGCATTGAAGTGGCAGACCTGTCTCGTTTACTTGGATGACGTCGTTGTATTCGCCGAAAATTTTGACGATCACCTTAGGCGGCTTGCCACAGTACTAGAGGCCATCAAGTCATCAGGGCTCACTCTGAAGCCAGAAAAGTGCCGCTTCGCTTACGATGAGCTTCTATTCCTAGGCCACGTCATCAGCAAATCCGGAGTACGCCCCGACCCGCAGAAAACAGCTGCCATCGCAAAGTTCCCGCAGCCCACCGACAAGAAGGCAGTGCGTAGATTTCTTGGCATGTGTGCCTACTACAGGCGATTTGTCAAGAACTTTTCACGCATCGCTGAGCCGCTGACACAGCTAACTAAATGTGATGTCGAGTTCAAGTGGGAAACGCCACAGGGCGACGCATTTCAAGAACTGAAACGACGCATGCAGTCGCCGCCCGTACTTGCGCACTTCGACGAGCACGCCGATACCGAAATACACACTGATGCCAGTAGCCTAGGCCTCGGTGCCGTCCTAGTCCAGAGAAAAGATGGACATGAACACGTGATAGCTTACGCTAGCCGATCATTGTCAAAAGCAGAAGGCAATTATTCTACAACCGAAAAGGAATGCCTCGCCATCGTTTGGGCCACAGCGAAATTTCGCCCTTACCTATATGGCAGGCCATTCAAGGTGGTCAGCGATCATCACGCGTTGTGTTGGCTAGCTAACCTAAAAGACCCCTCAGGACGGCTGGCACGGTGGAGCCTCAGGCTACAAGAATACGACATCACTGTAACCTACAAGTCCGGACGAAAACACTCAGATGCCGATTGCCTATCCCGCGCCCCCATTAACCCGCCGCCGCAAGATGACGAGGATGACGACGCCTTCCTTGGAATAATAAGCGCGGAAGACTTCGCCGAACAACAACGAGGGGACCCGGAGCTAAAAGCCCTAGTCGAGTATTTGGAAGGGCACACCGACGTTGTCCCAAGGGCATTTAAGCGTGGATTATCTTCGTTCACGCTTCAAAACAACCTACTCGTGAAGAAGAACTTCTCACCAGTCCGCGCCAACTACCTTCTTGTTGTTCCGTCGGCGCTACGTCCAGAAGTACTGCACGCCCTACATGACGATCCGACCGCTGGGCACCTCGGTTTCTCCCGGACGCTATCTAGGATACAAGAAAGGTATTACTGGCCGCGCCTAACCACCGATGTCGCCCGTTACGTCAAGACATGCTGCGACTGTCAGCGACGCAAGACACCACCGACAAGACCAGCGGGATTACTACAGCCGATCCAGCCTCCTTACCGACCTTTTCAGCAGATCGGGATGGACTTGTTGGGACCGTTTCCGACATCAGCTTCCGGAAATAGGTGGATTGTCGTGGCGACGGACTATCTCACCCGCTTCGCTGAAACTAAAGCTCTACCGAAAGGCAGCGCAGCCGAAGTGGCTAAATTTTTCGTCGAGAACATCCTGTTGCGACATGGTGCTCCAGAAGTCCTCATCACCGACAGAGGAACGGCCTTTACAGCGGAGCTCACTCAAGCCATTCTGAACTACAGTCAGACAAGGCTCAGGAGGACAACGGCCTACCATCCGCAGACGAATGGTCTTACGGAGCGGCTGAATAAGACCCTCGCCGACATGCTAGCGATGTACGTCGACGTCGAACACAAGACGTGGGATGCCGTCCTGCCGTACGTAACATTCGCTTACAACACGGCGGTGCAAGAAACAACACAGATCACGCCGTTCAAGCTGGTCTACGGCAGGAACCCGACGACGACGCTTGACGCCATGCTGCCGCACGTAACTGACGAAGAGAATGTTGACGTCGCTAGCTATCTCCAGCGCGCCGAAGAAGCCCGACAGCTCGCCCGCCTGCGAATCAAGAGCCAGCAGAGGACCGACAGCCGACACTACAACCTCCGACGACGCTTCGTCGAGTACCAGCCTGGCGACCGTGTTTGGGTCTGGACCCCGATACGCCGACGAGGACTCAGTGAGAAGCTACTCCGACGCCATTTCGGACCCTACAAGGTCATCCGACGTATTGGCGCTCTGGACTATGAGGTCGTGCCAGACGGCATTTCGCATTCACAGCGGCGCCGCGCACGATCTGAAGTGGTCCACGTGGTGCGCCTTAAACCCTTTTACGGACGCTGACGAACTTCGTCATTTTTGTTCTTTTCTTTGCTACGAGTGCTTTTGTTTATTAACTTCGTTTGTTTGCAGCATCGGGTCGATGCTTTTTAAGAGGGGGGTATTGACACGTGTACTTATCTTTATCGGGCGACCACGTTTCGCCGCTTAACAACTGTAATCGCACAGCGACGGACGCGCCTGCATGTATCCGACGTTTCTGGAAAGTTATCGATGATTCTACCCGGCTGTCTGTTGTCGCCGAACCTTATGTTATCTGATTTCATCGCCTGACTCGAATGGCGTAGAACATTGTGGAATACGCGCGGGTCCCAGCGATTAGTCTGGAACATTCGACGACTGCTGTATAAAAGCCGACGCGCTTGACCCGCTGAGCAGATTTTCGACGATCGCCGAGCGTGTTCGCCGCTATCGTTGTGCTATAAGTGTAGCCTGTTTTGTGGGCACAGGTTCGCCCAATAAAAGTTAGTTTTGTCGTTCACAGTACTGCTACTGTGTTATTCAACGTCACGACCACGTGACAATATTATGAAAGCCATCTGCACAGTTGCTATCAATGTACTGAATTACCACAACTTTGATTTGTGAACTTATTTTACTCCACACACAGATCGCTGCATTTAAGGCTGTACAATCGTGAGCATGGCAGGCAGGAATTAAAGAATACCTTTGATGTGTGTATTTAAACAGTACGTGTGAACGCATACGCAATTCACCACTACGAATGTTTTCCTGTGGAACAATTTTACGTTTGGCACAAAAGCTGAGCTACTGCAGCCTCTTTGCTGCGAATTGCGGTGCTTTCTTTCACAGTGCTCATGGTGGTACCACTTGTTTGGTTACTCGAGTAGTGACTAGAAGATAATAGAACATACCAATCTTGCAGGTTTAGGTCGAACATATTGCGCATTAGTCACAAAGATGAACGCAAGAAACTATACGATGGTTTGTTATGAAAATAATATAGTAACAAATGTTTCTTCACTTTCATGTACTGCCCTGACTTGCGCCATACCAGCCTGCACTTAATTTCCTTCTCATGTACCTGTTAAAGAAGCGACTAACTAAAGAAAGCAAACACAAAGTCAATGATTACCTCAACATTTTTCCCACAACGTGAGAACGCTGAACTCATTGCGAAGCTTAGGCACTTAATAATCTTGGTTCGCTTTCAGAGAAAATAAAAGAACTTGGCACCTGTTTGTGTTATGCTATGCATATTTCGATTTTTTTTAGTCTGTCTGTGCATTAGGGAGCTAGGTTGTTACGACATAAAAAAACTTAGCCCACGCCCAATTTACTCAAATAGCCCAAGTATAGCTCACAATAGTTCACTGATTGTGTGCATCCTGTGCAAGCTTATTTTTATGCATGGGGAAAAGAAACAAAAGAGAAGAAGCATGGATGATGTTTAGAGCATCAAATGGTCTCCAGTCGACCATCCTTGTTTGTTGCCATCGCTGAGAGAGGGCACATACCTGCCATGACACTGTTCCATTTTTGTGTACTTTAGCAATGGTGCCTAAGGAGGTATGTCTAAGCACTAAAGGGGCAGGAGATAGGTAACCCAGGCCGGCAAGAAAGGATGTAATTATGTGATTTCACTCGAAATAAGTTGTCTTGTGAGCAATATAAGTTATTATTGGCTTTCCCATGAACATTTTTGCAAACATTTGATGAGTATCTCTGCATAACGGACCATTACATGTACATATTGCTTTTATGCCACTCATAGTTTAACACACTCACACAGTTTAACCTTCACTTCCTTGCTGTATCAAGGAACTGCTTACGCACAACATTTTGACTCATGGTAAGAACTTCAGCCATGGCTAGGCACATCTTTTATTGTCCTGTGTGAGTTAAGATTTTATTTTGTTTGGAAAGGCTTACAAGTAGCGAACATTAAATTTCTAAAGACTCTGTTTTATGCCCCACTACGTCTTTGGTGGTTTTATATACAGGGTGTTTCTCTTAAATTGAGCAAAACTCTAAAAATATGCAAGTGCTACGTAGCTGCACAGAACCAAGGTAATTTTGTTTGCCGTCGCTTGGAGGTCCTAAGATTATTATGTGCATTCGGCCTAATTACATAAATAATCCTAATTAATTAATGAACTTCTCAATGATAAAATTAGATGAAAAATGTGAATGAGAGAGTTTAAGATCAACAGGAGAAATTTGCGATACAGCTTTATGTTGCTCAGTACGGGCTACATAAAAGTATTTTTCCGAGCGTGAAAGAAGTCCGCAAATAAACGAAAAGTGACTCGAGCGGCCAGTTGCGCGGCAATTTTGCATGCAGTCGCGGGCTTCTTTCACGCTCGGAAAAAAAAAAATTTTGTAGCACATATTGAGCAACAGAAAGGTGTATGGGGAGTTTCTCATGTCGCTCTACAATTTTCTATTTCAGATTTTTCATCTAATTTTAATTGTTCACAAGTTGATAATTTAGAAGTGATTATCTAATAACGCGGAATGAAAGAAAATAATCTGAGTATCTCCAGGCGACGGCAAACAACATTATCTTGGTTCTGTCCAGCTACGTGGAATTTGCATATTGTCCCGTGGAGTGATGTATGAAGAACACAGTAGCAATACTGTGAAAGACGAAACTAACTTTTATTGGGCGAACCTGTGCCCACAAAAACAGGCTACACTTAAAGAATGGCGACAACGGCGAACACAGTCGGTGATCGTCAAAATCTCATCAGCGGGTTGAGCGCGTAGGCTTTCATACATCAGTCGTCAAATGTTCCAAAGTAATCGCTGGGACCCGCGTGCCTTCCACAAAGTTCTACTTTATTCGCGTCGCGCATACATGCAATCAGATTATAACTGCGAGTTGGCCTAGTTGGAATAGATTCATCTTAAAACTTTTTTGTGTGCAAACAAACAGGGACGAAGAAGAGGAGCAACACAAGGACGAGCGCTTTATAACAAGTGGTTTTATTCGTGAAGAACCACCGGCTTAAATACCCACAGATCTGCGCGATCTAGTCAACAGAGCACGTCTATGGCACATATAATAACACTTGTGGTAAAAAGACGTGGACCAAAGCCACTCGGTCAACATAAAAACAGTAAGGCGCATGAAACAACAACTTACAATAAAATGCGTTAAAGATGTTATGACAGAAGCGAATTTTCTTTGTGCAACAATGAAACAGAAGGATGGCTGATGCATTATCCTTTTCTTTTTCAATCAGGTGTGCTTCCACAATTTCTCTCGCGGTTTGATTCCTGTGCCTATACAAAATGTCGGTGCTACTAAGACAAGGTGAGCAACCATGTTCTTGGCAATGCATTGCCAAATGCGTACTCGGGCGACCTTTCACACTAGACAGTGTTCGCCCAATATCCTTAACGTCTTCTTGTTGTAAATTATTGGAACACCTTGTAGCAAAACCCATCATTCAATTTCTTGAGGAAAACTCTATACTCTCAAGATTTCAACACGGATTCAGAAGACATTTCTCTACTGCGACACGATTGGTCACGGTAGTTCATTCATTTGCAGCATGCATAAATAATAATGAAAAATTGGCGCGATATTCTTAGATTTTAGTAAAGCATTTGACAGAGTCATTTATCATAATTGCTCGATAAACACATAAATATTAACGTTCCCAACGGTTTGATCTCTTGGGTTTCCGATTACTTACATAACCGAACACAGTTTGTTTCAGCTGATGGTTTTGATTCCTGCAGTCTTCCTGGTGTGCCTCAAGGAAGTGTTCTGGGACCGTTGCTGTTTCTTCTATATATAAATGACATTGTCTCCGTAATTACTCCTTGAACTCAAATTAGGTTATTTGCAGATGATGTTTGATTTCGCGAAATAAGAGGTGTACATGATCAGGTTGAGTTGAGTTCTAATCTCATTAATGTATCTAAGTGGTGCACAGATTTTGGCATGACTCGTAATGCCGATAAAACTGTTTATCTTTATGTAACGCGTAAGAAAACTCCTCTTAAATATACTTATAAACTGACATCTCTTCCTTTGAAATAGGTTACCAGTTAGAAGCACCTAGGAGTGACAATCACTAATGACCTCTCTTGGAATCTGCACATTGATAACATTTGCTCTTCAGCTTTCTGCAATCTTTGTTACTTAACATATAAACTTTGTAGTTCTCCTCCTAATGTCAAACTTAGCTATTTCGCATTCATACGACCTAAGCTTGAATATTGCTCTATTGTTTGGGATCCTTATACTAAGCTTAACATTAAAAAGTTAGAAATGATTCAGCGTAAAGCTGTCAGGTTTATCTATTCTAAATTTAAGTATACTGATTCTCCCTCTGTGCTCATGATTGCTAACAACATTGAACTACCTGAATCGAGAAGAAAACAATGTCGTTTGAATTTTTGAAACTTATTTCTTACTGGTAAAATGGCTATTGATCAGATACAATTTCTTTCCCCTTTGACCACAAGACCTGCGCGACATTACCACACACTTTCTAACCCCTTACTTTGCAAGTCCTCATCAGCCTGATTACGCCCACTGCAGGGCAAAGGACTCTCCCATACTTCTCCAACAACCCCGGTAATGTACTAATTGTGGCCGTGTCGTCCCTGCAAACTTCTTAATCGAATCCGCCCACCTAACTTTCTGCCGCCCCCTGCTACGCTTCCCTTCCTTTGGAATCCAGTCCGTAATCCTTAATGAACATCGGTTATCTTCCCTCCTCATTACATGTCCTGCCCATGCCCATTTCTTTTTCTTGATTTCAACTAAGATGTCATTAACTCGCGTTTGTTCCCTCACCCAATCTGCTCTTTTCTTATCCCCCAACGTTACACCCATCATTCTTCTTTCCATAGCTCGTTCCGTCGTCCTCAATTTAAGTAGAACCCTTTTCGTAAGCCTCCAGGTTTCTGCCCCGTACGTGAGTACTGGTAAGACACAGCTGTTATACACTTTTCTCTTGAGGGATAATGGCAACCTGCTGTTCATGATCTGAGACTGCCTGCCAAACGCACCAAAGCCCATTCTTATTCTTCAGATTATTTCCGTCTCATGATCCGGATCCGCAGTCACTACCTGCCCTAAGTAGATGTATTCCCTTACCACTTCCACTGCCTCGCTACCTATTGTAAATTGCTGTTCTCTTCCGAGACTGTTAAACATTATTTAGTTTTCTGCAGAATAATTTTTAGACCCACTCTTCTGCTTTGCCTCTCCAGGTGAGTGAGCATGCATTGCAATTGGTCCCCTGAGTTACTAAGAAAGGGCAAGGGCGTAAATGTCTGTACTTTGCAAGTACAGACATTTATAAGTTTTCCTTTTTGCGCGTTCTGTGTCCGACTGGAATAGCCTAACAAAACCTTATGACACACTATATGACTGGATGATTATGTCTCTTTTTGTTCTTTCCTCTGGTATTATCATGTTTCCCTTCTTGTTGTTGTTCTCTCTTTGTGTAATAGAGATATTCTGTAAGTTGTATTGCCCATCCTGCTTGGACCAGATCTGTCTGCAGTGTGTAATAAATAAAATAAATAAGTATATGGGCATTCTCGGACGAATAACTTGTGGCCATACTATCACTTTCGCGTGACGTATTGCGCGGCACGCTCGATGATCCGAGAGGCTTCGCTCAACGAACCAATTCAGCACCCACTGAAACTGATCTTCCAAAAATACGTCACAGGTTGCGACATGATGCGATTGCAATACATTTCTTTAAAAGGTCGCGCCGGTAGGATGACTGTACAGTGTTTCGTACATGCTTGAACGCGCCAGTGAGACGCATGAGGCCACAGAACGGAATGTGACAGTGTGACATTGTGATGATGAACAGTGTGACAACTTATCCCCGTGACGAGGAAAAGAACTCACATTGACAAATATATGTCAGTGTTGTCTCCTATCGGCGACAGTGGCCGGCAGCTGTCAACAGTCTTCTCGTCGTCCAACATGAGTGCGCGTGTGATCCCTTCGTGCGGATTCAGCGAGCACCAAATCGCCCAAGCTCGCTCACTCCACCCATCCGCACGGAGTGAGGGAGCTTGGGCGATTAGTGATACACGTCTCGGCCGCACCGCTGGCCCGGAAAGATCATTTGCCGCATTGGCGGCATCGAATACGAGACCATCCCGGACGAACTGACGCAATCTCAGAGATATGGCACGCAGTCGTTAAGAAGGCGTTCGTGTTGTCCACTTCTCTACTCTTGTGTCCTGTCTGCACGACTCACCTCTTTTTTAGCATAATGAATCCTTACCAACTAGCTCAGCTTTCTGTCGTTCTAAGTCGTTAAGTAGTCCACGTTGGGCACTTTGAGCCATTCTATAAGCATAAGCCGACATTCTGTAAATTGTGTCTGGGTAGGTTTGGTTTTCGGCAATTCATTCGTTACATTAAACGCAATCATTTATATTTACCGATTTCCTTCCATCATCGCTATGGGCGCTTAAGCGGCCAATTACGCTTTGTCAGATTAGGTGCGATACGTGGTACCGCATGCGTTTATGTCAGGCGAGGTGCATGCGCGATGCTACGTGGTATGTTTGTGCACCTCGAATGTAGCTACGAGCCGTAAGATGGGGTTATCATGCATTGACAGACAGACAAGAACCGATTACTGACGCACGTTCTTCAGCGGATGTATGTCAAAGTAATCTAGGATGTACCGCGAGGTTTCTTTAAATAGCGGAGAGCATGCTAGTCGCGTCACGAGTTTCGACACCTGCGCCTGTTGCTGTCTCCAACCAGGAGTTGTACCTTGATCTTAAGTGTGCAATTGCTCCCAATAAACAGTTTGCTTCCCAGTTCACTTACCTGCGTGTCTGCTCACCAGGACTCGACACTATCATCACCATCAGCCTGTTTTATATCCACTACAGGACGAAGGCCTCTCCCTGCGATCTCCAATTACCCCTGTCTTGCGCCAACCGATTCCAACTAGCGCCCGCGAATTTTCTCATTTCAACGCTTAACCTTGTCTTCTGCCGTCCTTGACTGCGTTTCCCTTCTCTTGGAATACCTTCTGCAACCCTAATGGTCCAAAGGTTATCTAACCGGCGTATTACATGACCTAGCCAGCTCCATTTTTTTTCTCTTGATGTCAATCAGAATATCGTCCATACCCGTTTGCTCTCTGATCCAAACCGCTCTCTTTCTGCCTAACAATCTTCGTTGCATCGCTCTTCGCGCAGTCCTTAACTTGTTCTCAAGCTTCTTTCTCAGTCTCCAAGTCTGTGCCCCATATGTAAGCAATGATAAAATTCAGTGATCGCACACCTTCTTTTTCAGTCATAACGGTAAGTTTCCAGTGAGGAGCTTACAACGTCTGCCGTACGCGATCCAACCCATTTTTATTCTTGTATGAATTTCCTTCTCATGATCGGGGTTCCCTGTAATTAGTTTAACCTTAGTTTAAGCGTACTCCATCACAGAATCTGTAGGCTGACTGGCTATCCTTAACTCTTGTTCCCTTGCCCGGCTATTCATCATTATATTTGTCTTCTGCATATTAATCTTCCCCAACCCCACTCTTACACTCTCTCTGTTTAGGTCCTCAATCATTTGCTGAATAGAACAATGTCATGAGAAGACGACGAACCTGCTGCTAGCCTGTCTGAGTAGCTCTGCCTACATTTATCGTTATTTTCGTTATTTTCTGGTATTATTACTGGTCAGAACGGTTCAAGACGTCTGTCGACTCGAAAAGGTACCTTCCGTATCGGAGACCGACGGGTGCTGCGCCACCCGCCGCCTCACAAGGTGCTATAAGGAACCAAGCTGGCACCGACGAACACCCCGCCATGACCTCCCAAGGGCTGACACCGGGTCAGAAACGCCAGCTGGTTTGTACAAGCCAGCCTGACTGCAAGCGACAAGACACTGGTGAATCTGAAGACGAGTCAACTATCATCGAGGACGACAACGTGGCGAACCCTTCAGACCTAGACTTGGACGAGGGTGGTTTCCGAATTGTGCGCCATCGTAAAGACAGGGTGGAGGGCATTCCAGTGCTAATCACTGCTGCATCCGAAAGAGATGATTTAAGGCAATTAAACCCTATTGTCCTGTATTCTGAGGTTGAAACGATTCTCGGCGGAGCACCAGTGAAGAGCCACTTCACAGCACAGGGAGCATTGCTCTTAGATGTAGAGACAGAAGGACAAGCCAACGTCCTTCTAGAGACCAAGAATATCGGCGACATAGTCATATCTGCCCGTGTCCTACACAGTTATATGAAAAACACGTGCATTGTTAGAGCAGTCCCTAAATGTTACTCGGATGAAGAGCTGCTCACCTACCTGAGACCTCAGGGAGTATTCCATGCAAGAATAATCATCCGTCGGGGCCAAACCTCGTCATCTGAATGGCAGTCAATGCGCACTAACTCGGTGGTTCTCACATTTGCTCCAAATTCTGAACACCCGGAGAAGATCAACCTTGGTTTCACCAGACACGAGCTTGTCGACTACGTGGAGACACCACCACGCTGTTTTAAGTGCCAGTGCTTCGGACATATCGCTAAATACTGTCGTGGGGAACAGAGGTGCAAGCGCTGTGGGGGACCTCGTGACTTTAAGACGTGTGCAAGTAAAGACAACTTCGTGTGTGCAAATTGCGGCGGTGACCATCCTGCTAGCTACGGTCGATGTCCTGCGCGGACAGCTGCTCAGCGAAGAAATAAGTTGTTTATTCTGGGTCCAAAGAGTGCCAGCGCACCATCAAACACGAAGAAGACATCCAGAGCGCCACAACTAAATGGTTTGGAAACAGAGTACGCGTCTCATTTCCCGCGTCTCACGCCGATAAATGAAGTTATTGAGCCAACGCAAACAGTCACAGCCGCTGAGAAACCTGTTCGAAAAGAGTCCGAAAAACGCACCTATGCGGCCGCAGTAAACCGACCTCAAGTACCACTTGGAAACAGTCAGCAGGAAAACTTCCAGCATGTGATACGCGCTTTGTTCACGGCACTACGTTCCCACGTCGCGAAGATGCCTGCTAGTTGAACGAAGGATATGCTGGAAGCAGTGCTGACTCTTGAGTCAGCAATACTCTGCTCTACTTCCACATACCCTCAGTAGCATAATGGCAATTTCTCGCCCACTTGGTCCATTCCGTCGTCCAAAAGTGCCCTTAATAATGCAATCGAACTGCGCCGGTATTCTACAGCGTCTTTCTGAACTCAGCCTTTTCCTTCGAGACATACCTATACCAATTCTAGCCCTCTCGGAGGCCGGTCTCCCAAATGGAAGGACGATCCCAGGGTACATCAGACATGGAAATCCGAGTATACCGTCATTTGCAAATGGAAGTGCGATGATATACATCAGGCGAGAAATACCTCACGTCACCTTACCAGTGCAAGACCTTTGTTCTACCTTCTTGGAAGTCGCCGCTGTGCAAGTGTGCCTAGGAAAATGAAAACTCAGTGTGGTGTCGGTGTATATAAGTCCGCGCAGGAAGGTCTCCATGGAGGCGTTTATAAAGGACCTTCGCATTCGTTGCCCCTCTCCTAGAATAATCTGTGGCGACTTTAACGCACATCATTCGCTTTGGGGAGATAAGACTGCAGATTCCCGAGGCAAGGAACTTGTCGCAGCCGCGGATGCCCCTGACTTATGTATCGCGAACGATGGCAAACAGACTTCCTTCAGACCACCCGGTTCATGGAGTGCCATAGACCTCGTGATCCATTCTACAGACCTTGTCGTATCGTCAACAACGGCCCCAGACAGAATGGGCAGTGACCACTTTCCGATCTCCACGAACATCGCCGGATTTCACACTGCTGGGCGACAATTCTGTGCTGTGACGTGCTGGGACACATACAGAGAAGCGTTGGATGAATCCCCTGGTGAGCTGTTCGCAGATATGCTGCGGAGCAAAAGAGTGGCTACCTCAATGTTGAAACTGCCAGATCATTTCTCTACTCCTGATTTGAAACTAAAGAGCCTCTGCGCAGCACGTATGAGAGCGGAGCGAAAACTCCATCTGCGAAAACTGAGTACAACAGGATAAACGCTGTCATCCGTCGTCACACAAAAAGGTTAAGACGAGTTCAATGGGCTGCTTTCTGTGAGAGCTTATCGGCGTTTACTCCCATGACAAGGATATGGGGAGTAATGAGTAGCCTATCCGGAAAGATTCGCCTACACAGGCCATTCGAAGCACTTGCTTTAAAGCAAGAAAAAGATTTGCAAACCCTTGCAGAAGATTTCGCAGACGTATATACATCTGGCACATCAGCAGGAGTATCGAACCCTCTGTTGTCTGAAGCATTCCATACCATGGATACGCCGTTCACCTTTCGTGAGTTGGATTTGGCGCTTAGCAAATTAAGAAGACGCTGTGCTGTGGGTCCCGATTTGATCAGCAATCAGATGCTGACAAATCTGCCATATCAACGAAAACGAGCCCTTCTGGACATATTTAATCATGTCTGGAGCACAGGAGAGATCCCAGAAGCGTGGAAGACAGCATGGGGGGTGCCAGTCCGCAAGTCCGGAAAGGATCCTGCAAACCTCACCTCATATCGGCCAGTATCGCTAACATCATGCGTATCAAAGTTGATGGAAAGACTAATACGTACGAGGTTAACATAGTATCTTGAGCAAGGGAATAGACTGCCATCATGTATGACCGGATTTCGTCCATGGTTGAGTGCCCAGGACAGTGTCTTGGATCTACTAAGCCATATCGAGCACCATCGCGTAGACGGCCTTTCCACACTCGCCATCTTTATGGACGTCGCCAAGGCATACGACTGTGTACTTAATACAGGCATCATCAACGGACTCCGAGCCATGGGCGTCTTGGGAAATGCTTTTCGATTCGTCCATGAATTTCTCAGTGATCGATGTGTCCAAGTTAAGCTCGGAAGTATAATGAGTGAGAAGCGACGAATTTCCCTCGGCGTCCCACAAGGAAGTGTCCTATCTCCCTTGCTTTTTAACGTTGCCATGGCCAGCCTTCCAGATGCCCTGAAAGTAGGTCGGACGGCAGTTAAAATGTCCATCTACGCAGATGACATCTGCATTTGGATCTCGGGGGTACCAACACAAACGTTTGGCCCGGATAGCCCAGGCCGCAATCTCCACTATCGATCGCCACTTATCGACGCTTGGCCTATCTTTATCAGCAGAAAAATCTGCCTTCATGCTTTTGCCGGGAGTGAGACGCAAGTGAACACGTCTGACGCTGAATATCAGAGCACATTCAATTCTTCGTGCAACTCATGTTCGATTCCTGTTCGTCACCATCGACAACAAGCTACTATGGCGTGGTGCGGTCGAAAGTATTGTGGCTGCATCAGTGCAAAGAGTCAACGCACTTCGTCGATTGGCAGGTGTACGTTGGGGAAACAATCCTACATCCATGCTTAAACTGAACGCTGCACTGATAACAAGCCGCATTCTCTATCAGCTCTCTCTGATATCACCGTCATCGGGTCAATTCGAGCGCTTGGAGGCAGTGCACAGAAGGGGACTTCGCTTGGCGATGGGAGTTCCAACGGCGGCTTCAAACAAGAAAGTCACTAATGAGGCAGAGTCTCTTCCACTCCGCCTCTTGGCATCTCAGGCCTTGCTGACACAGCTATTAAGACTGGGCGAGTCACGCGCAGGCACGGCGCTTCTCCGGCGGCTAAGAGCAAGAACTCGCTCACATTGCCATGCGGCGCTGAACACCTTCCGATTTTTAGGACTGGAATGGCCTAAAAGAAGTCGCCTTGACCCACCATCGTCTTTTTCGGACGTTACCTGCAGCCTCAATGTACCCCACCCACCGACGCACCATTTCAACTGCGGAAGCAAAGTTTATTGTGCTGGACCACTTGAGCACTGTGTTTCAAGGCCATTTAAAGTGTACACAGATGGTTTGGTGTGCGCACAAACAGATAGCTGTGCAGCGGCATTCTGCATACCATCCCTTGATGTGTCATGGTCTGGCCGACTGGATCGCGTAGTTTCCTCTACAACAGTAGAAAGCGCCGCAATCACCGCGGCGTTGCGGAAACTACGGGCCTTTTCTGCACGAGATGTCGTCGTGCTGACGGATTCCAAGTCAGCATTACAGAGATTACATCGGGGCCTACCTCTAGATAAATTTACAAGGCAGTCTCTGGCACTGATTGACGACCTAACGAGCAAAGGATTTAACATAAGGTTTCAGTGCATTCCATCACACGTAGGAATTGATGGAAACGAGGAAGCTGACGCCCTTGCACGCCTAGCCCTGACATGTGTCCCAAAAGTGAAAGCTCCAAAAGCTTTTCAAAACCCTAAGGGTGCATTACGCCTTCACTTTAGAGAGATGCACAAGAATCGACACGAACCCTGTGTGACTTATGGATTCACACGCGAACAAGCGACGCTTTTATACCGCATCAGCACCGACTCCGCGTACACCCCAGCGTGGTTATTCAAGACTGGGCTTCGCGCTTCCCCACTCTGTGTTTTCTGTGGCGACATTGGTGACATCGAAGATTTCACTTGGCTAGACCCGCAGTTTGACACAGAAAGAAAAGCGATAGTCGACAACCTGCAAAAGAGCAGTATTACGCACAGGACCTTTGAAGACGTTGTTTTCCCCGGAGGGCCCGCGGCATTCAGGAAGAGAGCGCAACGACTGCTGATAGCCTTCCTGCGAGACACGAGGCTCATCGACACCTGGTGACACACCCCTGATCTCAACTTGAAGGAGGATCAGGCGGAACAATTGCTGGCTGTGTATGCCAGGCTAACCCCGCCTGCTTCAACATCACCACCACCACCACCACCTGAACAATGTCATCTGAAAATCGAAGGTTGCTAAGATATTCGCCCTCGATCCTTACTCCTAAGCCTTCGCAGTTTAATAGCTTCAATACTTCTTCCAAGCACGCAGTGAATAACATCGGAGAGATTGTGTGTCCCTGTCTGACCCCTTTCTTTATAGATATCCTCCTGCTTTTCTTGTGTAGAATCAGGGAGGGTG